>NC_064638.1:790863448-791574448 GCF_023864345.2 Schistocerca serialis cubense
ACACCTAGACCACCAGAACGATCATGTTCGACAATGTTTCTGGTTGCATTACGTGTTTCACCTCTCACCATACGACGGTACGCCCAGAATCTTTATTCAGGTTACCCCTCTCTTCGCTGATTCACTCCCTATGCTCTTGGCACCATCACAAATGATGCCGGCCATGCGAGGGTGTCAACAGAACGCAGCTTACTGGTCGTCGGGCAAAAAGACAACCCCCACACAGTCGCTGTGCCACTGTGGAGAGTCAGATTGTGTGCCTTGCAGCTCTATCAAATGTGGTTGCAATTGTACCTGTTGTTTGAAGTGGATCTCTTCCTGCCTGTTGCACAGTACAGCGATTATTTGCTGCTGTAGCTGACTGTCGTTGTCCACCATCTCTCTTTCATGTAGCAGTGCCTGTCGTTCAGAATGCTCCTCATGGACATGAAACAATGATGTGAGCAAAACCAAACTCCTAGGCTACAGTCGTCACACTGCGTCCTTCTTCCAGTTTTCCTTTGATTTTTCTCTATGCACGTGAAGTCAGCCAAATGTTGTCTACGAATCATGTTGTAACTAAGAGCACTACCACAGTGCACCGTAACTGCTCTCTGATTGGCGCACGCGCGCGCGCGCGCGCACACACACACACACACACACACACTGTCTTTTTCCGTTCCTTCAGTTGCCTCGTCTTGAGGGGCCAACTCGATTTGGCGCTATAGTTACGTTGATCTCACACACTGTGACGTTCAACTTTGTGTGCACGACTCGAGGAGGTATGGTAACATGCTCCCGAACTCTCATCCATTTCCAAGTAGTTAATATACAACTAGTTAATATATTAGGTTACTTTATCTACCTCGTCCTTATGTTTTGCAGAGCTGTGTATATATATTGATTATTTGCAGTTGCAGTTGCCCTTTACAGAACAAAACGTATCTTTCGTTTGTTTGTGGTGGTCGAATGATGGACTTGAAATAGTTTTTTCTTAGGATTTCGTCTGAAGGAGGCCCTATATCGGGGTAGGGGTGTACAAAGAGGAGTTTCTCTTTGAAATTTCGTGGCAGATTAAAACTGTGTGCCGACCGAGAATCGAACTCGGGAACTTTGCTTCTCGCGGGCAAGTCTCGGTCCGGCGCTGTTTTAATCTGCCAGCAAGTTTCATATCAGCGCACACTCCGCTGCAGAGTGAAAATATCAATTTGGGAGTTCCTCTTTATGTACTTCTTCTTCGTAGATTGCTATATCACTCGTTTTCTTCAATGCACGTCTAATTAGCACTTCGCTGTACCCATTTTGGCGAAATATATCTTTGAGGCGTTAAAACTAAGCTGGGAGGCTGTGTAAAGAATGGTATGTGCCCTGCCAACTTGTTAACAACAGTGTTCAACGGCAGTGGATGACGACAGCTTATTGCATGAAAGTGCAGATCTCTGTAGGATTTCTTTCTGTAGGTCATGTGTTCTTTTCTTTTTATTAGAATGTTTAAAAATCGAAACATTCATTCTGTTCTAGCTCCATCGTGAATTGTATGGTTCGATGGGTACTGTTCAGCTGGTCCAGCAACTCATTCAGCGCACTCTTCCATGTTCCCACAATGATGGTGTCATCCGCGAAACAGAAGATGTGTTTAGGTTTGAGCCAAGCAGTTTTTACAGCCATCTCCTCAAACTGTTCTATATAAGACTGCCAATCCCAGGAGCAAGCGGCGAGCCCATGACTTGTCCATTCATTTGTTTATAGAACCCCCACCACATTTGGTAGGTTATGGCGCATACACGTTCGTATAGCTTGCCTGTTTAGCGCTGAAAATTACGTGCTAAGAGTACCAAGCTGTCATGAAGTGCTACTCACATGAAAAGAAATGTTATGTCAGTGCTGGTAAAGACAACGTCTTTATGAAGCAACATTACTTTCAGTACAGTCACGAATTTGGATGTGTTCTTCAGCGTCTCACTATGGGTCTCAGAATTAAGGTTAGATATTTGGCCACTCCATATGTGGATACATCAATGGTGCTGGCTATTGGCCATCTTCATTGTGAATTTTAGGCAGTCCATACAAGTGTGGTGGCGCTGGAGCTTTTGGACAGAGCCGATTCACTTCTTCTTTCGTTAGGACTGACTTGTGAAGAAAAGCTGTTGTTTTTTAAGTTGTCTTTGCTGTTGGATGCGTTTTTAGCTTCCTGAAGGCCAGATCCTGCACCAGAGAGCTTTTATGTGATGGTAGTCATCGGCACGCAATAGGACTGTCGTATTTCCCTTGTCAGTAGGACTATTGTGTTTTCAGACTCTCTTACCAATCTTAGTGGTCTGTGATCTGTTGTTGCCATATTTGATTGCAGAAGTTGCTATTTGTCGATGATCCTGCATTTTCCTCAGCTAATTTCTTCCATCTTTTCCGCTAGCAGGCCACGGATTAGTTCTTCTTCAACACCACTAGTAATATTCTGTTTCGGCGTTTGGAACGCGAGTGAAGATCATCCTTTTGGAGAGGGTCACGATTCTAGCAGCATCTAGTTCTTTTTTTGTCAGGTTGATATCTTTGACACTCTAAGCTTCATATGAGGTCCCCTCAGTCTCTCGAAATTTCAGTGTTGTCTAGCATTACCGTCGTCTTTATATTTCGCTGTCCGGCATATGAACTGCGTTTTGCAGGAACATGTTGACAGGTTGCTAACGATATAGAGATGCCATTCAAGTAGAGTCCGTGCATTCTTGTCCAGTTCTCTTCGTGTGAAGCGAAAGCGTTTCATCACTATGGCCTGGCTCACTGGTGGTAGAATCCACTGCGTTTACTTCGGTTTTAGTGGATACCATATTCCTGCAAAGCATAGTAGGACGTCTTTGTCCCAATACCACTGGAGTAAGGCTAATGTGCTAAGCAGTTTAGTTTTCCTGATGCGTTCTTTCTGTATCTGTTTGAATCTGCTGAGCATTTCGCCCCAGAGAGGTGCTTTATAATGGAATACAGACTTTCCCGGTGTACACTGGTGACGAAATCTTCTCGGCGTTACATGTGGTTGGCTGCACTGAAATTCCACCACGTTTCGGGGAGTGCCGCTCTCATCATCTCTTTCCACAAGAGTACCACTTCAAGACGCCTTGGTATGCTCACCAGATCATTTTGAGTCCAAAACATTGAAGCTATTTGAGCATTTACTCTCCACAACCTACTTCAAATGTGGTAGGGAGTTCCATTGACAAGTTAGTAGCCATGGACTCGCCATATGCCCCCGGGATTGCCATCCTCTACGTAGAGCACTTTGGCGAGTTGGCATTAGAAACTGCACAGCTCAAACATTACTATTTTCCCGTTACGTGGATGACACCTTCGCTATTAGGAAACATAGTAGAGAGGCACTGAATGAGTTCCTAGGCCATCTGAACAGCGTACATCAGACCATACAGTTCACGACTTGGCTAGAACAGGGTAGATGTCTTCCTTTTTTAGACATTTTAATAAAGAGAAAAGAAGATAATACTGTATGATATGTAGTCTACAGAAATAAATTCTACACCGATCTGTAACTTCATGCAACGTGCTCCATCACTCAGCGCAGTGGTACACTTCTTTAAGAACTGTAATTGACACCTTAAAGATGTGTTTTGCCAAAATGGATAGTGACGTGCAGATTGGTGTGCATTGAAGAAATCGAGTGGTACAGCCATCTGCAAAGAACAGGTACAGAGAGAAAAACTCGGCTTTAACTCCAATACTGGGCCTCCTTCAACCAAAATTGCGAGAATCTTCGGGGGGGGGGGGGGGGGGGGGGGAAACCATCACGCTTAGCTTTCGACCACCAGAAAAAAGAAAGTTATGCTCAATTTGGTAAACGATAAACTGCAACTGCGAATACCTGGTATATATACAGCAATCCTTTCGAGTACAGTTTTCGGTACATCGAGTAAGTACAGCACCTTGCAATGCTGCATAGAACACACTAGAGGCGTACGTCTGGGTCATGATAATAAGTCAGGTTTGGCAGAGCACTTTCTCAGTGAGGGACACACATTCGAATTTTAGAAAACAAAAATGTTATGCTGAGCTAAAGGCTTTCGGTAGAGCATAATGAAAAAATCAATTGAGACAAGGTGGCATGACAATCTCGTGAAAAGGGCTACCATGTAAGTCTGGCATTGAACCCTGCATTAGCCACTTTACGCCGAGATCGCGCCCTGCAGTTGACGCTTCGCAAATGAATGCGTCATGAGTTGAACGGCAGTCCGCCCTCGCACTATAGATTGCCAGCCTCTACTCCCGTGAGGAGAGGGGGAGGGGGGGGGCAGGTGGCGAGAGTCAGATTTCAACACAGCCACCCTACTGGGAGACGGAGAGGATTTCTTGAGCAGTGTACACTGGGAGAGTCTGCATTCACATAAAATATTACACTGTCTGACAAAAAAGTGAATCATCTAAATTTACATCTACATACATACATACGTACATACATACATACTCCGCATCCTCCCTCCCTGTTCCACTCCCAAACAGAACGAGGGAAAAATGACTGCCTATATGTGTCTCTACGAGCCCTAATCTCTCTTATCTTATCTTTGTGGTCTTTCTGCGAAATATAAGTTGGCGGCAGTAAAATTGTACTGCAGTCAGCCTCAAATGCTGGTTCTCTAAATTTCCTCAGTGGCAATTCACGAAAAGAACGCCTCCTTTCCTCCAGAGACTCCACCCGAGTTCCTGAAGCATTTCCGTAACACTCACGTGATGATCAAATCTACCAGTAACAAATCTAGCAGCCCGCCTCTGAATTGCTACTATGTCCTCGCTCAATCCGACCTGATAGGGATCCCAAACGCTCGAACAGTACTCAAGAATAGGTCGTATTAGTGTTTTATAAGCGGTCTCCTTTACAGATGAACCACATCTCCCCAAAATTCTACCAATGAACCGAAAACGACTATCCGCCTTCCCCACAACTGCCATTACATTCTTGTACCACTACATATCGCTCTGCAATGTTACACACAAATATTTAATCGACGTGTCTGTGTCAAGGGCTACACTACTAATGGAGTATTCAAACATTACGGGATTCTTTTTCCTATTCATCTGCATTAATTTACATTTATCTATATTTAGGGTTAGCTCCCAATCTTTATACCAATCACAATTCCTGTCCAAGTCATCTTGTATCCTCCTACAGTCACTCAACGATGACACCTTCCCGTACACCACAGCATCATCAGCAAACAGTCGCATATTGCTATCCACCTAGAAGACTTGGTTGGCTGTCAATGTAACTTCGTACTTGTACACACCTTTCGCAGGTTATACAAATGATTAAAATTGCAGTACTCTGCGACAGGTAGAACAGACGCCAAATTGCATTAGTGTTATTCCTGTTTAGTGTCGTTACCAGGCCAGGTAGGGTATATAAGGGGTTTTATGTCAGACGCTGAGTTATCACTGTGAAGAACACGGAGATGCCACGTATTCGTACGAGACTGCATTATTAGCACCTGACAGTTTGAAAAAAAGCTCATTGTGCGTCTACATTTGGCCAGCTGTTCGAATCACGGAATATCCTGATTTGTGTGACAATGGCGTGATGTCGAACTGCATAGGAAAGTAAGGTTCTAGTTGACCACATATGACCCCCACAAGGGAGTTTCGCCATGTTGTGTACCGAGCACATCGTAGCACTTTCAGATACATGTATGTCATCGCAGAACAAGAAACGGATTCCCACTAACATTCAGTATGATTCCGCACCATTGAACAGAGACTAGCAACAGCTGGACTAGGTTCTTACTATCTACTGTTAACACACGCAGCTATGTTTTGAGTCGTTCGGCGACCGGATAGTATGGACTGGTGATGAATGGCACCGCATTATGTTCAGCGACGAATTGCGTTTCTGCACTACCGCAGATGTCCATTGTCGGCGAGTACGGCGGCGACCTGAGGAAAGGTCCTATTCGTCGCATGTTTCGGAGAGGCACAGTGATCTTGCTCTTGCTGTCACAGTGTGGAGAGCCATCAGGTATGACTTCACGTCACCTGATAGTGTGTGAGGGAATTAAGGTAGTACAATGGTACGTCAAGGGCATTCTGCGTCGTTGTGTGTCACTTTTCAGGGACAGCATCATGTTGGCGTTTGTCTACAGCACAATATTCGTACTCACGTCGCACATGTCTCAATGAACTGCCTATGTGATACTTCTGTTTTCCCATGATTATCAAGATTCCCAGACAAGTCCTCGATAGAACAAGTGTGGGACCAATACGGACGTGGGAGAGCCAGAATCCAGGATATCAAGGACCAGAAAGAACAATTGTGGCCCAGCTTCGCTTGGAAGAGGATACAACGACCTTATGATACCCTTCTCAACTGAATCACAAGTCAGAGAGGGTGCAGCTTCATATTGATAAGTAGGCTTATACTGCCAACTTATTTGTAAATCTAACTCGATTTTATAGTCACTGTAACAACATTGCATACCCTCTGAATCCGCGAAGTATCATTTCGTTTTTTCCTCATTTTCTGGCGCTTCATTTTTTTTTGCCAGGTAGTTAATTTCTGTTCAACATTCCCATAAGGACTATACTCTGTCTGTAATTGGTATAAGAAGGATGTTTGATGGTATTTAACCAAGGACAGAAATTTCCTATCATACAGTTGACAGGACTTCGTAGAATGTTGTTACAGTCGCGCAGGATGGAGCAGAAGTCATCACATGTAAAATTTTATTTATAAAAAAATCTCTCTCTTTCGTTTTCTAGACGCCACTCTGCTCGTTTTAGACTGGTTATCAACTGCTGGACTCTTCAACAGGACAAATCACTTGGTACAGGGGGCAACCAGCGGTGTGATAATACATTTCAACCGATGAAAACCGCAACAGCTGCTCAAAATGATTTATTGATCATAACTAGTTTCACGACATTGTATCCCCATCTTCAGTTAAACTGTTGACCTAAACAAGATACAAAAAAATTATATTAGTGCTATCTTAAACCAGGAAGTAACAAGTTGATACATTGTTGATTAGCATGTGAGAAATGGGGACATTCAATACATCACGTTTTTAAAATCTGGATAAGGATAAATAATAGAAGTCCCTTATCTTCCTGCATAAAATTGGCGTCATAAAATACGCAACCGTCAGAAAATTATCAGAGGAAGAAGAGCAGGATGTAACTATGTAACCCTAAAAACAAAATCCATACATATTATAAAAATGGATGTGTGTGTGTGTGTGTGTGTGTGTGTGTGTGTGTGTTTTGTGTGTGCGTGTGTTCCACGTCTCCTCCTACACAACTGGACCAATCTCAACCAAACTTGATACACATATTCCTTACTCTCAGACAACGATTGCTGTTGGGGGTAAGCACCATCCACCTATCACAGTTTAGTAGATGTGGTGTCGTAAACAATAAGATGCGTGAAACACTGTGTAGTGGGACGCGAAATTGAAGCGTCATCCATCCACCAGTATCAGCCCAGTTTGCAGGTGAATATAAGTTTAATTTAGTGTTTTGTTTATGTATTTTGTAATATTTGTAATGGTTGTGAATTATCTAAAGTTTTGTATTTATTTTTATGTTTCATGTACGGAGAGGGCGGCGCAACGAACGGAGACAGCATCTTCACTGCCGGGACCAGAGAGAAAATTGATGGCCACTATACGTCGCGGGTCGACAGCCAAAGAGCAACAGTAGATCCTGAAACCGAGTTGTTGCGTCGTGCTTCTAAAAACTGAAAAAATAAGAATTTGTAATGTTTGTACAACAATGACGTCATAGAAAGTTTAATCATGTTGTAAATGTTCAGTCCTATCTTGTCAAGGCTCAGGTTCACGTCTATATGTAGTATATAGGAAGATAATAAACTAGTGTATACTACAAAACTTTAAATACGTGTTCCGAGAATTTATTTATGAAGAATTATGTTAAGGAAGAAGTATTACTAATTTATTGCCGGCCGAAGTGGCCGTGCGGTTAAAGGCGCTGCAGTCTGGAACCGCAAGACCGCTACGGTCGCAGGTTCGAATCCTGCCTCGGGTATGGATGTTTGTGATGTCCTTAGGTTAGTTAGGTTTAACTAGTTCTAAGTTCTAGGGGACTAATGACCTCAGCAGTTGAGTCCCATAGTGCTCAGAGCCATTTGAACCATTGAACTAATTTATTTGACAAGATTATTAATTTGTGACAACGTTCATCGTGAGTTTGAATCTTGAAAGTTTATTCAATGTGGTTTTAATATTTATTAAAGCAGATAACTTGGATTAATATAATTTCTGAGAAGAAACAAACGACATCTAAGTTGGAAAAAGTTTGCGCAAACCAATAGGACTGAGTGACGTAATTCTGCGCATACGACTCAAATGATGATGTTTTAATTACAGTTTCGTTCAAGAACCATTCAGAGACAATTTTAAAAGAATTTAAATAAGTTTGAAGTGTTTTGTAACTGATGTTGGTGACGAAGTCTGCATATGGTCATCTATCAAAAGAAAATCATTTATACAAAACTTACGTCGTTACACTACAACTGCTTCATTAAGCATGACGTTGAAATTTATTACTTCAGTACTACTAAATATATTCGCAATACATTTCGCAGACAGTATCTGCATATACCGCTTAATGCACGTACAAAATTATACCATGGTGCCACGCGTAGTTCAGGAGATCAAGTTTTCAAGTTGTGCGCAGTTCTGGCCGCTTAGGGGAGACATGCCAGACCTTTGGCACATGCTGTAGTTGGTAATATGATCCAGCTGGCAAATGACTGTTATAAAACAGGACCTAAGCATCTTGAAAGCGGCTATTGTTACTGCGTAGCACACAATGCCGTACCGTGAGTAGAACGAACGATTGTGATGTATATCCTGGCCGTTAGATGCGTTGGCATTTGCGTGTCGAAAAACATCCTCGGAGAGCTCCGACCACTACATAGAGGCTGCTACGGACTTATCTCGTTCTTTTCTAAAGTTAACACTTAATAAATGTCCACCTTCTGTAGATTTTGTTCTCTGATTTCGAACATTCCAAAAGCAGGAATTGAATACTGGTACTCACTTTGGCTCTATTATGTTCAATAATTTTGGGCTACTTGACATGTAAGAATAAGTGTTACAAGCAGAAAACTTATTTACAGTTATGGCTAAACAGTTGTATTTAGGCCCATATTGAAGAAATTATATCCTTAAAAAAGTTCAAACACATCATAAGATGGAGATATTTACGTGCCAATCTGAGTCATTGTGAGTAGAAATTGCATTAAAATCAGTTTTTTCATTGTTAGCAGATTAGCTATGATTTATTTTAGCGGTGATTGTGGATGATTGTGGCACTCCAAGTATAGAGAAGTACCATTGTATCAATATCTACTGCCGGCTTTGTAGCCGAGCGGTTCTAGGCGCTTCAGTCCGGAACCAAGCTACTACTACGGTCGCAGGTTCGAATCCTGCCTCGGGCATGGATGTCCTTAGGTTAGTTAGGTTTTAGTAGTTCTATGTCTAGGGGACTGATGACCTCAGATGTTAAGTCCCATAGAGCTTAGAGCCATCTGAACCATCTAGTGTTGGAGGGATTAAAACATGAAGCATATAAATCTTTAATTGTGTCAGAAAATAATGCAAGGGTGCCAGAAAACAATGAATATGTTAGTTAGGATAGCTAGGTTTAATAAGTTCTAAGTCTAGGGGACTGATAACCTCAGATGTTGAGTCGCATAGTGCTTAGAGCCATTTGAACCATTTTCAATATCTACAGAGATTTACTAGATACACAAGTAGCCTTTGGGATTCTGGGAAATTGTGCAGAATTAAATCGAGAAAGAAAACAGAATAAGAAATATCTATCAAAGGAAAATGTTAGTGATGGATGATATTATGTGACACTCATGGGCATTCCAAAATTATAATACTGCTTCAAGAAGGTAAAGTTTCACTTTTCAGTGGAGTATACCCTTCAATGAACCTTACTTACATAAAATATGAAGCGTGTGTTGGACATGGAATAAAACTCAACTCTCTTGCCTTCCCTGAACTACACGAGTACGCACGATCGATCGCAATCTTAGACAACATCTCTGCTACTGTTATGTTGGATATGCTCTGTTAAGCACATCTACTGTACCTAGAGAAAAGAATATGTGTTAGTCATAGCCTAAAATTCCATAAAAAGTCAAGAGAGTCCAGGAGGACTTTGATAAACTGGAGGAAGATGGTGACAGACTGGACCTTATGGTCTACCTATGAAGTTATTTTTTAAATAGACTGACGAACCACTGGCCACAAAGCTGTTTAAAGGTTGGGTCCACATCTGGCCTGTAGTTTTAATTTCTCTAGGAACTTGGACATACAATTTATGATTATATTTAGGAAGAACCGTTCCAGACAGTCGGAGAAAGTATCAGCCTAGAACAGAGATGGAACTGATATCAACGGTTTTTTGTTATTCGTTTGATGGTACGAGTTGCACAGTAAGTCAAGTAAAGTTTGGCTTTTGAGAGTAGTCATATGTGTTTAATTCAAATGTTTGTACTGTAATATCATGTGGGCATAAAAATCTTGGCTGAAGATTTGTAACGAGTGTTCACCTTCAGTTTAGCTACATTTATCTTCACGATGATGCATGTGATGGATGTCCCAAAGCTGTATCTAATATGAAAACTCTGAGTAAGTGCGCAACGCAGTACTGGAAATCGGTGAGTGATGGCTATAAAATAGCTCATGCAAAACACCAATCATTGGAAAAAGTACAGTACGTTTTACGTGATGGGTTAACTATGGGAAAGCTTTGTGAGGTGAGAGACTCATGTCTCGCAAGCCGATCAAACGAAAATGCGAAAAATGAAGATCTGAGCAACGTATGAACCGTTTTGGTAATGATCGGTCATATTACGACCGCCGATTTATTAATATGGATAAAATGGGGTTCCACCATTTCACATCAGAAACGAAACACTGATCCAAGGAATGCGTGGATTGCACCAAGAAAGACGAAATACATTTCGCCTGCCAGAAAGGTTTTGAGCCATGTTTTTTAGAATGTAAAAGAATTTCTTCATGTTGATTACCTTGAAAAGAGTAAAGCAATAAGTAGTAAATGCTAAGTACGTCCTCTGGACAAACTGGATGAAAAAACATGTGAGAAGAGGTGTAAACCGCAGGACAAAAAAAATTGTTTCTTCAGGGCAATGCACCCGCCTCCCAAACGTGCTGTGGCCATGGAAAAACTAAGTTTTTTTTAACTATCAAAAACAGTCTTGATCACAATTTATTTATTACGGTGACCGGTTTCGGCCACTACTGTGGTCATCTTCAGACCGATGAGTAAGAACGTTCTTCTGCTGGAGAATCACTACTGATTCTCCAGCAGAAGGAGGTTCTTACTCATTGGTATGAAGACGACCACAGTAGTGGCCGAAACCGGTCACCGTAGAAAATAAATTGTGATCAAGACTGTCTTTGATAGTAAATATTTGTAACACATTGATCACTGTTCAATCCCACAATGTATTCAAAAGTAATGAAAAACTAAGCATTTGAAGAACGAAACGTCCATAACATTCACCAGATTTCTTCCGCAGTCTCCTAACAAAGTGTGGGCTGTTGGTAGCAAGTAAGAGAGATTACGCCTGTTTCTTAGCGCCTAGCAGCACCCACAGAAGTAGTGAATTGCTATTTATGTATAATTTGTTGCTCCACATTTGGACACGTTTGTGGGTGTAAAGCGTTTTGAATACAATGATGGCCGTAAATGAGCATTTGGTTGACCTCCTATACTCATATTTCAGGGGTGGAAAGCGTTTGACAAAGCGAATTGACCGTAAGACTGCGCTACGTCGAAAAATTGACATATATTTGGGCAAAAAGAAAAAAAAAACTGTCTTTGACTTCGAACGGATTAATTTTCATTTTATTTCGTACAAACCATTAACTTTATAATCGCCATTGTTGCTTCATCACTGGCTGAAGACATCTGCAGCATGGTGGCTGTCTCCTCAATACCGTTGATTTGTTTACGTATTGAATCTTACTCTATGACCGTTACGGCGCAAAATCAAGCGCCGGCAAGCCAGTCGGGAAGACAAAGCAGAGAAGGCTGTGAGAAGAAGTCAGCCAATCGCACACTGACCGACATCCCTTCCAGGATGACAACGCGACAGCAGCGGGCCCTAGCTGAAGAGGACACAAGCGCCGCGACCGACTGGTGACGGCCCAGTTCAATAGCAGCTTCAAGATCACCCACTTGTATAGCAGCGACATCGATAGCAGTTCAGGACAGACTTTTGTCAATTAAAGATCAGCAGTCACTGCAAAGACCGATTATTTAGTATGTCGCCCTTTGCTTGCGACACATCTGTGTAACTGCCAAAGTATAGTAATTTTCTTATTGAAATAAAACCCATTAATAAGACTTGTTTGTCTAGCAAACCGAGTTCGCAGGATTCGTAGGCACTACAATGACTTTACTACAATTGTTAAAGTCATAACAGTTCGTTACATAGAAAAAACGAGTAGTTTACTGGACTTAAGAAATCGGGAACAAAATAAAATACTCTCGGGACAACAGCATCGCATAAATGAATAGAATACACTAATGTTACTGGACAACCAAAGCGACATGCGTCGGTACGCCGACTACGAACTCCCACGAATAGTGTAGGGGAGGCGCAGCCAGAACGGTGACGGTACCTGCGGCAGCGCGGGCTGACAGGATGGCGGCGCCCGCACCCGTGTTGCAGTTGCTCATCGCTCAGTGTACACGCCACGCCTCACCACTCCACAGCACCGCACCGCACCACACGCCGGCCACTTGGTGACTGCCGACGCCTCGCTTCCCCTCGCCACGCCGCGCAATCACAGCCGAAGGAGATGCCAGGCTTGCCAACCGCTATACTCCGCCACAGCCCGCTTTCACTCGTCTGGAGACACACTGCGAAGAGTGCTCTGGCTACGGACCAGTGAAAGCAACGTTTACAGCGTTCGTGCTGACTACAGAAAACATTTGTCTTTTGACATGTGTTCAGTTATGTCAACATATTCAGACTGTCCTGCACTGTATCTGTTAAGTGACACTATCTCTCTACATCTTCCGGGTGAGTCACGGTTAGCCGGCCGGGGTGGCCGTGCGCTTCTAGGCGCTTCAGTCTGGAACCGCGTGACCGCTACGGTCGCAGGTTCGAATCCTGCCTCGGGCATGAATGTGTGTGATGTCCTTAGGTTAGTTAGGTTGAAGTAGTTCTAAGTTCTAGGAGACTGATGACCACAGATGTTAAGTCCCATAGTACTCAGAGCCATTTGAACCATTTGAGTCACGGTTACACCACTTTCATTTCATGAACGGTTCGAGGTGTTGAAACGAGGTTTCCGCCAGATGATGGTACGCCAAGGGGCATGTAAATTGCAAGAATCTTAACTTTTGTATCGATCGAGATACTGAAGCAAGTATGAGTTTTTTGAATAGAACGATATACTTTTTAACAGCACCCAAAAACGCTGGAAACGACGAGCTCAGAGATATAATGTTTGTCAATTTTGATGTTGAAACTTTTCTCAAAATAAACTGAGAAATATGAAACTGGAAAAAAGTCGGTCGTCGGTCAAAATCGGCTGTTGAATTGTAAATACGCTCACGCCAGGAAAAGTCGTTGTATCAAGCCTTTCGATATCAAGGTCTGCACTGCAGAACTAACTGAAACTGTGTTGTCTATCGGCCAGTCATTTCGGTTGCGACATTTCTTGCATGCAGACGTATACACCAATGAATAGGAGCTTGACATGCCACTTTTATACGGCGAATGTCAAACAAATGCTGTCGAAATGGTAACGAGAAAACTGCGTGACGAAACTGTAGTTGTTTCCACAAAAACTTGGAAACGTACACACATTTGAAAGAGTTTTCCTAAGCCCCATTTGATGAGCCAGAAAATTAGCATGTGCCATAGTTCCATACACAAAAACCATACCTGAGCCTGTGTCTATGTCGTACAGGCTAGGAGGTTTGTCTTAGTATCGTAGGCTTGCTTTGCTGCATATAACTACTGGTCTGGGATGAGAGCTCTGCTTGGCACAATAGCCGACTCTGGCCGTATGGCTTTCCAGTTTTAGTGTATTTCGCGGACTCTTTTGCGAAAGTTTTCAAAGTCAATACTAAAAAGCGCTATATCACTTAACCATCTTTCCAAGAGCTAGTGAACTCAATTATGAAAAGTATACGGTTCCATTAAAAAACATACTTGTTTCAGTTTCTCGGTTGGTATAAGCAGTCACAGCATTATCGATATAAAACATTACGTGGCACGCAGCTTACTATCAATTGCGGAAAAGCTCGTTCCGATATCTGTAACCGTTCAGGAAGAAAAATATGTGTTGCCTCATACGTGAGTCACCTTGCATTTGTAATTACGTAGGGAACTTGAAAAGAGAAGGGGCTGGTGCGGAGAAGACGTCGATGTATATGAAAATGTGTGATTGTAATTTTGGAATAAGTTGTGCAGTTACGTTTGCAGAACAATCTTATTTTTGTGTGTTTATAATACTCGTCTTTTCTATGTTTTGCCCAAAAGACTAAGATGGAATATCACATTCTTTTGGGCAGATTATCGCCAATGAGATATCTTCAAGTGGTGAAGGTTTTAAGGAGACTGTTCCACCTTTTCCAGCAATTAAAAAAACGAGCAAAACATGATCGTGCGTCTCTTGAAGACGATGCATATAAAAGATTCTCCAAAACTGCAACAACGATGAAAAAATCGAGAATGTGTGCTGTGTGGTTATGGAAGAACAGCCGTTAATATGACGAAGATGAGACCTTAGGCACGTGGGAAGAATAGGCTCGGAACATTTGACATGAGGAAGATCTGTGGAGGTGACTTCCACATTTGTTGAATGCTGATCAAAAGCAGAGGTGAACACGAATATCACAACAATTTTAAAAATAGTGAAACTGATATGTCTGCCTGTTTGTTAATGTGGATGATTATCGATCCGGAAAGTATTACCTAGGTGCTGCCGATTTCTAGTACTTCAAATGTTGCGGCCAGAAGGATGCGAAAGGGATTCTTCACATTTTTTATCCCTTAAAGAGTAAAACAGTAACTAGAGAATGCTGTGACAATAAGTCTTTCGAACGCAGGGAACGAAAAGGTTGTTGAGAATATTCAGTGATAGTAAAAGGGCAAAAAATCTTAATTAGTCAGTACAATGTACCTGCCCACATAGGTGCTTGGAGATAGTGACAGAATAGAGGCGCGACTCGTTAGAACAACAATAGCATAAATCAAATTTGCCACCTTCTCGCTTTCACGTATTCCAACATACAAATATACGTTGAAGCGCCAAAGAAATTGGTATAGGCCATGCATATTCAAATACAGAGATATTTAAACAGGCAGAATACGGTGCTACGGTCGGCAACGCCTATATAAGACAACAACTTCAAATGGCTCAAATGGCTCTGAGCACTATGGGACTTAACTTCTGAGGTCATCAGTCCCCTAGAACTTAGAACTACTTATACCTAACTAACCTAAGGACATCACACATATCCACGCCCGAGGCAGGATTTGAACCTGCGACCGTTGCGGTCCCGCGGTTCCAGACTGTAGCGCCTAGAACCGCTCGGCCACCCCGGCCGGCAGACAAAAATTGTCTGGCGCAGTTGTTAGATCGTTTACTGCTGCTACAATAGCAGATTATCAAGATTTAAGTGAGTTTGAATGTGGTGTTATATTAGGAGCACGAGCAATGGGACACAGCATCTCCGAGATAGCGATAAAGTGGGGATTTGGGCAATTCCAGCAGGACACTCCACACGTCCAGAATTTCTACAGGAACACTCTTCTCAGTTTAAATACTTCCTCTGGCAACCAAACTCCCCACACGTGAACAATATTGAGCATATCTGGGATGCCTTGCAACATGCTGCTCAGAAAAGATCTCCACCACTTCGTACTCTTACGGATTTAGGGACAGCCCTGCAGAATTCGTGGTGTCAGTTCCCTCCAGTACTGCTTCAGACATTAGTCGAGTCCATGCCATATCGTATTGCGGCACTTCTGCGTGCTCGCGGGGGGATTAGGCACGTGTACCAGTTTCTTTGGGTCTTAAGTGTATTTGTGACTGGTAAATGATTCGAATCGAATGAAGAAGTTACGACAGCTATAGATGGATATTTTGTAAAGTTAAAATTCTACTTTATTGATGAAAACTGGTCACTGAAAACGGTTGAACGTAGTGCATCGACCTAAAGTGGGCTGTGTGTAACAATAAATTAACGCATTTTGTACCTAGAAATACAGTATGTCGATGGCGGACGGGGAAAGTTTCACCTTGTTCTCCGAACACAAAAATATAATGTATGGCGTAGGTTTACTTCAAGCTTCTCGCATTTTACTAGGCAATGCGACGTAAACTACGAGGGCGTGCTAAAAAGTAATGCCTCTAAATTTTTTATATGAAAGTTCAAAGCTTTTTTTTTAAAAAAAAAATCAAACGCTATTAACATGCTACATCTTTATACTTTATGTCTACATGTTTGCAGCCCTCTGCCGCTAGAGGGCTCCGTACGGTAACGTGTAACATAGCGGTGAGTAAAATAACTATGTCAGTGCTCGAGAAACAGCGCGCTGTAATCGAGTTGCGAATTCAAAGATTTCGTCCACACACGGAGCGCCCTCACCTTTAGCACGACAATGCCAGACCACACGCGAACGTTGCGACATCTGCAACAATCCGACGCCTTGGTTTCACTGTCATCAGTCATCTTCCATACAGTCCTGACTTGGCCCCATCAGATTTCCATCTGTTTCCAAAACTTAAAGAACAACTTCGAGGACTTCATTTCAGTAGTGATGAAGTGGTGCAAGCAGAGGTGAGGTTGTGGCTCCGTCAACAAAGTCAAAATTCTATAATGACAGTATCAATAAACTGGTCCATCGTTGGGAGAAATATGATCGTTGGCAGGGTAACTCTGTTGAGAAATTAATATGTAAACATAAAGAATAAAGGCACAGAAGGCCGTGCGGTCTAACGCGCGGCTTTCCGGATTGGGAAGGAGTGCCTGGTGCCCGACACGAATCCGCCCGGCGGACTTCCGTCGAGGTCAGGTTAGCCAGCCAGTCTGTGGATGGTTTTTAGGCGGTTTTCCATCTGCCTCGGCGAATGCGGGCTGGTTCCCCTTCTTCCGCCTCAGCTACACTATGTCGGCGATTGCTGCGCAAACAAGTTCTCCACGTACGCGTGCACCACCATTACTCTACCACGCAAACATAGGGGTTACACTGGTCTGGTGTGAGACGTTCCCTGGGGGGATCCACCGGGGGGCCGAACCGCACAATAACCCTGAAATAGTGGTTCGGTGTGGGGTGGCGGAGGGGTGAAGTGGACTGCGATAGTCGTCGTGAGGTTGTGGACCACTGCGAATGCGGCGGGGACGGAGTCTCTCCGTCGTTTCTAGGCTCTCGGATAACATACAATACAACGTTTGTTTTAATTAAAAAGCTTGAAGAGTTTTTACACAAAAAAAATTGTAGGCGCTACTTTTCAGCGCACCATCGTAGGTCACCAAGCATCTCCGTTACACTCTCGCGTTAAATACATCATGGTTTTAAGGGTTAGAAGAAATAAACAAGGATTTTCAATCGAACACATTCATTATTTGATACTACACTGGTGATCTAGCATTGTCAAAAGTTTCGTATATTTATTTACTTGCTGCTTTCCGTACCAGTGGCCTCCCGCTTTAAGTGTAGGGTTTACACTTGTCGAGTCGCTCATAATGATTTTGGTTCGCATGTCAATGGCTGAATGCTCTTTCTGACGCAGCCGTACTCTAAGAAGTGTCTTTTGCACTGTACGTCCTGTAGATTACTTTTTATGCGTTTCCATGTTTGACGCTCTTTGTCTCCCTGGCCGAGACGGATAACTAGCTCGCAGTCACCTGTTACAACTTAATACAAATGGAACGATGTCATTTTCCGCCAGCCGAGACTGCGTTTTAGTTTTCTACTCTGCAGACTTCTTTCCTTCTGGCAGTACTAGCTGACATCTTCCCAGATTCTTCGCAGTCCAGGCTGTGGGAGTATATTGGAATCATTGATTCGGTATAATAGATTCTCAGAGCCAATTTCGAATTCAAATTTCCATTTTATATTCAGATTTTCGAGCCGAAAATTGGAGCGAAGCGACTAAAATGTGAAGCATTATCTTTTAAACAAGAACGGAGGCGAAGGCTCGGTAAGCGCATTCCCTTTTCCTGCTTGGGTGACGTGGCGCGAACCGGGAAGCGGTCGAAACCGTTGCGCGCGGGACTTGGTTAAATTTAATTTCGCAGTTCACACTCGTACTGTAGCCAGAATCTTTTCTAAATGGTGCTGGCGCGAAGGACTTCATGGGCACATGTCGTTATTCTGGATAAATTTTGTGTAACTCTCCATAAATTTGTGTCAAGCATATTCTCAGTTGATACAAATTCTTTCATGAAATATATTACTTAAATTTCTGTGTTAACTGACACCCTTATTATGGCGTCAAGCATCGGGCTTTCACAAACTGAAGTCTCTAATTTGATATTTTAGAATTTTAGCCTGACTCATAGCGGGTACAAACTGCTGCCTATTGTGAGAAGTTTTCGTCCCGAGCGTGTGCAGTGATAAGAAAAACGATTAGCTCGAATAAATACGTAATGAACTTCGTTCTTAAAAAAATCAGATATTTCATGGCTGCGGGCTTTTCAAGTAGTGATAAATATCTGTTCTTATCCTATAAGAATCTACGTTTAAAACATTGACATTGTGCGTTGTTGCTCATTACGACTTTCTAATCGAAATCTTTGCATTTGGTTTCTTTTCGCGCAACATTCTACAAAATGGCGATGAAACAATGCAGGAGTACTTTGTTAGAGGTGGATTACATCCAGGTAAAACTTTTCTTTTCAAAGCACTGTATCCATACACATGCTGAGTGGCGTATTGCTGCCGAATGATATACCTTTTTGTTGACCATGTGCGTAGTGTAAGACAACAACGCAATCATTATTTTAAGCGCTTTTCTGAGCCGTTCAATGAAGCTCTGTTTATTGGAATTTATATACGTTGCACTGTACTTAATTTTAATCTTTTTTATTCATTTACAAATCTATCTTAGTGTTGTCAGCCTTCTTTATTAGTAGTAATATACCAAGGGGCGAGTATTAGAGTACTATGCTTTGCTATTAGCTTTCGAATCATTTTAAGGAAATATTGAAACAGCTATGCTTTTTAACGGAGCAATATACCTTTTGTTAATTACATGCGCAGCTTCACGAAAAGTAGTTTCAATGGTGATACCTAAACTTCTCGCAAAAATTGCAGGATGATGCTCTGGGAGCTAAGGCCAACACAGTTCTACAAACATTGCCGCATGAACATTTTATACGAGGCCAGAGTTAGAAAAATTATGCGTCTGTACTCCTCTATTCAGTAGCTATTAATTTCATACTATATACTGAATTATTTATGACGTATAAGAGATGTCTGCGTTACTCGTGACACAAACTGTATGTTTGCCTCAAATCCAGATTCACCCACAAGCACGTCCGTATTCCAATAATGTGACTGTTTCGCTGCGCTACGTCGTGCGGAAACCAAGGTGCGTTAGCTAAATTTGGACCTCGTCAAATTATGAATGTACTAGCTTATACCCACGGCTGCGCTCGCATATCAGTACTTTTGTTACGAATGACGGTGAGTAATTAAGCTACTAATTTATGTTTGTTTATATTGTGGTGTAGATACGTATGTATAAAAATGTATGCATTGCCGGTATGTAGGTTCATAACGAATGTGTTTCTGTTATTTTGCTGTATGTCGAATATGAAAGCATGCATTATATTTTCTAATTATATTTCAAAGATGACTCGATTCATTACATTCGTATAGAATTAGATTTTTTAGGAGCATTTCTGGCTCACCCAGTAATGGATGTCAGATTTTGCCACCAGAGCAACAGCAGATGATTTTTTATTCCAGGAGACCCCAGTGAGAGTGTTCGGGAACTTGATGCAAGACACTTTATCTGAAGCCACATCGGCAGTTTCCGTGTCGATAATGATAAAATGATGACGACAACACATACATCCAGTCGCGAGTGGACAAAAACGGACTAGCGTGGAATCGAATCGAGATAGTAACGCTAACAACAATACTACGAGATGTTCGCACAAATCGTACCCTTGCTAGAGGTTATAACGTCGCGTGACACGCAGCGGCTAAAATGCGACGGCCGTATGACTGACATTAGAATGGAAGTATGGAACAAACACTTAGAGGATTGTAAAGGCATTGTTTTCATAGCATTGAATCGTTCTATGTATAACATATCAGATAACTAAAGCATTTTTACCAATATGAAAAGTTCAAAAGTCAAAAAGTAAACAGCCATTTCAAAGAGTAATTATCATTCCATATTTCGTGTTGTATTCTTCAAATCAATAAATATCATGTACCACATACTTTCTAAAGCAGTTATTGTTTTTCCTCAGCGTCCAAGCTATCCCCATACCAGATTTTGTCAAAATCGGTTTAGTGGTTTAGAGCTGGAAACATAACAGACAGAGTTACTTTCGCATTTATAATGTTAGTATAGATGTGGATATGGATGTATATCACAGAATATTGCCTTCGGGGCACATAGAAAATTCACTTTGCACATTAACTAGTCAGCGAGTTACCTTACTGACGGGTACAGGTCAAAGTCTTTCGAGCAGAAATGAATGCAGGGTCTTCGAGGAGTCCGGCTCAGTATTTCATACTCACAGTGTGAAAGATGCATCTGGAGTTGGTGGCTGGCAGAAGTAGACGTTTGTGTCAGTGCCTACAGAGGAAGATTTTGTCAAGTGTCAAAGTGTCATCTGCAGCGCGGAATAATAAAAGCTGAATCATTATGTTCAAAATAAGAGAATTGTTATTTCTTCCATTTCAAAAAAAGTGAGAAGTTAAATGAAGGCATCCATATGAATTTAAATTGAAACTATAAACGAAGATTTTCTGTCGATGACTTAATGTTAAATGGTTCAAATGGCTCTGAGCACTGTGGGACTTAACATCTTAGGTCATCAGTCCCCTAGATCTTAGAACTACTTAAACCTAACTAACCTAAGGACATCACACACATCCATGCCCGAGGCAGGATTCGAACCTGCGACCGTAGTAGTCCCGCGGTTCCGGACTGCAGCACCTAGAACCGCACGGCCACCGCGGCCGGCACTGAATGTTAAGTGAAGGTGGATAACGTGCAGTGAGTTGTCAACACTGAAAACGTCAAACAGTGAGTGAAGTTTATTGATTCCGATACTAAGAACTCAGCTCATAGCAGACGGAACAAATCGGAGGTGCTGAGTAACGTGAGCTGCGCGGATAAAGAATGAAAAATCTAGGATATATCCATTTCAGAAAAAAATACCTTAAAATTTGCTTCGAGTTAACCATTCGATACAAGACCGAACTTTTCGACTGATAGTTGTCAGTACTTTATCGTCAGTGCAAACTGAGCAACGTGGCGCAGTAGTCATGATTCTCTGTCCCATCTTTGATCAATTATCAGCGTGTGCTCCGTCCTTAATGATGTCGTCGTCAACAGGACGTTAAACATGAATCTGCCTTCGACCCTGTCAAATCTATACTACTCACATCTTATAATTAAATCCAAAGACAACATTGAAAATGCAGAACATGTTGTATTCAATGAAGCTATTAAAACGACTCCGAAATCAGCTCCATCTACATTTTTCTGGACTAAGGATAGTTTTCATTAATAACCATTTGAGTAGAATCAGACTGGACTCGGGCAAGTGGTTTTGCGCGAAACACAGCAGTGATATATACTGGTCAATCAAAACATTATGACCACTACCCACCACGAAGTTGGATGCTGCCTGGTGGCTTTGCGGGCACGTGACGCGCTAACAAAAGTGTGTAAGCGGAGGAGACACGGACGGGGTATCACCCTAGCGAGGATATGGGCTGCAAATGGGTATATCCATTGAGATAAGCGACTTTCTCAACCGACAGATTATTATTACGCAAAGTCTGTGAATGAGTACCTCGAAAACGGCGAAGCTGGTCGAATGTTCACGCGCTGCTCTCATAGGTATCTACGGAAAGACGTAGAAGTACAGCGAAACAACCACTATGTGGTTAATGGTTGGACGTCCACGACTATTCTCAGAACTTGGAGTTCGGAGGCTTGTCTACTCTGTCAAGTAGGATAGATGGTGATCTGAGACATCTCTGCCGTAAGAGCACAACGCTGGCGAACGCACATATGTTTCGGAGCACACCGTTCATTTTACGTTGTTGAATATGGAGCTCCGCAGCGGACCACCCCTACGTGTTCACATGTTGACCCAACGACATCGTCAATTACGATTACAGTGGGCACGGGACCGTTGGGATTCGACCGTCGATCAATGGAAATGTGTCGGCTCTTCGGGTGAGCCACATTTTTGCTACACTAGGTGGATGGTCGTCTCCACAAACGCCGTCATCGAGGTGAACGGCGGCTCGAAACTTTCAGCGCACTGTGGATGCAGCCTAGTGGGAGCAGTTATATGCTATGGGAGACATTATCCTGCACGTGCATGGTACCTGTGGCAGTAACTGAAGAAACACCGACTGGTACGAACCCTTCATGCTTGATGTCTTCCCCGACGGCGATGTTATCATTCAGCAATACAATGTACCGTTTCTCTGAGCCAGAATCGTACTACAGTGGTTTGAAGAGCATAGTGAGCTCAAGTTGATGTCTCGGTGACTGATTTCGCCTGATGTTAATCCTATGGAACCCGTCTGGGTCGCTATCGGGCGCCATCGCGGCGTACGCAAATCACTGGCCCGTTATTTACGCGAATTATTACTTGTTCGTAGACATCTAACACCACGAACCTCCACAAACCTACCAATAAACTCTCGTATCCCTGATACGCAGAATTAGTGATGTATTTCGTTCCAAAGACGGACAAACTAGCTGTCTAACAGGTGGTAATATCGTTTCGGCACATCAGAGTATATGGTATCGATGGATTACTTCGCAAGAGGAAACTTCCGTAGCCTGTATGTTCTTCGCCTTATCACACGAAAAAGTCAAATAATCAGCCATATTTAGCTTCTCTGCGTCAGCGATCCTTCATGAGAGACCGTTGGCTTAGGCGTTGACGTCGCCATGAGCCGGTTATCTAATCAGGTTTGAGGCAGGCGCTCGGTGGCCACGCAGGTAAATATTTACTCTCTCGCGCCATATTGACAAGCAGCCGTGTGTCACTCCTTCTAGCAAGGACGTAAAGTCGCAGTGGGATGTAATACTAATAGGAGAAATAGGTCACTAACAGCTGAATGAACCACTTTAACTATCGAGTGCCTTTCATCAAATAGATTGTTCTTTAAAAAAATATAGCATTTTTCAGAGCTCGAGGCCTTTTATATCAGTGGTCGTCAAGCTTTCTTGCTCAAGAGCGAACACTGGAATTGTGGGGTGACTCCTAGGGCCGTATGTAACGATATTATTAACTGGTAACCTACATAAATCAGTATGTTATGAGTCCCCACCAGACTAGCTATGAGAGGGCGCGGTATGTTGACCAACGGACCGTAATTGCTGATCGTTAAACGGCGAAACCATTCGGATCACTTCGTGTCGACTGTTCTTGTTTCAGATTGCCGTCATCCTCTGCAACCCCAAACATGAGACATGAATCAGACATCACAGTCACATGAATCACGATCTCTGTAACTCGCATTCATGAACCCATGTTACTTCCGTGTCAAAATTTATACCGTAGCAGCTGATCGGTACGAGTCGCGCACGCCCGTGAGTTGTCAGTACTGGTAGACACGCAATAAAACATCCCCCCTCACACATCCTCTAAGCCCGCAGTGGCCATGCTATTTACCCGTCTGCCCCTGTGGTAAGCGGCCAACTTCACTTAGCTTACGGTTCATCGTTTTGCACGGTCGCATGAAGAATCTTCGTTTCCTCAAACTTCCGTTTTTTCTTCTAATCATACTTGCTACAGTTATTTTCCATTCCAAATGTTATAACCACATTGTTTAATTTTCTCTTCCTTTTGTATGATATTTTTATGTAAGATGTGATGACTAGCTCGGAGCGTACATTGCTTCGGGTAGAGCGAATTGGCCGGCCGCTGGGGCCGAGCGATTCTAGGCGCTTGAGTCCGGAACCCCGCTGCTGCTACGGTCGCAGGTTCGAATCCTGCCTCGGGCATGGCTGTGTGTGATGTCCTTAAGTTTAAGTAGTTCTAAGTCTTGGGGACTGATGACCTCAGATGTTAAGTCCCGTAGTGTTTAGAGCCATTTGAACCATTTGGAAGCGAATTGGAGCGATGGCGAAACAGTGGACTTGCTTTTCATGAGCAGCGGAGTTCAGATCTTCGTCCTAGCATCCAGTCTTATGGTTCCCGTGGTTTGACTGAATTACTCAACGCAGATGCGGAATAATTCCTTCGAAAAGGACGTGGCCGATTTCATCTACAGTCCGAGAGTGTGCTCCGTCTCTCAATGAATCGAAATCGATGCAGGGTTAAAACCTTTCTCTTTTGTTCGTAATTTATAGTAATTAACATTCAGGAGTATCACAATGGTCCTCACGCCTTGTTTGTACGATGTACGTGCTGAAACAATCAGTAAGTATTCAAGCTGTAGTGTGTTAGTGACAATGCTAAAAATAGGACGCAAGTTTAGAAAAGTGATGCTTTGTCGAAGTGTAGAGGATTATGCTTTCAAATAATGTTGATAAGAAGGATAACAGGAAAAGCAAAGTACGACTAACACGTAGTTCCTAAAGGAAACAGAGGGGAGGAAAACTTGAGTTTAGCGACTCTTCGATGTCGAGACCAGTGGAGACGAAGCACTTGCTCGGATAGCAGAAAGACTAAGGAAAGAAAAGGCCATGCTCTAACAGGAGGAACCATCTCGGCATTCATCTGAAATGAATCAGAGAAACTATTGAAATTCTGATGGTTGTGTGGTCTTTGAACTCCGTCCCTCATTAATCCTGAGTAAGAGTCCACCGTGTGAATCATAGATCGAGAGGCTGAAGAAGATTAAAAACTAAGTAGAATTCCAGTTCATTCATCCTTGTAGCCTTTTTTAAAATTATAGTAAAGAAACGTCTAATTAAGTGAAGACTATGGTACGTTCTTAGTTATTAAGTGATTTAAGTAAGTAAGGATGTCCATTTAATATATTACTGTCGCTGGCAACTACACAGTAGTTACTGGACGTTGTGTACGTGTCACGAAATGTTAGCTGAATAAGCTAACTGCGAGAAATTGCAGCATCACTTGATGGAGGGCATCACTTAACGAACTACATCTCTCGCCTTGGGTCATTAGAGCATCTTGTTGGTGTGTTGGTAGCGTACGTTACCATTGGCATTTCTTTATTTTCACTATTATTTTGACGAAAATATTTTGAGCTGAAAAGAATATTCTGTAGAGAAAATCAATTGTGCTGCATGTACGTGAAACTGAAGTTTCGCAGACTGTCAAAAAAGTTACAGAACTGGAATAGCTCACCATTTCTCACTGAAATAGACTGAAGCTTCTTTGCTCCAAGAGCACACTTCAGATGTAACAGAAAAAATTATATAGTTGCAGTGAGTCAACGATAACGTCCTTCCCGCACGTGTGCGTGAGGTGACGATGACGTAGCAGTCCTCAAAATGTGTGGACAACCGAGAAGCACTGGAGTTAAGAATCTTTCTGCGTGAGCCAGCAGGAAAAAAAAAGAAAAAAAAAACAGCAGAAGGACCAAGCACCGCGACAGTGCTGACAAAAATATTTGCTGCACGGGACTCTTAAGCACCTAAAGCGCCACCCATATTGTACCTAGAGATTTGTTATACGAGGCTGAGTAAAACAAAAATCTTAAATATTTTTAAATATTATTTATTGTGCAGAAGTGGTGCAAAGCTGTATCACTTTTCAACATAATCTCCCCCAGGCTCAATGCAAGTCCTCCAGCGTTTACAGAGTGCATAAATTCCTTAGAAAAAAATTCTTTTGGTAGTCCACGCAACCACTCATGCACCGCGTGCGCGTACCTCTTCATCAGAACGGAACTTCTTTCCTCCCATTGAGTCTTTGAGTGGTCCAAACGTATGGGAATCACTTGGGGCAAGGTCTGGTGAGTATGGTGGATGAGGAGGACACTCAAAATGCAGGTCTGTGATTGTTGCAACTGTTGTACGGGCAGTGTGGGGCCTTGCATTGTCATGTTGCAAAATGACACCTTCTGACAGCAATCCACGTCGCTTTGATTTAATTGCAGGCCGCAGATGATTTTTTAGGAGATCTGTGTATGATGCACTGGTAACAGTGGTCTCTCTAGGCATGTAATGCTCCAAAATGACACCTTTTTCGTCCCAAAAGAGAGACAGCATAACCTTCCCTGCTGATGGTTCTGCTCGAAACTTCTTTGGTTTTGGTGATGAGGAATGGCGCCATTCCTTGCTCGCTCTCTTCGTTTCTAGTTAGTGGAAGTGAACTAAGGTTTCGTCCCCAGTAACGATTCTTGCAAGGAAGGCATCACCTTCTCATTCAAAGCGCCGAAGAAGTTCTTCACAAGCATCAATACGTCGTTTTCTCATTTCAGGAGTCAGCTGCCGTGGCACCCATCTTGCAGACACTTTGTGGAACTGGAGCACATCATGCACAATGTGGTGTGCTGACCCATGACTAATCTGTTAACATGCTACAATGTCATTCAGTGTCACTCTACAGTTTTCCTTCACTATGGCTTCAACTTCTGCAATGTTCTATGGAGTCACAACTCTTTGTGCCTGACCTGGACGAGGAGCATCTTCTACTGAAGTCACACCATTTGCGAGCTTCCTACTCCATTGGTAGAGTTGCTGCTGTGACAAACATGCATTACCGTACTGAACCTCCATTCGTCGATGAATTTCAATAGGTTTCACACCTTCACTACGCAAAAACCGAATAACAGAACGCTGTTCTTCCCTGGTGCAAGTCGCAAGCGGGGCGGCCATGTTTACACTGATAGTGCGACAGTATGTGTGCATCTGCACTATGCTGCCACCTACAGGCCATTCTGTCATTCTTCATGCTGTTTGTAGCACGCTTACCACCTTACAGGATAACGGCGCGAAATTTCGATTTGTTATTACAAATTTAAGGTTTTCATTTGATTTGACTCACCCTCGTATTTAAAGATTTGTTTTAACACTGTGTGACAATAGCTAGGGAACAGCCGGCTATGCTATTACGGGCGTATTGTATCTATTTACCTGCGTTATAAGCCTGTTAGTCAGCACTGACTAGCTGGTCTGTCACAGCGCCACGTTGAACTGGACAGTCGCAGCTCACTTATCAGGGAAAATCTGCTGCAGCCACTCTACAGATCACGTCCCATGGCCCGTCGGTAGTGCAAGCAGTCAGTATTAAAGAGAAACTGTTACCTACAGTGAATAATTCGTTTGTAAGGCATCATACAAGCGATCACATTTGTAGAAGTGCAGTTAAGTAATTTTAGGCGAGGAAAAAAACTGCTGCGAATGTGATGGAAATGACGAGAGGAATGACTTCGTAATTCAAATAAGATACTGTTTGCAGAGGAACAGCGCTGGATGTGTATCGTATAAAGTCTGACAAGTGTATTACAGCTAGACAATTGCCTTAAATGATCCAAATGTTGGAAGACAAAAGGTCCGCTTATCCTGCAGAAATTGATCGACATTTTGTGATGGTATCAGACAGCCGGATTTCATCCAGAGACGCATCCCGACTGCGCAGCGTCGCACAGCGGAAGTCTCATTGCTTCCAATCAGCGGCGTGGCACATTGCAGCAAAGTACTGCACGATGCGCTGGCGGCCGACAGCAGTGAGATGGCGTGAATATGCCAGGCGATTCCTGGTGAAGTATTATGGTGTGGTGAACACGCGGAACATGGTTACATGTCCAAAACACAAGATCACCTCCGCACGCCTCTGCAGTTTATTCAAGCAATTCAGGGTGCCACTAACGACTTATCTGGGAAAATAATGAAATTCAATTTTTTTGCACCTCCGTTTCCAAACTTTTTTGACTGTAAAGCAGTGAATTTCAAGATTAAACATATTAAAATTACGCATCATGTGCCACTGCCAAGTAACATAGCTTGATGAAACTTGGATCATACGTGGAAAGAGCTGCTGGGGTGTTGTATAAAAGTTAACTGAGAGAAATACGCAATGAGACGAACATAAATGACACTTTTATCCAAAGACAACAATTATGCTGAAGTCATCGCGATTTATGATGATCCTTGGACGTAACAAAAGTCGGGATATGGTTCGTATAGGGTGTGTGATCACTATGGACGGTAATGTGTACCTTGCAAAGTGCTCACATGCTGACCACAAGATTGTTAAAGAGTTAGTATGGTCGGGCGTACCATTCCTTCAACAGAGCCGTTGACAACTCCTGGATGGTCATTGGTGCATGTGCATATGTTTCAATACGTCTTCCCATCGGATCCCTTACGTTTTCGGTGGGATTTAAGTCGGGGGAATGGACAGGCCGGTCCATTCGCCGTACATGCTTTCGTTCCACCTGCGCTATTCGATGCAGTGGCGCAGTGTCATTTATAAGAAATAAGTTAAGGCGCTATACACCTGTGAATAGATGCCCAATAACTTTAGCCGCTGAGTGTACCGTGTCGAAACATTGGTTGGTCAGTTCGCCCGAGAAACACTATGCCTCCCCACATCATAACACCTCTACCACTGAGCGGTCATGTTCGACGATGTTTCTCGGTGCATTATGTGTTCCTACCTCTCGCCGTGAAAGAGTACGTACAGAATCACCACTCACAAGGGGACCTTCCATACCGTTGTAGAGGCACTTACCCTCAGTACCTAGCTATCTGGTCTTTTATCGACAGGCCTTAGTTTTTGAGAAAATCGATTTTGAAGTTCACTGCGCGCTTTGTGTACCCGTAACGTTACACATATTCCCAGGAAGTCAGCGTAGCGCAGCGGTAAAGGTTCACGGCTACGGCACCCAAGGTACTTTGTTCAAATCCTGCGCGTGTACTTTTCTCAAAATCGACCGAATTTTTCAATTTTATTTCAAAAAATACCAACAAACAGTGTAATGTGTGCGAAATTATAAAGATATAGTCAGTTATTAATTTTTTCTTTCATACAATATTACAAAATCTTATTTTTCATCAACCACATTGCTTGATGTACCAGAACAATATTGTGGGTGATACTTATCATAAAAACAACCGAAGCACAAATTTTCGCAGCACCACGCGCATTTTATGGAAGCAACCGTCCTGCATGCACACAGTTTATTCATGCGCGATACGGGGAAACAATTCTTTTGCATTCAAAAACGATTTCTCTTCCATCCGCTAATTTCCATGTTAACCATGCCTATCTAATCATGGTTTCAAAATTAGTTGCGCTGAATTAATGTAGGATTAGCGAATGTAATTTGGTTCAAATGGCTCTGAGCACTATGGGACTTAACAACTATGGTCATCAGTCCCCTAGAACTTAGAAATACTTAAACCTAACTAACCTAAGGACATCACACAACACCCAGTCATCACGAGGCAAAGAAAATCCCTGACCCCGCCGGGAATCGAACGCGGGAACCCGGGCGTGGGAAGCGAGAACGCTACCGCGAATGTAATTTTATCGAATCTTCCCTAGAAGCGATCTCTATATTGTCTTTCATCATGTCGGGAGCATTCTGAATTATTTTCGTGAAGATTTTCACCTATCGGTAAAAATAAACATCACAGGGCTGGCAATAAGTAGTTCAGTTTGGTGGGACCACTTTTAGGGTGTAGGTGTTCGCTTTTCTTTCTTCAATGAGTAGATGATCGTATAAAGTTAAATCTGTTTGCCCTCCCCACGAATCGATAATGAACAAAACATTTTTCTGTCCCACGCACGGAAGAATTACAGAACGCAAAAATTGTTCGTACACCAGTTTCGTGAACTTCCCGGATGTCGTGCAGCACACGAATACATTTCTGTATTTCCCAGTTAATTCATCGACTCGTTTTTGAACGTTAGGACCAAATTTGCCGGCCGATTCTTGGATACATAAAAAAACATATGGGTTCAGGATTCGAACACGGTACCACTGGCGCGGTAGCCGTGAACCTTTACCGCTGCGCTACGCTGACTTGCTCGGAATATATGTAATGTTACGGGTATACAAAGCGCGCAATGAACTTCAAAATCGATTTTCTCAAAAACTAAGGCCTGTCGCTAAAAGACCGGATAGCTAGGTACTCAGGGTAAGCACCTCTACAACATATTTGAAGCGCATCAATATCCGCGATTTACAGTACGGAGGGTCCCCTTGTCAGTTTGAATCTGCCCTCATCCGAGAAGAGCATGTGATACCGCTCTTCGTTGCCCCAGTCTCTATGCTCTTGGAACCGTCGCAAACTGTTCTGCCGATGTGTAGGTGTCAAAAGAACACAACTTACTGGTCAAATAGACCACGACCACACAGCCACCGTGGTACTGTGGAGCGTATCGTTGCGTGCTTCGCAGTCCTGTTAAATGTAGTGGCAACAACTGCACCCGCTATTTGACGTGTGTCCCTTCTTGCATGTTGTACAACGTAGCGGTCATCTGCTACTGTAATTGACAGTGGTGAACCACATCCTCTCCTTCCGGCAGCAGTGCCTGTGGTCCAGAACGCTCCCCATGCACGTGAAACAATGCTATGAAAAAACCAACTCCAGGACTACAGTCTTAGAATTCGTCCTTCTTCCAGTTTCCCGATGACTCTTTTCCCGTGCGAAGTCATCCAGATTTTGTCTGTGGGACATCTTGTAATGAAAAACACCACTTCAGTACACCGTAACTGTTCGCTGATTGATACACACTATCTCTTCTCTTTCATTCAACTGCCTCGTGCTACGAACCCAGCCCTATTTGGGGATATAAGTCATGCCGACCTCACATTATATGACGTTAAACTTCCTGTGCACGACGAGGAGACCTCTGGAAACATGCTCCCGCACTTTCATCCATTTCCACCGAGTAGTTAATATATTACATTACTTTATCTATCGCGTACTTAAGTTTTGCAGAGTAGTGTAGACGTGACACAAAAAGCGTACTTGAGCTTTGGGCGAGTGCTGACTGTGAGGGTGGGGTGGGGGGACGGGGGAGGGGATTGCGAATGAGGAAATAGTTTTGAGATTTCATGAGTAATGGCTCCTGGTACTCTTGCTACTAGTCAATATCCATCACATACTCTGGCTTTCTCCAAACTGTTACTGAAGTAAAACGTCTGTCGGTTTCATGGGGCCGGATGCAAGTTCGACTGGCGAAGACTGTTTTCTAGATATGGCGGGAAGAGGGGAGGGAGGGGGGGGGAAGGGGGAGGCAGCTACTCTCCCCTATCCTCCCTTAGTACACCCTTGCTCTCACCAGAATTACCACAACTGCGCAGTATTTCTTTTCTGAATTGAATAGTTTTAGAGAAACGCTGTTATTTAAACGGGCAGACGGGGGGCAATGGTTTTGTGTACATGTTCGAGATAATATAATACTATTTTTCGGTTCATGATAGAGTAGCTAAAACCTTGTGAACTTCCTCGTGTTTCATCGATGCGAACCGTCGGCCGGTTAACATTACTAGTGACTTTCATAACGCTGAACGTGTACTTTCTAGGTGATTTTCGCATCTCTGTATTTTCAGTAATTTCTAGTAGATGACTGGAAATGATGTGATGTCTGAGGGCCCCGTACAAGTCGTTGCATCAACTCTGAAGTAGCTAAGCGATTATTACTGACTGACTGCTTGTAAGAGGACTTATCTAGGTTTCAAATACATTTCTAGCACCTTAGTGCAATGCGTTCCTCCGCTTGGCACAACCCATGAGGATACTGAAAGCGTCGACATCGCTCCTCTTCTTATTCGTAACAGATTACACATAGCGTGTTCAAGAGACTTAACAAGGCGAAACTAATAGACGTAACTTCGTCCTTTCAAGATACTGAGACGACGTCATTCGACGTGTGAGATGTGTTCAACGATACTTTCATCCATTCCTAGTGAGCCTAAAGTTAAATGGCGTTGTGTAAGCAGTTCATATACCTATCACATCCCTCAAACTCTTGATGAAAATGTCTGTCTACAACAATATATTCGAAGAATACTGAAATCTGAATTAAATGGAACTGAATTAACTTCCTTAAACATAATGAAGTTCGTGTTTTCTTTCTTTTATGAGCGTACAGTGATTGAAATTATTGACAAGATTACGACGGGAATCTGCCACACCTACAGCTTGAGGCGTGGATCTGCCACTCTCAAGATTTCTTTTCTTTTAATTTACTCAAGAAAAACTAGCTGTTACAAAGTTTCACAGTAACGAACTTCTGTAAGTTTTTATTAGAAACTGGATTCCAATTCAATGAATTTTTTACCATCAGAGTTAATAAACCAAACTTGTAGTTGAAAGTATGAGTTACGCTGAAGAAACTGTGTTACGAAATCATCTCTGTATCACACCCGAACTGCAAACAACCTCCCGTTTTTTGAATGACAGTCTGCGAGTATTTGGATTAGAATATCCCGTTGTCTTCTACACCAGTGCACAGTTTCGGCTATGTGACCATTTCCGAGATTGTGGCGTAACCCGTCAGGCTTATTTGGGTACCAGTCAAACATTACATTGGCGATACATTGGTAAAATACAGTTGAGTGTCCAGACTTTCAAGTAAACAACATAGAATTTTACGGGTTATATCACAAACTTGCAAGAATAAATTTGGAAAAGGAATTACAGTAAACGGAAAGGAAACAAAAACTTTTATGACACTGTAATTCGTTCAGAGGCGGCAAAGGACTTGGAAGAGCAGTTAACGGAATGAGCAGCGTCCTGAAAAGAGGTTACAGGATGAACATCAATACAAGTAAAACAACGCACACTGAAGGTAATCGAATTAAATCACGCGATGCTAATAGAATTAGTTTAGGAAATGAAAACACTACAAGTATTTTAAGAGCGTGGTGTCCCACAGCTCGTAAATGTTTGAAGAAGTCATGATTAATGGAGGAGAGCTGTTGATAAAAATTATCATCTGATTAAAAATACAACCAGCTTCGGCCCACAGACCTAATCACAAAACATTTACAACTTACACGGCGATATAAAACCAATGAAGCCGAAAAATTATGGATTATGAAATACGGAGTTTATATTTTTTGACGTAATTTATTTTATGTTGCATTGTACTTTGTGAATATTTGATGATACCTGATGACAGTATGTAGACCGAAACCCGTTGTATAATAAAGAAATTTTTAATCATCTTGTGAATGTCGCAGTCGTTCTTATTCAGTGTTTCTAAAGGTACCTTCACACCGACAACCAACTCCAAAAACAAAAACATACAATAGTTGTAAGTTTGGAAAACTTGGAAAACTTACAGCTGTTGAGAATATGGACAACAGTTTCAAACTCTTGTAAACTCATGTTCGGTGTTTTTGTTACAGAAAGGTAATGGAAATGGATTCTAACTGTGAACATTTGCCATTTGTTATGGTGGGAGATGATGCTTTGGCTCTTTCAGAGTACATGATGAACCCATACGCAGGATGGCAGGGTTCCAGATGGCAGTTGGAGGATATCTCCGCAAAATAAATGTATTCAGAGAACGGGAGGCAACGCAGGAAGAACTGCGAAGAATAAAGAGATGAATTTGCAACCTACTTTGTATCGGATGTTGGTAAGCTGAAATGGCAAGACGAATATGAAAAAATAAATATCGAGTGAAAAGACAAATGCATTAAAATCTTCCGGGCAAAACCCTTATAGCTTTTGTTATTAACAGTGTAAGCCATTAATTTGCAAGCTACTTTGTATCAGGCTTTGACAAAATGATTTGACAAGAGAAATAGATAAATTTCTGGTGAAAACCAGTCGCAGTTACAAAATTTCCGACCAAATGTCCTACAGTTTCAGTTACGCTAGTAAATGACATTTTACTTACGATTGTAAATATTTTTCTCCCTGGCTGGTTCACGCCTTCAAAATACTACATATGTTCGTAAAATATCCATTTCGGAACGTGGATCTCAGTTGTCCCCGACCCACTTTTAGTTTTGACCAGTTTACAATATATACAATTTCATATTTGTCCATTTCCTTTCACACTCCACAAAACGATACACCAATTTTATCCGAAGCTTCTTTCAAACAAAATTTTCCTTTTATATCTTTCTTTATATGCCGAATCAGAGCGATCCTAAAGAGGTTTTCTCATTTCAGTTTCTAACAAAAACTGAATTGTTGGATCTGTTGACGACTCGGAAGTTGCCATCGTAGAAACAAATACAGCAGACGACACGGTAAATGCGCATGCGTAAGCCATGCAACTCTGTCGTGTTTTTGTTCACTGTCCATAAACTACAAACTCGAGACAAAACTTCCGTCAACTAGTTGTTCAGACTGGCGACTTCAAACAACTGTTGACAACAGTTGAAAACTAAGTCAAACTTCGAGCTGAAAACAATTGTCAACCGAGATTGTTGGAGTTGTTTTTCAGTGTGAAGGTACCTAAAGAAAACTGGAGAAGAATTCCGCCTTATACAAGACACGTTTGTAGTTTTGTTTTCACCCAGACAGCACTTTTGTGCCATATTAAGTGGTTTTATTTGTTTATATTCCTTCCGTAAAATTGTTGTCAAATGTTAATCTTTAAAGAAACTTTCGGTACAAAATATTTACATCTGTAAAATGAGCGATTATTGTCAAATATTTTACGTTGATTTGCATAGAGCACACAGCTGAAATATGTGTCGTGAGTTGAGGCATTCTGTGTCGTTCATTTACGACATGTCTAAAGGTTCTAGTTTTGTAGTATATTTGGAAAGTTGATGAATATATTTGTTTACATACCTCCACTTTATTTGCATAAGGAATCTCGCATAAGGTGGAATTCCTCTCCAATGAAATTTTTTTCAGCAGCTCTTGGAGACAAATCACATCCTTTTTCAAACACTAATATTAGTACTATTTTACTATTTGGGCACCAAAATAACCATTGGTATCTTAAGTAGAGAGGATATGAAATACAAACTGACGACAACAGCAAGAAAAGCACTTCTGAACAAAAGTATTTTCTTAACATAGAATATACATCGAAATGTTACGATGACTGTCCTAAAGGTATTCTCCTGGAGTGTAACTCTGTACGGAAATGAAACAATTCAGATAAGAAGGGAATAGGAGATCTTGAAATGTGATGCTACAGTAGGATGCTGAAGATTAGGTCGGTACATCACGTAACTAATGAGGAAGTACTGAATCGGACTAGGGCCACAAGAAATTTACAGCATAGCCTGATTTAGAAAAGGGATCAGTTGATAAGACGGATCCTGAGGGATCAAGGAGGATCGCAGAACTGCACAACAGTATTCTTACCGTGGGGGGGACTGTTGCTCAGATGCACAGCGGCCGTGTCGCTGCTGGGGTCCTGTGAGCGGATTTCCTCGTCGTCGCAATAGAAGGCGCGGGGCTTCCTGCCATCTTGCGGTGAGGGACATCTGGCGACTTCCCCCTCCTCTTCCTGTATAGTGATCGCTATCCGCATATCAGTCTTCCCGTATGAGTCATACTGCTGGCGACTGAGCGAGTTAGTTTCCTTCTGTCCGTCCTCCGCATTGGCCATCGTCACTCGCTGCGTTGCTGAAGCATCTCTACGGACGGCCCTGCTCTGTGTGTGAGGCTGGGATTTTCGACTGTACAGCAGCTGCCACACTTAATGAATGTCCGATGCTAACAATAAAGCGAGGCGTGCTTCGTGGCTCTAGATTAGCGTTATCTGTTAGTTCCCAGAGCTTCTGTTAGGCAGACAAAGACAAACAAAGGTTCCTGGGAAGCCTCGGGTTGACACACTCGATGCAAGCCCTCCCAGTCCTTCTGGTTCCGTTTACAAAGGAGAAGGAAACGAACTCTACTGAGAAAAACGCGGAAATGTGTGCCTATGAACCATCGAATCATCTTCTCGCTATACTATGACAGAAGAAGCAGTACCTTTTTCAAAATATAAACTTTATCAACTTCGCCTCGACAAGAGGAAACGATAAAAAGCATTATTTTGCAACACGTGCACGCCAGAGTTACTTAGAATTTCTGTTGAAACCTCAGGTTTCAGCTCGGTGCAGCTTAGGTCTGGAGATAATGGGGGCCATTCCATCCGACTGTTTGTATGCTCCACTAGGAAACTCTTCAGGAGAGTGTGACGATGAGGACGTACATTGTCGTCCATTAGTGTGTATCCCCTTTCAATATGTTCAACAAACGGAGTCACAATGTGTGCAAGTACGTCGTCCCGGTACTCCACACCAGTCTTCTTCCCGAGTACTGGGCCGGGGGTGTCCTGCGGCCATACGTGATTCCACCCCAAAACATGACTGAACCGTCCTGATAATGGTAGCTACCGACGATACAGTTGGGATGTAATCGTTGTCCTCATTGGCTCCACACACGAATATCAGTATTGTCTGGGTGGAGACCGATACCGGTCTCATTAGAAAAGAGCGTGGTGTCCCATTGCTTGCTAGTCCACAAAGAATGGTTTCATGTCCATGCGACACGAACCCGTCTCCAAACCAGATATAGAGGAGGAGCCCTGAAAAGTCTTCTGGTACGTAATCCCTGGTCGTGGAATCTATTTTGTATCATTTATGTTGACACCTGCACTCCTGTAGCTGTTTAGATATGCTGTCGTAGACGTGTCGCATCCTGTTGAGGGTATCTGCTTGCTGTTATACGCAGATATCTGTCCTGCATACCTGTTGTTTTTTGTCCCGTGGCCACTACTGTGACGATCGTCAACTAATCCCGTCGCTAGAAAGATTCCGTCGCTAGAAACTTGTTCCAGATTCTAGAGACATTACTTTGACTCACCGCGACATTCACTGCGACGTCTGCCTGTCTCACTCGCTGTCGCATTGGAGTGACTATACGGAGCCTCTGATCGTAAGTTATTCTTGTCCAAACCATCCTGAAGCAGCACAACTCCCGTGATGACACACAAGTATTGTAATGTTTATAGGTGACAAAGTTGCCATACTGCACATACATGGACTGTTTCTGCTAGAATTTCAATACAAACAAATCAATTTATTGATACCAAAATGTGTTTCTGGATAACAACTCTCAGTTTTAAAGTTTCAGCAATATGCAACATTTATTTTGACCACTGTAGACGCCGTATTGCTGCGAACGAGCTCATGCTCTGACTCGAGGTACGTGACGTAGCTGTACGAAGCCCCCTGCCAAAGACTGGCGGTGAACATTTCTTCCTCCATAAGAATTCCAACTGGCTATCTGCAGCTTGGGCACCACTGCGCTGCTTGCGTCAATGACCTCAACAGCTGAGGTGGATAACGTAACAAATAAATTAAGGGTAGTTCTTTTCAGTATTACATCACAGTTTGCTAAACCCTGTTCCAAAAATCCACACACACCAACCTCATTAAAGTTTTAATATACTTTCAAAATGAAAGTACCGGATGGTTGCAATTAAAGTGCAGCTACTCACTGAGGTCCAGTGTGTACTGTAATTATCATATGACAGTGAAACTTCTGCATATACTAATGCGTTAATGTGGAACAGATTTACATTGGAAAAAATTAGTCCAGTTTTGTCCATTAGGTGCAAATATGGCGCTGTACACCGGTATGACATTCACGCTGCCATTTGACAAGCGATAAGAAGAGTGAACAGTATAGCTATCGAGAAGAGAGACCGTGCGCTGTTAGCAAAATTGTTTGATGTGAACGACAGCAATTACAGCGCTACGTTGAGAGAGTGGTACCGACTGAAACATTTCAGGAGAGATCCAACGTTATCAAATGGTTTAAAGAAGATGATCGTCAAATTTCCAAACACAGGTGAGCTTAATGTCGCACCTGAAAGAGAAAGGAATCCTATCCCTGTGGGAGTTATTGACGAGTCTGCTGTTGCTGTAACCGACCATGCAGCATGTGCCCCGAGTAGCGCCAGTGCCCGTGCAGTGTCATGAGAACTGTCCATCCTATGGTCAACTTTAAGGAAAGTTTTGCGGTCTGTTTTACACTGGCACCCACAACAGATCCAGACAGTGGAGCAACTGAAACCTCATGCTCCGCAAAAACGTTCTGAATTTGCTCTTCGGTTTCTTGCACGGCTTGATGTGGTTGGTCAATGCTCTATGGCGTGGCAAGGCACATTTTACGCTACAGAGTGCAAAGAATAGACAGAATTTGAGGTACTTTTAAACTGCTTGTTGTGCTCGATGATCCAGTGCACTCGCCGTATGTGGCACAGTGTGGCGTATTTTCACAAGCACTTTTATTCTTGGTCGGTTCTTCTTTGAAGTGCATAAACTCAGAGCGCCTGCCAGTTGTACCGTGACTTCTGCACGTTATCGTGACCTCCTCGCAAAGCACGTGAGTCCTGCATCGGAAGAGCGCAACTGTGTGAAAACACGCTTTCATGTAACACGAGGCAACACTTCTAACTTTTGGTTCTGTGGGTGTCTAAAAGAACGCGTTTACCAGGGATACGTTCCGTTTCTATCTGATCTAAAAGCTATACGCTATAAGCAGGAACACATCGCTGAGATTCAGCCGGAACAGCTGCGAGCCACTGTTGATCACGACGTTTGCCGGCTGCAGCCCCTCGTTGACGACTCAGGTGCTCATACTGAACCAAATGTGCAAGCGACGGTTAATAATAAAATCAAAATTGTGGCCTCATCAATTGTTTGACCATTTCTGTCCACTTCCTAACCCATTACACATGGAAACATTTCTACAGGGTGGTCCACTGATCGTGACCGGGCCAAATATCTCACGAAAAAACTACAAAGAACGAAACTTTTCTAGCTTGAAGGGGGAAACCAGATGGCACTATGGTTGCCCCGCTAGATGGCGCTGCCATAGGTCAAACGGATATCAACTGCGTCTTTTTAAATAGGAACCCGCATTTTTTATTACATATTCGTGTAGTGCGTAAAGAGATATTAATGTTTTAGTTGGACCACTTTTTTCGCTTTTTGATAGATGGTGCTGTAATAGTCACAAACATGTGGCTCACAATTTTAGACGAACAGTTGGTAACAGGTAGGTTTTTTAAATTAAAATACAGAACATAGGTACGATTGAACATTTTATTTCGGTTGCTCCAATGTGATACATGTACCTTTGTGAAATTATCGTTTCTGAGAATGCATGATGTTAAAAAGCGTGATTACCTGAAAATACCGCATTAATGCAATAAATGCTCAAAATGATCTCCGTCAACCTAAATGCATTTGGCAATACGTGTAACGACATTCCTCTCAACAGCGGGTAGTTCGCCTTCCGTAATGTTCGCACATGCATTGACAATGCGCTGACCGAACGAGGTGGCACAGTGGTTAGACACTGGACTCGCATTCGGGAGGACGACGGTTCAATCCCGTGTCCGGCCATCCCGATTTAGGTTTTCCGTGATTTCCCTAAATCACTCCAGGCAAATGCCGGGATGGTTCCTCTGAAAGGGCACGGCCGACTTCCTTCCCCATCCTTCCCTAATCCGATGAGACCGATGACTACGCTGTCTGGTCTCCTTCCCCAAAACAACCAACCAACCAACCAACCAACAATGCGCTGACGCATGTTGTCAGGCGTTGTCGGTGCATCACGATAGCAAATATTCTTCCACTTTCCCAACAGAAAGAAATGCGGGACGTCAGATCCTGTGAACGTGCTGGCCATGGTATGGTGCTTCGACGACCAATCCACCTGTCATGAAATATGCTATTCAATACTGCTTCAACCGCACGCGAACTATGTGCCGCACATCCATCATGTTGGAAGTACATTCCCATTCTGTGATGCAGTGAAACATCTTGTAGTAACATCGGTAGAACATTGCGTAGGAAATCAGCATACATTGCACCATTTCGATTGCCATCGATAAAATGGGGGTCAATTATCCTTCCTCCCATAATGCCGCACCATACATTAAGCCGCCAAAGTCGCTGATGTTCCCCTTGTCGCAGCCATCGTGCATTTTCCGTTGCACCGTAGTGCATATTACGCCGGTTTACGTTACCGCTGTTGGTGAATGACGCTTCGTCGCTAAATAGAACGCGTGCAAAAAATATGTCATCGTCCCGTAATTTCTTTTGTGCCCGGTGGCAGAACTGGACACGACGTTCAAAGTCGTTGCCATGCAAGTCCTGGTGCATAGAAATGTGGTACGGGTGCAATCGATGTTGATGTTGCATTCTCAACACCGACGTTTTTGAGATTCCCGATTCTCGCGCAATTTGTCTGCTACTGATGTGCGGATTAGCCGCGATAGCAGCTAAAACACCTACTTGGGGAACATCATTTGCTGCAGGTCGTGGTTGACGTTTCACATGTGGCTGAACACTTCCTGTTTCCTTACATAACGTAAGTATCTGGCGAACGGTCTGGACACTTGGATGATGTTGTCCAGGATACCGAGCAGCATACATAGCAGACGCCCGTTGGGCATTTTGATCACAGTAGCCACACATCAACACGATACCGACCTTTTCCGCAATTGGTAAACGGTCCATTTTAACACGGGTAATGTATCACGAAGCAAATACCGTCCGCACTGGCGGAATGTTACGTGATACCACGTAGTTTTACGCTTGTGACTATTACAGCGCCATCTACCACAAAGCGAAGATAGTGGTCCAACTAAAACATTCATATTTCTTTATCTACTACACGAATCTGTAATAAAAAATGAGGGTTCCTATTTAAAAAAAACGCAGTTGATATCAGTTTGACCTATGGCAGCGCCATCTAGCGGGCCAACCATAGCGCCATCGAGGTTTCGCCCTTCAAGCTAGACAAGTTTCGTTCTTTGTAGTTTTTTCGTTTGATGCTTATTTTGTGAGATATTTGGACCGGTCACTATCAATGGACCACCCTGTATATGTCTTTCTTGCAGTCACAACGCCACATTTGCATCTGTTGGCCACAATTGGAACTAACATTTTCCAGCGTACGTCGGTTCCACATCAAGGCATTAGAATATCTACCAAGTTTCGCTTCTGTACGACAGTTACAGGGCGCACTGGTCCTCTGTGGTTTGCTGCACTTTAATTATAACCCTCAAGTACCTACTTTGCAAATGGTACAGCAGCATTTCGTTTATTGATATTACATGCCAAGAAAGATTGTCGGCTCCATCTTAATATATCCAAATTTCTCTGGCTATACTCCAGTAGTCATTAAGCGAAATGTAATATGGCGTAAACCATTTAGGAAAGAGAATCCCCGTTATTTTGAGAGTTAAGCTCTTCTCGATGTAGAGGGCCTTGATTGTACTGTCCCTCATTATATTTTATTGAACATTTCTGTGGCACTCGTGCCGGCTAAGTAAACCCAGGACGAAACGCGTAGCTATTCCTAATATTTTCCTTATATTTTGAAACGAGTAGCTCTTCTTAAAATTTTCTCTATATTTTTTGTTAATTTGGCTTGGTAAGTGTCCCGAACCAAAGAACAAAACAGAAGTATTGGTCTACCGCTGACTATGTGGTCGGTTTCGTTCATATCTGAATTACAGTTCTTTCAGTTTCTTCCGTGAATATTAATCTGCCTTCTCCACTCCTAGACTTTCGCTTCAGCGAGATAGTCTCAAGTAATTAACAGTGATTTCAGGGACTGATCGCTCATCGTCTAGTCAAACAGCATTGAGAATTTCCGTCTGTTTGTGTGACTCATTTAATATTTATTTATGTTGAGAGTAGTCCGCTTCCGTAGCGCAGTGTTAGCGCTACCGCCTACCATGCAAGGGGGCCCGGGTTCAATTCCCGGTATGGGACTGGGTGTTGTGTGTTCTTAATCATGATTTTCATCATCATTGACACGCAAGTCGCCGAAGTGGCGTCAACTAAAAAGACATGCAGTCGAACCCCGAAGGGGATCTCCCGGCCAATAAATGCCATACGATCATTTCATTTATGTTGAGAGTAGGTAGCCAGTCTTTGCATTAAACACTTATCAACAAGTTGCTTTCATCCATTTCGTAATAATTTTCTAATGATGTGACTTCATTGTACACAACTGTCACATAGAATATCACGTATATATAGGCAGTTAGAGTGTGTTACGATGGTTCAGCTTTCCGAGTGTACAAATAAAATTGCCAGCTCAAATTCATAAAAGTAGTCAACCTGATTAGACTTAGATATAGGTTTCGTGAAATAAGTGCTTAAAATTGCACAAGCAAGGCAGTGCTGAGAGACTTTATTATGCATTGTACAGTATACAAGAAGTAAGGGTGGATTTTTCGACCTGCTTCTGACAGACTGTACTTTAGGTAAAAAATGCAATAAGTTTTCTATGTTGTCTTCGATGTGGTCGTTGCAGTGTTTGGATCGTTTTCCCAGTGAATAAATTACTGCACCTGGAGTGCAATTCTGTACAGTCTACAAAGTACTCACTCTACCATTTTCTTCTCATAGGGCTCAAAACGTTTCCCACACGCATAATTTTCAGATTTGCAGAAGATGGAAGTCAGGTGATGGTAAATTTGTAGAACACGACAGATTCTGCTGCATATTCAAAAGCTTCTCTTCTTCTGTTACAGAACCACGTCCATGAGGAAGTGTGTTGTTTTAAAAAAAAAAGATATTTTTCCTATACAATTCTGGTATTTTGTCTCGTATTTTTACTTGTAGTTGGCCAACAAGACGAACGTATTGCTTGTCACTTATCGCTTTACCCTTTATAAAGTAATTAATAGCAAGGAACTCTCCTTCATCCCGGAAAACATTGGCCATATTCTATGCGGTACATGTAATAGATTTCGTTTTTCTATGTATATAGCCAACAATCCACCAACTGTTTTGATTTTATCGTTTCTGAAATTAACTGAGGATCTATGGCTGATCCAAAGTAAGAAATCGACGTACAAAACCGGAGTATTTATAAACTGTTTAAAATTAAGAAGCATTTTTCTACAAACCATCACAGAAATGAAGGCTAGTAGCAGATAAATAAAAGAAACAACCAAATAACTTCATATTGGGATGGTACTGTAGTTTATTCTTTACAATGAATACATGCTACGCATCTGCATTAAAAAATATATATTCAAGACTACTGAGTAGGTCACGTCGATTGTTGTTTACGTTATTTCGCAACATCTAAAAACATAACAAAAGCAGTATATCAAATATATGAACGCCATTTCTGTAACACACCGAGAAATTTCTCCTCATCATCATTCATTGAAATCCTTATATGCAAATAGGATACGTTGTTCGTACTTTCCTTGCACGTAATTAGCCTCAGTGAAGAATTGCATGAGCAATCGGATGCGTTTTAATAGAACTGACTAGTCAACCTTTGTGCATGTGACTTGCCCTTTCGTGAAATTGTAGCTACAACAGTCTTGCGTAGGTGAAGGTGTAACCCAAAGAGGACCTGACAAGGAGCCCATCAATAGGCTTCGAAATATGTCGTTGGCCCGAGCTAAGACAACTCATCCACACTTTAGCAGTGTACTACTGAGCTTGATCTCGAATGTTATGGGCGATGTTCTTGTCATTTCAGTTTCTCATATCAGTTAGATTTGAGGCAACTGTGAATATGCGCTGTCTCTTCAGAGGTGAAAGTCATCTCCCACAGTGTATAGTGTCGTGGAAGAATCCTTGCTATCTGCATTGGGTCGGTATTGTTACAAACAGTATTTTAGTCACACGCCCTGACTGACTGCGCCTCTTTCGCGAATGATTCTGGATTCATATTTCCGTATTTGCCCGATTGGAAATATATTTTTTTTCGGTTATACACCCAAGAGCCCATCTTTTCTTTCTTCAGATTCATATTGAGATCTAATTCTATATTTAATTATCCTTTTACATTACCTGTGACTTGTTAAACACATTCTTTGTACTAAACTGTTTACAGGCAGACTATATTCTTGGGAAGAGTAAAGTGCTGCAGAATAAGGGATGTAATTAAAAATGTACTTGCCTTAATGAGTTGAATGTATATGTTGCTAAAGAGGAATAATTGAGTACATATATAGAAATAATGTGCGAACAGAACTAGAGGCGAAAAACTGCCCAAGGAAATTCTTCGTTAAATATATGAAAGGAGAGAGACATTTAAATATATCAAGAAAAACGTGATCATAAAATATGTGACGAACGGTAAGGCACATGTGCAATTCTTCTAAAGTGAGACGAATGGTATACGAGGTGGCCCAAACTCGCTACCCATCGTAACCCACTGAAAACATTAAGGTTATCTTGTTTGTGACAGATATAGGTACAAACGCCAGAGTACACTGCTATATTTTTGTCAGATAATTATTGATACAAACACCAGAGCGCACTGCTATTAAAACAAACATTGTTCATTGATGATTCTAATCTGCTGTGAAGGTGTTTTCTAATGAAGAAAGAGGTTTTGCTTTAGAAACGCGGAACAAATAAATGATTGGAATAATAACTTTAACACTATTCCACCTACAAGGAAAAGTAAGTTTATGACTGGAAAGAAGCTATGTACGACGCTTTTGAACACATTAATTCTAATAAACGAGTATGTAAACAAGTATGCTTTCGCATCCCAGTTCGTCTGATGAATATCTATCAATACAGATGCAAAAATTCGAGAAAGTATGTTATAAATGGTTCTGTAGCTTCAATAAAGCGTTCAATTATTTCAGAAACACATTTTTTCGTTTTGTATTCAATTAGGTTACGATGGGTAGTGACTTTTGCTCATTCAGTTTATGTCCGGATACTGAAAAGCGTTTATTATATCGGTCAAACGTTGGCCCAGTAAGTGCTAATTTTCCTGTTAATATTCCTAAATTTTTCCTATTTTGAAGTATTCGTTCCGAATATGTGTAAATTATTCTAATTTTGACACGTTTGAAGTAACACAGTTCTTTGAACATACCGTGCATCTCCATGGAGGTCCTATGGCGATGTGAGGACTCGCGTGATACAGTCCACATCTGCGGATAATTATAGCGTACGAAACTGAAGGCAGCACTGGTCATTGAAATCTTGGGCAGCGTGATGTGATATATGTGATTCCCAATTTTGTTAAGATATCTGGAAATAATGCCAGCTATCACTAAATAAGCACGCTGCTTATCTCTCACAGTACCTGACTCAGTGCTGACAGCCGCACGTCTTCTGTAGAGTACGGCTACTACGGCCATATGTTTGTATGTTTGAAGACACGACTGTGTCGCAGCGGTCACTACTTATACAAGGACAAGTACAGGGGTTGTTTTATTGCATGCTTGGCTGTCTACTGCAACCCAATCTCCATGCCTCTTTATCTGCATGTTAATATTCGCTATCAATAACTTCAGGCGTTGGTCATCCTTGGTTTTATGGTCGCGCTTCTCGTTTTTGCGTGCATGTGTGTATGTTATCCATCTGATTCTGCCGTATTATGGTTTTTCGTAGGCGTAGTCATCTGTTTGAGGTCTTAAAGCACCTTCTACGGCGTTCTCTCTCCGCAGTTGTCTCTTGAAAACAATGGACTGTGCACGTTTAGAAATATCAGCAGTTACCCGGCTGCATTCCCATAAGTTGTTTCAACCAAAAAAGAAAGAAAAAGAGAAAAACTTTCCAAGTGCAACAGAAAAAAAACAGATCAATATCATAAATCAGAAGCATATGAATGAAAATATAATCCATGTCATCCAAGGTAAGAAGATATGTAGGCCAAGCCAGGAGAACATTTCACATTAAGTACAACGAGTATGGGTGTACAGAACAAATAATTCAAATTTTGTCGACCACTTACACCTACGCCAGCATAACATTACCACCAAAACACCGTCATGAATATCATACGGATGAACAACAAAATTACGTTCTCATCGTACAAGAAAACTATCATATTAAATTAACAGACCATTTACTACAATAGTAAATGCCCCAAAAAACGAACCACCACTCTCTCCTAACCCCTCCACTCACATCTTTGCTCGTCTAACTTAAACTCAGTCACACTCAGTCTCAGTCTCTCTCTCTCTCTCTCTCTCTCTCTCTCTCTCTCTCTCTCTCTTTAACACACGCACGCCCACACGCTCTCTCTCTCTCTCTCTCTCTCTCTTTCACATACACACACGCACATACACATAAACACACGACCGTGAAAGGGGGAAAAAAAACTTCCAATAGTCACAGGTTGGCAATACTCACAACCTACACGGGAAACAAATGAATGAATAAACACTGAGCTGAGTGCGGTAAACTTAAACTGCAGTATTATTTCTCTTGTGAAATTTTGCAAAAGTGATGTGGAATGAAAAAAAAAACACCGATGCAGCATAAGAAAAAGTAGGTCAAAAAAGACGAAAAATTGTTGAAAGTGAATGTACACCCAAGTTTCTTTCGATCTAAATATCCTCTAACAACAGGGGGAGTTGTTTGCAGGATATTCAAACAAACAAACAAAAAAAAGGATAACATGATAAAATTTTACGCCAATTATACATTGAAGAGCCAAAGAAACTGGTACACCTGTATAATATCGTGTAGGGCCTCCGTGAGAACGCAGAAGTGGCGCAACGCGACACGGCATGGACTCGGCTAATGTCTGAAGTAGTGCTGGAGGGAACTGACACCATGAATCTTGCAGGGCCGTCCATAGATCTGTAAGAGTACGAGGGGGTGAAGATCTCTTCTGAACAGCACGTTGCAAGGCATCACCGGTATGCTCAGTAATGTTCATGTCTGGGGAGTCTGGTGGCCAGCGGAAGTGTTTAAACTCTTCTGAGTGTTCTTGGAATCACTCTGTATCAATTCTGGACCTGTGGGATGTCGCATTGTCCTGCTGGAATAGTCCAAGTCCGTCGGAATGCACAATGGGCATGAATGGATGAGGTGATCAGACAGGATGCTTACGTACGTGTGACCTGTCAGAGTCGTATCTATACGTATCAGGCCCCCATATCATTCCAACCGCACACGCCTCACACCATTACAGAGCCTGCACCAACTTTAAAAGTCCCCCGCTGACACACAGGGTTCATGGATTCATGAAGTTGTCTCCATACCCGTGGACGTCCATCCGCTCGGTACAATTTCAAACGAGAGTCGTCCGACAGGGTAGCATGTTTCCAGTCATCAGCAGTCCAATGTCGTTGTTGGTAGGCCCAGACGAGGCGTCGTGCAGTCATCAAGGGTGCATGAGTGGACCTTCGGCTCCGAAAGCCCATATCGATGATGTTTCGTTGAATAGTTCGCACACTGACCCTTGTTGACGGCCCAGCAGTGAAACCTGCAGCAATTTTGCGGAATAGTTGAATTTCTGTAGTCGTTGGTCCCGTCGTTGCAGGATCTTTCTCAGGCCGCAGCGATGTCGGAGATTTGCTGTTTTACCGGATTCCTGATTTTCACGGTACACTCGTGAAATTGTCGTATGGGAAAAGCCCCTCTTCATCGCTACCTCGGAAATCCTGTGTTCCATTGCTAGTGCGCCGACTGTAACACCATGTTCAAACTCACTTAAATCTTGATAACCTGCCATTGTAGCAGCAGTAACCGATCTAACAACTGCGCCAGACACTTGTAGTCTTATATAAGCGTTGTCGACAGCAGCGCCGTATTCTGCCTGTTTACATATCTCTGTATTTGAATACGCAGGTCTATACCAGTTTCTTTGGCGCTTCAGTGTATAAGGAAATACTATTTTAATCCATAAATACCACAAAGTACAGATGTATTACGTATCAATATTTCGAGAAAGACACAGAAGTAGCTATATAAATAAAAGCAAAACTCATCTGGTGAAAAATACTCTTTAAATGGAGTAAGTTTAAGACGGAAAAACCAGTAGTAATTGAAAGACTTGATAGGTAACATCAAAACATCATGAACAATCAGGCAGCAGTAGCCGACCGCGACAGACGCAGCAACAGATGAGTACTCGAATTTGTCATTTACAAGTTCCTAACCAGGAGCGAATTTTTATTATATCATCTGTGTAGTTTAATAGTTTAGTTTATTGAGTTTCTGCGCGTAAATTGAACATCTAATAGTCACAGTTCTCGTGTTTTCGTTTGCGTCAGAAAGTAAACCGATTTTGTAACATATTACAAGTTCCAAATCAGGGTAAAATTATTTAGTTTCACCTGGGTGATTCGGCAGTTAGTTTTTGAATATCTGCGTATTAATAGACACAGTTCGTGCTTTTTCGTCAGGTTCTACAGTAGAATGCGCAGCATGTGTTGATAGTCCGTTTATCTGCACAGTTTAGTTTTCCACGGCCTTTAGTATGGACAGGGACTGCGATTGTTGTGTGCAGATGCGAGTCGTGTTGGTGACACTTCGCTCTCAGCTTCAGGCTGTGTTGGCTTCGGTTACACAGCTTGAGGCTGCAGTGGATGGGCACCACTGTGTGGGCCGGCAGTGGGGATCCAACGGACGTGCAGCACGTCAGAGTCCTCCGATCGGTCCTCACTGGTGGCCAACCCAGTTACTGCTCGCACTGAGGCTGACCCCTCACCTGTGGTCGAGTGGGAGGTCGCCCCGGGGCGAAGCAGGTGGCGAAAGACTTCCCAGGCGGTCGCACATAAGGCCTCCCCGGTTTGTCTGACAAACAGGTTCCAGGTGCTGTCTGTGGCTGACACTGTCGCTGAGCCAGATACTGCCGCCTGTCCTGTTTTAGAGGAAACCACTCAGCCTGCAAGATACGGGCAATCACAGAGGGTGGGATTATTGGTAGTTGGGAGCTCCAACGTTAGGCGCATTATGGGGACTTGGCTGACAAGAAGGGTAAGAAATCCAATGTGCACTCCGTGTGCATACCGGGTGGAGTCATTCCAGATGTGGAAAGGGTCATCCCAGATGCCATGAAGAGCAGGTGGTGGCTCACGTCGGTACCAACGACGTGTGTCGCTTTGGATCAGAAGAGATTCTCTTTAGTTTCGAGTGGCTAAGAGAAGTGGTAAAGGCTGCCAGTCTTGCTTGCAAGATGAAAGCAGAGTTGACCATTTGGAGCATAGTCGACAGGACCGATTGCGGACCTCTGGTACAGAGCCGAGTGGGGGGTCTGAATCAGAGGCTCAGACGGTTCTGCGACCATGTAGGCTGCAGATTCCTCGACTTGCGCCAAAGGGTGGTTGGGTTTCGGGTTCCGCTTAATAGGTCAGGTGTCCACTATAAGCAGGAGGCAGCTACACTGGTAGCAGGGGCTGTGTGGCGTGGACTGGGCAGTTTTTTAGGTTACAGGGTCTCGGAAAAACACAAGAAGGGCTTCAGTCACAAAGGGTGCAAGCTGAACACAGGAAAAACGTAGATACAGGAACCATTGGTACATTGTCGTAGCTGTGTTAGGAAAGTACCAGAGCTCCAAGCGCTAATAAAAAGCACTGATGCTCAAATCGTTATAGGCACTGAAAGCTGGCTAAAGCCGCATATAAGCTCAGCGGAATTTTTTGCGAAGAACCTAACGGTGTTCCGAAAGGATAGACTAAACACGGTTGGAGGAGGCTTGTTTGTTGCTGTCAGAAGTAGTTTAACTTGTAGCGAAATTGAAGTAGATACTTTCTGTGAGTTAGTATGGGCACAGGTCATTGTTGGCAACTGGAATAAAATAATAATTCGATCCTTTTACCGACCTCCCAGTTCAGATGATACAGTTGCTGAAAGGTTTGAAGAAAACTTGAGTTTGATTTCAAACACGTACTCGACTCATACAATTATAGTTGGTGGTGACTTTAATTTACCATAGATATGTTGGCGAAAATACATGTTTAATTCCGGAGGTACGCATAAAATATCATCCGAAATTGTGCTAAACGCGTTCTCTGAAAATTATCTCGAGCAATTAGTTCATGAGCCCACACGAATAGTAAACGGTTGTGAAAACACACTTGACTTCTTAGCAACAAATAATCCTGAGTTAATAACGAGCCTCAAAACCGATTCAGGGATTAGTGAACTCAGGTCTGTCGCAGCAAGATTGAATATTGTAATCCCCAAATCCTCGAAAAATAAGCGAAAAATATACCTACTCAAAAAAGCAGATAAAAATTCACTTGACGCCTTCCTGAGAGGCAATCTCCACTCATTCCAAATTAATAATATAAGTGTAGACCAGATGTGGACTAAATTCAAAGAAATAGTAACGGCAGCAATTGAGAAATTTATACCAATTGGTACACAAAACGGGTTAGAACACTGTTCCAGAAACAACAAAACAAACAAGCCAAATTTAAACAGTCGCAAAATCCCCAAAACTGGCGATCTTTTACGGAAGCTCAAAATCTAGTGCAGACTTCAATGCGAGATGCTTACAACAGTTTCCACAACGAAACTTTGTCTCGAAACCTGGCAGAAAATCCAAAGAGATTCTGTTCGTATGTGAAGTATGTTAGCGGCAAGAAACAATCAATGCCTTCTCTGCGCGATAGCAATGGAGATACCATCGAAGACAGCGCTGCCAAAGCAGAGTTACTAAACACAGCCTTCCGAAATACCTTAACAAAAGAAGACGAAGTAAATATTCAGGAATTCGAATCAAGAACAGCTGTTAACATGAGTAACGTAGAAGTAAATATCCTTGGAGTAGTGAAGCAACTTAAATCATTTAATAAATGCAAGTCTTCTGGCCCAGACTGTGTACCAATTACGTTCATTTCAGGGTATCTTGATGCATTAGCTCCATACTTAACAATCATATACAACCGTTCGTTCGACGAAAGATCCATACCCAGAGACTGGAAAGTTGCACATGTCACACCAATATTCAAGAAAGGTAGTAGGAGTAATCCACTAAATTACAGGCGCATATCGTTAACGTCGATATGCAGCAGGATTTTAGAACATATATTGTGTTCGAACGTAATGAATTACCTCGAAGAAAACGGTCTATTGACACACAGTCAACATGGGGTTATAAAACATAGTTCTTGTGAAACACAACTAGCTCTTTATTCACATGAAGTTATGAGTGCTTTTGACAAGGGATTTCAGATCGATTCCGTATTTCTGGATTTCCGGAAGGCTTTTGACACGGTACCATACAAACGGCTCGTTGTGAAATTGCATGCTTACGGAATATCGTCTCAGTTATTGACTGGATCTGTGATTTCCTGTCAGAGAGGTCACAGTTCGTAGTAATTGACGGAAAGTCATCGAGTAAAACAGAAGTGCTTTCAGGCGTTCCCCACGGTAGTATTATAGGCCCTTTGCTGTTCCTTATCTATATGTATGAGACAGGCGAAATTCCCTCAGACTTCAAGAAGAATATAATAATTCCAATCCCAAAGAAAGCAGGCGTTGACAGATGTGAAAATTACCGAACTATCAGTTTAATAAGTCACAGCTGCAAAATACTAACGCGAATTCTATACAGTCGAATGGAAAAACTGGTAGAAGCCGACCTCGAGGAAGATCAGTTTGGATTCCGTAGAAATGTTGGAACACTTGAGATACTACTGACCCTACGTCTTATCTTAGAAAATAGATTAAGGAAAGGCAAACCTACGTTTCTAGCATTTGTAGACTTAGAGAAAGCTTTTGACAATGTTGACTGGAATACTCTCTTTCAAATTCTGAAGGTGGTAGGGGTAAAATACAGGGAGCTAAAGGCTATTTACAATTTGTACAGAAACCAGATGGCAGTTATAAGAGTCGAGGGACATGAAAGGGAGGCAGTGGTTGGGAAGGGAGTGAGACAGGGTTGTAGCCTCTCCCCGATGCTATTCAATCTGTATATTGAGCAAGCAGTAAAGTAAACAAAGGAAAAGTTCGGAGTAGGTATTAAAATCCATGGAGAAGAAATAAAAACTTTGAGGTTCGCCGATAGCATTGTAATTCTGTCAGAGACAGCAAAGGACTTGGAAGAGCAGTTGAACGGAATGGACAGTGTCTTGAAAGGAGGATATAAGATGAACATCAACAAAAGCAAAACGAGGATAATGGAATGTGGTCGAATTAAGTCGGGTGATGCTGAGGGAATTAGATTAGGAAATGAGACACTTAAAGTAGTACAGGAATTTTGCTATATGGGGGGAGCAAAATAACTGATGATGGTAGAAGTAGAGAGGATATAAAATGTAGACTGACAATGGCAAGGAAAGCGTTTCTGAAGAAGAGAAACTTGTTAACATCGAGCATTGATTTAAGTGGCAGGAAGTCGTTTCTGAAAGTATTTGTATGGAGTGTAGCCATGTATGGAAGTGAAACATGGACGATAAATAGTTTAGACAAGAAAAGAATAGAAGCATTCGAAATGTGGTGCTACAGAAGAATGCTGAAGATTAGAGGGGTAGATCACATAACTAATGAGGAGGTATTGAATAGAATTCGGGAGGAGTTTGTGGTACAACTTGGCTAGAAGAAGGGATCGGTTGGTAGGACATGTTCTGAGGCATCAAGGGATCACCAATTTAGTACTGGAGGGCAGCGTGGAGGGTAAAAATCGTAGAGGGAGACCAAGAGATGAATACACTAATCAGATTCAGAAGGATGTAAGCTGGAGTAGGTACTGGGAGATGAAGAAGCTTACACAGGATAGAGTAGCATGGAGAGCTGCATCAAACCAGTCTCAGGACTGAAGACCACAACAACACATCTATATAAACGATTTGGGAGACAATCTGAGCAGCCATCTTCGGTTGTTTGCAGATGACGCTGGCGTTTATCGACTAATAAAGTCATCAGAAGATCACAACAAACTGCAAAACGATTTAGAAGAAATATCGGAATGGCGCGAAAAGTGGCAGTTGACCTTAAATAACGAAAAGTGTGAGGTCATCCACATGAGTGGTAAAAGGAACGCGGCAAACTTTGGTAACACGATAAAACAGTCTAATCTAAAAGCCGTAAATTCAACTAAGTACCTAGGCATTACAGTTAAGAACAATTTAAATTGGAAGGAACACATAGAAAATGTTGTGGGGAAGGCTAACCACAGGCTGCGTTTTATTGGCAGGATTCTTAGAAAATGTAACAGTCCTACTAAGGAGACTGTCTACACTACGCTTGTCCGTCCTCTTTTAGAATACTGTTGCGCGGTGTGGGATCCTTACCAGGTAGGACTGACTGAGTACATCGAAAAAGTTCAAAGAAAGGCAGCACGTTTTGTATTATCGCGAAATATGGGAGAGAGTGTCACAGAAATGATACAGGATTTGGGATGGACATCATTAAAAGAAAGGTGTTTTTCGTTGCAACGGAATCATCTCACGAAATTCCAATCACCAGCTTTCTCCTCCGAATGCGAAAATACTCTGTTGACACCGACTTACATAGGGAGGAACGATCACCAAAATAAATTAAGGGAAATCAGAGCTCGTACGGAATGATATAACTGTTCATTCTTCCCGCGCGCTATACGAGAATGGAATAATAGAGAATTGTGAATGTGGTTCGGTGAACCCTCTGCCAGGCACTTAAATGTGATTTGCAGAGTATCCATGTAGATGTAGATGTAGATGTAGATGAACACCCCTAGCAGAACGGCAGTGGCACAGATACCTTTTCAGTAAATTTTATAGCCTCTTCTAACTACAATGAAGGTTGCTTAGCAGTGGCCATCCTATAGAAGTCACTGTAGATGTTTGCTGTTCGAATAACCTTTTACTATTTGTACACCAAATGAATTCGCAGTTGCGAATAAGGATTACCGTCAGCTGTAGAATGGAGTGGCGGAAATGAAAACTTGTGTCGGATCGGGAGTCGAACCCGCATTTCCCGCTTATTGCGAGCTGTCGTCTTAGCATTTGGCTATCCGTGCGTGACTCACGGCCAGACCCAAACTTCCATACGTCGCCAACCAAGGCCTACGACCTGTAATCATACATCCATTATATATATCCCCGTACAGGTTCGACGTTGTACTTGAAACTTCCTTGCCCGGTATCGACAGATAAATACGGTATTACAGTGCCTGTGTTATTCTGATTACGATGCAATATTGTATTTTATTATTTGTGTTAATTCGAGATGTTAATATAAGGTGCGTAGTTCCCGAACATGGTGCTTCAGTCATTTCAATTCGAGTCACAGGACGTGTATGGTCTCGCCCCAGTTAGCAACACTATGTTACCTAAACTCATGTTTTAGTTATATTACAGTTGCTACATCGATGTCAGCAGCCCATCTCGATAGGTGGGAGCCCGCAGCTCGTGGTCGTGCGGTAGCGTTCTCGCTTCCCGCGCCCGGGTTCGATTACCGGCGGGCTCGGTGATTTTCTCTGCCTCGTGATGACTGGGTGTTGTGTGATGTCCTTCGGTTAGTTAGGTTTAAGTAGTTCCAAGTTCTAGGGGACTGATGACCATAGATGTTAGTGCTCAGAGCCAATTGAACCATTTTGATAGGTGGCATCTTCATGAAGGGTAGAAATTTCGAGCCGAGTTTCAGTCCTCCACAGACCCGCCTGCAGCATCGAAACAGTAATTGGCAGGAACTCTTGAAATTCTATAGCACAATGGCAGTCAAACTGCGGCCCGCGAGCTGCATGCGGCCCGAATCAAATGTTCTTCTCGCCCGCGGTTCTCGACCGTGAATTATAATAATATGCTTCTAGCAACTAACAGCAGAATCCAAAAACGTCAACTAACGTTAAGACCTTCTTAAGACTGTGTTTTTCTTGCTCAGTAACAGACAACAATAGTTACAGAGGCACTAATAACTGAAGATGTGCTTAATTTTAACCGATGTGGGTGAAATCGGTTGTGAGCTAAGTCAAGTTCGCCGCTTACGTCAGGGACAGAGTGGTATGTAGCGCGGCCACTGCAGGTTTAATACGAGGGTTGGAACTTAAAATAGTGGCAACTATTTATTCACAATCGATACAAAAGAGTTACACGTTTGCACCTGTTACTGTCCTTCAAAGTAGTCACCAGCGTTATGTAGAACACGTTGCCAGCGATGTGGAAGGCGTAATATACCGTTAACAGAGCCTGTTCTGTTGATGGTGCGAATGGAGTGGTCTAAAGTTATGGTGATTCTCGTGCACGACTGTGATGGTGTTATCCTACCGCATCACGTTCCTCCACGGCACACCGTCAGTGCACAGTATTACTGTTCGTTTTTGGAGTGTCACCTGGGACCAGCTTTGCGAAAGAAGCGGCGACACTTTCTGCGCAACCAACCCATCATTTTGCAGGACAATGTGCGGGCGCATACAGCGCAAGCTGTGGCTGCTCTGTTCGGTCGATAGTACTTGGAAGTAGTGTACGATCCACCATACTCCCCGACCTTAAGTCGCTGTAACTTTGATTTGATTCCGAAGATGAAGGAACCACTTAGTGGTATTCGCTTCAGAACTGTTCCAGAGATTGGACATGCAGTAGACCGCTCCATTCGCACATCAACAGAACAGGCTCTGCTAACGGTATACTACGCCTTCCACATCGCTGGCGATGGGTTCTACATAAAGCTGGTGATTACTTTGAAGGACAGTAACAGGTGCAAACATGTAACTCTTTTGTATCGGTTGTGAATAAATAGTTGCCACTCTCTAAAGTTGCAGCCCTCGTAGAAGTGTCAACTCAGGAGCATGCGCAACTAGCACCGATCAGCTGCTATGACAGGAATGTCAAGGGGAAGTAACATGAATTCATGAATGCGCAATACAGAGATGGACATCCTCAAATGAGGTCATGTTTACAGCGGTACGAGGGGCCTTCAACAAGTAAGGCAACACTTTTTTTTTCTCGGCAATTTCGGTTGAAAAAACGCGTAATTTGTTGTGGGACACGGTGGGATATTCCCGCTTTAGCCCCTGTAGTTTCATGAAGTTCTATTAGTGACGGCGCTATACGTAGCTTTCAAAATGGCGTCTGCAACGGAGATAATTTTCGAATGTCTACGGAAACTTAGCAGTGAGCAAAAGCACGGCGAATCGTTGGTGGATGCGTCTGTCATCACCCCAGAGAAGTTACACAAAGCTGTCCGATCTTCCGCGTGCCAGCTGTCCACACACATCTCTTACCCCTGAAATGTTATAACGTGCGGACACTCTCACTCGATGTGATCGGCGGATCGCAATCAAACACGTCGCTGCTCAGATGGACGTCTCTGCTGGTAGTGCTTACACATTCGTCCACTAGTTGGGGTACTCTTGGGTGTGTGCGCTCGGCTTCCTCGCCGCCTAGCTGAAGACCGTAAAGAGGAACGAAGGACTACCTGTGCGGTATCGTTTGCGTTTTACAAGGCTGACTGTGATAATGTTTTGGCGAACATCGTCAGAGGCGATGAAACGTGGATTTGTCACATCGAACCGAAAACAAAACGGCAATCGACGGAGTGGCGCCACACCACCTCTCCTCCGAAGAAAAAGTTCAACGCCGCGCCCTCAACTGGTAAAGTCATGGCGAAGATCCTCTGAGACTCTGAAGGGGTTATTCTGTTTGGTGTCCTCCCTCATAGTGGAACGATCAACTCTGAAGTGTATTGTGCTACCCTTAGGAAAATGAGGAAACGACTTCAGCGTATTCGTCAGCACAAAAATGCAAATGAACTTCCGTTTCTCCACTACAACGCAAGGTCTCACTCAAGTCCCCGCACTCGAGAGGAGCTCACAAAACTTTATCGGTCTATTCTTCCTCACACACTTTACAGCCCGGATCTCGCACCTTCCGACTTCTATCTGTTCGCCCCAATGAAGGATGGCTCAAATGGTTCAAATGGCTCTGAGCACTATGGGACTTAACCTCTCAGGTCATCAGTCCCCTAGAACTTAGAACTACGTAAATCTAACTAACCTAAGGACATCACACACATCCATGCCCGAGGCAGGATTCGAACCTGCGACCGTAGCGATCGCGCGGTTTCAGACTGTAGCGCCTAGAACCGCTCGCTCACCACAGCCGGCAATGAAGGATGCACTCAGCGGGAAGAAGTAAGTGGATGATGGGGACGTTACTGATGCAGCAAGATGTTGGCTCCGACGTCGACCAGTAGAGTTACCACCATGCGGACATACAGTGCCTACTAGTAAGGTATCGTAAGGCCGGCGCATTGAACGGAGATTATGTTGAAAAATAGGTGCTGTAGCCAAAAGAGTGGGGAATAATGTGGTGGTTGGGATCCTGATTAAAAGCGATCTGCTTTCAGAAAAAAAAGTGTTGCATTAGTTATTGAACGACCCTTGTAATATGAAATCAAATTATGGTTGTTGTAATACAATGCAATTAGTAAAAGAAAAATGACTTTCAAAACATTCAGTAAACGTTTATGATCGTGTCTCATATTGCAATTACTGTTATTAATCAATGTAACTTACTAATTTTTGTAGGTCACCAATTAATAGTAAGAACGGTAGCGGAACGTATGGTGAAGTGGCTAGTAAGAGAAAAGTTTCCTTTTTTGCCCTGAACAGCACTGCTGCCTGCAACAAGGTGGTCAGCCTAAACTAAAAATTCCTCCCGCGCAGGCCATGAAGGCTTTAAGGTTCCGACCGGCCGCCGTGTCATCCTCAGCCCACAGGCGTCACTGGATGTGGATATGGAGGGGCATGTGGTCAGCACTCCGCTCTCCCGGCCGTATGTCAGTTTCCCAAACCGGAGCCACTACTTCTCAGTGAAGTAGCTCCTCAGTTTGCCTCACAAGGGCTGAGTGCACCCCGCTTGCCAACAGCGCTCGGCAGACCAGATGGTCACCCATCCAAGTGCTAGCCCAACCCGACAGCGCTTAACTTTGGCGATCTGACGGGAACCGGTGTTACCACTGTGGTAAGGACGCTGGTCTGGTGGTCAGCCTGGTTGTAACACGAGGGGAGTTCAATAAGTAATGCAACACATTTTTTTCTGAAACAGGGGTTGTTTTATTCAGCATTGAAATACACCAGGTTATTCCCCAATCTTTTAGCTACACAACACTATTTTTCAACGTAATCTCCATTCAATGCTACGGCCTTACGCCACCTTGAAATGAGGGCCTGTATGCCTGCACGGTACCATTCCACTGGTCGATGTCGGAGCCAACGTCGTACTGCATCAATAACTTCTTCATCATCCGCGTAGTGCCTCCCACGGATTGCGTCCTTCATTGGGCCAAACATATGGAAATCCGACGGTGCGAGATCGGGGCAGTAGGGTGCATGAGGAAGAACAGTCCACTGAAGTTTTGTAAGCTCCTCTCGGGTGCGAAGACTTGTGTGAGGTCTTGCGTTGTCATGAAGAAGGAGAAGTTCGTTCAGATTTTTGTGCCTACGAACACGCTGAAGTCGTTTCTTCAATTTCTGAATAGTAGCACAATACACTTCAGAGTTGATCGTTTGACCATGGGGAAGGACATCGAACAGAATAACCCCTTCAGCGTCCCAGAAGACTGTAACCATGACTTTACCGGCTGAGGGTATGGCTTTAAACTTTTTCTTGGTAGGGGAGTGGGTGTGGCTCCACTCCATTGATTGCCGTTTTGTTTCAGGTTCGAAGTGATGAACCCATGTTTCATCGCCTGTAACAATCTTTGACAAGAAATTGTCACCCTCAGCCACATGACGAGCAAGCAACTCCGCACAGATGGTTCTCCTTTGCTCTTTATGGTGTTCGGTTAGACAACGAGGGACCCAGCGGGAACAAACCTTTGAATATCCCAACTGGTGAACAATTGTGACAGCACTACCAACAGAGATGTCAAGTTGAGCACTGAGTTGTTTGATGGTGATCCGTCGATCATCTCGAACGAGTGTGTTCGCACGCTCCGCCATTGCAGGAGTCACAGCTGTGCACGGCCGGCCCGCACGCGGGAGATCAGACAGTCTTACTTGACCTTGCGGCGATGATGACACACGCTTTGCCCAACGACTCACCGTGCTTTTGTCCACTGCCAGATCACCGTAGACATTCTGCAAGCGCCTATGAATATCTGAGATGCCCTGGTTTTCCGCCAAAAGAAACTCGATCACTGCCCGTTGTTTGCAACGCACATCCGTTACAGACGCCATTTTAACAGCTCCGTACAGCGCTGCCACCTGTCGGAAGTCAATGAAACTATACGAGACGAAGCGGGAGTGTTTGAAAATATTCCGCAAGAAATTTCCGGTTTTTTCAACCAAAATTGGCTGAGAAAAAAAATGTGTTGCATTACTTATTGAACTGCCCTCGTATAAACCACTATTGTTGTCAATGTCACTGAGAGAGGAAGCTTGTCCCCTTATGTTCTAGTGAAAACATTTTTGTTTTTGAGTCGTCTGATGTGAAAAAAGTCACTTGTATCATTCTTGTTACATAGCTTGTATGGAGAGTAATAAGTTTTTACAACATCAGTGTTTAAACAAAGTATTTTGGCCTACAAATGTAGTTCTCTGGTATATATTTCAGTTTGATAGGTTCTTCTCTAGATCACTATCGCCGACATGGCGTCCGATCGGAAAAAGTTGCTACACTGCTCGTCGAGATAAGTGGCCAACTTGTTCACCCCAAGGGCTCACAACATAATGTGGACGTGACTCTCCTTGCAACGGACGCAACGCGCAGTTACTTATCACGTGTTTCAGCTCATCCGATCGAGCTGTTTCAACGTTTAGATTTAGAGCGAAAGTTACATGTACAGAAAATTCTGACTCAAGTGAATGTAAATGAAAGCATTGTGGCAGAAAAATTGCGACACTTCTCATATTGATGTAAATCGCTCCGTTAATCCTGAGTATTTAGTATCTATAAACTGCTTGTTATTCGACGGTCCACTTTAAATGCTTTCTTTATCGCCACTCTTACTAGTATATTGCTTTATTCTTCACATCGATTAGCATCGCTTCACTTACTTCTGTCAAAATGAAGAAATGTAATTTTTCACAGATGGAGTAGGAAATGGAGCAAAGTTAACACCATCATACCTGTCTTCTGAACTGACTACATCAGACTGCTTCCAACTTTACTACTTTACTTTGAAAAATGATTTAATTGAAGCTTGCAAATGTCTTTTTTGAGCTGCTGGCTCCACTATAGTTCCTAAAAAGGGGAAATAAACAGGTGAAATGTTCAGCGTTGAAATGCTGTGGCATTGTAGAGCTAAAATGATCATAAGTACTGTGTGTTAAATAGTCCAGTCAATGAAAGAAAATTAGGGGAAAAATGCGCGTAGCCGCAAATTGTTGTACCGTGCTAGTGGGAGTGTCATGAACAACATACTAAAAGTTCTGACCGTAGGGATGTGAGCGTGGAAAAGGGGGGAGGGGAGTAAAGTTAATTTTTCTTTTTAGTTTCTTAAATATATGTAGATATAACTGGCTGGATTCCATAAAAAGACATACATAAGATGATGAATGACTTTATTGACCACAAAGTATGCATGACGCATTTCGGAATTACTTCCATTTTCAGAAGGCCAAGTGCAAATGTAGCTCAAAGACAAGAACGTTACCTTGTTGTGTACGTAACATGGCATGACAGGCTATGTTACGTGCACAACTGGAAACGCTCTTGTCCTTGTGCTACCTTTGCACTTGGATTTCTGAAGATGGAAATAGTTCCGAAACGCACCATGCATAACTTGTGATAAATAAAGTCATTTTTCACCTTCTTTGCCACTTTTTATGCGACCTAGCCAGATTAACTAGAGATATACGCATATTTACTAGAATATACGCTAGCCTCCTACCTGACTTTATGTCAGACCTTTATTATCTTTCGGTATTTCTTAAATATCTCTAAAACCCCAGCATGTAGCGAAAACGTCCCCCCTCCTCGTATTAAATCAACCTACATTAAGTTTCCCACAAGAAAGGTTATGTTAATTTTTCTCTAAGACTAATAGCCTCTACGTTGCAGGGGATGAGAAACTCACAGATCACTAAGTGCTTTAGAACCGTATTTGTGGAAAAACTGTGATCTGGTGGGTGTAACAGGATGGAAAGCTGGGAGTGAGGATTAGAAGCGTGAGAGAAAGTAGGTCGTCGAATTGTGGTCATGCACTTCCCCCCTTCATAGGTCTTCTAAACTGAGAGCGAGCAGGCAATTTCTCGTTCTCTATACAGCAGTACGTCACAAAGAGCAGGTCAGCTTATGAATCACCGGTGATGCAGCACGTGGGCGTGCGCAGGGTGTTTATGTTCCACAAAGTGCGTTTGACACTACACGGAGTACAGATATGAATTACTATCAGGACTAACACAAGTAACGCATATAGACATAAACTACGCAAGTCTCTGCACACTGTTCTACAGTGCCAGAGGAAAACTGACTTTTAGTCATCCTGTACGTCAGCCGCAGCGTTCTTCCGCGAACGGCATCTCTCCCCCCACATCCCCCCCCCCATCCGCCCACATACACACACACACACACACACACACACACACACACACACACACACCAGAGTGTTGCTCGCTTCTCAGTTTACAGATGGTCTTTCCCCCGCAGCATTACCTGCCCAGTTCAATTGTCTATCACACTGAAGAGCTTGCCCCAAGCGAACCATGCTGACAATATTAATTCGACAATGTCGATTTCACTGTCTCCAGTACCAATAGCTGGGATACTTGAATTATCAAATGCAGCATAAACCCCTGCTCTCCCAGTATCTGAGGAGGACCAAGCCTTAAACTAGCTCCCTCTGTATCAGAAACAGGTCACCTAGGTGTTACGAAACTTCAGATATTTCAACACAAGTCAAGTAATGCGTTGTAGCAGATTACTGTTCTAAATTTAAACATGATCAGTTCTACTCCATCATACATATTGACAACCACCTAGCACGATATACTTTGGACGTGTAGTAAGTGGTTTCACTCAGTGTAGTCCACTCCACAAGTGCCAGTAATTCCTGAATGGAAGAGGTTTATACAGTCTGACAGTAACACAATTAATGGGGAAAGTATTGCAGCAGCTTCCGGGTCACTCATTAATTCACCACCAGGTGGCTCCAACGCAGATACAAGGCTTTACATTATGCTGTCAATGGTAAGGCAGCAGCAAGATGCCACATTTAATAATACAATCCCCTTCCCACCAACACTAAATAGGTCACTATTTATGGGAATGTATTTTACATAAAAGCTCACTTAAGAACTGCAAATAAACTTACTTAATAACCTGGAAATAACTGAACTATAGGCCGGCCAGTGTGGTCGAGCGGTTCTAGGCGCTTCAGTCTGGAACCTCGCGACCGCTACGGTCGCAGGTTCGAATCCTGCCTCGGGCATGGATGTGTGTGATGTCCTTAGGTTAGTTAGGCTTAAGTAGTTCTAAGTTCTAGGGGACTGATGACCTTAGATGTTAAGTCCCATAGTGCTCAGAGCCATTTGAACCATTTTTGAACTGCACTATACAAACACGAGCTCAGTGAAGGTATTTTGTCTACTTACATAAGAGAACTGGACCGAAATGCTGGGGAGGTACAGTCTCTCTGTAAACTGAAAAGCGAGCAACGCTCGTTGTCGAGGAACTTACCCTTCCCAGAACACTGTGCAGAAATTTATATAAAAGCTGTCCATATGCTTTTTCCTGCTAGCCCTTAATTTTGCTGACCTACGAAACTGCACACCACAATCCAGCGACCTACCTTTCCTCACACTTCTAACCTCCAACACCACCTTTCCAGCTTCATTACACTCCCAGAGCAGGCTTTTCCTCTCCATACAGTTCTAATGCAGTTAGATATGGTACACACTGTTAATATTGCTTCTTAACCTACGTTATTTAACAGTGAACATTAATACTGTACCATCAAAACACATTTTTTAATAACTGTGATTTTCCCATCCCCTGCAACGTAGTCCTAGAGAGAAAAAATGAATAGAACCGTCTTTGTAGAAAATTTAATTACACATAATTTTTTACTGGTACACATTTTCGGTAGATGCAGCAGTTTTCGAGATATTCAAGAAAAACCAAAAAAAGTTACCATTGTACACTCTCACTCCCACACCCCGCAGGTATGTTGTTCATGACACTCCCCACTACCAATGTGCAAAAATATGGTACTACATGAATTTTTTTCTCTGTCGACATTTTTTTGTCTTTATTGACCTGGCTAATGAAAGTAGTCTAAGTCATGTGATTTTCTAGAATATGTTTTCTAATGGGTAACCTGAAAAGTGGGTAATCACACAAAATGAAATGCTCGATAGACCCACACAGTTACTTTGGTAATACTACAAAACACTGACACATTAAAAATGGCTCATCACAGTAATTTTTATTCATTACAACAACAGACGCTGACTATTAACTTTGGAGGTATTTTTATGGCAGTCAGAAGATTATTTTTTTCATTGATTGATTAGCTGTATAGGGTAAACTGAACAGCGTGAGTGGCATGTAGTGAGTTATGTTTCTGTGACACTTTTATTTTGAAGTTTTTTGGTATTTAAATTAAAATGTGTGTTGCCATACTACTGTTCACACGTAACTTGCAGGTTCTTTTATTTAGGAACAACAAGTTTCCCTATCTAAGTGAAAGTTGCGGACATGTAAGTTACAATGCGTTTTTTCTTTCACCTCATATAGCGGGGATCCAGGCTGTTAATCCACGTTATACGAAATGCTTGGATCAAGTAACCTTTCAGTTTCTTACTTTGATTGCTAGGGGCGTAACGTTACCTACGATACAGCTCATCCAACGTTTCTTGAGTCAATGCCTCCTATACTGCTCGGAATTCCTCGACAGTGTTCGGAAGTTTTCGTGGCGTTTGCCACCGTGATTGCGAATATATACCAGCTAACACGAAGTGGTACTTCACTAGTCATTACGTGGTGAACAGCTTGACCTTGAGATAAGGCATTAAATCAATTTCGTTTCATGTTCATAGCGGCAAATTCATAGCTGCGATCTACTTTCAATAAACCTTGTTACTACTGCTTAATTTCCAACATACCAAGTGGTCAGTTCGTAGCGCGATCTGCAAATGTTGTGAGCAACGCGGGACTTCCCCCTCTTCCTCCCTCTCCCACAACATGTTCCCACAACATGTTCTTAACTTTTTGCTGTTTTTCATGTGAACATCATTTGAAATGTTTTAACTGACATTCCATTGTTAAGATGGCTCCATAGGCACGTACCGAAAGCCAATATAAAAAGCCTTTGCAATTTCACAGTCATTGTAAGCGTTCAACAGGCAAAATTTGATCTCATTTTCATTACAACTAGTAACTGCCATATTTTAGCGTGAGCTACTTTAAACTTAAAAAAAGGCAAAATCTTCGTGGCTCATGAGCGGGTTTGAAGCCCGTCGTCTCTCCCTCCTCCCACTCGCAACCCTGAGTTCTGCTAAAAGTAAAGGCGAAGATCTGGATGACATGTCTTCAAAGCTTATTCGTGAAGAAGTACGTAGCGATCAGACATAAAGAACTCTGTAGGACACTTTGTTTCTTGAAAATTGGATAATTTTTTATGAGATTAGTATTTTTCCGAGTACTATTCGTGAAATTCTGCAGAACTATTCAAAATTTGTAGAGATATCTATAGAACTAGCATATCAAGAACTGCGAAAAAAAATGTGTGTTTCTCCGAAAGTCGGTTGCTAACTTAATATTACTCGCGTAACGCATGAAAAGAAGAGAGGGAAGAAACACTACGGTAAGAAGAGCTCCTGTAGTATAATGTGCAACACACTTGACAAAAATCGTTTAGGTATCGAAGATATAACAAGCGTTAACTTACATTCATGATAATGACGCGCTTCGTCACGGATACTTTCGCAATCACCTCCACAGAATAGAAGTTGGACACTCCCTAATTATTTCGTGAAACTCAGTACCAAAAGGTGATTAAAATTACACGTTCCAAGTATTTTCACATAAGTAGATTGGCGATCAGCAACTGTGAAAGAGAATAAGCAAACTTAAACATCAATTTCCTACTAGCATCACCGCTATTCTCGCAACTGAAGCTGTAGAAATTTGCGTAATCACACTGGACTTTTCGAGGCATTGTAGTCTGCACATACAACAGTGTAACTGTTCCAGAGCAGAGAGTCTATACGATACTATGAACTGACTGTCAGGCGATAGTATCATACTTACATTTTTCTTAATCTTCGCCTTATATAAGATAGCATACAACTAGAAGATAATGGTCTCCCTATCCCTTCAGAAAAATTACTAAGGATACGGACAAGTAATTAATCACCTCTAGGAGACGTTACACTAATACCGTTTAACACCACCTCTAGCCTTGATAAAGGCCTAAGTTCGCCAAATAAGAGTCCACAACTTTCTTCAGGTGTGCCATATCGAGCTGAAGCCACTCATTGATGATTAGACCCCGTAGAGTTACCAAATTTCGGGGAACATTGAGTAGTAAGTTTCACCCAGTGTTCCAAATAATCCCAGACATATTCTATGGAATTCAGACGGAGTGATGTAGCGAACCAGTCGAGATGCGATAGAATACCTGAGATTTCGTCAAAGCCGGGACGTGTGAGTCCAGCCCTGTTGTCAGCTTGGAATATGTTAGCGCCCACAACATACTCCTCATGAAGATGTAGAAGACAGGCCAATACTTGGCCATCGAGAACTTTTAAATGAGCATTCCAGTTCGTGTTCACGATAAGCTGAATGAGTGAGCCCGAGTCATGGAACGAAAAACTCCCACAAAATTTGGAAGAACCACCTCCGGCCTGAATTACACCTCCATATGCTGCCCATTGAGAACCTCACTTGATGTCTTACACCATTTGAAGTAGAGGTAAAATCTTGACCCGCCCGACCGCACTACACGATTTCAGTCACTGTCCAGCTTTTGTGATGTTTGGGTCACTGCAGTTATTTGGCATTGTGAGAAAATGTCCGTTGCATTCAGTTCCCTTCACAGTGACAACGCGGAAACTGGTTGAGAAGGACTTGTATTCACTGACAGCAGATAGAGTTTGAAAGCGATTTCACAAGGGTTGGAACTTGACTCCTGTCTACGTCGATTACGATCTTTTTACGACCGCTATTCTTACACGCATGTGTTAAATGGCCGCGCGTGGTACACCGTTCCTTGTAGACAGTTAGCTTTAATACACCAGTAAATCGGACAGCTTCATTCAGTGTGTGATCATGGGCACTACCAAACACGATTGCTTCTCTCTGTTATTCTGTTACGTCCCCATGTACCTTTCAACTCTGACTCCATACGAGTGACTGACACGTACACACCTCTACACTGTCATGACTTCATTAGCGGTGGAGGGTCACATGACCACCTGGTACCCGTTTTATAACATCAAGTGCGCTAGAAAGCGACTAGTTGTACAGTTTTAATATTTTGTCTAGTAAGTTTATACTTTTACTGTTCTTTACCTATTTTTGCCTCAATCATCAAAATTAACTGGTCTTATTACCATTATGAACTAATGTGATCTGTTATCAGCTACTTTGTGATCTATATCAACTTACACAAATCTGTTTTAATCATCATATGCACTATTTATGTAATATGGTGCTTCCTGTATGGTATGTACACAAAACGCGAACAGATATAAAAAGAAACCTTGAATACAACCCCACATAGAGACTATCATTAGGTATCGACAGTCATTTCTGGAGCTAATGTTTCGCCATACGGGAACCTGTTATCGCGAAGAATGAAGAGATGTTGTTGTTACCGCAAATCGGACCAGGCTGCCCAGTAGTGAGACAAACTACCCTATATCTACCTATAAGCTCTGCAATAGAAATGTACAGTGTACCTTAATTCGTAGCCCAGTTACCAGCAAATAGTTCATGTTCGTCCTAGCTGATACTCTGGGTGCAGCACTGGATCTAATTTGTGCTGCGGTTGCGCGTGCGATCAGTGATAGCTCGTTAGGAGCGGCTGCACGAATCTGTACGTCGCTGCCATCCGGAGTCAAGGCGACGGTCAGGTGCACCTTCCTCAGACCACAGGCGAGAAACCCAGCTTACACTTCATGTCCAGTATCTTAGATACTCTTCGAAATGCCAAAATAGTTGCCTGCAAGTAAATGACAATATTTCACTGAAAATCAGTTAATGTTTACTAAGCCATTTGATCCTCAAAACGCCGGCCGGGGTGGCCGAGCGGTTCTAGGCGCTACAGTCTGGAACCGCGCGACCGCTACGGTCGCAGGTTCTAATCCTGCCTCGGGCATGGATGTGTGTTATGTCCTTAGGTTAGTTAGGTTTAAGTAGTTCTAAGTTCTAGGGGACTTATGACCACAGCAGTTGAGTCCCATAGTTCTCAGAGCCATTTGAACCATTTGATCCTCAAAACAACAAACCAAACTTTCAGCAAATCGGATACAATCGTTACGAGGTCAGCGTTTCCATCGTCAAGTGCCCTCCTATTTTTGCTCCTTATGCAACTGAATTAGATCATTTGTAAAGAAATCTGACAACGTTTAGGGACATTAAGATCGGCGACGCCCACATTGCCGCGGAATGTCTACGATCTAGTAGTGTTCGTCATCAACAGAGCATATATCGAAGCCTTACATGCCATCTTGATACGACCAAGCATGAGGAGGCTGAAATAAACGGGAATAAATCGATATTAATTCATGGGTGGGAGGAATATACATCATACTGAACGACGCTGGTACTAATTAATGCATCAGCATAAAGTTGTGCGAGACTTTTTAATGGCAAAAAAGGTAAAAAAGGTAAAAACAACTTCGTACAACTGGTGGTTCATTCTACAATCCGCGATACAATTAGCGAAAAGGCACACAGTTTTACTGAAAAAAGAGACTCAGTTCCGACGGCAGGCTGAAAACACCTTATTGTGTCACATTCCATTTATTTCTTTTGTAATGTGCTGTCAATGCGAACAAGAGGTGACCGAGACGTGTAACCAATGGCACCCCATACCATCACGCCAGGTGGTACGCCAGTATGGCGATGACGAATACATGTTTCCAGTGTGCGTTCACCGCGATGTCGCCAAACGCAGATGCGACCATCAAGATGCTGTAGACAGAACCTGAATTCATCAGAAAAAGTGACGTTTTGCCATTCGTGCACCCAGGTTCGTCGTCGGGTACACCATCGCAGGCGCTCCTGTCTGTGATGCAGCGTCAAGGGTAACCGCAGCCATGGTCTCCGAGCTGATAGTCCATGCTCGAACTGATCGTGCAGATGGTTGTTGTCTTGCAAACGTCCCCATCTGTTGACTTATGGACCGAGACGTGGCTGCACGACCCGTTACAGCCATGCGGATAAGATACCTGTCATTTCGGCTGCTAGCGATAAGAGGCCGTTGGGATCCAACACGGCGTTCCGTATTACCCTCCTGAACCCACCGATTCCATATTCTGCTAACAGTCATTGGATCTCGACCAACGCGAACAGCAATGTCGCGATACGATAAAGCGCAATAGCGATAGGCTACAATCCGACCTTTATCAAAGTCGGACACGTGATGGTACGCATTTCTCCTCCTTACACGAGGCATCACAACAACGTTTCACCAGGCAACACCGGTCAACTGCTGTTTGTGCATGAGAAATCGGTTGGAAACTTTCCTCATGTCAGCACGTTGTAGGTGTCGCCACCGGCGCCAACCTTGTGTGAATGCTCTGAAAAGCTCATCATTTGCATATGGCAGCATCTTCTTCCTGTCGGTTAAATTTCGCGTCTGTAGCACGTCATCTTCGTGGTGTAGCAATTTTATTGGCCAGTAGTGTATATAACTTCTGTTATAGCTACATCAAAGTAGCTATTTAAAAAGCGTCCACAGCGTGATGATTTGGGTCACTGCCTTTACTGCTTACTATAATTGCGCGTCACGAGTTTATGTGCGTTCACTTTTTTGCTTAAATGTCATGAAATGTTGCTGGTGTACGTTTGAGGAGGCGACACAAAGCGTCGCAGCTCTTATTCGACGAAGCATAATTGATTGTCAAAGCAACAGGATCGTGGCTGTGCCACGCCCTTTAAGTTTAACAATGTGACAATACAATTATTACAACTAGTGCTTTATTTTTACATAGTATTACTGCAAAACATCTTTTGTAAATGGGTCAAAGTGTTTCTGTTTATGGTCACAAATGCAGCCGCAGATCTTGTAGCTTAGCCTAGGATAGAGAAATGACGGCATGTTGCAGCAGCCAGATGTACGCTGGTAATATGAACAACATTGACGCAGATATTCTAAGGACAGTCCACTCTGAACTGGCCAATGGAACACTGGCACAGGCCGCACGATGGGTTCAACCAAGGGCGATGCAACTGCAGGTACACTGATGGCTTCAGAGGATGTCTTCTTGGTAGCTGGAACATATTATGCATTGATAGTATTACACTTTAGACGAAAGATATTTTTCAAACACATTTGCATAGAAACAGCTTCAACATAAATATTTGTCTTTATTGCGATTACAGGTAATGGGAACGAGTGCGCCAACTTCATGTTTACACCATTAATATATGCTTTTTAGTACTGATAAAAGATTATTTACAATCTGAGGAAAACAGAACATGATACTGATTAAATCACTAAGAATTTCACTACTAACCTTGTATTTCAAACATTACATTAAATTTTCTACAAAGAAGGTACCATTCATTTTTATCTATGACTAACAGTTTCCGTGTTGCAGGGGATGGGATTATCGCAGATTATTAAAAATGGTATTTTAATGCTATGAAATTGATGTTTACTCTTAAATGAAGTGGGTTAAGAACAAATATCAAAAGTCTGTACCACATCTAAGTGCAGTAGAAAATTATTTTGGCATAAATTGTGTTCTGAGGGTGTAAGGAGTGGAAAGGTGGGGTTGGAAGTGTGAGGAAATGTAGGTCGCCAGTTTGTGGTCGTGCAGTTCCCTCCTTCGTAGGTTTGCAAATGTAGAGCGAGCAGGCAATTCCACATTCTCTCTTCTACACTATGTCACAAAAATCAAACTACAGGGTCCAGAATGAAATTTTCAGTCTGCAGCGTAGTGTGCTCTGATATGAAACTTCCTGGCAGATTACAACTATATGCCGGGCCGAGACTCGAACTCGGGACCTTTGCCTTTCGTAGGAAACTGCTGTACCAAATGAGCTACCCACGCACGACACACGACCTCTCCTCACAGCTTTATTTCCGCCAGCACCTCGTCTCCTACCTTCCAAACGCCCGCGAAAGGCAAAGGCTGAGTTCGAGTCTCGGTCCGGCACACAGTTTCTATCTGCCAGGAAGTTTCAAACTACAGAGTGTTTCACAAAGCTATACCAATCCTTCCAAGTTTGCCTTATGAACCACTGGGGACGCAGTGCGCAATCCTGGGAGGGTGGGGGGCTATTTTTCACAAAGTGTATTAGCACTACATTGAACACAGATATGAGCTGCTAATAATACTATCGCAAGAAACACATATGGACAGAATCTATACAATTCTCTGCTAGAGGGGACTTGATTCTTTGCCATCCTGTGCGGCAGCTGTTGTGTTCTTCCAGGAAACGCAACTTTCCCCATCTTGCGTGCTGCTCGTTTTTCAGTTCACAGACAGTCTATACCTCCCCAGAATTTCATTTCCATTTCTCTTACGTATGCGGACATAATAACTTTATAGGGCTCATGTTTATATAGTGGAGTTATTTTCAATTTATTAAGTGAGTACTTATTTGCATTTGTTAAATGAGGATGTGTTCGATCACGATCAATTTGGATTGAGGAAATGTAAAGGCACCACAGAGGCAGTTCTGAAGTTGTGGTTGATAACGGGAGCAAGACTAAAGAAACATCAAGACACGTTCATAGTATTTGTCGACTTGGAAACAGCATTCGGTAGTGCCAGATGGTGTAGGTTTTCTATATTCTTAGAAAAGTAGGGGGAAGCTATAGGGAGAGACAGGTATGTTGTACTAAAGCCCAGAGTGAATAATAAGAGTGGAAGACCAAGAACGAATTGCTCAGATTAAAGAGGAAGTAAGACAAGGATGTAGTCTTTTTCCCCTACTGGTCAATCTATAAAAAGAAGAAGGAATGATGGAAGTAAAAGAAAGGTTCAAGAATGAAATTAAAATTCAAGGTGAAAGGACATCAATAACGAGTTACACTGGTGACACTGCTGACCAGTTACACTGGTGATGAATTCTGCTACCTAGGCAGCGAAATAACCCATGACGGACGGAGCAAACAGGACGTGAAAAACACACTAGCTCTGGCAAAAAGGGCGTTCCCGGCCAAGACAAGTCTACTAGTATCAAACATAGGACTTAATTGGAGGAGGAAATTTCTGAGAATGTACGTTTGGAGTACTGCATTGTACGGTAGTGAATCATGGACTGTGGGAAAACCGGAACAGAAGAGAAGCATTTGAGATGTGGTGCTACAGGCGAATGTTGGAAATTAGATGGACTGATAAAGTAAGGAATGAGAAGGTTCTGCGCATAATCGGAGAGGAAAGAAGTATGTGGGATTTACTGACAAGAAGAAGCGACAGCATGAAAGATCATCTGTTAAGACATCAGGGAATGACTTCCGTGGTAGTAGAGTGAGCTGTAGAGTGTTAAAACTGTAGTGGAAGACAGAAATTGGAGTATATCCATCAAATAATTGAGGATGTAGTTTGAAAGTGCTACTCTGAGCTGAAGAGATTGGAACAGGAAAGAAGTTCGCGGCGGGCCACATCAAACCAGACAGAAAACTGATGACTAAAAAAAAAAGAAGTGGGATTTTATGTAAAATATATTTCTATAAACAATGGCTGGAAGTGCTTAATTTGTAAGTGTGATGTTGTCAGTGTGGTATGTTATGTTGGTGGGAAAGGAATTGGAATTGTAAACGTGGCATCTTGTTGCTGTCTGTCGTTTACAACACATTGTAAAGTCGTCTGGTAGTGAATTGATGGATTGCCAGAAAGTTACTTCACTTCTCTCTCTTGTAACTGTCACTAGCAGACTGCATAATTCTTTTCCAATTGTGGGTTTTCTGGCACTTGTAGGTGGGCTGCACTGAGAGGAGCAACTTAGCACGCATCCACAGTATATCTTGCAAGGTAAACGTCAGTATGTCTGATGGAACAAGCCAGTCACGTTTAAAACAAGAAAAGTAATCTCTGACTTGCGTTGAAATATATGAAGTTTGATAATACCTACATGACCTACTTTTGTTAAGAGGGAACCAGTTTAAGCATGTTCGACTCTTCAGACGTTGGGAATGTAGAGGCTGGGGTGATGTGTTTTATACCCTCAAGTTGCCAAAAGTATTGTAGCTACTGATCGTGGAGACAATGAAATCGAAATTGTTGAATATATTTTCACAGCATTATGCGCCTGGCGCAGGCTCTTCAGTATGGCAGACAGATGACAGTTCCATCTGTTGAACTTTTTCATACGATAGCTCATTTAACAACTGAAAGTGGATACTCAGTAAACGGAAAATACCTCCACTATCGAAATAAAAGCTCAGTGAAGTTATTTTGTCTACTGATCTGAGTGATACGGACATGAAATGCTGGGGAGGTATAGACTGTCCTCAGACTGAAAAACGAGTAACAGTTGCCGTGCAGGAAGCTGCCTTTCCCAGAAAAACAATACAAATGCCTCACAGAAAGGCAAAGAACCAGTTTTCTCTAGCATTATACAGGGTGTTACAAAAGGTACGGCCAAACTTTCAGGAAACATTCCTCACACACAAATAAAGAAAAGATGTTATGTGGACATGTGTCCGGAAACGCTTAATTCCATGTTAGAGCTCATTTTAGTTTCGTCAGTATGAACTGTACTTCCTCGTTTCACCGCCAGTTGGCCCAATTGAAGGAAGGTAATGTTGACTTCGATGCTTGTGTTGACAAGCGACTCATTGCTCTACAGTACTAGCATCAAGCACATCAGTACGTAGCATCAACTGGTTAGTGTTCATCACGAACGTGGTTTTGCAGTCAGTTCAATGTTTACAAATGCGGAGTTGGCAGATAACCATTTGATGTATGGATTAGCACGGAGTAATAGCCGTGGTGCGGTCCTTTTGTATCGAGACAGATTTCCAGAACGAAGGTGTCCCGACAGGAAGACGTTCGAAGCAATTGATCGACGTCTTAGGGAGCACGGAACATTCCAGCCTAGGACTCGCGACTGGGGAAGACCTAGAACGACGAGGACACCTGCAATGGACGAGACAATTCTTCGTGCAGTTGACGATAACCCTAATGTCAGCGTCAGAGAAGTTGCTGCTGAACAAGGTTACGTTGACCACGTCACTGTATGGAGAGCGCTACGGGAGAACCAGTTGTTTCCGTACCATGTACAGCGTGTGCAGGCACTATCAGCAGCTGATTGGCCTCCACAGGTACACTTCTGCGAATGGTTCATCCAGCAATGTGTCAATCCTCATTTCAGTGCAAATGTTCTCTTTACGGATGAGGCTTCATTCCAACGTGATCAAATTGTAAATTTTCACAATCAACATGTGCGGGCTGATGAGAATCCGCACGCAGTTGTCCAATAACGTCATCAACACAGATTTTCTGTGAACGTTTGGGCAGGCATTGTTGGTAATGTCTTGATTGGGCACCATATTCTTCCACCTACGCTCAATGGAGCACGTTATCATGATTTCATAGGGGATACTCTACCTGTGCTGCTAGAACATGTGCCTTTACAAGTACGACACAACATGTGGTTCATGCACGATGGAGCTCCTGCACATTTCAGTCAAAGTGTTCGTACACTTCTCAACAACAGATTCGGCGACCGATGGATTGGTAGAGGCGGACCAATTCCATGGCCTCCACGCTCTCCAGACCTCAATCCTCTTGACTTTCATTTATGGGGGCATTTGAAACTCTTGTCTACGCAACCCCGGTACCAAATGTAGGGCTCTTCGTGCTCGTATTGTGGACGGGTGTGATACAATACGCCATTCTCCAGGGCTGCATCAGCGCATCAGGGATTCCATGCGACGGAGGGTGGATGCATGTATCCTCGCTAACGGAGGACGTTTTGAACATTTCCTGTAACAAAGTGTTTGAAGTCACGTAGGTACGTTCTGTTGCTGTGTGTTTCCATTCCATGATCAATGCGATTTGAAGAGAAGTAATAAAATGAGCTCTAACATGGAAAGTAAGCGTTTCCGGATACCTGCCCACATAACATATTTTCTTTCTTTGTGTGTGAGGAATGTTTCCTGAAAGTTTGGCCGTACCTTTTTGTAACATCCTGTATAACAGTGGTCAGCGATTTAAAAAGATTCTGTCCACATGCGTTTCTTGCGTTACTATTATTGGGACTTCATATCTATATTCCAAATAGTGTTAACGCACTTTGTGGAAAATAGACACCCCAGTATATACCTGCAGACTGCAACGCAAGTATTCCATAAGGCGAGCTGCAGAAGGGTCGGTATAACTTTGTGAAATACCCTGTAGTTGCTTCTTGTGACGTAGTGCGGTAGAGCAAATCGATAATTGCCTACTCGCTCTGAATTTTGCAGACCTATGAAGGAGGGATTTGCATGACCACCCTCTGGAGACCTAACCTCCCTCACACTTATTACATCCATCCCCGCCTTTCCACCCTGTTACAACTCCAGAACTCAATTTATCCCTTAATACGTTTCTACTGACATAGATACGTTACAAACATTTAATATTTGTTCTCATTTAACAATATACATCAATTTATACCATAAAAACAATATTTTTTGGGGATCTGCAGTTTTTCCATCTCCTGCAATGCAGGAACTATTAGTCATAGAGAAAAATAAAATCTTTTCTGTTGGAAATTTCATTTATATACCATTACACCAATTTTTTCGAGTTCTGGACTGGTGGCATGGATGTCAATGTGTCGGCTTACATTACAGAGATACCACAAAAATCTGACTGTAATGAACTCTAGAATGCCTTCGTTGGCGTACTGAATGAAAAATTTCAGCGTTTTCGAACGTGTAATGAACTCGAGAATGCCTTCGCTGGCATATTGAGGGATAAAATTCAGCGTTTTCGAACAAGTTGCACTCTAACCTACTATTCAATGATGGTAGCATGTTTTTTAAATGCTCTGTACTAGCTATCAGTCCAGAGTGACATACACTATGTGATCCAAAGTATCTGGACACCTGGCTGTAAGTGACCTACAAGTTCGTGGCGCCCTCCATCGGTAATGCTGGAATTCAATATGCTGTTGGCCCATCCTTAGCCTTGATGCCTCACGCAGGCATACGTTCAATCAGGTGTTGGAAGGTTTCTTGGGGAATGGCAGCCCATTCTTCACGAAGTGCTGCACTGAGAAGAGGTATCGACGTTGATCGGTGAGGCCTGGCACTCTGTCGGCGTTCCAAAACATCCCAAAGGTGATCTATAGGATTCAGGATGTTAATGTCGTGCAACCAATCCGCCACTGGCCGTGCATTATGAAGAGGTGCTTGATTGTGTTGAAAGATGCAATCGCCATCCCCGAATTGCTCTTCAACAGTGGGAAGACGGCAGATGCTTAAAACATCAGCTTAGGCCTGTACTGTGATATGCCACGCAAAACAACAAGAAGTGCAAGTCCCCTCCAAGAAAAACACGACCACACCATAACACCACCGCCTACGAATTTTACTGTTGGCACTACACTCGCTGGCAGATGATGTTCACCGATCATTTGCCGTATGCACACCCTGCCATCGGATCGCCACATTGTGTACCGTGATTCGTCTCTCCACACAACGTTTTTCCATTCTTCAATCGTCCAATGTTTACGCTCCTTACACCAAGCGAGGCGTCGTTTGGCATTTACCGGCGTAATGTGTGGCTTATGACCATGAAATCCAAGTTTAGTCACCTCCCGTCTAACTGTGATAGTACTTGCAGTGGATCCTGATGTAGTTTGGAATTCCTGTGTGATGGTCTGGTTAGATGTCTGCCTATTATACAAAACGACCCTCTTCAACCGTCGGCGGTCTCTGTCAATCAACAGACGAGGTCGGCCTGTACACTTTTGTGCTGTACGTGTTCCCTTCACGTTTCCACTTCACAATTACATCAGGAACAGTGGACCTAGGGATGTATTGAAGTATGGGAATCTCGCGTGAAGACGTTTGACGCAAGTGCCACTCGATCACCTGACCACGTTCAAAGTCCGTAAGTTACGCGGGGCGCCCCATTATGCTCTCTCACGACGTCTAATGACTACTGATGACTACTGAGGTCGTGATACGGAGTACTTGGCAGTAGATGGCAGCATAATGCACCTAATATGAAAAACGTATGTTTTTGGGGGTGTCCGGATACTTTCGATCACGTAGTGTAGCGGAAAAATGTCAGTTGAGGTGCTTTAGAGTGTCTTAGATACAAAATTTAATCTCTTCAGGTAATACTGCATGCCATATTAGGCATATCTGGGATATGATGTGTCTGGGATAAGGTGTGTGGGCAACTATTCGTACCGAGCGAGGTGGCTACGCCTCTCTGGGGCACTTGCGTCTTTGGACTTTAGTCAAGCTTTTGATAGGGTTGACCATTCGTTCCTTACGGCCGTTCTCCACCATATGGGTTTCCCAGTCACCGTTATCACGGTAGTGATGCGCCTTCTGCGGGGTGCCTCATCCAGGATTATGTACAATGGCAGACTCACTCCACCGATAATAATAGGTCGATCCGTACGTCAAGGTTGCCCTCTATCCTCAATTTTGTACGCCTTTTCCTTGGAATCCTTGCTATGTGGACTAAGACAACGTTTGGTAGGGTTGTCCATAGATCGCTACCGATTCTGTTGCACGGCCTATGCTGACGATGTAGTCATCTGTTTACGTAATGCCGACGAGGTTCGAGCTGTTTTGACGTGGGTAGCGACTTATGGTGAGGCATCGGGTAGCTCTTTAAACGTACGCAAGTCACAAGTTATGTTAATTGGCACGGGACTTCCCGTGGAGTGCGTTACACCTCTCACCACCGTTAATACCATTCGTTGTTTGGGAATAGATTTTTCATCTGATCTCCGGCGTTCAGCCACCATCAACTGCCGACGCCCCCTTTTAATGATCAGAGCAGGTCTTATGGACCATCGCCTTCGATCCCTAGATATTCTCCAACGCGCTCGATATGTCAATACATATATCGCATCCCGAGTTCCCCATGTAGCACAAGTTCTACCTTTCCCGCTTACTGTGGCACGTCGCATGTTGGCAGCGATGGCATCTTTCGTCAGCTCTGGGATGTTGTTCAAAGTTAACTATGCAACCCTTACTCTTCCCCGTGAACGAGGAGGGATAGGTCTGTTTCACGTGCCGGATAGAGCTCGAGCCCTATTTGTCAGCTCCCAGATGACGGTATGGACCCGTTGCCCCACGAGCCTCACTGGTCTCCTCCTGTCGGCATACTCGCCGGTCTCACTGTCAGCCCCAGTGATGATCTCGGATGTTCCGGCCCAGTTCCATTATATACGGAACTTCTTTCTGGAACTCAGTTATCTACGCCTCACCTTACCAAGACAGCTTTTACTCAAGACAAAGGCAGTATACAGTGTCCTCCAATTAGGTCGTCCACCTAACCCGATTGAACAAAAGTTCCCCCAGGTTGACTGGCGTCATGTATGACGCGCGGTGTTCGCCTGTTACCTTGACACGAATGTACAATCTGTCTGCTACCTAACTGTCAATGGTAAGCAAATCAACCAATTTCGCCTTCATCGTATCCACCTCGCCCAATCACCTCTATGCTCCACGTGTGGAGTGCCAGACAATGATGAACATCGGTTTGTTTGCGGACCGGCGGTGGAGGTTTGGCACTTGGTTCGACGTATTGTGGCTTTTCTAACGCGGGACATTCCGGATCGGATTACTCCCCTTTCATTATTATTTCCGGAACGTGACTATTTTCCTCGGACAAAGACCAATGCTGTGAATTGGTTTCGCGGACATGCCATTCACTACATATTTGGACAAACTGTAGACTCTGTACTCGATTTTTGGACATACCTCAATGACCGTCATTATGTCGTTGTCCGTCACCCACAATACAGACAATTTTTCTCGAACTTCCTTGGGAGTGCTTTCCACGAGCCGCCTCGCAGCTGGAATGTGTTAAGCCAAGAGAGAAGAAGGTTTCCTGTTTGAACCAATGAACATTTCTGAACAATTGAACGGAACACATCAATTTCGAGAAGACGTCACTCAACATATTACCAGCGGGGCGCAGAAGGCCTCTGATCACTTACAAAAAAAAAAAAAAAAAAAAAAAAAAAAAAAAAAAAAAAAAAAAAAAAAAAAAAAAATCAGAAAAAGGAAGATTTTGTTTTGTTTGTAAGGATAGCCCTAACCTTGATTTCCCATGGTATATAGGCAGCTCTCAGGGGTAGGGTAAGTCAGGAGCCAACGCCTGAAGGGGCCTAGATTTTTTTGTTATAGGATGAAAAGTGGCGGTGGCACTTGTTTTTTTTTTTTTAGTTCCATTTTATTAACGGGTTTTCAAAAGAAAAGAAAATGTTTACAAAAAAAAGAAAAAAACACAAAAACAACAAAAAGAAAAAAAGGGATAGCGGAAAAAAGGGCTAGAGCTAAAAAAAAAAAAAAAAGGTGGCGCAGTCAGTGGTTAGCACACTTGACTCGCATTCGGGAGGACGACGGTTCAATCCCGCGTCCGGCCATCCTGATTTAGGTTTTCCGTGATTTCCCTAAATTGCTCCAGGCAAATGCCGGGATGGTTCCTTTCAAAGTGCACGGCCGACTTCCTTCCCCATCTGCCCCTAATCCGATGAGACCGATGACTTCGCTGTCTGGTCTCCTCCCCCAAAAACCAACCAACCAACCAACTATTCGTCACGGTCCTCCAGATTCTGCTGTTAATGTTTTGTGGTCTCGTGTACAGACTGCGTGGAGAGAGATCGAAGCTCTCTTCATTCTATGGCACCCAGTTTAGAGGCTGTGATTACAGCCTGTGACGCTTCCTACCATACTGAATTCTGATAGAAAACTTCATATATAGTACTATAAAGCAAAAATGTTATATATATATATATATATGTTACAGTTTTCTCAAATACCAGTGTACTTTTCTTCTGCATTCGATTCGACTGCGAGAGACAAAGTCAATACGTATAGCGTATTTTAGGATCCCTCGGTCAAGCAGTGACAATAACAATTACAATCATATTGCTTGACAAATTAGTAATGGTTAATGTAGTTGTTTTGATGACCATTTTATGATACATGAGGCAACCTCTGCCCTCAGAAAATGAAATACATAGAGACATTTATGACATATGGAAATAGCACAGGTAATTTGATCAGTGATAATCCCAAAACCAAAAATTAACTCTGAGGGACTATCAGTAATCTCCTTAAGGTAGCGGAGGATTATACACAGTCTAAGCAAGACCTCACTTGAAAATTCACTTCTTGGTAAAAGCCGCCTTTTTGATGGAAAGTATTATTTTCCGAGACAAGATGGTACTATAAGCCTTAGAGGATACCCTAGCAGAAAGAACGTGCGCAGCTGGCACTGTTGGGCAATGTGATGTGGAGGGCACGAAGTTCAGCAATTAGCGGAGGAGACATTCCCCAACATAGCAGTTACTTCCAACAACAGACCCGTTAACAACATATGTCACGGGTGAATTTTGTACATCGTCCGTGATTACATATCACGGGCAAATTTTGTACATCCTCCTTGATTACATAACAGTTGAGTCGCTGTAAGATTTTTTAAATATTGCAGTTGTACTTACTGGAAGATACCTCTGCCACGTCCACATTAGACTGTCGCCTTGTGAGCTTGTTTCTAAATGCCTTGGCAAATGGGTTGTTGCGAATTTTAAGGGCTGCCAAATCGTCATTCTGAAAATAGGTAATAAGCCAAATGAGTATTTGAGCCCAGACCTAGCTTCTCTCTCTCTCTCTCTCTCTCTCTCTCTCTCTCTCCCTCTCTCACGCACGCAAACATGAACATGTAACAACATGCGCTTGTAGCTTTATAAGATATTTAAAAGCATGAGATATTGTAAACGTCATTAGGTCACACGACAGGTACAAAATATAGGATGGTTATAATTACAGTTTCACTACTTGTGCTAGTGAAGACAGAAAACTATTTACCGTATGTAACCAACTTTAAAGGAATGAAGTTCAGATTGTGCGTTGCAGGATTTGCGCTGTTAGTATCATGATTTGCCGCTAGGCACCGTTATTGGTACGGCGACGTGGGTGTGAAAAACAGTCATCAGTAAGCATTACAGTTGCAGACAGTTAACAAAGGGTCTGGGCAGATTGAGCAGGCTTTTAATCGTAAAGCTGTTTTGTCAAAACAACAGCTACTCCTCGCGAGTATCGACATGTTAAAAGCATATGTAAAGATCCTCTTACCATGTTCTATTTTCAAGCAGCGTACGAGTTGGGCCACGACAACTGAACATTCCGCGATCCACAGTTCGAAAAGTGTTGCGAACGGTTGTGAAATGGTATCACTAGTGCGGTTCCAGGCTGCAGTGGACAGAGATGGTCGTTACACTGAGCAAAGTAAAACGGAAAGTAAACATGGTATGCAATTAAAAAATGTTACTCTCTCATGTGGAAATTAAAATGAGTTACTTTCAATGGTGCATTCATTATTTCTCTTCCCCGTGTCCTTACAATGTTTCCATAACGTTTCACTGCCCTACGATCACCAGTTCTTCATAAGGGCACTGTCAAGTAGCGGAAGTTTAATTATAACCACCCTGTAATTAAGCATAATTAAAAATAGCTACTCTTTCCACAACACAATATCGTCAGCAATAACATTAGCGGCCACGATATTCACTACTGGCCATTAAAATTGCTACACCACGAAGATGACGTGCTACAGACGCGAAATTTAACCGACAGGAAGAAGATGCTGCCATATGCAAATGATGAGCTTTTCAGAGCATTCACACAAGGTTGGCGCCGGTGGCGACACCTACAACGTGCTGACCTGAGGAAAGTTTCCAACCGATTTCTCACACACAAACAGCAGTTGACCGGCGTTGCCTGGTGAAACGTTGTTGTGATGCCTCGTGTAAGGAGGAGAAATGCGTACCATCACGTTTCCGACTTTTATAAAGGTCGGATTGTAGACTATCGCGATTGCGGTTTATGGTATCGTGACATTGCTGCTCGCGATGGTCGAGATCCAATGACTGTTAGCAGAATATGGAATCGGTGGGCTCAGGAGGGTAATATGGAACGCCGTGCTGGAGCCCAACGGCCTCGTATCACTAGCAGTCGAGATGACAGGCATCTTATCCGCATGGCTGTAACGGATCGTGCAGCCATGTCTCGATCCCTGAGTCTACAGACAGGGACATTTGCAAGACAACAACCATCTGCACGAGCAGTTCGACGACGTTTGCAGCAGCATGGACTATCAGCTCGGAGACCATGGCTGCGGTTACCCTTGACGCTGCATCACGGACAGGAGCGCCTGCGATGGTGTACTCAACGACGTCATTTTTTCGGATGAATCCAGGTTCTGTTTACAGCATCATGATGGTCGCATCCGTGTTTGGCGACTTCGCGGTGAACGCACATTGGACGCGTGTATTCGTCATCGCCATACTGGCGTATCACCCGGCGTGATGGTATGGGGTGCCATTGGTTACACGTCTCGGTCACCTCTTGTTCGCATTGACGGCACTTTGAACAGTGGACGTTACATTTCAGATGTGTTATGACCCGTGCCTCTGTCCTTCATTCGATCCCTGCGAAACCCTACATTTCAGCAGGATAACGCACGACCGCATGTTGCAGGTCCTGTGCAGGCCTTTCTGCATACAGAAAATGTTCGACTGCTGCCCTGGCCAGCACATTCTCCGGATCTCTCACCAACTGAAAACGTCTGGTCAATGGTGGCCGAGCAACTGGCTCGTCACAATACGCCAGTCACTACTCTTGATGATGGTATCGTGTTGAAGCTGCATGGGCAGCTATACCTGTACACGCCATCCAAGCTCTGTTTGACTCAATGCCCAGGCGCATCAAGGCGGTTATTACGGCCAGAGGTGGTTGTTTTGGGTACTGATTTCTCAGGAGCTATGCATCAAAATCGCGTGAAAATGTAATCACATGTCAGTTCTAGTATAATATATTTGTCCAATGAATACCCGTTTATCATCTGCATTTCTTCTTGGTTTAGCAATTTTAATGGTAAGTAGTGTAAATACTAATGCTAGAATCATGCTTCATATCCACCCGATTATTAGTTAAAATCTAGTGCGTCTAGGTTTTACGGGGAACCATATTTTGAAATAAAGCATTACGGGAGAAGGATATACTGAATGAGAAAGTTCACAGTTGGAAGCAAGATAAACTGACGGAAAAAATTGCAACATCAAGAAGGAATTGTGCGACACAAACGAATGTTGGTAGAAGGGTTTCTTCACCTGAGAGATGATGTCTGTTAAAATATAGCTCCAGTTGCGTAACAGTGGTGCTATATAGTAGCACCGCCATAAGCATGCAAATCAGGTTTGCTTTAAATGCAACCTGCATCGGTCATGAGCATTAGTTATCTCTGAGACTGGACGTAGTGAGTTGATGTTAGTCAAGAATGCCTTACAGGCGAAAAAGACGCCATTATCGATACCTCACTGAGATTGAATAAGGTCGTATAATAGATCTACGAGGAACTGATGTTCCTTCTGCGCTAATGCAGAAAGACTTGGCATGAATGTAGCCACCGCACTTGATTGCTGGCAGCGGTGGTCACGAGTACGTACTGTCTCACAAGAAGACCGGGCTCCGGACGGCCACGTGGGGCTACCGAGAAGGAAGAGTGTTTCCTTCGCATTGTACTGGATCCGCAGCAGCAATTTGAGGCAGTTGGCACCACAATGACATAAGAGACTGTTACAAATCGGTTACTTCAAGGACAGCTCCGAGACGGACGTCCTGTAGCGTGCATTCCACTGATCCCAAACACTGCCATTTGCGGCTGCAGTAGTGTCAAGCGAGAGCTCGTTGGAGGGCAGGGTGGCGGTCTGTTGCGTTTACTGATGAAAGCTGGTTCTGTCTCGGTGCCAGCGATGGTCATGTGTTGGTTAGAAGGAGGCCAGTTGGGACCTGCAACCATCCTCTCTGCGTGCTAGACACACTGGACCTACACCTGGAGTTTGGTGTGCGGTGCGATGTCGTATGACAGCAGTGGGAATCCCATGCACCCTCACTGTAAATTTGTACGTCAAGCTGGTGATTCGACCTGTTGTGCCGTCACTTATGAACGGCGTTCCAGGTGCTGTTTTTCTACAGTATAACGCTCGTCCACATACCACGGTTGTAACACAAAATACTTTCACAGAGTGTCGACATGTTTCCTTAGCCTGCTCGATTACCAGACCTGTCACCAACCGAGCACATATAGGACCTTATCGGACGGCAACTACAGCGTCATCCACAAACACCTTTAACCGTCCCTATATTAGCCAACCAAGTGCAACACACATGGAACGCCATCCCACAAACTGACATCCGGCACCTGTACAACACAGTGAACGCACATTTGCATGTTTGGATTCAACTGTCTGGCGGTTACACCGGTTATTTATGTACCAGCATTTCACAACTGCAATGACTTGTCTCGCAGTTACATTAACCTGTGGTCTTGCGTGTTAATCACTTAAATACGTTGTGTACACAAATACATGCACAAAATTTCATTGTTCAACATTAATTTGGTGTTGCAGTTCTTTTCCTCGTTCAGTTATGGAAGTTGTTTTTTTGTCGTCATTGCTTCTGCGAATTGCAATAGCAGGGCACAGTCACCATTCAGCATATATTATGGTAGCCTTCCTGGTGAAATCCAAAACCTCTATGTAGAGCAGTACAGTGTAACCGCATAATACGCTACTGCTAGAGATTATAGGCGTGGTAAGATATTTAGCTTGTTAGTGTTACTAATGCAGTAGGTTCCTTGCCGACACCTTGCTCGAGCTCCCCCTGACATTCCTTACAGTTCTGCCACGCAGTTGCATAAACACAACACTGATATTTACCACATTGTAATAAAGGTTCGATCATACGGTTCTAGGTGCTTCAGTCCGAAATCGCGCGACCGCTACGTCGCAGCTTCGAATCCTACCTCGGGCATGGATGTGTGTGATGTCCTTAGGTTAGTTAGGTTTAAGTAGTTCTAAGTTCTAGGGGACTGATGACCTCAGATGTTAAGTCCCATAGCGCTCAGAGCCATTTGAACCATTTTGATCATACGAAATGCCTTCACAAACTAGTGCTGGCTCGAGGAACGTATGGTTGACAGCGCCTAGGACATTATATTGATTGGCAAATGTTCAACACAGCCGAATTCAATACAAGCGAACTTGACATCAGTTCTGTCCCAAGGAAGAGTAATTGGACCGCAAATGCTGTAAATATGCAGCTACGATTTAGCACACTGATTTAGCGTAAGTCTCAGATCGTCGTCTGCAGGAAATTATCGTCGCTCGACGGTTGCAAGGAAGTACGGAACAACTTACACAGTACTTCTACCTGCTTTAGTGATTGGTAGTTCTTTTTAAATGTCAGTAAATTGTAGATATTGAGTACCACGAAGGAAAAGAACCCGATAGTATCCCATTACAGGATACTATCATACACTTAAATATCTAGGTTAATACGTACAAGAAAGAGGAAATGAATCGGGAAGAATAAGTGAAAACACTACCAGGGAAGGTGACAAGACAAACGTAGATTCATAGGGAAAGTGCGATACACCTTCGGAAGAAACAGCACCCAATTTTAGACGCCTGATACATTGTTTACAGTCCTTATCAAGCAGGCAAGAAAGCAGGCACTGAAACACTCCGATACGCTATACTAGAATCGTAACAGGTAGTCCGTACGAAACTCTCGACATGAAATCGTAAATAGGACTCTCTGAATGAAAAGCAACGTTGAAAGTTCCTGTCAGATTAAAACTGTCTGGTGAACCGGGATTCGAATCGTGAACCTTCACTTTTTGGGCGGAAGTGCTCTACCAACTGAGCTATGTAGTCACTGATCAGCAGTCGCCGTCGTAGCTCTACTTATGGCAGTACCTCTCGCCTACTTCCCAAATTTCACACAGGTTCTCCTGCATACCTTTCAGGACTGGAACCCATGGAAGATAGAATACTGTGGAGAAATGCCTTGGCCACAGCCTAGAGGATTGTTTCGGAAATGAATTTTCACGCTCCTGAGGAGCGTGCGCTGATCTGAAACATCCTGGTGAATTAAATCTGCATGCTCGACCAATACTCGAACCCGGAATGTTTTCGTAGCGGTAGTAAAGCCATGAGGGAGTTCGCGAATTGTACCTGCAGAGCTCAGTAGGTAGATCATTTGCCAGTGAAAGGAAAAGGTACAGGGATCGAGTCCCAGTTCAACACTCAGTTTTAATGTCCCAAGAGGCTTATAGTCAGCTTTTATAAAATCGTTATTCGAGGAAGACCGAGCAACAATTCAACTTCCTCCGCCTAGAGTAAACTTCACGAGCGTAAGATAAGAGAGATAAGAGTGCGTACAGAGTTGCAGACATTTTTTCTTCTCTTCAAGAAATAGTCTAGAAAGCCGCTAAAATTTATACGAAGTACCGTCTGATATGCATCATTCAATGACTTGCAACTACTCGTGCAGACCGCATCTGTTCAAAGGGTCGACGGCGTTGGTAAAGTCCAACGCCTATTTTGTTCACAGTGGGTGTAAATGTGGCGGATCGGCAAGCAGGAGTAACTGTCTTCGGAAGCACCCATGAAAGAAATGGCGGCTTTCACAGGCTGCATGACATCCTACTGATTTACTACCACTGGCATACGTCATGGTCTTCCAACTAAAAGACGGTTCAGTGGATCAGATCGTTAACCTTTATTCGCTCTTGTAGTTAGAAAACGCTTCACTACGGGCTAATTGCTGCAAGACACAAAAGCTGGTTCTTCCTTAAACACGTGTCAACTAATTCTCGGGAGGGAATGGCAATGAATGCACACTTAAAGTGGAAGATACATTTGAGTATTGCTCACTCGTGCTCTCAGTAAGATCCACCTATAATTGGTGAAAGCCATCATTAGTGGCGGGACTGCTACGGTCGCAGGTTCGAATCCTGCTTCGGGCATGGGTGTGTGTGATGTCCTTAGGTTAGTTAGGTTTAAGTAGTTCTAAGTTCTAGGGGACTTACGACCTAAGATGTTGAGTCCCATAGTGCTCAGAGCCATTTGAACCATCATTAGTGGACCAAGGAGACATGAAAAAGTGTTACTTCGACAGACGAAACACGTTCTGCCTTATGTGAATGTTGCGAAGCCTAATTTCGCAAACGCGTTTTCACTGCTATTCTGTTCTCGGTAGTATATTGCATGTACCCGTGCCAGGTGCCAGACAATGGAGAAAGTCTTTCAGAAGTGAGTTAACTGATAGTATGATCTTTGTGCCAAGATGTACTTCCTGTTGGAGGTCCAAAATTTAGTTTTCAGTGTTTTTGTTGACTATAATTCCACCCAGTTAAAAACGTAATGCTTTTTTCCTTAACTTGTATTACCACATGTAAAACATAGCGCCTCAGTATTAATGGTACTTGAACAAATGATTTCTTCCTGCTATTTTATCGAAAACTGACATTTTCGAGACCATGGCTCTGTACTCAGTACAGGTTGATTCTTACAAGGAAGAAAACACCAACCAACCATTCTTAATAACGCTATTTACACAATTAGAGGCGTTACCGTTTTCGAATCGAAAGGCTCATCTTCAGACGGTTGTTCACTGTCACATTACATTTGTTGTTTTCATTAGCTGTTGGATAAAAACCAGCTAATGGCTAATGTAAACAACGAAAAATGTAGTATAAATTTTGAAGAGCCGTCTGAAAATGAATCTGTCGGTTCGAAACCGGTAACGACGCTATTTGTGTAAATAAATTGCGTTATTAACAGTGACTGGTTGCTGTTTTCTTCCTTACAATAATCAGTCTGCAGAAACTTTCCTCTTGGCACTTAGGAGCATTAAGTTTTGTGGTATGGCACTTAGAATGTTCTTAATAAAGTATTTATTTTCTATAGTGAGTCTCGTTATTATTTTGTAGTGATGCGGTGAGCGGCATAATTCCGTGGTATCAGAATACCTTCTCAATTTTTAGGATAAAAATCAGTTATGTACGCTACAAACAGAAAACATGTCAGATTTGGCACTTTGAACGTTTCATTTTCCACTTCCTCTATTGAACTGTAAGCAAGATATCGTGCGAATTGCACAAGTCCGCCGGCCGGAGTGACCGAGCTGTTAAAGGCGCTACAGTCTGGAACCGCACGACCGCTACGGGCGCAGGTTCGAATGCTGCCTCGGGCATGGATGTGTGTGATGTCCTTAGGTTAGTTAGGTTTAAGTAGTTCTAAGTTCTAGGGGACTTATGACCACAGCAGTTGAGTCCCATAGTGCTCAGAGCCATTTGAACCATTTTTTTGCACAAGTCTCTGTGCTGATGTGCGTGTGAAATCTTATGGGACTTAACTGCGAAGGTCATCAGTCCCTAAGCTTACACACTACTTAACCTAAATTATCCTAAGGACAAACACACACACCTATGCTCGAGGGAGGACTTGAACCTCCGCCGGGACCAGCCGCACAGTCCATGACTGGACTCCAGCGCCTTAGACTCTCTGTGCTGAACTGGGGCCGTTTCTGCTGGGGGGAAACACGCTCTGTGCTAGAAGTAAAACGTAACCTGAATCACAACGGCAACAATGGGCCGTTAGATGACGATGTTTTGCTCTAGCTCTTATCTTAAAGGCAAGCGAAACACTGTCACTACTGTCTTTGATGACGCTCATTCCTGACGCCGCACTGTCTGTAATAACATGATGAATGCGCTAGAACTCCAAGTCAACATCCAAATAATCTTGCTGTCTCCACGAGTTGCTGTGACGGGAACGTCTGAAGATTTGAGTATCCGATGTACAGAAGCTCTGTCCACTGGGCACGGTGAGTCGCAGCAGTCAATGTGTTACACAATATTAGGACTAACGTAATTTTTTGTTGTTCAACGATAAGCGTATTTATATTTGCATTAGTACTAATATTAGTTGAGCAGCATTAATCGGTCACAACAGTCTTAACCTGAGAGACATAATTCCACTGAGAACATCTAAATTTTTGTTTACTGTTCAAAGCACGCAATTAACTGACATTTTAGCATAGTGAAACATACTTTTTTATCTTTCCACTCACCAAGTGTAGAACGAATGGCTGCTTGGTTTCCGTGATAGTGTACCAGAGAAGATTTTTCAAAATTTCTGTAAATACACCTAGGAGTCAAAGACACCCGTGAGCAGCATACTTGCTCACCTTTGAAAACATTCAATATCCACAGTTAGTGCAATCTTATACGATTTTCACACCCTTATGCAGTATTGCAGTACGGATGATAAAGCGTTTTTTCAGGAACGTCTTCCATGGAGAGACTGTTGTTTGCCAGTGTCCTATCAAATAACTGCTCTCATTTTCTGTACTCACGACGAGGCATATGATTTCGTTCATTTTCTTGTCGCCATGCAGTTTTACTCCCAGTTATTTGTATAAAATGGCTGGCCCAGTTATGACTTAAGAATGCATTCAAATACCACGAAAATTTTTTTCGATACACAGGTCTTTGGATTTTCCTATTTTAGGAGACAGCCAGTCTTTACACCAGGCTTATATTTGCGAAAATTTGACTGCATATTACTGCAATAGAACCCTGTCGCAAATAATCAGGTATTCTCAAAAATGCATGACGTTGCAATCAACATTATTCACCAGGAACATAGGTTTGGTTATTCCACTTCCCTACGAACACACAAAAATAGTTATGTGTCTGCGCATAAGTCTGATTCAGAATAACGTGCCATGTTATTCTTATCGAGCAATCCTCGTTTCATAAGCAATTCTGATTAGCTTTTCGATACGAAAGCAGTTGCTCGAGGAACCGTTGTTGTGACACTGAATCAAAAGACTAACTATAGAGAAGCGACACCCAATCCGTTATCTCAGTAGTCTGGCAGTCAACATTATTAGGGTTTTCCGTTGGTCATAGCTGTGATAGGCGATCTAAGGGTAGTACAAAAAGTGAATAGGAAAGATAAAGGTGAGCTGATCGAGCCGTCAATACACTGCTCCGAGGTCAGCGAATGAGGCGTCCTGCTGTCGAGGTGGTGATTGCGGGTCCAGTGCGGAGGGAGCCGTGGCCAGAGGTTGCCTGCTCTACCCCCTATCCCCTGCCCCTCTTTCCAACATCGAAGCCATATCTGCTGATACCACACAGTCCGTGCTCAGACTGACACAAAGGTCTGGGGATTGCTAGCACGACGTCGTTTAAGTAATGTTGATCGGGAAAAAAACGCAGTCCTGGTGGTTTTATGAGATGATCTCAGTTTAAGAGCGAGAACTTCATTTCAGTTTTGGGAACATAGGAGTTTTACCGATATTAATTGATTACACTGAATGAGGGATGACGCGTTTACAGTGATCTGTAGAACTCCGCCTTGTCCTTTCAAAGTCAGGTGTTGATAGCCATCCACAGAAAGATCGGCGACTGGCGGTGTGACTGATATCACAGTGCATGCTTTATCTTACGCATTTCTAGTAAAGGCAATTGAAAAAAAAACTTAATCTAAGATCTTCATTCGCGATAAAAACGCAGTCGTCACTCTCGGCGCTTCACACATGTGGGCTCGTGTTTTTCGTACAACACAAAAGTTGTATGTGGAGGTTTAATTATAGTCTTCCAGTGATATCAGTCTTGTCTTCAATAAGGCTCCATACTAGTTTGAAATAATTTAGTCTTGCTCCTAATTTAAGGTCTAATAATAATAATAATAATTATTATTATTATTAGTAGTAGTAGTAGAGCTTTCGAATTATGAAGGAGAACCTCTAACATTCAGTTCAGGATACCACACGTATCTTGGACTCTCTCGATATTTCGTAAGACATATAAGATTTAGACAAATAACTGTGCTAAGAAAAAATGACTTTACCAGTAGATTATACCGGGAAATTTCTTATCTACAGAGATAATGGAGCAACAAGGCTTTTTTTACGGGGCTATGTACTTTAACGTCGTACGATGAGTTCTTGGGAAGGAGAGATAGCAGTTCGACGGTTGTTTGGTTTCCTCCAAAACGTTTCTCAGAAAGAAACAAGGAACGTGCTAGCCGGTGTGTTTTGTCCTGTTAGTCATTTTAATATGGCATGTGTCGAGCTGGCAATTTTGGTTGTTTAGTACATTCTTCGCCGCTTTCTGACAGAAGTTGTTCGCCAAACAACAACAAACGTAATAAAACGATACTCGTCTTTTCGCAGGATGCCGTTATAAATGTAGAGCCCTATTTATAATAACCTTAGTGCTTGTAGTATCACAGCAACAATCGGTATTAATTGTGTAGTAAAATAACTACTTGGCTCCAAAATGTACAGATGCCAATAAGAAGATTTCTGCAGAACAAGAGTATGTACAAGATTGAATTATCTGGAGGAGATAGTTTGAGTACCTGTGTAATACTCATTGTAAGTTCCTAGTGTATTGTTATGTTAGAAAGGGACCTTTGATCTTTGTGTTGCGCAAAGAATCAATAATAGAAAATATAAAGTAAAAGACTTCGTCCTTTGACCGCTCTTACTTTCTGAAAACGTAATTTTGAAATACTGAACCACTGTATTACAGAAGACATGTTATTTTAAACTGGGGCCAACCGCAGCCAAATTTCCACATTTTGAAAAATGATCCGCACTGGCTATAGAATACTTTTTGTTAAAAGTCACGAGCGGTTCTGCGACAACTGAAGACGCATCCTCAGGTGAGAAAGATTCTTTTTAACAAGACATCACCGTAAGGTAACTCCGATAGTGCCACTCCCCATTATTCAAGTCAAGTTGTACACAAACAGCACGCCAATAACGGTAGTCCACAATTAGAATGAAGGGGACAGCAGATCAGTGCCACAAGCAGGAAGGCTGTTGAGCGGCAGCAGGCAAGGCGGTGACTTGTTAATAAGAGTCTTTTCACCTGAGGATTCGTATTCAATTGAAGCGAAACCGATCGTGACTTAATAAAAAGTATGTCACAGCCAGTGTGGATAATTTCATTCAAAACTGCGGAAGACACTCTGCATACAGATTATTAGTGACTGGTTTTAAATCTCTGTCATTAATATAGCGACAAATAGTGTGTTATTAGCCCCGGGAAGTTTCATAGTTCAAATACTACTAAAAGAACGAGTGGCCGTATGCTTTAGAGAGAAATTTCACTAACGGAGGACCTTGTAAGTACACGTTCATACAGCAGTAGCATCGACACGCATCTACAGCATTGAGGAACGTAGACTTAAGTTTCATTGTTTTCTGTATTACCGGTACCATTATTTTCTTATTGATTTATGACCTTGAAATATTTAAAAATAGTATTCATTTGAAGTGAAGAATAAATTTGCATAGTTAATTTTTTCACAAGCTTCAGATATTTAAAAAGTGTTTCCGTGGATACGCGGAAGTGAAAAACTTAAGAAAAGGACAGTGGGGCGTTCAGCTCTCTTGTTACTCCTTGTTGGGTTGAAGTATTTGCATTACGCAGAAAGTTTCTGCTTTGGTCTGCAAGTGTCGTGTCATTAGCGGGAGAAAGCTGGGATATCCTACGGTTCTGATGACGTGCAGTGGTGTATGATGGTGTCCCGAGATTGTGACTATGAGGCGGCGAAGTAACACTGTTACAGTTCGGAGCAGTAGCAATAAGTCTGTCCTACGGTAGAGCGCAGGCGATCTCGCTTGACTTTTGGTAAGGAAGGCAGTGATGGATTTAAACACTTTTCTGAACTCTGCTGAGGTGGCAAATGCTGCCGCACTAGTTAAATGGCAGGGATCCACTCAACCATGGGCAATCTAAAAAATACTATCACTGGATTGTAAAGAGAGATTATGAAATGAAAATTAAAGGAAAAATGGAGTGATCTTCCAAGCGAGTCGGCAAGTAGCCTGCTACATGCATGTCAGAAGTCGCTGCACCCTACTGGAATGTCAGCGGGCGCAGACGCTACACTCTGTATTACCACCTTTGCCCACTGAACCACGCCTACAATAAGCCGGCTGAAGTTTGCCTCCAGGAACTCACTATTTGCGCTTGCACTTTCCTCTTATCGTGTCCTCATCTTTTTGACAGCGGACATCTCGTGGCGAGGACGTAGTAATTGTTTGCGTAGCGATAACTCAATAAAAGGTTTTTCCTTGTTGCCATATGCATTAGCGCATAGTGTAAAAATGACGAGGATTTCAATATATTTTTCGAAAACTTGAAGGTGCAGCTATTCTGAGCTCATATAAAACATGTACAACTTTGCTTTCGCCGTTTACCAATAGGTGGCGACAACGGTAAGTAGCGGTCGAAAGAAACAGATCGCAGACGTCAGGCAGTTAGCTTGGACCTCGGTCAACATAACCTCATTGAAACATTAGTCGATTTGTGTCTCCATCAGAAAGTTGTTCTTCATTGTCAGTTTACGAGTCTAATTCTCGTCATTTGCGGGAGGTGCTACTGTTTGTTTCAATATGAAGAAAACAACGGCTGAGTCTCATCCAATGCTCTCAAGTACGAATGGTATGGACGCTATTAGTGAAAGAACGTATCGTGAGTGGTTTCAACGCTTCAAGAACAGTGATTTTAACGTCGTAGACCGGCATAGTGGAGGAAGAGACAATGTTCTCGAAGATACAGAATTGCAGACATTGCTGATTGAAGACTCGCGTCAAACACAAGAAGAATTGGCACGATTAGTGGGAGTGACACAGCAAGCCATTTCAAAACGTCTCAAGGCTATGGGCATGACTCAGAAAGAAGGAACTTGTGTCCCTTGTGGGGCGAAACGAAGATACGTTGAACGGCGTTTGTGTGTTTGTGAACAGTTGCTTCTGAGGCAAGAACGGAAGGGATTTCTGCATCTCATTGTGACCGGGGACGAAAAATGGGTTCATTACGATAACCGTAAATGCAAAAAATCATCGGGATATCCCGGCCATGCTTCCACGTCGACGGCCAAACCGAATATTCACGGCTCCAAGATCACGATCTGCATTTGGTGGGACCAGCTCGGTGTCGTGTACTATGAGGTGTTAAAACCAAGTGAAACAATCACAGGTGCTCGTTATCGAACGCAATTAATGCCTTTGAGCAGAGCATTAAAAGACAAACGTCCGCAATACAGCGAGATGCACGATAAAGTGATTTTTCAGCACGACAATGCTCCACCCCACGTTGCAAAAGAGGTCAAAACGTACTTGGAAACGTTAAAATGGGAAGTCCTACCCCGCCCGCCGTATTCTCCAGACATTGCTCCCTCTATCACCTGTTTAGATCAATGGTGCATGGCCTGGCTGACCAACACTTCCGATTTCATAAAGAAGTCACAAATTGGATCGATTCGTGGATCGCTTCAAAAGATGAACAGTTTTTTCGACGCGGGATTCGTACGCTGCCCGAAAGATGGGAGAAAGTAGTGGCCAACGATGGAAAATACTTTGAATGGTACATGTGTAACCAATTTGTTTCATTAAAGCCTCAAATGCTGGGGAAGAAACGGCGGAAGCAAAGTTGTACACCTTGTACTATAACTGACAAATTAACAACACAGTTAACAGTACAGAGGGATATGTAGGATATCATTATCGTCGAAGCTGCTTGGAAAAAAAAATGCTTGCAATGAATTAATAAGAGCAATTGTTCAGATTTTACGTGTATGAATAAATGAACTCAGAAAGAGAATATTCATAGCCTAAGTATGCAAACGAGCTTATCTGTTGAAAAGTCTGCTGACAGAATTCCGAGTATTGATGCTCAGACCCGAAAAAGTGGTGAAGACTATACTGAAAATCGCGTTCAGTTATGTGTGTTAGTAAACTGCTAACCCGCAGCTTGGTCCCAGTTGCAGGGTGCCACTAACGGATTCCAGGGACAACAAAAATTTGATTTCCAGTGTATCATACAGTAATTGGTCGAATTTAAAAACTTACAATGTTGGCATAATCTATTCACTAAGAACTATAACCTTATGTTAAAGGTTTGACGCAATAAACCATATATTACAGTTAGAAACGGTATATACATCTTGAGACTGCATAGTACACGAACTGCAAATTATCCAGACTAAATTCATTCAGTATTTGAAAATGGCAGTAATTAGCGATTTCTGACAAACTTGACACAGAATTTCGAACCTTTATTACACCTTTTTACACTGACACCAGCCACAAAATGATGAAAGCAAAGTTTTTCTCCTCCTACATTGTCGCTGTTCATGAAGAAACACTGCTGCACCAGGCCTGACGTTTTAATTTATTACTTTTTTACGACCTGCACCACATTCTGCAGACAGTATCTACAGATATCTCTGAATACACTTGCAACATTACACGAGGGTCAGTCCAAAAGAAATGCACACTAATTTTGGAAAAATACAGTTTTCATTCTGCATGTGTGAAAGTTTTACAATGTGTAGATGCATCCTTCCCGCTTGTTTTCAAACTTCGTTCAACCTGTTCCTGTGAGTGGCACTGTTACAGCATATCTTGAAGATGGCTGCTGCACTTGACGTTCGTCAGAAGCAACGTGCTGTCATAGAATTCCTGTGCTGTGAAAACGAGAGTGGGAAACACCCACAAGAGGTTGAAAAAGGTGTATGCAGATGCTACTGTCGATCGCAGTACAGTTAGTCGGTGGGCAAGCGGGTTACTTGATGAAAGCAGGCACGGCAATATTGAGGATTGTCCTCGCAGTGGCAGGCCTCGTACTGCACACACTCCGCACAGTGTGCAGAGAGTTAACGAATTGGTGACTGCTGACAGAGGCATCACAGTGAACGAATTGTCACACTACGTTGGGATAGGGGAAGGAAGTGTTTGCAGAATACTGGAAGAGTTGGCGTTAAAAAAGGTTTGTGCCAGGTGGGTTCCCAGGATGTTGACAGTAGCTCACAAAGAAACAAGAAAAACGGAACGCAGCGAACTTTTGGAACAGTACGAGAATGGTGGAGATGAATTTCTTGGAAAAATTGTAACAGGTGACGAAACATGGCTCCATCATTTTTCACCAGAGACAAAGAGGCAATCAATGGAGTGGCATCATGCAAATTCACCCAAGAGAAAAAACAACCAAAACCACACCTTCGGCTGGAAAAGTAATGGCTACGGTGTTTTTCGATTGCGAAGGACTCTTGCCAAGTGAAACCACAATTGATTCTGATGCATATGTGACGGCACTGAAGAAACTTCAAGTCGTTTTCGACCACATCGGCAAAAGCAGGATGTTTTTCTGTTGCACGACAATGCACGGCCACATGCCGGTCAAAAAACCACGGAAGAGATCACAAAACTCGGATGGACAACACTGAAACACCCGCCTGACTGTCCTGACCTGTCTCTATGTGACTATCATCTCTTTGGGAAACTGAAAGACTCTCTTCGTGGAACAAGGTTTGAAGATGATGACTCCCTTGTGCACGTTGCCAAACAGTGGCTCCAACAGGTTGGTCCAGAATTTTACAGTGTGAGTATAAAGGCGCTGGTTCCAAGATGCCGTAAGGCAATTGACAGGGATGGAAATTATGTGGAAAAATGAAAATAATGTTCCTAAAGGATGTATCTACACACTGTAAAACTTTCAAACATGTAGAATAAAAATTGGATTAAAAAAAATAGTGTGCATTTCTTTTTGAGTGACACTCGTATCATTGTGCGATACATAACTAACGATTATGACTTTTCATACGTGGGAGTTTAGTTCCTTAAACAGTCAGGATCACGGGTTCACTACTTAAAATCTGAGCTGGGGACATTGGACACGCTCATTCGCCGTTTGTACAGAGATTGGTACATTTTACGACGTTTCAGGAAATAGTACAAGTAACAGTTGGCTTCGAGAAAGCATTAAGAACCATCACAACGACGGCCGAAGACGAGAGCGTCGTATTTTTAACATTTGCAGGAAACCAAGTCACAAGCAGGACTGTGAAGAAAAACGAATATGTTACAAAAATGGCTCTGAGCACTATGGGGTGTAACTTCTAAGGTCATCAGTCCCTTAGAACTTAGAACTACTTAAACCTAACTAACCTCAGGACATCACACACATCCATGCCCGAGGCAGGATTCGAACCTGCGACCGTAGCGGTCGCGCGGTTCCAGACTGTAGCGCCTAGAACCGATCGGCCACCCCGACCGGCCCGAATATGTTACAATTACGGGATACAGCGACAGCTATCCAGAGACTGGCACAATAAAAAATGGTCAGCGGTGCCAACAAACACTTTAGTGAATCGTTGAACGGAGGCCATTGCGCCGCCCGCCTCATATCTGAGACAGTAATTCCTGTTGACTCAGGTGAAAATGAAGTTAAAAATGAGTGTATATTATACAGAGTCTTAGGGATATAAGTGAAGACATTTGTATTGATGACTGAGGACAGTGCACTGAGTGATCTTACATCAGTACTTACTTCATTTGCAGATTAATTACACTCCTGGAAATTGAAATAAGAACACCGTGAATTCATTGTCCCAGGAAGGGGAAACTTTATTGGCACATTCCTGGGGTCAGATACATCACATGATCACACTGACAGAACCACAGGCACATAGACACAGGCAACAGAGCATGCACAATGTCGGCACTAGTACAGTGTATATCTACCTTTCGCAGCAATGCAGGCTGCTATTCTCCCATGGAGACGATCGTAGAGATGCTGGATGTAGTCCTGTGGAACGGCTTGCCATGCCATTTCCACCTGGCGCCTCAGTTGGACCAGCGTTCGTGCTGGACGTGCAGACCGCGTGAGACGACGCTTCATCCAGTTCCAAACATGCTCAATGGGGGACAGATCCGGAGATCTTGCTGGCCAGAGTAGTTGACTTACACCTTCTAGAGCACGTTGGGTGGCACGGGATACATGCGGACGTGCATTGTCCTGTTGGAACAGCAAGTTCCCTTACCGGTCTAGGAATGGTAGAACGATGGGTTCGATGACGGTTTGGATGTACCGTGCACTATTCAGTGTCCCCTCGACGATCACCAGTGGTGTACGGCCAGTGTAGGAGATCGCTCCCCACACCATGATGCCGGGTGTTGGCCCTGTGTGCCTCGGTCGTATGCAGTCCTGATTGTGGCGCTCACCTGCACGGCGCCAAACACGCATACGACCATCATTGGCACCAAGGCAGAAGCGACTCTCATCGCTGAAGACGACACGTCTCCATTCGTCCCTCCATTCACGCCTGTCGCGACACCACTGGAGGCGGGCTGCACGATGTTGGGGCGTGAGCGGAAGACAGCCTAACGGTGTGCGGGACCGTAGCCCAGCTTCATGGAGACGGTTGCGAATGGTCCTCGCCGATACCCCAGGAGCAACAGTGTCCCTAATTTGCTGGGAAGTGGCGGTGCGGTCCCCTACGGCACTGCGTAGGATCCTACGGTCTTGGCGTGCATCCGTGCGTCGCTGCGGCCCGGTCCCAGGTCGACGGGCACGTGCACCTTCCGCCGACCACTGGCGACAACATCGATGTACTGTGGAGACCTCACGCCCCACGTGTTGAGCAATTCGGCGGTACGTCCACCCGGCCTCCCGCATGCCCACTATACGCCCTCGCTCAAAGTCCGTCAACTGCACATACGGTTCACGTCCACGCTATCGCGGCATGCTACCAGTGTTAAAGACTGCGATGGAGCTCCGTATGCCACGGCAAACTGGCTGACACTGACGGCGGCGGTGCACAAATGCTGCGCAGCTAGCGCCATTCGACGGCCAACACCGCGGTTCCTGGTGTGTCCGCTGTGCCGTGCGTGTGATCATTGCTTGTACAGCCCTCTCGCAGTGTCCGGAGCAAGTATGGTGGGTCTGACACACCGGTGTCAATGTGTTCTTTTTTCCATTTCCAGGAGTGTATTATAACATTATGCGACAAAGAAAGAGAAGCACCCAGAAGATATGGTCGGATTTATTGTAACTTCATACACGTACACAGAATTTCTGGGTGTGTAAATGATTGGAGTTACAGTTGTGACACAGAACAGCCACTAGAACGCATTTGTCGTTCATGTTTAATGTTGTTAACTGTTAGATATTGATTGACCACTGTGGTGGACATGAGGATGGCGTGTACTTATGTGAGACAGACTTATCAGAACCTGATCGACGTTGATTAAGGCTTTATTATGGGTCTCCATCTGGCCAAATGGTCGATTCGTGCAATATCCAGGTTTGTGGAGCTTTCAGAGGTGAGAGTGAGCCGATATTGGACTGCACGGAAACGTGAGGGCAGGCATACCCACTCCAAGGTCCCAGTCGGGCACGTATGACCTGCAGAAGGGAAGACCGCCGTATTGTGCACCAAGCACATCGTAACCTCTTCACATCTGCACCTGATATCCGAGAACAAGTGATGCACTCCTTGCAACATAATGTGTCATCGCGCACTACTTGTCGGAAACTATCAGCAGACGGAATAGGAAATTACAGCCCTATGCGTTCTGGGGAGAGATCTCAGTCTTCCATTGTTTCAGAGGGGAACATTGCTCCCGGTGCCAGAGCGTGGTGAGCTATCGGCTACGACTTCAGATTACGGCTGATTGGGGTTAAGCCAACTCTGACGGCACAACGCGCATCATGCGTCCTCACGTAATTACTTGTCATGCGACACTGTTGTGGTGTCATTTTTCAACAGGATAATGCTCATCGACGCATCGTACATGTCTCTATGAAATACCTGCCTGATGCTGAGGTACTTTGTTGCCCAGTAAGGATCTCTGGACCTGCCACCGGCTCGGACGTTAAATCGATCCCAGTGTTATTATTCAAGATACCAAAGAGCAGTTAAAAAAACTGTGCGCCAGTTTACCTCATAAGAGGATACAACGGGCTTACGACACTTTTCACAACCGAATCGGTGCATGTATCCAGGCCAGAGCAGATACATTGTCATAGTCTGGGCGCATCCTGCCAAGTTCTTCGTAAATTCATTTGGAAAATATGTGGGTTTTGTAAATTACTTAATTTTCAAAGAAGTTCCCAGAAATATTGCAAAAAAAAAAAAAAAAAAAAAAAAAAAAAAAAAAAAAAAAGCAGCTCGTGTCCATCCATAAATAAATCCAATCGCATCAAATGACAAGCTGTAGTCGCAGAGGAAAAAGAAGTGAAAGGGCATGGCGGTGTAAAATGTGTTTCGATTATCTACGGCTGTTTACATATCATACTCAACAGTCATACTACTTGATGTGTAAGGCTATCATACAAGCTGATGTGTATTCAGTTCTATTTCACAGCAGCCAGTAGGGTATCTAAATACTACGTCAATGGGTTAAGTTGCGATAAACCGAAAAACGTACGAGGATCCCCCTGAAATTTTAGAAGAAGGCGGTACTGTGATAATTCGAGATATAATTTTCCTGTAACATAGATTATTAAAAAACGAAAACGAGCCCTATTCTACTGTAACAAACCTTATTATTTAAAAAATACGACACTGAGCCACTATGTTTGACACAAATATAAAAATGTGTGCGTCTCCTATATTTTGCAACTACGTAAGAAGCAAAAATGTTTGCATTCATTGGCCTCAACCAGAAGGAAATCGAATGTAGGACTGTACATTGTCCCATTGACTGTTGGTATCAAATGGCGTAAATAACAAGCAAAAAAGATGATCATTGTTTAGTTACATATGACGGTCTCGGTCAGGACGTCTTGTCCAGCTGGACTATATAGTCTAAAAAAAAAGGTCAGGTGAAAGGGTTTAAGATGTTTGGGGGTGCATCACACCCAGTCCTGGGAGTCTTTTCGTCAGTAACTTTTAAGCTCCAACAGCTTACACTTTCGATTGTACTACATGCCAGTCGTGTACAGTATCGAACGAGAGTCAGACTAACTGCTCCTGTATCTAACAAAGAAATTCGTGAGGTCGCAGTCTTGGCCTTGACGCTCATGGCACATCACACAGCGTGGGAGCAAACCTCCGAAATCGCTACAGCCCCCATAGGCGTGCCGGTGCATGGATTTTCATTTATTTTCGTTTTTAATGAGGTTTCGTTTTTGATGAGGTGCGCTGAAGTACAACTGGAGATCTGAAGCTATCAAGTAGAACGTGAGGATGGAATTAATGTTTATTTCCACAGGCATTCATAAGAGATGCAGTTCTTACAGTATTCAACGTTAACTTGGTGCCTAGAATTAAGCATCTTCACCGTATGTCTAATAGTTGCTACGATAGTGTGTCACATTAATATTGTAGAAATTACGCTGCAAAACCAAATGCGTTAATTGACGCTCAAGTTGTCGTGGTAAGTTTCAGCAACTAATGCAAAACTTGCGCTGAAGTAGAATTTAAATTAAATTAAAATGGCAACTTATTTCGGCTTTGGACCAAATTTATTTATTTACTTCGGTTTTGAATTACTTAGAACGTTCCAAATGTTATTGCTTTTAATATAAGAAATGCCCTGTGAAGCAGTTCAAAAGATTGTGAAAGTAACAGCTACAGAGTTACGGAATCTAAGCAAAAGTTTTACAGATTCTGGTTTGAATTAAGATAAGTGCCACATGTTAAATTATTATTTAATGAATTCTAACAATTTATATACCTTAACACATTCTTATTATTGAGAAAGAATTCCTTATGAGTAATACTCAGATATATGAAGACCACAGTCATTGTAACTACCTATTTCTTTGAGATGTTGTAATTATATAATTTCCATCTTCATTCTTGATGTGATATAGGTGGAAATTCCGATATGGCTGAATTACGTTTTCCAGCCTAATTAAATGGTAGTGGCCCCGCAACATGTTATTTCAGATGACCTGTTAGAGACTAGTTGAGTTTAGCAAACTACTTGTCATTCTGCCGGAGCGTACTCATTGACTACAATGCTGGCACTCTATAAGAATGGTTCTCGCATATCAATGTAAGCAAATTACTCTTTGCCTCGATTCTCGAATGACTAATAAGTATAGACAAGCAGAGAAATGTAATCTCTATGGAGAATGGGCAATGAGTTAACTTAACTCCAGTATGCAGGTAGAGTAAACTCTGTTGAAGGAAGTTACGTATATTTGCTGTCTAGGTTGTTAGTTGTTAGAAATAAAATCCTTTATTTCATCCTTCCGTTGGTCCTTTTCTACTGCTTGTTGATTGTCATTTACGCCTACACACACTAGCATCACATTTTATTAGTGAGTGCGTGTCACCAGGACGAGTACACTATTTGATGTCATAATGCAGTGCAAGGAAGGTACACGTATCAACAAAAGTGTTGCATCATCCCAATACGCCGTGCATGTGTGTTGCTACTGTGACTGTTCCCGTATCGATCGGAAAGTCACCCCTGATGTTATTTGTAAACATCCACAAAGTTACCATGAGCGGTACACCTAAGGTAGAATGTCGAACTCGAATGAATTGTAGCATTTCAGCTGAAGTTAAGGCACCATTAGGAATGCATTAGAGATGTCTGGTAAAACAGTAGAGTGAATAACTATCATGCCAGGAAGGACAGTGGCGACCATCACGTTAGGCGCAGAAGGCTAGTGAACCAGACAAGTTGCTCGACATGTGTGCCTGAGTCAAAGTCATTTGGTGCGGACAGGGAATCGGTTCCAAGTGGCAGGTGGTTTTGAGGACTTACACCGCACAGGCCGTCCACGTTAGACAGGTGCACAGGAAGATCGATACCTACGACATTTGAGTCAAAAGAACCGTGGCCTTAGTGCTCTATAACTGAATTCGGTATGCGAAGAGGCTACAGGACGCCATGTATCGAATCAAACTGTTAGGAGGGCGATTGCATGATGCGAATCTCCATTCCCGACGACCATTGCGAGCATTACATTGTGTACCACAACCTCACGGACTCTGTTACAGATGGGCAAGAAATTATGCAAAATGGACGCTCCAGGATTGGCGTCGGGTGTTGTTTACGGACGAAACTCAGACCTGTTTGCACCCTGATAATCGAAAAAGCCGTTTCAGTACGACCCGGTAATATCTAGTGCTCGCAACTCTGTGTCTCGTATGTGCAAAAATGTTGTGTTGGAGAGATGTTCTGAAATGGCATTACAAGGGGCCACTGTATACATCTCATCATTGTTGAGGGTAATGTCAGTGTTCTATGGTACAGACACGAGATTCTGCAGCCAATAGTGGGAACGTTCCTTCTGCATGCTAGTATCAACAAAATAGAATGGCCTACCTGTTTCAGTTGATTGAAGTGAGCTGCTTTTGGATATCGACAACGACCATGTGCTGCGCGTGACTTACGCAGAACCGCCATTGAAATGTGGACAATTTGCACATGATCTCATCGATGGTATGTTGCGACAAATTTAAGCGTCTTGACGTTACCCAAGAGTGTTGTTAACCCCCTCCCCCCCCCCCCCCCCATTCCATGGGGTACAGATGACTTTGTCGTTACACAATTTTTTTTTTTTTGACTAGTGATCTGGACACATTAATAATCAATATATACGCATTCCTAGGAGCAAGGTTTTGTTTTCTGTGCTATGAATTTTGGAATGATGGGGTAATGCAAAACTTTTGTTGATGAGTGTATTTGATCTATTGAAGAGGTTACACACTTATCTGTATGGTCGGTCATTGTAGTACTCACTCTTGCTAGAGTGTTTAGTCAGATTCGATAACAATCAAGTTGTCGAAATCGGCTGGTAGTGGAACTGAAATAAAGCAATGTATTTTATTGCTGATAATCAGCAGCCTATCCAGGACAAATGACTTATTTCGATAAGTTTATCATGGCTGTGGTTCAACGTTGGAGAAATTTATTTTATTAATATTTTGTGTATAGCATTGCATGCAAATTGGGGTACAGACATAGAAGGCAGAAACTTCACAAAAGTATAAAAGAATGAAAAATTTTCACAACCAGTACTGACATAAAGGAAATTGTATTCAATGTCCAGATGTTCAATGCATTTTACAGCCGATAGAGATGTCTCCAGGAAGTCAGTCTAGTTTCCATTACAAGAGCGCGGAGAACATTTGCTGCGAAGATGCTAGTTAGGTTGCCTCAGAGCGCCTAAGTCACCGACCAGAGATTTTATTTTTCTCCATGCACAGTGCGCATCCGGGTTAGTGCCATCCGATGTCATCAGTTTAATTCTATTCCTGAACGCTCTTCATTTATTTTTCTTATTCTAGCCATGTGTCAGGCTATTTCTTGATTTGCAGCAGTTGTTTTGAAGTTGTTCAGCAAGATGGAACGACAGGTTGTATAAAGGTTTTCAATGACATTTTCCACATTTGAGTATTGAACTGATTAATTTGGGCCGACCGGGACTCGAACCCGGATCTCCTACTTAAGGCGAGTGGTTACCATAATCGCTCCGTCCATCTGAGCACGCTTCCCATCTGACCCAAATTCCCGCCTTCACACGCTACTATCGTTGGCAGTCTGGAACCGCGCGACCGCTACGATCGCAGGTTCGAATCCTGCCTCGGGCATGGATGTGTGTGATGTCCTTAGGTTAGTTAGGTTTAAGTAGTTCTAAGTTCTAGGGGACTGATGACTTCAGATGTTAAGTCCCATAGTGCTCAGAGCCATTTGAACCATTTGAACCTATCGCTGGTCGATCCCGATCGCTGGCCAGTGGCACTAAATGGATTACAAAGTCACTGTGCTCTCTGTGCTCTTGTCTCACTCACTGATCTAATTTGCAGCTAGCTTCCTTGACTCAGTGCGTTTCCATCCGATTTCAGCTTTAGTGGATGTTTCACTTTATCATAATCACAGTATGTATTTACATAATTATTTTTACATATATGACAAGGAATGTATATACTGCTTTTATTTTTTTATTTATTCAACCCAATCATAGTAATGCCTTCTGAACACTTCTTACATTGAACTCTTTTTTTTTTATTTATTTATTTACTTAAAAACTTACTAGACATTTCTCCTTTTGTCTGTGCGTATTATGCATTTGCTTGTTACACCCTCTTGTTTGCAGTTATTGATCTTTCCTCCTTTTCCATGGTCTTCCTAAAGGCATTGTGCCCGCTGGGTAATAATTCATTATTAATTTGGATATTCTTTTCCTCTTTAATTCTTTTGACATAGTCCATTCAGTTGTTCGTGTATTCCTTAATCTACTCATTTAAGGTTTTTACTTCTTGTTCTTGTCTCATGTCAGTATTCATCCTCCTATCGTAGTGTGTACCCAGTTACTCTTCTTATAAATCACATCTCCAATAATTGTTATTCTTTGTTCATTCCTTTTTGTGCAGTCCACGATTCACTTACAAATGTCATTGTTGGTTCTGACATCATTTCGTATATCTTAGTTAGAATTTCCTTTCTTCCTTTAGTTCTGAAGGTTATATACATTGTTCTTTTAATACAGTTAAATGTTTCTAGGTTCTTTTGGATGTCCATTTCTGCTATGAATGCGACAGTGTTTGCTAGATATATAATGAGTTTACTATTTCTATTTTCTGACAGTTTGTTGTTATTTCGTTGGGAATTGGTCCCCAGGCACCGAAAGGCATAACATCTGTTTCTTTGAGATACAAACAAATTGTATCCCTTAACTGTTGTGGGTAAAATATGGACAACTGTCTGCAGTGTGTTCTCGACGCCAAGAAAATCATGACAGTGCTGCTATCGTCGAACTAGCAAATGTTTATCGGAGTCATGTTTTCCTAGTAACAGCGATCGCTTGAACTGGAGGGAAAACAGAAAATTACTGTGCCCAACACTATACCAACAGGTTCTGAAAATATTATGTAATACAGCTATGTAGGCGTCCTATGAACACCGTTTCTAAGCAGGACAAAGATGCGACAAGAAAAGAAACTGACTCGCTTCGAGTAAAATAGATCAAATTTTATTTCTAAATCATAATATTGTCTAATTTTTCCTTGTTGGGTACATATATTGTCATACTGACTGTAAATGACGCCTAAGCACTTAATTATAATTAAGTTTATGTATTCTATTGCATTTTGTCTTCAACAAAATTATGAACACATAACAAGAGTAAGTATTACGTCTAAAATTTTCCCACTTAATGAAATGTATTTACTATTTTGTTCTAATATTTTCATTTTTACAGGAGATAAAATGCAGAACATTTAAATTTCAGAACTACTACTATTACTTATCTTTGTATGATCTTTAAAAATAAACCAGATAACAATACAGCTATAATGATCTGAATTAAAAAGGCAAGGTGGCTTCTTTTTATGTATTTTTTGAGTCAATGGTGAGTGAAGGGTCATGGAAAAGAGCTAGTTCATTCCAGTGAGTGAGAACTTCTGATATCTGAAAAGAACGGTTTTGCCCATCTCTAGGCTGCAGTTGGTGGTTAACACGAGAAGAATTCAGTCTTTCGAATCGTTTAGTTAGTTATGAACCACTACTGTGTCTGAAAAGAAAATAAAAGTTGCCATGCCTTGACTCAATGACCTTAATAGATTCATGACACCCGATAATCATCGTAGACTACCTTTGGTATTCCCTTTTCTAAGAGACCAGAGGAGTCGAGATTTTACGAGTTTAACCAAAGAGAATGAAGCCCTGTGGCTAACAGACAATACAAGTGAGTGCCACGGTGGACCTTTTCAATAGCTGGATTGTTGGCTGCCTGCACACTGCAAGCCACCAGGAGGAACTGGACTGATTAGTGATCTCAGTCTGCCAGCGCTCACTCTGAGGAAACTGCGAGAGAGGGCTGAAAAGTAAAGCCTCCAAATTTTTCGTGTGAGAACTCTTAAATATTCTTAAATAAAACAGAATTTGTCACCATTCTACATTTTCATTCTTCATGTCTTCTTTCTCAACGAGAGGCCACTTTGTTGATACCGTCACTGTCGAATGTTTGACTTCGTTGACCGAGCCACAACCTCTGCCTGCACCGCTTCATCCCTATTAAAGGGAAGTCCTCGAAGTGATCTTCAAGTTTAGGAAACAGACGAAAATCGGACGGCGGGAAGTCGGGACTGTATGGAGGATGATCGATGACAGTGAAACCAAGGCATCCGATTAATCCAGGTATCGCAGCGCTCGTGTGTGTCTGGCATTTCATGTTGAAGGAGAGGGAGCTCCATGTGTAGACGAACGGTAGATGACTGTAAATATGCAGACATGAAGAATAAAGATGCAGAATATTAACAGCGTTTGTTTTACTTAAAAAGCGTTAAGGGTTTTTACGTAAAAATTCAGATTCATTAGTTTTCAGCATGCCTTCGTAGAACAATCCGTAACTATTCGGTTTAGGTAGACAGACGTGTTGCGATACTGGAATGATGTAGGTGGGTCATAACGGAAAGTGTTTCTACAAAATGGTTCACATGGCTCTGAGCACTATGGGACTTAACTTCTGAGGTCATGAGGCCCCTAGAACTTAGAACAACTTAAACCTAACTAACCTAAGGACATCACACACATCCATGCCCGAGGCCGGATGCGAACCTGCGACCGCAGCGGTCGCGCGGTTCCAGACTGTAGCGCCTAGAACCGCTCGGCCACACAGGCCGGCATTTCTAGAAAAAAACTGTAAATACTACCCTACCGGTATTGGCATATTTCTAGTCTAAATAATATTGCAGTGGCCGCCTGCGGGTAGTTATTGTGTACTCTTACCTGATAAGCAGTGACAGCAATAAATTCTGCTTCTGGGAAGCTGAAGCTCGCTTTCTGACAGGTTTCTAAGTTCATCAAACTGCTTGTCTTGAAAATGTGCACAACTGGAACGTACTTATGCATGGACGACACCAGTATCTGAAATTGAAATAGCTGTTACCGTAAAAATACAACCCTCTCATGAGATACGTGTTTTACACAGTGATAACTGACTTACTGTCTATCTTAATGTGAATGTTAAGACTTGTTTTACTAACGTATTTTTTTGCAGAAATATCCCACGCTGTGCGCTCAGAGTCATAAGGTGAAATGCAGCGTTGAAGAGGTGGTTGACATTCAGTGTGTGCCATTCTGCGGCTACTGGTGGCAGAATGGATAGAGACCGTTTATGTAAATTGGCTAATTTACCACTTTGCAGAACACTTCACGTGATTCAAAGTCACATATCTAGAATTTTGTAATTACATAGAATTCTTCTTAAAATACTTTGTGTATAACTGATTTATTGTTGCCTTGCACTATTATGATTTTTTAAGTATTTCTTAGTTTATCATTGAACTAGAACTGCAGGGCATACATAACGCGTTTATGTGAACTGCAATTAGTCATTATTAAAACAAACTGATGTTTGCAGCAAAAGAAAAAAAGAAGAAGACACGTACGGAAAATTTAGTGCCTTGGGGGTTATGACAGGAACCGTTGATAAAGCGTTAAAAGTATTACATAGTAAAATGGCGTTCATATGACACTTCAGATATTAATTATGGGGCATGACGTAACTTCACGTGTGTCCTAGTGAAGCCTGTTGGGTCTCTTGCTGTTCACGATGTATATTAATGACCTTGCCGAGCATATTAACAGAAATTTCTAATCGCCCCTTACAGTAACCTCAGACTTTCTGCAGATGATGCAGTTATCTACAGTGGAGTGCAGCCTGAAAGATGCTGCACAAATATTCAGTCAGATATTGATAACGCTTCAAAATGGTACACAGACTGGCAACTTGGTTTAAGTGTTCAGAAGTTTAAACTGTGCATTTGACAAAACGAAAACATGTAGTATCCTATTACTACAACATCAACAAATCACAGTTGGGATCGGTAAACTCATACAATTACCTCGGTATAACGTTCTATAGGGACATGAACTGGAACGATAATACAGGCTCAGTCATGGGTAAAGAAGGTACCAGCCTTCGGTTTATTGGTAGAATACCAGGGAAACGCTACAAAGCAGATTTATTACAAATCACACATGCGACACATAAAAAAAAAAAATGGTTCAAATGGCTCTGAGCACTATGGGACTCAACTGCTGAGGTCATTAGTCCCCTAGAACTTAGAACTAGTTAAACCTAACTAACCTAAGGACATCACAAACATCCATGCCCGAGGCAGGATTCGAACCTGCGACCGTAGTGGTCTCGCGGTTCCAGACTGCAGCGCCAGAACCGCGCGGCTACTTCGGCCGGCTGCGACACATCCTTGAACATAACTTGAGAATGTGGGACGTTTACCAGATAGGACTAACAGGGAATATTAAACGTGTACATAGAAGGGCACCACGAATAGTCCGATCGGAGTGGCCGTGCGGTTCTAGGCGCTACAGTCTGGAGCCGAGCAACCGCTACGGTCGCAGGTTTGAATCCTGCCTCAGGCATGGATGTGTGTGATGTCCTTAGGTTAGTTAGGTTTAATTAGTTCTAAGTTCTAGGTGACTGATGATCTCAGAAGTTAAGTCGCATAGTGCTCAGAGCCATTTGAACCATTTTTGAACCACGATTGGTCAAGGGTTTATTTGATGCATGAGGGAGTGTTAAAGCGATTGCGCGAACTGCAATTATTTGATGCAGTGCTGTGATTTTTGAGACGGTAACTAGTGTGTGTGTGTGTATATGTGTGTGTGTGCCATAATTTACCATTTAGTGGTTAATTAATTGTGTAAATTTTACTGGCAACAGTATGATACCAGTTCTGTTCCAAGCTGTCTTGGGTTGCAAAAGTTGATTAAACTACTGCGCAAAATATTTATTATTAAATTTCACATATCGATATACATCTTCAAAAGTTAACCAGCTGTTAACGTGATAGACTGAAAAATTAGTATCTGATGCAATGAATGTAATAATTATTACGGTCTTGTTTTCTTTTGTGAACGTAATGTAGTGTAATAATTTTATTGCACGTGTGATTGTTGTAATACTGTTAGTATACGTGTATGTTGGATGAGCCGGCCGGGATGGCCGTGCGGTTCTAGGCGCTACAGTCTGGAACCGCGCGGCCGCTACGGTCGCAGGCACGTATCCTACCTCGGGCATGGATGTGTGTGATGTCCTTAGGTTAGTTAGGTTTAAGTAGTTCTAAGTTTTAGGGGACTCATGATCTCATAAGTTAAGTCCCAGAGTGATCAGAGCCATTTGAACCATTTTTTATGTTGGATGGACATAGTCAATTTGTAGTCATTATGTTTTTTTCCGTAGAAATGAATGTTATATTTGTTGGTATAATCGAGGGAAGTTCTCACTTGGTAAAGTGAAGAACAAATTTTGGCATTTAATTGTGCCAGACTTAAATGAGAGTTTCACAGTCGGTCAGAAGCGTGGTAGGAAAGGCCAAAGAAAATTTTATAGCATCCATATCCGTTGTTTAACAAGCTGTATCGTAATACACTGAGACAACAAAAGTCATGGTATAGCGATATGCACATAGGCAGGTGGCGGTAGTATCGAATATACAATGTATAAAAGGGCAGTGAATTGGTGGAGCTGTCTTTTGTACTCAGGTGATTCTTGTGAAGAAATTTCTGACGTGATTATGGCAGCACGACGGGAATTAACAGACTTTGAACGCAAAATGGTAGTTGGAGCTAGACGCATGGGACATGACATTTCGGAAGTCATTAAGGAATGCAGTACTCTGAGATCCACAGTGTCGCCAAATTTCAGGCACTACCTCTCACCATGGACAACGCCGTGGCCGACGGCCGTCTCTTAACACCCGAGAGCAGAGGCGTTTGCTTAGAGCTGTCACTGCTAACAGACAAGCAACACTGCTTGAAATAACCGCAGAAATCAATGAGCGACGTGTGACGAACGTATGCATTAGAACAGTGCGGCGAAATTCAGCGTTAATGGGCTATGGCATCAGACGCCCGAGGCGAGAGCCTTTCCTAACAATAAGTCATCGCCTGCAGCGCCACTCTTGGGCTCGTGACCATTTTGGACCCTAGATGACTGGAAAAACGAGGCATGGTCAGAAGAGTCCCAATTCCAGCTAGTAGGAACTGATGGTTGCGCTCTTGTGTTACGCAGACCCCACGAAGCCATGGACCCAGGTTGTCACCAAGGCAATGTGCAAGCTGGTGGCGGCTCCATAACGATGTTGGCTGTTCAAAAAAATGGCTCTGAGCACTGTTCTGAGGTAATCAGTCGCCTAGAACTTAGAACTAATTAAACCTAACTAACCTAAGGACATCACACACATCCATGCCCGAGGCAGGATTCGAACCTGCGACCGTAGCGGTCGCTCGGCTCCAGACTGTAGCGCCTAGAACCGCACGGCCACTCCGGCCGGCATGTTGGCTATGTTTATGTGGAAAGGACTGGGTCGTTTGGTCATATTGAATAAATTGTTGATTGGAAATTGTTATGATCAGCTACTTGGAATCCATTTGCAGCTGTTCATGGACTTTATGTTCCCAAACAACGATGGAATTTTTATGGATGACAATGCGCCATCACCGGGCCACAATTGTTCGCGATTCGTTTGAAGAACCTTCTGGACAATTCGAGAGAGTGATTTGGCCACCCTGATCGCCCGTCATGAACCCCATCGAACAATTACAGGACATAGTCGAGAGGTCAGTTCGTGCTCAAAATATTGCTTCGACAACACTTTTGCTGTTATGGACGCTACAGAGGCAGCATGGTTCAGTATTTCTGCAGAGGACTCCCAACGACTTGTTAGCCCCATGCCACGTGGAGCTGCTTCACTACACCGGGCAAAAGGAGGTCCGACAGGTTATTGGGAGGTATCCTATGGCTTGTTACTTCAGTGTAAATGAGAATTATCGACAAGTTGCTGACAAAAATAGGTGCGAGTAGGGCTCGTCCACTGAGCGTTCCGCAGAATTACGTATACAGACAGTTCATTCATTCTTGGAATCGGGGATCTCGACCATTTCTGAAAGTTATCGACATCGATACTGGCAAGATTTCGCGTGATTCCGAAATTTTCAGCATGTTTTAATTACGATAATATAAATGTAGCATAAAGTAATGCACGAGGCAGACGACCATTGTTATAATAATCAGTAGTTCTCCATTCACCCTGACTGGTCGCAATGGTAAAAGTCAATCATCAGGGAAGGAATAATTTTGTTTGTAAATTGATGGTGAAGAGGCGAGAAAGGAAAGCAAAGGAGAGGAAAGGGAATGGATTACTGATGTCAGCAGCAGTGGGACATTACGCGAAATCAGCGACGAGTGGAAATGTGTAGCAGACCGGGATTCGTACCCGGGATCACCAGCTTACTAGTGAACAGGGTGGCAGCCAGTCAAGGAATATATTACGGAATTGGTTTAAAACATTTATTTTAAAGGCCCAGTCAAATCTTTACAAGTTTTCTCCCAGAACAACTTCCGCTGTGCCTACAGGACACAAGTTGCCTGCCTTCCCGAACCGAGGCAGTTCTGTCCAGATGAAACTGCTGTCAAGAGACGCCTTGAGCTCTCTGCTGAAACTGCTAGTGAATTCACGCCATCGGTTTTAGTCAATAGCGTGCGTGGGATACAAATCACGTGTGCGGACGCTGGAGGACTGTGCAGTGCAGAACACAATTGTTATGCTCTTTAGTCATTCAGACCTCGAGCAGAGCAGACGTCTTTTTGGGAGGCAGAGCCTCTGGCTCTGCGTTCCATGACCGGCCACCGAAATCGGCTAACATGAGCCGCCTGCCCATCCATTGCCCATTTCAATTACTTGTTCGACATCCTAGACTGGCCTAAGCCTGGTAACCTCCGACCCTAGGAGCGCCCCGTGTATACCATACACTGAAATATATTCGCTTTATTTTACCTAATTTCCTGCCGGCCGGTGTGACCGTGCGGTTCTAGGCGCTACAGTCTGGAGCCGAACGACCGCTACGGTCGCAGGTTCGAATCCTGCCTCGGGCATGGATGTGTGTGATGTCCTTAGGTTAGTTAGGTTTAATTACTTCTAAGTTCTAGGTGACTCATGACCTCAGAAGTTAAGTCACATAGTGCTCAGAGCCATTTGAACCATTTTTTTACCTATTTTCCTGTTGTGTCATTTAACGGCAGTCCTGGATGCCCGCTCAAGTCCTGACCGCTCGAACTCCTGTACACTATGGTCGTAAGCCGGATCCAACAACCTTTTCCCCCCTTCCCTGCCCATGTACACTAGGCAGGTGCGTTAGCCACTGCGCGAGCCGGGATACAGTGTGATCGCAATTGCGCGGACTGTATCGGCACGCCTCACGGCCGACCCACATTCCCACCGAGGGCCACCTGTTCGCAGTTCCTGTTCCTTTCCTCAGACTGCCGCTGGAGGTCGGACGTACTTGTGTATCCGCTCTCAAGAAGGTGGATCCATCGGCTATGTCCGAAAGAACAGAGAAACGCATTCATATAAATGACTATATTGCTCGTATGACGAGTTTAGAAATTTATCTATCATCAGATATCCACGAGAGATTACTGCACGTACATATGGGGTTTGGAGTTTATGTAATTTTTATATCTCTTGCGAACAGAAACCAGACTGTCGCCGTGTTTTTTTAATTGTCTGTCTACCATTTTACCTGTCTGCTTCCTGTGTATTTTATTCGCATCGCCAACCCTTTGTTTTATGTTATCATTCCACAATTTTCCACCGTTTTACAATTTAAGTCACCGATTTATCGCCCTTCGGGAGGAATCGAAATTTAACAAAGGAAAAAAAAATCTGTGCAGTAATCGCTCCTGGATATCCGATCGTGGATAAATTCCGAAACGCGTCATATGAACAATAAAGTCCTTTTTCGCCTGATGTTTGACTTTTACCATTGCGACCCAGTTAACATAAAAACACAACTACTGATCGTTATAATTTCAAATTTGACGTCGGATAACGAATGAGAACTGAAAAACTTTTTTCATGTGATATTGTTACAAATTCATAATTTTAGTATTTTTTTCATTGAAAACTTGTATTCTCAAATCCTGCGTTTTCCCAAATTTCATGATTCTAGGTCAATGGGAAGTATCCTGTAGGTTTTGATAAGTGACTTTATGTGCATCAAAATATGTGACATAAATGCCCCTATCTTTTGACTGCATTGACTTAGAACCTTCAATTTGTGATACCGCCTAGGGACCGTAGGCCTTAGTATGTGACATAAATTACAACTTGATACGTCTGACCGTTCCTAGTAAATGCAGATCTTAACAGACGGACTGACAGAGAGAGTCAGATAATAAATCACAAAAAAATGTTTCGTCGGGTGATAGAATTACAAATTTACAGTTCTCTGAATTTTTCCTTTGGTTGTATTATGAAACCTTCCTCTTCGCCATATTTCATGATTACAGGTCAACGAGAAGTACCCTACAGATTATGATGAGTGTGTTTTCGAGTATCAATTTATGTAGCATAAATAGGCGTAACCTTTAACTGCATTGACTTAGAATTTTATGATTCTACGTCAACAGGAAACACCCTGTAGGTTTTAATGAGTGAGTTTTTGAGTATCAAAATATGTCATCTAAATGGCCTCATCTTGTACTGTATTGACTTAAAACTTGAAATGTTTACACTGCCAAGGGTCCATGGACCTTAATGTGTGACATATATTTGAACTTGACACGTCTACTTATCCCTGAGAAAACTGATTCTCAACAGCCGAACAGACACACAGAGAGACGGACAAGAAAGCGAACCGATAGGTTTCCGGTTTTACATCTTGAGGCACAGATCCCTAAAATGCGACAGTGTTACAATTTTATTTTCAAAATCTTTGCTTTTCACTGTGCAGCTATTTCTTTCTATATATGTGGTATCCGTTTTTTTTCATTTAATCCTGGACCCACTGTGGATCACCATACAAATGAATTAGTGGCGTTAGCTACCATAGCGCATTGATTTAAATCGATGGGGAAAGTTGAAAATTTGTGCTGGCTCGGGATTCGAACACATGTCTGCTGCGTAGTAGGCACATTCGCTGACCACTAAGTCATCCAGACACAGTGGTCATTGCAACTGCACGCACTACCCAAGCAAGCTTCCAGTCAGACCCAAATTCTCAGCTTATACGCACACCACTGATGTAGTGCCTCTTGGCCATTATCCTCATTACTCGCGGCATTTCACCGATAGCCGTAAGAATTTGAGCGAGGTGTGCATCCGCACTGAAGTGATCAGCTGGTCGTCCTCGTCTCACTTATATATGTGGTGTCTGTTCTTTCTGACACGTTCGAAAAGTTCGCCCCCTTAGTTGAGTGGTCAGCGCGTCTGACTGCTATGCAGTGGGCCCAGTTTCGACTCCTAGCCGAATCGGAACTTTTCTCCTCGGGGAGTGGGTGTTGTGCTGGCAGCACGGTAGCTCAGCGTGATCGGTTAGAAGGCTGCCTGCCCTCTGTAATAAAAAAAGAAAAACTGATATAAGTATTCCATGATGAATTTGAAGGTGTGTTATGTGACGTCCGTCCAGGCCAAATGCCGAGTATAATGACGAACAAAACAGAGAGAGAGAGAGAGAGAGAGAGAGAGAGAGAGAGAGAGAGAGAGAGAGAGAGAGGAGAGGGAGAGAGAGAGAGTGTGTGTGGGAAAGGGAGAGAGCGCAGAAGACCCAGTTCGGATCTCGGTCTGGCACAAATTTTCAGCTTTTCCCATTCATGTAAATCAATGGCCACGGCAGCTACTGTCATCAATTCATTTGTGTCTACTTTTTCCTATTCATTTTGTGGTATGTTTTTCTTTACGAGCAGGGTATTCTGTGTTAGAACAAACTCACCTAGGTACATTACATTTCAACACTGGCCAGTGCGCAAGACAACTACATCATCACGTCATAGGCATTCCTCGACGTTAATTAATAAAGAAAGATTCGCCTGAGCGATTCCTTGTTGCTGAGTTGGCGTTCTCGGTAGTTGTGGTACGCTGGAGATTGTTGAAATGGGTTTTTATCCGTATCCTATAGTTGATATAAGGAGCAATTAAATGAAAACGAGACGGACTGTTAAGGGGTATGGCGTGGACGTTAGAAAAGCAGGAGGTGTATATTTATAGAAGCGCCTATACTAGGAATCAGGAAAGAACAGCGCGAACATTTACCGCTGTGCCATCTGACACTGAATAACAAAAATGGTTCAAATGGCTCTGAGCACTATGGGACTCAACTGCTGAGGTCATTAGTCCCCTAGAACTTAGAACAAGTTAAACCTAACTAACCTAAGGACATCACAAACATCCATGCCCGAGGCAGGATTTGAACCTGCGACCGTAGCGGTCTTGCGGTTCCAGACTGCAGCGCCTTTAACCGCACGGCCACTTCGGCCGGCCTGAATCACACGCTCGTAGCCTACACGTGCTCGACGTGAGGTCAAGCGAGTCGTGTGTGAGTAGGACTTCACTATGGAAACCGGGAAACAGGAAGAGCGAGGATAAGTGCTGTTTTTGACTGCGTAAAGAGTATCAAGAAGTGAAATTCATGCCCGAACGCCTGCTGTGTATGGCGAACTGAGCAAGTCACGTGGGCGTGTGTTTGCGTCGAATAAACTATTTCGAGAAGGTCGGGTCTCATTGAGAAAGACAGCACTCGTCAAGGATAGGCTCGTCGTGTCATAACCCTTTCTGTCATTACTGCAGTGGATGCTAACGCCAGAACTGACCGATGGCGGAAGACATTCGGATCGTGGTAGCTATCACTCACGGTACCACTCACACCATCACGACAGGGCATCTGAAGTTCCGGAAAATCTGTGCGCAGTGCCTTCGTTACAGCCCGACGGAGGAGTAGAAGTGGAACAGTGTCGAGAACGCTGCAGCACCTGCAATGGTATCACGATAAAGAATATCTTAGCAGCAGTGTCGCGTGAGATGAAACATGGTGTCATCATTTTGTGTCGGGGAGAAAACGTCAGAGCCAATAATGGAAGTATATGATCCACCTTGTAAGTAGGTTCAGGTTTTTATATTGGTAACGCCACGTAGCGCTCAGTGTGAAAATCACTGGCTGTGCTGTGGCTGGGTGGCATTGCTGTAATATTCGCTATTGTAGTGTTGGGCTGTTGGCTGTTAACAGCGCGTAGCGTTGCGCAGTTGGAGGTGAGCCGCCAGCAGTGGTGGATGTGGGGAGAAAAATGGCGGAGTTTTGAGAGCGGATGATCTGGACGTGTGTCCATCAGACACAGTACATTTGTAAGACTGGATGTCATGAACTGCTATGTATATTATGACTTTTGAACACTGTTAAGGTAAATACATTGTGTGTTCTCTATTAAAATCTTTCATTTGCTAACTATGCCTATCAGTAGTTAGTGCCTTCAGTAGTTTGAATCTTTTATTTAGCTGGCAGTAGTGGGGCTCGCTGTATTGCAGTAGTTCGAGTAACGAAGATTTTTGTGGGGGAAGTGATTTGTGAAAGGTATAGGCTAATGTTAGTCAGGGCCATTCTACTGTAGGGATTATTGAAAGTCAGACTGCATTGCGCAAAAAATATTGTGTGTCAGTTTAGTGTTGATCAGAATAGGTAAAGAGCGAAATGTCTGAGTACGTTCAGTTTTGCTCAACTGTTTGAAAATCAAATAGCGTAAGAGTTTTATCAGCACAGTAATCCATACGTTTTTCTAAGGGGACGTTTTATATGGCGACCCTACCAGGATTCGAACCTGGAGTCTTCTGATTTTTTTCTTGTAGTTTGTGTAATTAGTGTAGATTTTGTTTATTGCTAGCAGGTAATTATAGAGAGAATTTCCTTTGTAGTTGTAGTTTTTCATTGTTGTACAGTAAAACAGTTGTGGCATGCATGTAGATTTGCAACAAGTATTTTGCAGCTGCGCTTGCCATTAACTAGGTATTATTTTCAGTGCTATGTTAATGTGTTTTCTTGTTTTGCTCTTCAAATTGTACTTTTCTGTGTTATCGTGTGAACTATTGTGATAATAATTGCGTGTGAAAAACGTAATACTAGGCTCCAAAGTAAACTGAGAAATGACAATGAAGACCAAAGCAGTGTGTTAGCGCCACCTAGCAATGAATTAACTAATGTTCAAAGTAGTAATTTGGTAATTGCGCATAGGGAAATGGAGTGGGCTACAAATAATGGTGTAGACAGTAAAACAATTAGTGAACAGGGAAGCATTATCGATCGATCGGTCGGCAACAGCTCGCCTCAGGATTCCAAAATGACAGGACACAATCTTGCAAATACTGTAGGCTCAGGTTTTGCGTCCTCACCATTTTCTCAAATAAGTCAAGACACATTTTCTGCTTTTCAAAATGCGAATATTGCCGGTTCAAATGCACTGCCGAATAGCACTGAGGAACGTGTTTCAGACACCAGTGTATTGTTATTACAGTTAATGCAACAAATGGGACAAAGGCTACAAAAGTTAGACATAACGCTAGGACAAAATCGGAAACAAATGGGACAAAATCTTCAAAAGTTGGAGACAATGGAACAAAATCTTCAAAAGTTAGACACGATGGAACAAAACCATCGAAAGTTAGACACAATGGAACAAAATCTTCAAACGTTAGACAACACGCTTGAAGAAACACGTGAAGATTTAACTACTGAGTTACATAAAATCGAATCGAAATGTCAAAAAGTCTGTAATGACGTAAAAACACAAATTTGTGAGCATTTCCAACCTATTTTTTCGCGGCATGAAAATACATTACAGAATCACGAAGCAGCCACAAAAGAACTGCAAACTATTGTCCATGAAAATCATGAGACCTTGCAAGCTAAAACTGACTTAGCTGCATCTACGGATTCGGTTACACAACTTGCAAAAACTCAGGAAAATTTAAAGGACACAGTAGATACGATTTCAACACAAATGGACACTCTGAAACTTGGTTCAAAAAAACACACTGAGGAAATAAGTTCACTATTGGAGAAAGTAGCCGAACTTTCGGATCAGTTCACTAACTTATCTACAAGGGTGGATGATGATCTGAATGACACAAGACCTGTAGCCTTCACTGACACAGAAGAGTATGAAAAAATTAAGAAATTCAGACAAAATCAGAATCAAACTAGTACATAACACAAAAGAGAAATCCGGGAAGTACAAGATCAGTTGGCACAAGTAATACAAGAATTACGTATTTCAGAGGACATTCGCACTCCAACACAGGAAGAGGGATTTAGAAATACGTAAAAGCCACAAAATAATAACACAGGGCATTTCGGAGATTATGAAAGAAATTGGCAAGGTGCACCGAATTTTGAGATGGAACCGCCGACACAACGTAACAATGATCGATATGCGACTCGCCGACACGATGATTTTGACTATAAGCTGTTCATTACTACACGTAAGTTCAAAACATTTAAGCATTCTGGCAACGACATTCATCCACAAGCGTGGCATCATCAATTCTCTCATTGTTTTCCTCCCAACTGGTCATTAGAGCACAGATTAGAATTTATGTGTGGCTACTTAGAGAATGAACCAGCTGTAAGAATGCGATCGGTCATTCACGATTGCCACAGTGAAGGAGAATTTTATCATGCCTTCCTCTCAGCATATTGGTCTCAAGCTACACAAGACCGAGTAAAACATAGCATCATAATGATGAAACATTTCGAACAATCTGAATTTTCCAGTCTTGCGAAATATTTTGAAGACATGTTGCACAAGAATCAGTACTTGTCAAACCCATACAGCCCCTCAGAATTCATCCGCATTTGCTTAATCAAATTGCCCGAACATTTACGACATATTATTTTAGCAGGACGTTGCAAAGACGACATTGAAGCTTTTCAGGGACTGTTACAAGAACTGGAAATTGACACTGACCATCGTGGAATGCGAAAACCGGAGCACAACAATTACACGTCACATCCGTCACAATTCCGCGATGACAGAAATAATAACTGGACAGGACAACGCTATTCTTACAACGCAAATCGTGAACAAAACAGACACCACCCGTATGACAACCGTTGGCAAAATAATAATTACAGAGTAAGATTGCATTTCCGTAGTAATGAATATGACAGACACAATCATAGAAACAGACAATATGGCAACCAGAACTATTATTATCACGGGAGACAGAATAACTTCAGACGCAATGGTCCACCGTGCAGTGATAATTCAGGGAGAAATTCTCCACCACTTAACCGACAAGAAACAACCTACAGGAACTACCGACATGACGACAGTCGATAGGCCGCGCGGTTCTAGGCGCTGCAGTCTGGAACCGCGAGACCGCCACGGTCGCGGGTTCAAATCCTGCCTCAGGCACGGATGTGTGTGATGTCCTAAGGTTAGTTAGGTTTAACTAGTTCTAAGTTCTAGGGGACTAATGACCTCAGAAGTTGAGCCCCATAGTGCTCAGAGCCATTTGAACCAACCGACAGTCGATATAATCATAACGACAGACCTGAATTTCATCAGAACTGGCGGGATTCAAACAGGGCAGGGCCCTCTCGACAAGGTGAATTTGTAGAATTTAGGTCTCCTAATCCCAATAACGACGCACGCCAACAAAGAGATAGCAGACAATGACTCGCACCGCAGGCAGCCACGTGCGCCGGCTGGCTCAGAGAAAAATAACATAGACACTAACCTTGAGAAAAATTTGAGCATTCTTTACCGATGTACCATATACCACATGATAATTCCGTTGAAGCTGGAGCTCTGCATAATAGGAAGAGTAAAGGCTTGCGCCACATTTCACATGTAAAACCGTTTATTGAAAGATAATCTGCTTTTTAACTTAGTCTTTGCTATAAAATTTTTCACTTCTCGTTAGTAGTACCTTTGTCACACTTAGAAACTGTTAACATGCAACAATGTTTTGAAGTTAACTATCCAGTCTAGAACCTAGGGAATAATTAGACAGTATTTACGAGTGCATTGTTATAGTGAACAGACGACACACTGTTATTGTGTGTGTACATTCTTGCTTGTTAGTTGCACGATTACGTAACGACTATAAGGTTCACATACTTAGAACATATATCGGTACTCCTAATGAGATTTTACTGCAACGTTTTGGTTTACTTGAAAATACAATATGGATTTAAAGTACCAGATGACACAGTGGTTAGTTTATTTGACAGCTACACGATTATATCACGACGCTACTATTGTGTGACACAATTTACATTGTTGCTTTTGTGCTCTATCTGTTTTATATCTGCACAGTTTTTCTGTATTATTCTGGAAAGTAAAACATGTTTTAGTAGTAACTTTTGTGGTATAGCTACAATGAGACAGCCTTTTTCGTAGCACAACAGCACGTTACAGTATAGTACTTTCTTCATCACGGCAATAAGCGAAATAACTAAGATATTTATACGCAAAGCATTTAACTTTTGTTTATGATGAGGTGAGTGCTTTAACTTCAGCAGAACTTTGCTTACAGAGCTTACTACGACACTTCCACAGAATTATCTTACAGCAAGACGCACATTTAGCGCTACAGGACACGCATTTGACTGATTAATTTTGTACTTTAAACATTTATTTTTAAAGACTTTTGAATCACAAAGATACAAAGAAAGTTTTCGGTGATACATTTCATTCAATTGCTGTAATCTGTAACACCTGAGGGTATAATTACATTAATCCTCAGGGGGTACACTCCTACTTTGTGTACTAAGCGTGTAGCGAGCACTAGGAGCCCTAGCTAATATGGTATTTGCTTATACAACTTTACACATCGGTACCATATTTCTCTAACACAGAATTACACAGCTATCTGATCATTTAACTGAGAGAGATAATCATCTTTTTTACTACGTCAGTGACACATGTTTACGCAATTATACAGCTGGACACTATTAAGGTAAATACATTGTTTGTTCTCTATCAAAATCTTTCATTTGCTAACTATGCCTATCAGTAGTTAGTGCCTTCAGTAGTTTGAATCTTTTATTTAGCTGGCAGTAATGGGGCTCGTTGTATTGCAGTAGTTCGAGTAACGAATATTTTTGTGGGGTAAGTGATTTCTGAAAGGTATAGGTTAATGTTAGTCAGGGCCATTCTTTTGTAGGGATTATTGAAAGTCAGATAGCGTTGCGCTAAAAATTTTGTGTGTCAGTTTAGTGTTGATCAGAGCGAAATGTCTGAGTACGTTCAGTTTTGCTCAGCTGTTTGAAAATCAAATAGCGTAAGAGTTTTATCAGCACAGCAATTCATAAATTTTTCTAAGGGGACGTTTCAACCTCCACCGAAAAAATCCAAAGCTGTGCACGCCAGGTGCGGGAAACTTATGACGACCTCTTTCATTGACTGCAAAGACCCACTGGTCATTGACTTTCTAAAACACACAGCGCCACAATTAACGCTCTGCTATATGCGGATGCTTTGAAAAATCTGGCGCGTGCCATAAAGAACAAACGCTAAGGGATATTGACGGATGGCATCATTCCATTGCAGAATAACCTACGTGCTGCCGAGGTTGTTTAGACTACGCTGCAGAAGTTTCGCAAGGAAGGCCTTAAAAATGCTCTTTATAGTCCCGATCTCTTCCCACGCGGTTTCCAAATTTTTGGAGCCCTGAAGAAAGAAATTCGTGGCTGTCAATTAGCTTCGGACGAAGAGGTGCACGCAGGAGTACAATCACTGTTCTGTAGGCAACAGCAAATATTTTTCCAGGAAGGCGTTGACCGTCTTGTCTCACAGTGGGATAAATGTTTAACGTTTTCTTTTGAAATAATAAACAGTTTACTTACTTTTTCCATATGTCTAGTTTTAATTTCACTGTCCCTAATAGTGCGTGCTTTTAAATTGCACGTCTTAAACTCTAGGATAATTTAACGTTTTCTGTTGGTGTCACTGTAGAGTGGCCTGTTCTGTCAAAAAACTTAAAGAAAATAAATTGCGTATTCGTCGTATTTTACTTCATCAGTATAGAAAAAAAGTTCCATCTCTAGATGTTGATAACTGATATAACGCGTTACGTCTGTGAGACGCCTTGCATTGAGTGAATAGTGTCTGTGTTGCACCATGATCCATTCGTCCGACAGATATAGACTCGGGTAACGTTAATGAAGCGTGACAATGCTGGTGCCCATAATGTATTCAGTAGGGCCGAGAAAACTGTTTACTCTGGCAACATGGTGAGACTCTAGACACATATACAGAGGAGCCTAGATTCAAATTACACAAAACTCATACCAGTTGAGATTATCTGTGACTGCCGTATCAGTTGTCACAATCAAATTTTCGGTTGGTCCTTGACAAAGACCACGAACTGTTACTTAGCCAATAAGCGATTTGAAATGCAAATACACGTGTTTGATATGGAAATAAGGTGACACATCAGCTACTGCTCGCAGGTTAATGGCACGTTAAGTTAGTTTACAAGGTCTGTGACAGTTCCGGCAAGCAGGCAGCGAATAGAAAAGCCTGCAAATGGAATCAGCCTCTGCGTGGGACGGAGACTAGATAAAAAGAAGTAACTTATAAAAATGTGCTTGCTACTACATTCCGCAGAATAAAGTCTTTGTTGTAAATTCGACCACACGAATATCGCTATGAAAAGGTCGAAATGCTGAGAGAGGACATACTTTTGACACACCTACTGACATAAAACGAGAAATGGATCGTCTACGGCAATGCGATTTGTAAAATGACATGGAGACATAACGATGAGTGGTGGCAAACAAGGCGAAATTGCTTTCCAAGATGGGAATCTCTTTCGTGAAGTAGAAATTATGTAGCAGTTATTTAACAACTGGTAGCGATAAAGGAGGGATTCGAACATGTTCTGTTCAGTAAATAGCATCCAACCCAATTTAGAAAGAACTGGTCAGTAAAAATAGCAAAAGAAAGAAAAAGATCGTGGAGAGTGATATAGCTTAAATTTTGTGAAACAATGACAGTTTGACAGACTCGATTAGAACGCACCCTCGATTAGAACGTACCTCAGGTAGGAGAGATGAGAACTTTTAAGATGTATTAAAATATGCAGTGTCTTGATAACATGACGTACAAAGACATCAATGAAGAATGCCTAAAGCAGCTCGTGGTCGTGCGGTAGCGTTCTCGCTTCTCGCGCCCGGGTTCCCAGGTTCGATTCCCGGCTGGGTCAGGGATTTTCTCTGCCTCGTGGTGACTGGGTGTTGTGATGTCCTTAGGTTAGTTAGGTTTAAGTAGTTCTAAGTTCTAGGGGACTGATGACCATAGATGTTAAGTCCCATTGTGCTCAGAGCCATATGAACCATTTGAACCAAGAATGCCTAAAAGGCTATACATCGACCTTATAGGAAAACGGATGCAGGTGGATCACATAAGCTATCTAACGCTTCTTTAGAGGGTAATCGACTGAAAAATAAATTCAGAACTGATGACGGCGATGACAACTTGGGGTACAACGAAGTGGGGCAGTCAGTAAGATCAATGGGTCGATAACTGGCAAATCTGAAGCGAGCTCACTTGCATCACAACAGGTTTGATATACTTTTCATTCTACTTGGACAGTCTTTTTCTTCGTTTACAACAATTTACATATGAACGACTGTATTTAAAAGTGACGGCAATTTTCTTGAAGGTGTTTCAGATGAAGGACGTCCCGAAACTGCAACCACAGAAGAAATTACCGAGAAAATATACAACATTATATTGAACAACCAGCGACTGAAGGTGCATGAAACAGAAAGCTCCATAGATATATCGGAAAATGACGACGGTACGCTCTGGACACATAATTAGCTACAAGAAAGCCGTATACAAGATGGATGCTACGTGGGCTGAGCGCTGAACAAAATCGAATCCAAAAATGTATTAATCATGAATATTTTAAAAAGAATTCAACTGATGTTGTCCATTGTTCAAAATGTTCAAATGTGTGCGAAATCTTATGGGCCTTAACTGCTAAGGTCATCAGTCCCTAAGCTTACACACTACTTAACCTAAATTATCCTAAGGGCAAACACACACACACGCACCCATGCCCGAGGGAGGACTCGAGCCTCCGCCGGAACCAGCCGCACAGTCCATGTTGTCCATTGATTTGTTGCTGTCGATGAAACGTAAGTTCGCCGTCTGCCACTTCACCAGTTAAAGTAGTAGGTGAAAGTGGATGGCTATGCGAAAAATAGAAAGGATTTTTATCTCCTCGAAAGGGTTTGGACAGCGTTTTGTAGCATGTAAAAGGGATTCCAGTTAAGGACTATGTCACAGAAGATAAAATAATAAGTGCCAAAAATTATACAAGTTTTCTAGATTAGCTAGATAAAAATTTTCGAAAGAACGACATTTTTGTCGTACCGGTGACGTCAGTGATGTTTCAAATGCTAGTTTTGAAAATAGTTTATTTTAGGCACAATTCTTATAGAAACTGTACGCGATTGTGTCGAAAATAAACTGTTTCCAAACAGACAAAAATTATCTTTCCTCAGAACAACCTATATGCCAACAGAAGTGTTTTGGTAATAGGAACAGCGATCGGGAGTACGAACTGTTGGAACGTCCACCCAACTCTCCAGTTTTGGCGCAGTCTAACTTCCGCCTTTCCCCACATCTTATGAAGTCATGGCTGAAAAATACACCGAGAGCAATGTGAAAGCTATGGCTGCCGTAGAAGACGTGTTGCAGACCTTCCAAAATCGCTCTGAATGGAGAGCATCTACACAATTTAAATGATTGTGCAAGGTATATTGATCAAAATGGATAGTACGTCTAAAAATAAGCAAGGCAGATAATGTTTTACCGCATCTCCGCTAGCTATTGTGACGTGACTAAGAATCATAACATATTTACAAATAGTGATCTGAAGTAGAGACTGATATTGAAAGTCAAAGCAAAAAAAGGGACGAGGCCCTGACAGGATCAACATAAGATTTTACGCTGATTACGATGCGCAGTTATACAATTTCCCAACCTATAATTATCACAGTTATAGGGGAAAATCCCGTGCAGCTAGCAGTCCAGCATGACTGGAAGAACTCGCAAGTCATTCCCTTTTACAAAAAGGATAAAACAACGAATGCACAACGTTGCGTACCAATATAACTAACGTTAGTTTGTTAGAAAATGTTATAAGCACAAACATTATGACCTTTCTGGAGGAAAAGAAGATTCTTTCGAAGAATGAGGAAGATCTGCTGGTGTGAAATACAACTTGCTTTATCTCAAAATGCTATTTGGCAAACACTAGGCGCGAGTAAACTCCTCTGGTCTTCATAGATTTCCCAAAAAGAATTTGGCACAGTGTCGACTGGCAACCAAGATAATATCATTTAGAGAATCTTCACAGATATGCGGTTGGTGGTAGTTTCTTGATTATTAGAATGCCCAACAGAAACGAAAGAAAGGCCGGGTGTGCTCCAAGGAAGTGTAACAGGAATACTTCTAGTATCAGTATACGTAAACAATTTAGCAGATAGGGGTTCCCTACCAGACTGTTTGCTGACGAAACAGCTGCCTATGCGAAAGCACCGTCTTTGGACAGACACACACACACACACACACACACACACACACAGAGAGAGAGAGAGAGAGAGAGAGAGAGAGAGAGAGGGGGGGGGGATTCGTGTAGTTAGAGCATCGTAAATAAACAATAGTGACTGAATTTTTGGTCATTTTACATCAGGAAATGTATGGTGCTGCAAGCCTAGGTGAAACAAGACCAGAAAGACCAGTGTCGAACGCACGACTATCAAAAACATGTGCATGCAGACGAGACTTTCAGGTGCAAGCAGAAATTAGACGAAGATACAGTATACGCAAACCGCGTTCCAATAGCTTATGAAACGACCTGATTTTAGCTCTAGTACCAAACCAAAATGGTAGATATGTTTGATTATTCTAGACCACCGACATTGTGTTAAATGATTAAAACGAAGTGCATATTGTAAGAAAAATACACAGTTTTAGCAAACGTGTAGATGGACTTGAAATACCTGACGTCATTGTACGTCTCCTATGGACATCATGGAACATAGACAGTTCCTGTATTACCTCCTTCGCCTTATTGACCTAGTCACACTTCCCGCTTCGGATTCTTGACGCCAGTCGCTCACAAATGCTCAACTTTCTGATCCGGAAGATTCCTATACATAAGTTCAGTGTTGCTACAAATAACTGAAGCAATTTCACTAACCTGGAGTAGCTATATTTTTGACATAATATAACAGAACTCCGCTGTCATATCAAGAAACACAAAAAGTTCTTTTTGTTGTAGCAGCTTCCGCTACTTACTATCAGAGCAAAGCAGTTACCGACGACGGTAAAAGGTGGTAGGATGCTTATGCTGCGCTTTTATTTCCTTCTCATCAGCAGGTTACATCACTGAGAAGATATTTCAGACCACCTTCTTCACAGAGACGCATAAAGTGCAACTCCATTCCGCGGTAATGTACACCGTGAAGCCGAACTCACCGATAAAATTTGTTTAAGGAGATCTTTTGAGTATTTTGGTACAAGAAACCCATGGTCCCCGGTGGAACGTTGCCGAATAGTATTGTAGTTATGATTTATTCGATTTGTTGCCACAGTCTGTGATAATATCTTCACAACAGCGAAAACGTTTGTCATATACACTCTCCAAAACGTGCTACACAAAACGCAAAGTAATGCACCGACTTTCAGTTGAAACAGAAAGTAATGTGTCGATTCTCAGACGAAATACATAAACTTTTCTCACAGTGAACTGCACAAAACGCAACAAATGCAGAACAGTTCCTTCACATATAGTGTTCAAAATGTAAACCACCAAGATCATGGCAGATGGAATATTGACGGAGGACGCTCAGGAATACAGGAGTTTGGCTGACTTATTACGCGACTGTGGCAATCCTAGCACCGAGATCCAAGTGAGTATCGACGGGAATCTCATAAATTCGGATCTTCACAAGCATGATGAAGCAATTCATTTTCACATACACACTGAATAAGCAATCCACTGGCGTCATCTCTGACGACCGATCTGGCTGTGCAACAGGACAACCGGGCCAAATTCATTGTTGTCCAAACTGATATCAGCAGCAAGTACCGTGAGTAAAAGCAACAAGTTTGTTTTCAGAGAAGACACACACGCACATATTCGATGTTTCCAGTGCTGTGCATTTACACTGCAAGACAAAAAAACCAATGCACTACGATGCAAATTGGTCACGAACTGATATTCATACAGGCATCGACGGCAAATGCAAAACTAAACTTTGGCGGCTGATGGATGGATATGTGACGCTGCAGTGCAATTTCACTGCGCAGCTGGAGAGAACAGTAAAAAGGGGACATGTAGATACCAGGGCATATGTTGTTGTTGTTGCGGTCTTCAGTCCTGAGACTGGTTTGATGCAGCTCTCCATGCTACTCTATCCAGTACAAGCTTCTTCATCTCCCTGTACCTACTGCAACCTACATCTTTCTGTATCTGTTTAGTGTATTCATCTCTTGGTCTCCCTCTACGATTTTTACCCTTCACGCTGCCCTCCAATACTAAATTGGTGATCCCTTGATGCCTCAGAACATGTCCTACCAACCGATCCCTTCTTCTAGTCAAGCTGTGCCACAAACTTCTCTTCTCCCCAATCCTATTCAATACCTCCTCATTAGTTATATGATCTACCCATCTAATCTTCAGCATTCTTCTGTAGCACCATATTTCAAAGGTTCTAGTCTCTTCTTGTCCAAACTAGTTATCGTCCATGTTTCACTTCCATACATGGCTACCCTCCACACAAATCCATTCAGAAACGACTTCCTGACACTTAAATCTATACTCGACGTTAACAAATTTCTCTTCTTCAGAAACGCTTTCCCTGCCATTGCCAGTCTACATTTTATATCCTCTTTACTTCGACCATCATCAGTTATTTTGCTCCCCAAATAGCAAAACTCATTTACTACTTTAAGTATCTGATTTCCTAATCTGATTCCCTCAGCATCACCCGACTTTATTCGACTACATGCCATTATCCTCGTTTTACTTTGGTGATGTTTATCTTATATCCTCCTTTCAAGACACTGTCCATTCCGTTCACCTGCTCTTCCAAGTCCTTTGCTGTCTCTGACAGAATTACAATGTCATCGGCGAACCTCAAAGTTTTTATTTCTTCTCCAATGATTTTAATACCTACTCCGAATTTTTCTTTTGTTTTCTTCACTGCTTGCTCAAAATACAGATTGAATAACATCGGGGATAGGCTACAACCCTGTCTCACTCCCTTCCCAACCACTGCTTCCCTTTCATGCCCCTCGACTCTTATAACTGCCATCTGGTTTCTGTACAAATTGTAAATAGCCTTTCGCTCCCTGTATTTTACCCCTTCCACCTTCAGAATTTGAAAGAGAGTATTCCAGTCAACATTGTCAAAAGCTTTCTCTAAGTCTACAAATGCTAGAAACGTAGGTTTGCCTTTTCTTAATCTAGCTTCTAAGATAAGTCGTAGGGTCAGTATTGCCTCACGTTTTCCAATATTTCTACGGAATCAAAACTGATCTTCCCCGAGGTCAGCTTCTGCCAGTTTTTCCATTCGTCTGTAAAGAATTCGCGTAAGCATTTTGCATCCGTGACGTATTAAACTGACTGTTCGGTAATTTTCACATCTGTCAACACCTGTTCTCTTTGGGATTGGAATTATTATATTCTTCTTGAAGTCTGAGGGTATTTCGCCTTTCTCATACATCTTGCTCACCAAATGGTAGAGTTTTGCCAGGACTAGCTCTCCCAAGGCCGTCAGTAGTTCTAATGGAATGTTGTCTACTCCCGGGGCCTTGTTTCGACTCAGGTCTTTCAGTGCTCTGTCAAACTCTTCACGCAGTATCGTATCTCTCATTTCATCTTCATCTACATCCTCTTCCATTTCCATAATATTGTCCTCAAGTACATCGCCCTTGTATAGACCCTCTATATACTCCTTCCACCTTTATGCTTTCCCTTCTTTGCGTAGAACTGGGTTTCCATCTGAGCTCTTGATATTCATACAAGTGGTTCTCTTTTCTCCAAAGGTCTCTTTAATTTTCCTGTAGGCAGTATCTATCTTACCCCTAGTGAGATAAGCCTCTACATCTTACATTTGTCCTCTAGCCATGCCTGCTTAGCCATTTTGCACTTCCTGTCGATCTCATTTTTGAGACGTTTGTATTCATTTTTGCCTGTTTCATTAACTGCATTTTTGTGTTTTCTCCTTTCATCAATTAAATTCAGTATCTCTTCTGTTACCCAAGGATTTCTACTAGATCTCGTCTTTTTACCTACTTGATCCTCTGCTACCTTCACTATTTCATCCCTCAAAGCTACCCATTCTTCTTCTACTGTATTTCTTTCCTGTCAATTGTTCCCCTATGCTCTCCCTGAAACTCTGTACAACCTCTGGTTTAGTCAGTTTATCCAGGTTCCATCTCCTTAAATTCCCACCTTTTTGCAGTTTCTTCAGTTTTAATCTACAGTTCATAACCAATAGATTGTGGTCAGAGTCCATACCTGCCCCTGGAAATGTCTTACAATTTAAAACCTGGTTCTTAAATCTCTGTCTTACCATTATACTCGTATAATCTATCTGAAACCTGTCAGTATCTCCAGGCTTCTTCCATCTTTACAACCTTCTTTTATTATTCTTGAACCAAGTGTTAGCAATGATTAAGTTGTGCTCTGTGCAAAATTCTACCAGGCGGCTAATTTCTTTCCGTGAACTCAGTTGGACAATAAATATTCCTCGCAGACAGGCGATTGAACACTGTATGCAGACGTCAGCATTTGAGAGAGGACAGAGTATAGTTGAATAGCAGTGACACCACTATTCAACTATTTGGCAGGAATGTATGATCCATGGCTGCACACAGCGTCAAGAAGGAGACAACCGACCTAGAGAGACGTCAGAATGTGAGGACGGAGCAGTCGTCAGAGAGGCACACAGAGCCCAGGATTCATCATTATCATCGATCCGACGTCAACTGGTGCTGAAGTGACCACAAGGACCATTCATAGGTTGCTTACAGAAAGGTGGCTTAGCTCACAGCGCCCCTTGCACCAACTATTGACCTCTCTACACCAACAACCTCGTTCGCAGTGGTGTCGGACCCATTCGGTCTGGAAGTTCATTGAATGGAGTGGAATTGTCTTCAGTGGTGAGTCCCGCTTCGGACTGTGCTCGGATGACCAGTAAAGACGTGTATGGAGACGACCCAGACAGCGGTGGGATACCAACCTGTCGCCCGCCAGAACGCCTGACAACGAAGAATGATGGTCTCGGGCGCCATTACTTTTCATAGCAGGAGCCTTTTGATTGCCATCCGCGGCACACTTACAGCACAGCGGTACGTCGACGATATAATACGCCCCGTTTTGTTGCCCTTTATGGCAAACCATCCTGTGCTTAAAATTCAGCAAGATACTTCCCGCACACAAACAGCGACAGTTTCTACCGCTCGTCTTCCGGCTTGCCAAACCCTGCCTTGGACAACAAGGTTACCTGATTTCTCCTCGACTGAAAACGTTTGGAGCCTCGTAGGCACAGCCCTCCAACTAGCTCCGAATTTTGACGATCTAACGCGCCACTTGGAAGAATTTCGCACCAGATCCCTCGGGGGAACATCCAACGCCAAGCCGAATAGCTGGTTGCAAGAGGTCCAGAGGTAGACCGTCGCTTTATTGACTTGCTCAGTTTTTTACGTTCTCCCTTGAATAAATCACCCAATATTTCTGAAATTATGATCATTCATTGGTCTGTACATGTGCTTCACATCGACCGATTTCCATCCCATTCGCATAATTCCTTCGTGGTGCATCGTTTTTTTTTCTGTAGCGTATTATCAGTGCAATACACATACAGAGGTAAATAGGGGTAAGAAATCAAACCAAATACAATTACGCTGAAACAACGCGCAGAAGATCACGGGTCCCTTATACCAAAATACTCAGAACGTATCATGGAATAACCTACGGAACTTTGTCGGTGGAGTTGGAGCTCAGCTCGTATAAAGCTTACTCAAATGTTCAAACGTGTGTGAATTTCTAAGGGACCAAACTGCTGAGGTCATCGGTCCCTAGTCTTACACACTACTTAAACTAACTTACGCTAAAAACAAAACACACACCCATGCCCGAGAGAGGACTCGAACCTCCGGCGGGAGGGGCCTCGCAGTCCGTGACATGGCGCCACAGACCGCTCGGCCACTCCGCGCGGCTAAAGCTTACTGACACAGGATGTCTTTGTAAGGGGAAATCAACCTGTTAGACGACAATATCAAACAAATGGTTGGATAAGATGGGACGATCACAGTAAGCAGCTGCTTGAGCCTCTGCAACTGATCGATTAGAAGATTTTTGAAGGAATAAAACCGTATTGTTTATAGTTGGCTGTAATTTCCCACAAGCAAGTACAAAGTGAATATATCCTAGTTTTCTACATGAATGCAACAGCACCTCAAAAGGTGCAAAAATCTGGGAACAGACAATCCACATACGGTTGTGAAACACGTTTTATGCTCGCCAAAAATTACTGGGTGCTATGCAATATCACAGTTTCATTTCCTTGATGGGACCGATCATTAAAGGGCATTTTTATTTGGATATGTTGCAAAACAGGTTCCTGCCACAGATAGTATGAACAATGTGGATTTCATGTAGTTACAGGATGGTGGCCCACCTAGCATGATTTATTTGTTATCTTTGACTGGAGTCACACTAGTGGAACAGAAATGCTGTGACTGCTAGCATGGTGACTGTGCCAGGACTCAACTAACAACGGATCCTGTCAACCACTGTCACCAAAAAAACATGCAAATGAGCAAAGCTACATTAGTTTATGAACTAAGTTTTTCAGGAAATGTTCTATTTTTTGCATGAAAAATTAAAAATAGGTGATTGCCGATTAGTGTACTAACTTTGTTATGCAATTTTTCTTGTGACTCTTAAAGTAAATTTTTCGTTTAAAAATTTGGTTTCTTCGAATTTTATACTCTCAACATGCAGTTTGATATTGGATTCTAATTTTTCATGTTGGTCATAATTATTGTGATATTCTAAAATAATAAATCTATTTAATTTGGGGAGTTTGCAACGGAAGCCTTAGTTACTGGTTATATTTCGCTTGGTTCACTTTGTTATATATTGGTGCAGTAGAAACGAAGCTAACATATCGAAAACGTTTTAAAGCTGGAGGAAAAGCCATATCTCTCCTCTCTGGAGTAAATAGATCTTATCTAGTAGAGATATAATGCGGCACACAGCTCTTGTAGCCGTCCAAGCGCGCCAAGCTAAATGAGCTGACGTGTGCCTGCGTTTCTCTTTCACATATGATTTACCAACTCACTTACAAAAGTTTAATATTTAGTTAAAGTTCAATCGCATTGTTTAGCATGCCGTTAGAGATAAAGACCCGAAGTTCCAGCAGTATTCAGGTCTACAGGGTTATTCTAAAGTAACTATACTAGCTTAGTGGTTGCAATGTATGCATCAAAATAAGAGTAAAATTATAAATATAGTTTAGTCTGAGAGTGGTTTAGTTCCGAGATATGCAGCAGAGTAGGGATCACAAGCTCACTACAGGTAACACAAAATAAATTCTTGGCGATTCAAAAGCAACTGTACTCACTTCGTGGGTTTAATGTACGCATCAAAATAACTGTATAATGTTAAATAATGTTATGTCAGAAATTGCTTATTTCCGAGTTACTCAGTAAAGTAGGGATCAAAAGTGCAACAGAGAAACACAGCATTAATTCTTCTCAGAAAATAACGACACAAGGCGACCCAAACTCCAACACAACTACGTATTGCACAGGTACCACTGATCATGATCAAGATGATGTCCGTATAGGCGAAGACGTCTTATCACTCTCGGAATATTTCAGGCTCTGTTCATCTCATTCTGCACAGTTACACAGCCATTTTCAATTCGCTGCTGTAGTTGTGCTACATTCTCAGTTGCAGCACCATACACGAGCTCCTTGAGACGCCTCCAAAAGTACAAGTTCATGCAGCTAAGACCCGGAGACCTGGCATGTCAAGAAACTGCCAATTCATGCTCCAAAAACGTCGACACAATTTGCCAGTTGGGTGCTATGGAACAGCATCAACATCTACATGGATACTCTGAAAATCACATTTAAGTGAAACTTCCTGGCAGATTGAAACTGTATGCCGGACCGAGACTCGAACTTGGGACCTTTGCCTTTCGCGGGCAAGTGCTCTACCAACTGAGCTACCCAAACACGACTCACGACCCGTCCTCACAACTTTAATTCCGCCAGTACCTAGTCTCCTACCTTCCAAACTTCACAGAAACTCTTCTGCGAACCTTGCAGAACTAGCATTCCTGGAAGAAAGCATATTGCAGAGACATGGCTTAGCCACAGCCTGGGGGATGTTTCCAGAATGAGATTTTCACTGTGTGCCGGACCGAGAGCACTTGCGCGCGAAAGGCAAAGGTCCCGAGTTCGAGTCTCAGTCCGGAACACAGTTTTAATCCGCCAGGAAGTTTTACATCAGCGCACACTCCGCTGCAGAGTGAAAATCTCATTCTGGCACATTTAAGTGCCTGACAGAGGGTTCATGGAACCATCTTCACAATTCTCTATTATTCCAGTCTCGTATAGTCTCGGAACGAATGAACTCCTATATCTTTCTGTACGAGCTCTGATTTCCCATATTTTATCGTGGTGATCGTTTCTCCCTGTTTAGGTCGGTGTCAGCAAAATATTTTCGCATTTGGAGGAGAAAGTTGGTGATTGGAATTTCATGAGAATATTCCGTCGCAACGAAAAACGCCTTTCTTTTAATGATGTCCAGCTCAAATCCTGTATCATTTCTGCGACACTCTCTCCCATATTACGTTATGATACAAAACGTTCTTCCTTTCTTTGAACTTTTTCGATGTACTCCGTCAGTCCTATCTGGCAACGATCCCACACCGCGCAGCAGTATTCTAAAAGAGAACGGACAAGCGTAGACAGTCTCTTGTGTGGTCGGAGAAACTGATTGTCCACTATGCCGCACCAAATGTTCCCCGCAAAACGATGTTGATATCCCCGTAATGTACTTCGCGAGAATCCTTATACGCTCACTCGTGCACCTCATAAGCCTTCACGATACGCACATGGGCAAAGAGGCTCTCATTACCCGACGATCGAACAGTGAATCAGCAACATGGCGCTCGAGTAAATAATGGCAGAAATTCTGACTTGTAGGGTAGCATGCAGGTGTCAGCTCTCGTACCTTCTGCAGGTGAAATGGGAGGAAACAGAGGGCGCAGTACATTGATTGACGAACCTCTACAGCAGTGTAGAGTGGTGTGCAAAGCGGCATCAGTCGATATGCAGGCGAAGACTGTTCGGTCCCATGTTGTAATGCCTACCACAAATGACATTATTCACCATCACTCAGAAATAACAATTTCAGAAAAAACTTTGTGTAACATTTTACTCTTATTTTGATGCATACATTACACTCGCGAATATACAGAGAATCGCCCTGTATATTTGTCATTCTCTTTTGTCTGAGGTGAAAAAGTTTTATGGAAGAAGCCACCTTTCAGTAACTTCTGTTGTAAATACAGAGTTGAAAGGGGAATAAATAAAGGTGAATTAGATGAATTGTAGTACATTCTGAAACGCCCTGCTATACCTGCAGGACAGGACAGGTTGGTTGTTTTGGGGAAGGAGACCAGACAGCGAGGTCATCGGTCTCATCGGATTAGGGAAGGACGGGGAAGGAAGTCGGCCGTGCCCTTTGAAAGGAACCATCCCGGCATTTGCCTGGAGCGATTTAGGGAAATCACGGAAAACCTAAATCAGGATGGCCGGACGCGGGATTGAACCGTCGTCCTCCCGAATGCGAGTCAGTGTCTAACCACTGCGCCACCTCGCTCGGTGACAGTAGTTTAAATTGTGGAAAGGGGCCAAAATAAGGGACTGTCAGTTACACTCGAACATACAACTTTATTATTTGATCAAACATTAATAGAGCCCCCAAAAAATTTTTTTAAACACTCAGCTTTAATCTTTGGTTCTTAATTACGGGCTGAAAGCCACTTTAAAACTGGCTGAAGGGCAATAACTTAAAACTCAAGCATAATCAGGAATTTTAAAGGCAAGCCTTATCTTACAACAGTTCTTTATTTAGGCCACAAGGCAGAAGATTCCGCTTGTGCACTTCAATTCAAATAACCAAATACAGCGAAACTCCACTGGAGGGTGGCTAGAATTTTCCAACTTGAAAACCACGTTATTGCTCGCGGGAATATCCCAGCAGTAGACAACGAACTCCAAACGACACAATGTGAACAGTCTTGACTTGCTGGTAGATTAAATCAAAACTCAACTTTCGTGTCCAGGGTCGGTGAGCCACAGACCTCGTAGCAATGGGAACAGCCCCACACACTCCGACACTGCATAGAGGCCGCCAGCGGCCCCGGCCAAACTACGTCCCACGGAGAATTCCACGCCAACCGACCAACTGTGATTAAGGACAGATTGTTACAAAACAGCCCCTACGGACTAGCGACTCGGAAACCGAGGAACTGGTCGGCTGATCGCGTGCTACTGTCGCGAGCATCTATAGAACATGGTTGAACGTTCAGCGCACGTTACTGAACCCCGCAGCAGACGATCCTTACGTGTCCCCATGTTGGCTGGACGACATCATCAGTTACTACTGCCGGTGGCACGGAATATTTGACGTTGGTCCGTGCGTCAGTGGAAACGTGTTGCCTAGTCGGACGAATCACGTTCCGTTTCACTAGGTCGATGTTCGTGTCCGGATACGCCGACATCCAGGCGAACTTGCACCGCGCCTCGCACGCACGCCGGTAGGGGCAGTATTATGCTATGGGGGATATTCGCGTGATGTTCCATGGGATCTATGGTAGTAACACAAGGTACTATGACAGCTTATAAACAATGTAAACATCATCACATTATTGCGGACCATCTGCATCCCTTCATGTTTGATGTCTCCCCTGGAGATGATGGCATCTTCGAGCAGAGTAAACGTCCGTGTCCCGTGCTACAGTGGTTTGAGGAGCATGATAGTGAACTCACTTTGAGATGTTGGCCACTGAATTCCGGTGATCTGAACCCGTTGGAACACATATGGAGCGATGTGACTTGTGCGTAAACTCTGGTGCCACGTATCCCAGAACATCTATCAAGGACTTATCGGACGAGCCACAGAACCACTGCTGTATTTCTTTCCAAAGGTAGACCAACAAGCTGTTAAGCAGTCATTCAGGAAAAGTGAGAGCAAATACACTGCTCATAGTTGTACGCTGAGAAATTTTCCTAGAAGGCAGATAGTGTTCCATGTAGTTGTAAGGAAGCAACGCAGAGAGAGTGAGCTTTGATCCATTACATTTCGTGCGTACAACGGAAGAAACTCCAGTTCTTGAACTGATATTTCGACCGTATACCTTTCTGCTATATTCCGTGTGATCTGATAAACTGAAGCTAAAACAGCTGTATCCGTTATTTTAAATACGGGGCCGTGCCACAGAATACACAAGGCCAGAGGTGGTTTTCCGCTCCAGACAGCTTTGTCTGAACTGAATCTGTGGTTAGACGCTTCATCCATGGTGGGATATCAATGCTTCAACGAGAGCTGCTGAATCGACGTCTGCGCAGGTTCATCAAAGAAAGCGCCAGACTCTATGCTTCGTTCAGGCCGAAATCGCTATTTTTGTTAATTAATTTCCTCGCCAGTTGAATTTCGACGGCTTCCTTCACCACCGAGTCCCGCACTGAATAAGTCGATGCTAGCATTTCGATACTGTCATAAGGTACAGAGTGCTCTGTGTCGATGTGGTGCTCTGCAACAGCTGATTTATTGGTCTGTAAAGAGCCAGAGGTATCGTCACTATTACGTCCATAACTCGAGCACTCTAGTCGTTGTGTGCCCGATGAGTAAAACTCGCAGACGATCTTGTAAGTCCTAGTCTTGCAAGTCCTCCTTGGCGGAGTCAAAACGTGCTGCTGTCCTCGGAGGAGAGGAAAAGATCACTTTCACTTCGTACTTGGTGTGGATCTGACATGAGCTTTGACGACAGACGTCTACTCATGCAGGAAATCTATGGATTTATATCTCTCTGCTTCACCTTCATCATTCCTTAAGTTCATCTTAGGTTTTATCCGTATCTTCTCGCCTACGGTATTATTTGTGGAGAGCACGCCTTTGCTGCAGAGACACCTGTCAAGTGTAAAAGTTCATCCTGTCATATGCTACTTCTGTAGGTTCAGTCTGTCGTCTCTGTCGGAAGATGGCCGAAAGACACGGCGGAAGAAACGGAGTTTCCGTGGCTCCAAGTTCGAAATCTATTGGGCCAGTCAATACGTCGGGAAAATACGAAGATGTACAGCGTGAGATTCATTTCCATCCTCTGTGCAGGGGAAGGAACAGAAGCTCTATCCAGAAATTTGCATAACGTACCTTCATTATTGGGTTTGATAATTCAGAAGATCGAGACTTTAAAGTCATTTTCCCTTGCCATAGAGAGCGTAGCAGACACTGTTTGTCACGACAACGTAGCAATTTCGGGCCTTAAACACCAGATGTCAACTGATTTAAATCAGACTATAGGAACGTTTTCACGTTCGTCGAGGTATGGAAATCACTCAACTAAGTCGGGATACAGTGCTGATGATGAAAAACGTTACATTTGAACTGACGCTATAGTTCTTATGTTTTACAGGCAGAGTATGGTCGAGCATTTCCGTACGAAACCACACACTTAGTCAAGAGATCGATTCGCTTGTTTTGAATGGCTCTTCTCAGGTTTATTAGTTTCATACAGTAGGCTTCGGATTCACTGTTCTTCCATGTTTCATAAAATCCACATACAGAATACTTTTAACATCTCAAAAAGCTGTAGTGATAACTCTACGGGCTGACTACGCAGTAGTACCCCATGCCACTGAACGTTGATTTTTCTCCGAGTCTGCATGGGAATCCCACGTGTCAACACCGCTCAAGGTTCAGTTAGGTAGGCCTTCAAAATCTTCATCGTAACGAAAATGAAAGTCCAGAGAAGCAGTCATTCGTTGAGCTTTGTGGTTCTCAGAAGGAGTTTTGCAAACCAACGAACACAGAATTTGTTTCGTGCTAATTTATTCCCTGCGACCACACTTGAAAAACACCGCGAAATCTGCTAAAAATTGTCTGCCAGTGAGACATCATGAAACTCCGATTTTGACGAAGTTATTTCGTCGCTTTTCTGTACTAGCTCGCTGCTGACTATAGGCAGACGGCTATTTGTGTCATCAAAATTAACATTCGTCCTTCCACTCTTAAAAAATTACACTACTGACCCACGACACCATTATCATATTCGGTCTGTATACAGCAAAAATTTAGGGTTGAATGCCAATAACTTCGAAATGTATATGCTACTAAAAATAGTATTAAAGAACAGATTTCAAATTCTTGGGTTCTTCAATTACTCGCTTCGGACATCTATCTCGTTATCGCAGCTCTAGACTGAGCTACTGCCAAAGGTAGGACAGTGACTGTCCTGTTCCACCCACTGAGCCCCATTCTATTGTCCGCAGCTGAGAAGAAAGTGCACGACAGAAGTGCGGCAGCGAGTCGGGTGTGTTTGTGACATGTTCCGCAAGTCTAGGCAGAATAGCACGTGCTGCTCTAAAAACGTTTTCATGAGTACAATTACGTCAGCATTGTTACTGTCACTTGAAGAGCTTGCAGCGACGTACGTACACTGCCTGACAAAAGAGTGATAAACACAGAAGGGTAGGAGGAGACGAAGCTTCGTGGGATGAGACGGTATGTAATGTTATTTCTGTGATTACAAAATCCAGTCAAATCTGCTAAGAGTTTGGCAATACAACCCCACTTTTTAGTATGGGAAGGATATCAGAAAGCTGTTGTATACTCTCCTGAGATAAAATGGCTCACAACTGTTTCAACTGGTCCTTGATATTCTGGACTCTGGCACTGGGATGGACTTGATGTCCGAGCTGGTTCCACACACGTTCTATCGGGGCGCTTCTATGACTCTTACTGGCCGCGAGAATACACCGGCCACAGCGTTCCTGATCACGCTAAGATGTTTGATGCACCTGACTACAAACTCCGTTCTAGTAACGAGTGTCAATGATGCAGATCATGAGCCTTGGAATGTCTGACTGGGACAATTTATAGATTACTCCATCATACCAGATCTTGTCGAAGGTCTTCTCGATATCGAAAAAGGCTGCTCCAATGCTGTGCTTCCTATCTTTTGCCCTGCATATGTGTTCCACCAAACGTAGCGATTGGTGGATAGTGCTGCCTTCTGGACAGAATCCGAACTGCTCGGGAGTGAAAATCTTGTAGTCCTTCAGGGACTGGGTGAGGGCTCAGTGCGTAAGACACTCAGGTACTTTCCCAAGAAAACACGAGAGTGAAATGGATCTCTAGTTTTGCAGGAGGATTAGGCGCTTGTTAGGTTTGGGAAGTGTTATTATCTGAGCAGTTTTCCTAGTGGTTGGGAAGAAGGTTAGGGAGAGGCATTGCTTGTAGATAGTGGTGAGGTTTGTCATTGCTCAAGGAGGTAGGGGAGACACGGACCATTGTCAGGTCTGGGGGATTTGTTGTTCCTTAACCGTCTGATGTAGACAGGCACAAGATGGTCGGAAACCAGTGTAAAATCTGTTTCTAGCATAATGTCTCTCAACTAAGCTACTCGCCCGACTATTTCTGTCTCCTGCCTTTCACTCTTGTCTTTTTCGGTGACGTGAGGGTGGATTTGTGAGTCCAATGATGTTAGCAGGACTTCCACTTTCCCCTCGTCGTCATTAAAGGGACCCATCTTCCCTTCGGAGTGGTCTGTCTACTCTGGAAGTAGCCTTCTACGCTTGCTTTCATGACTTCCATACTCGTTTTATGTCGTACTCCGCTGTTCCGGGTCTTTCGTCCTAGCAGAGGCCTCTGGGATCTTGTAATCTCTCTTTCAGCTGTCCTTCCAACCGTCTAAGCAGACGATGAGCGCCAGGTCAACATCTAACGCTGTTCACATCCCCATTACAACCGCCACACCTGATAACAACACTAGCCACGAACAACACTAATGCACTCTGGGGGCCATTCTACCTGTCACAGAGAACTGCAACACGAATTATTCACATACTGGCCGATAGTGTGCACTTGTGTCAAGTTACAGTGACATATGACTGTAACACATGTGTGCTTCACTTTTTTTGTCTGGCAATGTAAATTCCATCATCTCATCTCTTCAGTGGACAAAAGTTGTACGGGTGCACACAGATCCTCATACACCATACAGGGTGTTTCAAAAAGGACTTTTCAACTGTGAAAATTCATATAAATTAATTCATAGTACCTACAGAGATGATTGTAGTGGCAGTTTGTAGGGAATTGCATCATGTTTTGTCTCGCGTAATTCGCTAGTGCCGGATTGCACTGTAAGGAGCTCTAGTGACAGTTCCGTTATCGATGGCTGCCTCCACTGGACCCGAGCGTGCTATCTATGTGTTTTGTTTTAAAAGAATCGAAGTCAGTCACAACAGTTTAGCGTAATTTCCGTACCAAGTACGCTAAAGATCCTCCTACTAGGCTTACAACTTACGAATGGCATAAATGTTTTGTAGAAACAGGGTCTCAGTGACCGCTTTACAGATCAATGGATTGGCCATGATTCACCATTTGCATGGCTCCCACGTTCCTCAGACTTGACACCAAACGATCTTTTCCTTTCTTCTTCTTTTTTTTTTTTTTTTTAATGGCAATTCATCAAGGATATCGTATTTGCACCTCCTGTGCCGGCTTCTCTACCTGAACTTGGAGCAAGAATTTACGCCACTATTGGGCAAGTTACATGTGCAATGCTACAGCGAGTTTTGGAAGAAACTGACTTTTGATGGGATGTGTGTAGGATAACCAACGGAAAACACATACAATATCTTTAGTTTAAGGTAAAAAGACTTGATGTGTTTCCATACAAAATAACTCTAAACGCAATTCTATATCTACTTTCAAGACATTTATGAATTTTTAAAGTTGTCGTTTTTGAAACACACTCTATTATCAGCACGTTACGTCCTGCCTCACCCGTGTGATCATTAATCAACACCTCCTTAGTCCCAGATTGGGGCCCTGCCACCGCTTAAATTTTGAATAATAATCAGCATTGGTGGACAAAGACTTCTAGCATAACAAATCACCCTTACTCTGCCAACAGCATTGTCAAAGAGAGAAGAGGAGCGGACAGAGGTTCAGGGCACTCTCTTGCCCTTGGAATGGGAAACTGACTCTAAAGGTGGAAGAAACAGAAATGATCAATGCCATGAGGCTGCACAACGCAACGGAAACCACTGCACAAAGACACATAATGGTTATCCACAGAACATGTGGCCTGTAACTGAATAAAAAAGTACCATGATGATCTCTCCACTGGCAAAAGATTCTGGAATAGTGACTCATTCGAATCTCTGGGAGGGGACTGCAAATGTGTGGGTGATCATGAAAAAAATAACCAACGAAAGGATAACATTATACGAGTTAGGGCTTGGAATGTAAGAATGCCGGCCGAGGTGGCCGAGCGGTTCTAGGTGCTACAGTCTGGAACCGCGCGACCGCTACGGTCGCAGGTTCGAATCCTGCCTCGGGCATGGGTGTATGTGATGTCCTTAAGTTAGTTAGGTTTTAGTAGTTCTAAGTTCTAGGGGACTGATGACCTCAGAAGTTAAGTCTCATAGTGCTCAGAGCCAATGTAAGAATCTTGGACGTGGTAGGGAAGCTACAAAATCTGAAAAGGGAAATGCAAAAGCTCAGTCTCGATGTAGTGCACGTCAGTGAAGTGAAATATAGAAAGAAGATAAGGATTTCTGGTCGGATGAGTAGAGGGTAATATAATCAGCAGCAGAAAACCGTATAACGGGAGTGGGATTCGTTATAAATAGGAAGGCAGGGCAGAGAGTGTGTTATTGTCAACAATTCTGTGATAGGTTTGTTCTCATCGGAATCGATAGCGAACCAACACCGACAACGATAGTTCGCAAGCTGAAGATGAAGGGACAGAGAAATCCATAAGGTTACTGAACGGGTAATGCAGTATGTAAAGGCAGACGAAAATGTAATAGCCGTGGGGGACAGGAATACGGTTCTAGGTGAAACAGTAGAAGAAAGAGTTACGGGAGAATACGACCTTGGTACTAGGAATGAGAGAGAGGAGAAAGACTAACTGAGTCCTGTAGTAAATTACAGCTAGTAATAGCGAATATTCTGTTCAAGAATCACACGAGGAGGAGGTATGCCTGGAAAAGGCCGGGATATACGGGAAGATTCCAATTAGATTACATCATGGTCAGACAGAGATTCCGAAATCAATACTGGATTACAAGGCATATCCAGGAGCAGGTATAGAATCATGTTACTGTTCAGTAGTGAGAAAGAGTAGGGTGAAGTTTAAGATGCTAATCAGGAAGAATCAATATGAAAAGAAGTAGGATACGAAAGTACTAAGGAGTGAAGAGATACGGTTGAAGTTCTCTGAGGCTATAGATACTGCGATAAAGAAAAGTTCAATATGCAGTTCGGTTGAAGAGGAATGGACATCTCTAACAAGCGCAGTCACAGAAGTTGGAAAGAAAAACATTGATCCAAAGAAGGTAGCTGCGGAGAAACCATGGGCAACAGAAGATATACTTCAGTTGATCGATGAAAGAAGGAAGTACAAAAATGTTCAGGGACATTCAGGAATACAGAAATACATGTCGCTGATGAATGGAATAAATAAGAAGTGCAGGGAGACTAAGGCGAAATGGGTGCGAGAGAAATGATTGTCGGAAGGACTTACTAAGCATATAGGAAAGTAAAAACAGCCTTCGGAGAAATTAAAAGCAAGGATGGTAGCATAAAGAATGCAACGGGGATTTCACTTTTAAATGCGGAGGAGAAAGTGGATAGGTGAAAAGTGAATGTTGAAGGCCTCTATGAGAGGAAAGATTTATCTGATGTGTTAGAAGCAGAAACAGGAGTCGATATAGAAGAGAAAATGGATCCAGACTTTTGAAGACTTACGATCGGATAAGGCAGAATGGGTCACCGTGGTCTAGGGGTACCGTCTTTGATTCATAATCAAAAAGTATTCGATCCCCGCCACTGCCTAAATTTTGATAAATAATCAACATTGGCGGCCGAAGACTTCCGGCATAAGAAGTCAGCCCCATTCTGCCAACGGCCTTGTCAAAGAGGGCGGAGGAGCGGATAGAGGTTCAGGGCACTCTCTTGTCCTAGGGGTGGGAAATTGCCCCTAAAGGCGGAAGAATCAGCAATGATCAACGACATGAGGATGCAGAAGGCAATGGAAACCACTGCATTAAAGACACGTAACGTGTATCCACAGGACATGTAGCCTGTAATTGAAGAAGTGTCATGATGATCTCTCCATTAGCAAAAGATTCCGGAATAGTCCCACATTCGGATCTCCGGGAGGGGACTGCCAAGGGGGAGGTTACTACGAGAAAAAGATTGAATAATCAACGAAAGGATAACGTTCTACGAGTCGGGGCGTGGAATGACATAAGCTTGAACGTGGTAGGGAAACTAGAAAATCTGAAAAGGGAAATGCAAAGGCTCAATCTAGATATAGTAGGGGTCAGTGAAGTGAAGTGGAAGGAAGACAAGGATTTCTGGTCAGATGAGTATCGGGTAATATCAACAGCAGCAGAAAATGGTATAACAGGTGTAGGATTCGTTATGAATAGGAAGGTAGGGCAGAGGGTGTGTTACTGTGAACAGTTCTAATCAGAATCGACAGCAGACCAACATCGACAACGAGTTCAGGTATACCTCTCGACGTCGCAAGCTGAAGATGAACAGATAGAGAAAGTGTATGAGGATATTGAAAGGGTAATGCATTATGTAAAGGGGGACGAAAATCGAATAGTCATGGGCGACTGGAATGCAGTTGTAGGGGAAGGAGTAGAAGAAAAGGTTACAGGAGAATATGGGCTTGGGACAAGGAATGAAAGAGGAGAATGACTAATTGAGTTCTGTAACAAGTTTCAGCTAGTAATAGCGAATACCCTGTTCAAGAATCACAAGAGGAGGAGGTATACCTGGCAAAGGACGGGAGATACGGGAAGATTTCAATTAGATTACATCATGGTCAGACAGAGATTCCGAAATCAGATACTGGATTGTAAGGCGTACCCAGGTGCAGATATAGACTCAGATCACAATATAGTAGATGAAGAGTAGGCTGAAGTTCAAGACATTAGTCAGGAAGAATCAATATGCAAAGAAGTGGGATACGGAAGTACTAAGGAATGATGAGATACGTTTGAAGTTCTCTAACGCTATAGATACAGCAATAAGGAATAGCGCAGTAGGCAGTACAGTTGAAGAGGAATGGACATCTATAAAAAGGGCCATCACAGAAGTTGGGAAGGAAAACATAGGTACAAAGAAGGTAGCTGCGAGGAAACCATGGGTAACAGAAGAAATACTTCAGTTGATTGATGAAAGGAGGAAGTACAAACATGTTCCGGGAAAATCAGGAATACAGAAATACAAGTCGCTGAGGAATGAAATAAATAGGAAGTGCAGGGAAGCTAAGACGAAATGGCTGCAGGAAAAATGTGAAGACATCGAAAAAGATATGATTGTCGGAAGAACAGACTCAGCATACAGGAAAGTCAAAACAACCTTTGGTGACATGAAAAGCAACGGTGGTAACATTAAGAGTGCAACGGGAATTCCACTGTTAAATGCAGAGGAGAGAGTAGGTAGGTGGAAAGAATACATTGAAAGCCTCTATGAGGGTGAAGATTTGTCTGATGTGATAGAAGAAGAAACAGGAGTCAATTTAGAAGAGATAGGGGATCCAGTATTAGAATCGGAATTTAAAAGAGATTTGGAGGACTTACTGTCAAATAAGGCAGAAGGGATAGATAACATTCCATCAGAATTTCTAAAATCATTGGGGGAAGTGGCAACAAAACGACTATTCACGTTGGTGTGTAGAATATATGAGTCTGGTGATATACCATCTGACTTTCGGAAAAGCGTCATCCACACAATTCCGAAGACGGCAAGAGCTGACAAGAGCGATAATTATCGCACAATCAGCTTAACAGCTCATGCATCGAAGCTGCTTACAAGAATAATATACAGAAGAATGGAAAAGAATATTGAGAATGCGCTAGGCGACGATCAGTTTGGCTTTAGGAAAAGTAAAGGGACGAGAGAGGCAATTCTGACGTTACGGCTAATAATGGAAGCAAGGCTAAAGAAAAATCAAGACACTTTCATAGAATTTGTCGACCTGGAAAAAGCGTTCGACAATATAAAATGGTGCAAGCTGTTCGAGATTCTGAAAAAAGTAGGGGTAAGCTATAGGGAGAGACGGGTCATATACAATAAGTACAACAACCAAGAGGGAATAATAAGAGTGGACGATCAAGAACGAAGTGCTCGTATTAAGAAGGGTGTAAGACAAGGCTGTAGCCTTTCGCCCCTACTCTTCAATCTGTACATCGAGGAAGCAGGAGTGGAATTAAAATACAAGGTGAAAGGATATCAATGATACGATTCGCTGATTACATTGCTATCCTGAGTGAAAGTGAAGAAGAATTAAATGATCTGCTGAACGGAATGAACAGTCCAATGAGTATACAGTATGGTTTGAGAGTAAATCGGAGAAAGACGAAGGTAATGAGAAGTAGTAGAAATGAGAACAGCGAGGAACTTAACATCAGGATTGATGGTCACGAAGTCAATGAAGTTAAAGAATTCTGCTACCTAGGCAGTAAAATAACCAATGACGAACGGAGCAAGGAGGACATCAAAAGCAGACTCGCTATGGCAAAAAAGGCATTTCTGGCCAAGAGAAGTCTACTAATATGAAATACCGGCCTTAATTTGAGGAAGAAATTTCTGAGGATGTACGTCTGGAGTACAGCATTGTATGGTAGTGAAACATGGACTGTGGGAAAACCGGAACAGAAGAGAATCGAAGCATTTGAGATGTGGCGCTATAGACGAATGTTGGAAATTAGGTGGACTGATAAGGTAAGGAATGAGGAGGTTCTACGCAGAATCGGAGAGGAAAGGAATATGTGGAAAACACTGATAAGGAGAAGGGACAGGATGATAGGACATCTGCTAAGACATGAGGGAATGACTTCCATGGTACTAGAGGGAGCTGTAGAGGGCAAAAACTGTAGAGGAAGACAGAGATTGGAATACGTGAAGCAAATAATTGAGGACGTAGGTTGCAAGTGCTACTCTGAGATGAAGAGGTTAGCACAGGAAAGGAATTCGTGGCGGGCCACATCAAACGAGTCAGTAGACTGATGACAAAAAAAAAAAAAAAAAAAAAAAAAAAAAAGGCAGAAGGAATAGATAACATTTAACCAGAATTTCTAAAATCATTGGGGGAAGTGGCAACAAAACTACCATTCACATTGGTGTGTAGAATGTATGAGTCTGGCGATATATTATCTGACTTTAGGAAAAATATCGTCCACACAATGCCGAAGACAGCAAGGGCTGACAAGTGCGAGAATTATCGCACAATCAGCTTAACAGCTCATGCATCCAAGCTGCTGACAAGAATAATATACAGAAGAATGGAAAATAAAACTGAGGATGTGTTGGATGAAGATCAGTTTGGCTGTAGGAAAGGTAAAGGCACCAGAGAGGCAATTCTGATGTTGCGGTTGATAATGGAAGAAAGAGCAAAGTAAAATCAAGACACGTTCAGAGGATTAGTCGATCTGGAAAAAGCGATTGACAATGTAAAATCGTGCAAGATGTTCGAAATTCTGAGAAATGTAGGGGTAAGCTGGAGAGAGAGACGGGTAATATACAAAATGTACAAGAGCCAAGAGGAACTAATAACAGTGGATGTAGTCTTTCGCTCCTACTGTTCAGTCCGTACATCGAAGAAGCAATGATGAAATAAAAGACAGATTTAGGAATGAAGGATGTCAATGATACGATTCGCTGATGACAGAGCTACCCTCAGTGAGAGTGAAGAAGAATTACATGATCTGAATAGAATGAACAGTCTAATGAGTACACAGTATGGTTTGAGAGTAGATCCGAGTAAGACGAAAGTAATCAGAAGCAGCAGTAATGAAATCAGCGAGAAACTAAGCAGGATTGATAGTCTCGAAATAGATAAAGTTAAGGAATCCTGCTACCTAGCCAGCAAAATAACCAAAGACGGACAGAGAAAGGAGGACATCAATAGCAGAATATTACTGGCAAAAACGGCGCTCCTGGCCAAGGCAAGTCTACTAGTATCATACATAAGCCTTAATCTGAGAAAGAAATTTCTGTGAATGTTTGTCTAGAGCACAGCATTACATGGCAGTGAAACATGGACTGTGGGAAAACCATAATAGAAGAGAAGCGAAGCATCTCATATTTGGTACTACAAACGAATTTTGAAAATTAGATGGTTTGATAAAGTAAGGAATGAGGAGGTTTTGCGTATAATCGGAGAGAAAAGAAATATGTGGGAAATACTGACAAGAAGAAGGGACAGCGTGATAGGACATCTGTTAAGACATCAGGGAATACATCCATGGTAGTAGAGGGAGGTGTAGACGGTAAAAATTGTAGAGGAAGATAGGGATTGGAATACATCCAACAAATAGCTCAGCACGTTGGCTGCTAGTGCTACTCTGATATGAAGAGGTTGACACGGGAGAGGAATTAATGGCAAGCTGCATCAAACCAGTAAGAAGACTAATGACACGAAAAAAGTCCTTTCAGTCCATTCATCAGTGAGTAACAACCAATGTCTTTTAGGTACACACAGTCCATATGTACACTCAGTTCCAAGTTATTCATTTCCCTTCTGGGGAACAAATGCACAAATCATGAACACTGTTTTACAACTACAGGAACGGACCATAGGAATAGTAACCAAAAACAGAAATCGAGCTCAGTGTATTTTAATTATACCCTGTGAGTTACACTTTCCAATCAGTTATGTACATCAGAAACGACATTGGTAATTATCGTACAAACATTTCAGTCCACAACCGTGGGATAAGATACAGATTGAGCTTACACTTGTGATATTCAGTCCAAAGGCTGGTTTGATGTAGCTCTCCATGCTAGTCTATACTGTGCAAGGCTCTTCATTTCTACATAACTAGCGCAACTTACATCAATTTGAACCTGCTTACAGTATACAAGCCTTACTCTTCCTCTATAATTTTTACTCCCCCCTCCCCACTTCCTTCCATTACCAAATTGATAATTCCTTTATGTCTCGGGACGTGTCCCATAACCGATCCCTGTTTTAGTCAAGCTGTGCCATAACTTACTTTTTTCCCTCCAGTTCAATACAGTACCACTTTATTTATTATTCGATCTACTCATCTAATGTTCGACATAGTATCACCTCATTTATTATTCGATCTACTCATCTAATGGTCAATATTCTTCTATAACTCCACATTTGAAAGTTCCTATACTCTTCTTATCTGAGAAGCGTATCGTCCACGTTTCATTTCCATACAAGGCTATACTCCAGACAAATATCTTCAGAAAAGACTCATTAATATTGAAGTTTATATTTAATGTTAACAGATTAATCCTAAATGGTTTTCGTGCTATAGCCAGTCTGCGTTTTATATCCCCTCGGATTCGGCCTTCAGCCTTTATGTTGCTGCCCAAACATCAAAAATCGTCTACTACTTTTAGGTCTCATTTCCTGATTTATGAGTAATTCCATCAACTGATCTTATTCGTCTGCATTACATCACTCCTGCTTAACTTCTGTTGACGTTGATCTTATAATCTATTTTTAAGATACTAACCATTCCCTCCAATTGCCCTTCCAAGGCCTTTTTTGTCTCTGACCGAATTAAAGTGTCATCGAAAAACCTCAAAGTCTCCCTGAAATTTAATTCCCTTTCCAAATTTCTTCTTCGTTTTCCTTCACTGCTTGCTCAATGTACAGAGTGAAATACACTGGGGAGAGACTACAGGCATGTCACTTCATTCACAACTACATACGCTCCGATTCTTATAACTACAGTCTGATTTCTGTACAACCTCTAAATAACGTGTCACTCCCTGCATGTTATCTCCGGAATGTTCAAAAATTCATCAATATAGTCCAGTCAACACTGTCAAAAGCTGTATCTAAATCTACAAGTGCTATAAACGTAGGTTTGCCGTTTCGTCAGCCTAGCTTCTAGTCTTCGTCTAATCTTGAGTATCCTTCAATATTTCTTAAAAATTTTGTTTCCACTGTTTAAATCTTACTTCTATCCTTCTGAGTAGCCTTCCAAGTCTCAGTCCCACACATTGAACCCGGTGTTGCCATTGCTTTATTAATGGTAAACCCTGTGTTCTCCTGTTATTGGAAGTTATCTGTTCAAAGCGTAGAATATTAGTTTCTACTTCTTGATTTTTGTTACAACTTATATCCGATGCTAGATAGTAGAAACGAGAGATTTGTTCTATTATGTGTGGTTGATAATCATCTTTGAACGGACTGGTGTTTGTCCTTAAATGCTATCCATTACTCTAGTTCTAAGTCATATTTTTGGGTAGTTTCTTCAAGTCTATATACAGACCTTTCAATATCATCTTCTCTTTATTTGTATGATTGTAAGATCATCCACTAACAATAAAATATTTATTGCTCTACTGTGATTAATTTTTACTGCAAGGCTGAATTCTGCTTCCAATTTTTTAATGATGGGGTTACTGTGAATGTTAAATAATGTGAGTGAAATGCTACACCCTTGTCCTACTACTTGACTAGTTGTTAATTCAATATTTTCAGTCATCCCATTATTGATTAAAATATCAGCTGCTTGATATGTTTTTTTTTTCAGTAGTTGTATTAAATGCCGGAGGTACCCTCTGAGATTCATTTCCATTGTTTGGACCTGTTTAATGTTTCAGAGGGTTTTTCAAGTTAATAAATGCAGAATGAGTTTCCAAGTCGAAATCTTGGCCTTTTTTTTGTCTTAGTGACGATGTTATCTATGCAGAAACGATATTTTCTAGATCATGCTTGTTTTTCTCTAACAGTGCATCAGTTATTAGTCTTAAGCCGAATATTTATTATCCTACAGTGTACTTTTTAGATGGAGGTGAGTAGGCTAATCCTTCTGTAGCTTTCACAGTGGTTATTGAATATTATGTGTTCAAAGCACTGAATCTTAGTTTCTCTGCCTTGATCTTTATTGTAACTTAAGTATATCTATTACTTCTGCTTTAAGCTATGCAGATGGTACATCACACTTTTTCCAAAATTCGTTTATTAAGCGTAAGAATCCCATACAAAAGAACCTTCTCCTATATTTTAGCAACTCAGTGTTTATCCCCTTTAGACCACGCATGTTTCTCTTTCTTGACTCTTTTAATGCTTGTCTTAATTCTTACAGTGTTACTGAGTCTACTGTATTTAATTCCTTGTTGGTGTTATCTTCTACATTTTTGGTCTCACTATAGAATAAACCTTCATACTAACTTTTGAATGCTTCATTCTTATTAACTGTTTTTAATCTTATTGTGTCTTTTTTGTTGAATTAAGGTCTTTTAGCACTTTGTACGCTACTAACTGTCGACCATGAACATAATATTCGATGTTGCTTAAATATCTGTTCCAAGTTTGATTAAGAAATATCTAGTAGAAGCTTTCGCTTGATTTCTCACCTTTTCATCTTCTTAATACTTCTCTAATGTAGGTTACTATAGATATTTATTATAGGCTGCTTTCTTTTCTTCGATTATTTCCTCAGTTTCTTCATTCCATATCATCAAGCCTTTCTCTTTACAGTTTTTTAAGTTTTCCAAGACATCTTCGTTTTTCTTCACTCATCTCATTAAATTTTCCCAGTCTTAGTTTGTATCTTCTTTTGTCGTTGCATTAGGTAGATAGCCTCGTGTTTTTCTTTGATGCAAAACTTGTTTACTCTCCTCTTGCATAAGATATATTTTTTGTACCTCTTCATTGTTATTACCTTTTGGTTTGGTTTTCATCCATCTTCCACCATTACAATTTCTGAAATAATCAAAAAGTAGTCCAATCCGATTTATGAACTTCTAAGTACTCTAGTATCTTAAACAATATCATTCATTTTATTGTTGACAATAATATAGTCAATGACTGATCGTTGTCTCTTAATGTGGACGTATATTTGGGAACATCTTTCTCCTGAGTGAGCGCTCCAAGTTTCCATCACTTCCGACAGATAGCGTAGCTGCAGGACTGTTTCAAAATATCGTGTGTAAGTGACGTACGTTACAAGCAACGTGTCGTCATTGCATTTCTCACTGCAGAGAAACAAACTGTGGGGAATATTCACAAACGCTTGTGCAAAGTCTATGGAGCACCTGCTGTCGACAGAAGTACAGTTAGTCGCTGGGCGCGGAGGGTGAGACCATCAGAAGGCGGTTCGGCGGAGCTCCATGATTTGCAGTGGTCGGGGAGACCATCCACGGCTGTCACACCTGACATGCTGCAGCGAGCTGATGATGTCATTCACGAGGACTGACGCGTTCGTGGAAGACATCTTGAGGACAATGAAGCGGCGACTGACACAGTGCAGCACTGGCTCCACCACAAGGACGGGGATTGGTACCGACAGAGCATACACGCCCTCGTTTCGCACTGGAGGAAGGTCATAGAACGGGATGGAGATTACGTGGAAAAATAAGGTGTATAGATAAAACAAATTCTTTCATGTGTGTAATTCTCATTATGTTCAATAAAGAATTGTTAAAGAAAAAAATGCGGTGCATTACTTTCTGGGCAACCCACGTATAGGCCTATCGTAATACAAGTTCTTTTGTACCCTGTAATGTCACAAAATGCGAAGGATTAAGTTTTATAGTCTTAGCTTTAAGAGAAAAGCCAACGAAGTAACTGCGGGTCATCCTCTTGTAGGAGATCAGAAAAAAAATTGGTGCAAAGATAGGTAGGAGGATTCTCGTGGCTGAAGAGGTTGTTGTTGTTGTTGTGGTCTTCAGTCCTGAGACTGGTTTGATGCAGCTCTCCATGCTACTCTATCCTGTGCAAGCTTCTTCATCTCCCAGTACCCACTGCAACCTACATCCTTCTGAATCTGCTTAGTGTGTTCATCTCTTGGTCTCCCTCTACGATTTTTACCCTCCACGCTGCCCTCCAATGCTAAATTTGTGATCACTTGATGCCTCAAAACATGTCCTACCAACCGATCCCTTCTTCTAGTCAAGTTGTGCCACAAACTTCTCTTCTCCCCAATCCTATTCAATACCTCCTCATTAGTTACGTGATCTATCCACCTTATCTTCAGCATTCTTCTGTAGCTTCTATTCTCTTCTTGTCCAAACTAGTTATCGTCCATGTTTCACTTCCATACATGGCTACACTCCATACAAATACTTTCAGAAACGACTTCCTGGCACTTAAATCTATACTCGATGTTAACAAATTTCTCTTCTTCAGAAACGCTTTCCTTGCCATTGCCAGTCTACATTTTAAATCCTCTCTACTTCGACCATCATCAGTTATTTTACTCCCTAAATAGCAAAACTCCTTTACTACTTTAAGTGTCTCATTTCCTAATCTAATTCCCTCAGCATCACCCGATTTAATTTGACTACATTCCATTATCCTTGTTTTGCTTTTGTTGATGTTCATCTTATATCCTCCTTTCAAGACACTGTTCATTCCGTTCAACTGCTCTTCCAAGTCCTTTGCTGTCTCTGACAGAATTACAATGTCATCGGCGAACCTCAAAGTTTTTACTTCTTCTCCATGAATTTTAATACCTACTCCAAATTTTTCTTTTGTTTCCTTTACTACTTGCTCAATATACAGATTGAATAACATCGGGGACAGGCTACAACCCTGTCTCACTCCTTTCCCAACCACTGCTTCCCTTTCATGCCCCTCGACTCTCATAACTGCCATCTGGTTTCTGTACAAATTGTAAATAGTCTTTCGCTCCCTGTATTTTACCCCTGCCACCTTCAGAATTTGACAGAGAGTATTTCAGTTAACATTGTCAAAAGCTTTCTCTAAGTCTACAAATGCTAGAAACGTAGGTTTGCCTTTTCTTAATCTTTCTTCTAAGATAAGTCGTAAGGTTAGTATTGCCTCACGGGAAAGAGGTATCTTACTGAAAAAAGCATAAGGTGTTCCCTGGTCTTTGGGAAGATCCACAGTTGAGCGGCTGTGCACACTCGAGCTGGTTACTGATGTGTGAGAAAGTTTCAGTGGAAAACAGTATAAGGCAAGAAACTGTGATAGGAGACTGAATGTTATATGTATTGGTACACTAAGTTTTCGAATGTGTGAAATTCATCTTTTCCTTTTTCTACTCCTTTCTTTCTTCTGTCCTTTCCTTTTTATTTAATCAATAAACAGTTTCTGTTTTGGGAAATTTTTATATAGCACGTACTAGAGGAAAGATAATGTTGAGGTTCAAGTAATGCACAGGCAATGAGGGTAACTTATTACCAGTCAGGGTATCTTTGTACCACTTACTACTTTTGTTTCAGATAGTTGCTGCTCCAACTACTTGAATTATTTTGTACTGAAAGTAACAGTTTTATTACCTCTGTGGTTTCTAGTTATTAGTTTAGTTGTATTGCCACTTTATTGTCAAGCTTGTGATTATGCTTTAATTGCATTGTCTGTGAAGAGAGCTTTTGGCGTCAGTGATTTAAGATGAACAGTGTCAGGTCTATACAAAAGTCTTGATACTTCAAAGTAAACACGCAATACTGAATTAACACTCTTGGTTTTTATTTCTTATTAACACCTGTTTTACTTCTGCAATAATCTAAATTTACCCAGTGCACCTTAGATGTATGAAAAATGCTACATTTTGTAAGGCTGGTCTACAGTTACCCAGATTGAATGTGTAACTTTGTATCAGTATTAAAATAGTAATTTAACTCTGAAAGGGCATAACTAGTGTACATTTTTTCACTTTCCTACACTCAGTAACTATAGATAAAAATGTTACAATATCTGTTGTGAGATGTAACATATTTTGTGTCAGTATTCTCAAAGCATGGAAAAAAGTGGTACAAAGTTACGTCGATTGACTGCATTTCATAGGAATTCATGGGGACATGAGACGAAACCTAAAGGACTCTTGGGCAAGGAGTAGATATAAGTCGAGAATGAGTACGTAAGAGGATAAGGCAACCTAAGGAGTAAGTTAGAGAGAACACTGATCAATCTAAAGGTGACGGCAGAGATGGCACGAGACTATTGGTGTGATCAGCGTGGGAATTGTGCGGGTTACTGATGTGTGACAAAGTTTCGGTGGAAAACAGTATAATGCAAGAAACTGAGGTAGCAGACTGAATGTTAGATGTATTGGTACACAAAGTTTTCGAAGGTGTAAAATTATCCCTATGAGCAATTTTATAAACGATAAGTATCACTGTAGAGCCTAGAAAAAAAAAGACAAGGTGGCCACAAGCACTAGAAAACTACGTGAAGTAGTGTTTAACTTCAGTATATAAACGAAAGAGACTAAGCAGTCTTGAGTGCTAGCGCTGGCTGGTAAACCTGTTGTAGGTGCTTTTGTGAAATTAAACGGACTAAGCACCCCTGTGCACTAATATACGAGCGTGTGCTGAAAAGTAATACCTCCTAATGTTCTCTTCCAGCAAGGCAATGATAGACCATACACGCACGCTGCAACGTCTATAAAACCAGAGCTAGCGTAGATGTCGTACATTTAAGGACTACAGTAAGTTGGAAGTGATCTTCTTAACTGCAAATGTTCCATTCAAAAGGTATGAAAGTCTAAGGTCTAAAAGAAGTATGTTTATTGTTACTTTTCTTAGAAGCATGGAAACAATCGAGAAAGACTTTCAATGATTTCACGATTCAGGCGAGTAGGAATGAGACGATAAAACGACAAAGCAGCAAGAAGTAGAAGGGGGGTAGACTGCGGAAAACCATTTCCACACGGTTCGGCAATTGGTGCCATTAGGGCACCATTATAGGGCGAAATTCTGAGGTTTGCGAACCTAGCCCACAGCTGAGAAAGAGACAAAGCTAATGGGAAATTACAGAGATCGTCTGTGACGAAGAAGGAACGACTACACTGTACTGCTGCATAAAGCAGAATAGCACTCTCTTGTCCCATATCTTCCGAAAGGTCTCTTCAACACAGGAGGCACCACAGATGGAGAGCTGAGAGTCACCCCACATCCGTCTCTAAATGCCACGAACATTAGCAGAGCCATAAGAGCAAATGTTGTGATGTGTGTTGTAAGTGTGAAAGAGTGGTAAATAGTGATATTCAATATAAAGAGAAGGGAAAAGAGTGTACGACATAACAATGTAGTGCGAGAAAGGTGTTAACTCTTATTGTTTTTGTGTGCTGCGATTAAGTTCATTGCAGTTTATTTGTACGTACATGTTTTTTATTATAGCAATTTGATTAAGGGTATACGGAATGAGTTTTTCAATAAGAAAATCATTTTTGGGAAAATGAATTTTGGAAATATTTGAGGTCTCCCGCTTAAATTTGTGCATGAAATATTGTTATGGCATACATAGAAGTATTTTAAATAGTTTTTTAAAAACTGCAGCACACTATGTTTAGCGTTTGTATTGTTTAGTTTTTTAGTAAATCCATGTGCTTTTGGTGAAACTCATTTTTGGTGAAGTCACTGAGTTTTCCTCACTTCAAGATGTCAAGATCTGGTCTGAAGGTATTTAAAAAAGTGTACATTGACACAAGAAAGTAAAAGGTGCTAAATGCTCGTCTGATTCATAGTTCTACATCATTATTTGACGTTCTAGTAGTGTCTAACCTCTTCCCTTATAGTGATACATTGCATCACGCTGCTGCCACGATACCCGAAAGTTCTTTAAAAAGAAAACTAGTTGGAACTGAAGAACGATACAAGAAACTAAATGCTGCGACTATAAAATATGAGATGATTAATGTGTCTTTATTATTAGATCTTTTGGAGAACAATGTATGTTGCAAACAGTGTGGGAAATGTGGTGTATCACTGGAACCAAACATACATATAGAACTTTCTTATGAATTAGAGTTGATGTGCAACTACTGCAATTTTTCAATTCCTCACATGTTACTGCACATACAGATAAACTGTATTATATAAACGTTAGACTGGTTTATGGATTACGGTCTATAGGTAAGGGCATGGCTACAGGTGTCGTGTTATGTGTGATGAACATCCGTGCTCCACCCATAAAATACGACAAACACATCATTGTAATACGCTCTGCTCTCGAAGATGTAACATGGGAAAATATGAGAGAAGCTGGTGAGGAAGCTGTTGTTGAAAATAATAATAATATTAGGGACTTGTCCATAGTTTTTGATGGGAACTGGCTGAAGAAAGGTCACACAACTCTGAATGGTGTTGTAACAGCTACAAGCGTTGACGTTGGCTAAGTGCATTCCAAATTGTTATAGTTTTTAGCGGTGATTTGGAAGTTGCTGGAGTACAAAGTATTTATGAATGCTCAGTAAAACGGTATAGCGATAAATGGATAAATTATCTTGGATATGGTGACCCACAGTGAGGAACAGAGGCCGTATGGGACAGTGTCAACATTTGCAGACTGCACTGGTCACGTTCAGAAACGCATGGGATCAAGACCTCGACAGCTCAAGGCTAACATGGAAGGCAAGAAACCGAAGGATGGAAAAACTTAAGATTCGAAAAACAGAGTGGCAGATGTTGCTATAGACCACATTCAGAAGTGGTATGGTCTAACAGAATACAGCAGATGTAGAATTAATGAGAAGAGCAGTGGAGGATCTGTTTTCTTCACACAGCTTCAAGCAATGGGAATCCCAAACATGGGCTATGTTGAATAGGAGGCAGTAGTTGGTGCAAGTACAATAGAGGCAAGGTAACTGAGAAACAATACAACCAACCTCATCATTTGCCACCTGCAATAATGGACGAAATAAAACCAAAATTCTCAGATTTCGCACATATTAGGCTACTAAAGAAACGTGGTATGGAATAGAATATCTAAAACTGTGTTTGTGGGTATAAATATTCTTCAGTTTGGCATTTATGATGCTGTTTCATCTTTCAATCAGGGCAGCGTAACAGATGATGCTCTGTGTAGGAGTAAAAACGGCAGCAGCTATTTTTTGTTTAGAAAAGACCGGCTCATGTCTGCAGATAATGCAGTAAAAACCTATTAAAAGATGGCCAGAGATCATAGGAGGGCCACAAAACGAAGCTTTTAGACACTTGTGATAATACTAGCTATGCAGCAGGCTTGCTTCGAAGTAAAATATTTGAAGCTCATTTCCCGTAACTAAATTTATTTTGTGTACTGCACGAGGTACATTTTCTCAGAGTATATTTATGGTAGAAAGATGTAATTTTCAGGTGTTGTTCCTTAAAGCCTTTTAATATATCTGGATTAAAAGATTTGTGAAATTATTTTGTATTGTAGGAACTGTATTTTAATATACTTTCTCAAATGTACAATTTTTTAAGCTTCAGAAAATAAATCTCAAAAACTGAGCTTTATATTTCCAAAATCATTAATTCAGTGGAAAAGAAGAACAAATGTTTGCATTCTATTAAAAATTTAAGAGTATAGTCCCAATAACTCACGAGGAAACGTTCGTAACTTTTGACTCAATTTAACATTGTAAGTGTAGGATATTCCGTAAACCCTTAACGTAATTAGACTCGGATGAAAATATCTAGGATAATAGACAATTTTGGAACAAAACAAAATATAGGGTCAGTAGGCATTAAGTGAAAAATTTTGGTTTAGATTAAAGAGTTGTATTTGATAAATAGAATTAAATTGCGTCAGAAAACTGATAGCCAGATATTGATTTTCAAAACTCTTGGTCCTTTTACAGTGAGAAGTGGGATGAGAGGTGACAGTAATATGTTGTATCACTGACCACACTCATTTTCTACAGCTAAAGTTGTGTTATCGAGTCAACAGAGTAAGGGAAGGAATGATAGTGCAACATATCATCACTGTGTGCTCTGATTAATTTAGTATTGATTGGTGCTTACTGCGTACTAACCCGACCTTCGACTCTGCAGACATCTGAGTTTTAACTGAGTGCGTGCAACGGAATTCCCTAGAGTGCACGGCAGGCTTACAGACTGTAGTAGCGGCGAGGGCCGCCGAGCACCTGGATAAACGCAAGTCACCACTGATGGGTCCGGAGTGAAGCGTTAGGAGGACTGTGGAGCCTTAGCACATGGATAGTACCAGGAAAAAAAAAATAAAATAAGACGTAGTTTGTGGGGGCAAACACCCCTTCGAAACAAGCAGTTGGACTCATCCCAAGCCCTGAAGGGTGGGAAAGCAAAAACAGTCCATCCTGAAAGACGGGTTTTTGAAGATACAAACGTAAAATTATTGCAAGCAGTGTTGCGAGGGAATTAGTAATGTAGGAAGCAATGGATAGCAAAATCCTATGAGACACATTTTTAAATCGGACTAAGAAGTGTAAAACAACTGCTCCTAGCCCCATGCAATTACTAATCCCAAACAGGTAGTTCAGAAAATGTGTGATTGTGAACTTCTAATAGAATGAAAATGCTTGTGAGATTTATAACTAAAAACGTGGGTTACATTAAGTAGATAAAAGGAAGTGAAATATTTATGCATCAACTATGTACTGCATGTGACACATGATCTTCCTTATAAATCTTTCAACTATTTTCACTGTTATTAAAAATGTTGTAACTGTGATTTAAAGTTTTGATATTTTGTGCGAGGGGAGTCCAAAACATGAGTCACAAATTATTATGGCACACCAAGTAGCTTATACTGAATGTCGCCATACACTTCAGAGTACAGAGACATAACAGTATCTTTTAACATAATCACCAAGTCTCTTTAAACAACGGTCAGGACGTTCTAACAAAGGTTCAATACCACGACGACTGATACCTGCTCGTTGGTGACGGAGCCAGCTGTGTCATGAGCACGGTGTGAGTTCTCCTTTACTATTGTTCGGCATAAGAGAGCAAATGGGTATTGGAACATGTAAAAAGGGCATGTAAAAATATGTATATAATTTTTACGTACGTTTGTTGTACCAATGTTTTAGATACACGGTACACTGGAAGCCAATAGGAGACTTAACGACGAAGCAGCGAGGCAGCCACTTGTCATTGCACGAACTAGAGATGTAACGGCACTGCAGAGAAGCCGGCCACTGCTCCAGCTTGCCGAGGATTGACGAATATATTGAAATTATTGTCAAATATCGAGGCAGCGTTGCTTATTTGTTCGGACTAATGTTTCCAAATGACTTATACTTGAGAAAGGCTGTCCACAAGCTTCGTAGGAGTCAGTTCGTCAAAAGACAACGGTCATAGTCCGTCTTGGTTGAGGTTTGATTTGTGGTTTGATGGGGTCAGTCTTTTGATAAGCAGACTTACGAGTATGGTAAGTCAAATGTTGTGAAGAGACTACCGTTAATTGGTGGAGCTGCGAGCTTTTGCTCCCAAGGCCGATCTGCGACCGACTATGTTCGAGTAGGTTCCACTGGTAATGTTCGCTCCGACGAATTGTTTAGTACCGGCAAGGGCGATCTTTGTTGGTTATTAGGATTTTGCGGACGGAAGTAATGATTCATGACTTTCGTGTAGCGTGGAAGGAACTGTAGTAGTCAAGTCTTTTGGTGGTAGTTATTGGTATAATTGACTATGTTGGAAGTTATCCACATTTTGTCTGTAGTGTACTGTCAGTTGGCTGACTCCGTTCCCAGAAGTATTTGCGTTGCTGCTCGTATTTTGTGGAGAGTAGAGCAGTTCTATGGTGCCTCGAGCGAGATATTAACCCAAGTGGGTATTTTTGAATATACAGACATTAACAGATTACAGTAGTAATTACTCGGCGTGTTAATATTGACTTTGCCCACAATCATTTGAGCTGATCGTGCTCTTGATGGTTGTAGAATGTAAAATCCAGTAAAGACAAACGATTGAACGAACAGCATGTAGTGAAACTGAGACTTGATTGGTTACTGAAGACGAATGGCCAATTTTGATTTAACAAAAACTCTAAGGAATCGCGAATCGCCAATGCCTGAAGAGGATAGACTTTGCTGAATTGTATAACATTCAGGGACCAAAGAGGCGGTAGCACTTAGGATTTTTCCTTACTTAATTATCTGTGTGTATTCTTACCGTTCGCGGGTGCAATTATTAGTTTTGTTGCTGGTACCTACACACGAGCTACGTTTGATTGTTGTGAAATATGTAAAGTTGAAAATCAAAAACAAGCTATGTGCGTTAATGAAAGTGTAAACCAAAATAAAAAGTTTATGTTGATTGTTAATTTCAGTAGACAGACATATTTCTAGTCTCTGAACCAAATGTTCTGAAATACGTTCTACGTAAACATAATTTTTCTAAAAGAAAAGACGTTTACAAGTCTCACTATTGCCTAGAAAAGCTAAATTCATCAATTCTGATGAATTAAGTTCAGTAAAAGTGACAAAATCTGTTAGGAAAGCAAGTAACTGAAACTGCTAAAAATTAAATAAACAGTATTCATATCTTTGGTTGTTGAAACCTCAGTTGGTCGTATGTTTTGTTATTAAGATAGACGGATTATATAATTATTTTCCATATTTGTTATGTGTGATCGCAGATAATGAGAGATAGCATTAACGTTGCGATACACTAAGCCCAGCCAAAAGAACTCGCAGATATTCTAAATTAAGAAAAGACATTTCCAAAATAAAAGAAAATATTTCCATATGATTGTAAGAACAACGTACTATTAAGAATGAGAGTACAGTTTTTCCTATACCAATATTAAGAGAGAAATACAGGGTGATTCAAAAAGAATACCACAACTTTAAATATGTGTATTTAATGAAAGAAACGTAATATAACCTTCTGTTATACATCATTACAAAGAGTATTTAAAAAGGTTTTTTTTCACTCAAAAACAAGTTCAGAGATGTTCAATATGGCCCCCTCCAGACACTCGAGCAATATCAACCCGATACTCCAACTCGTTCCACACTCTCTGTAGCATATCAGGCGTAACAGTTTGGATAGCTGCTGTTATTTCTCGTTTCAAATCATCAATTGTGGCTGGGAGAGATGGCCGAAACACCATATCCTTAACATACCCCCATAAGAAAAAATCGCAGGGGGTAAGATCAGGGCTTCTTGGAGGCCAGTGATGAAGTGCTCTGTCACGGCCGATCCATCTTAGCATCAACTGACGCTGACGCCTAGTCAACAGCGCCTCAAGCGAACAAATGTACAAGTAAATGAACTTTATAGCTCCCTTAATTCGCCGACAGATAGTGCTTAGCTCTGCCTTTTGTCGTTGCAGAGTTTTAAATTCCTAAAGTTGTGGTATTCTTTTTGAATCACCCTGTATTTCGCACCAGACTAAATCACTGATACCCAGGGGCAGTTGAATATTATCTCAGACTGAGGGCACAAAGTTATCCTTATTTTCCGCGATGGAATTTATCATATTAAACAAAAGAGAGAAATCTCATATATTACGTTAGGAATAGCTTTTAAAGTTTATGGTCCTAAGTAAATGTTCGCGTATAAATATATTGACTCTTAATATTGTTCTGAGCTGAACTCATTTGTTAATTGTTTACCAGTCTTGAGCAGGATTTGTGATGATTGAGATATTGACATAAAGCATTTAAATCTGCGTTAGGTACTGCAAAGTACAGTGCGTTTGTATATTTATAAGAGCCTACGTGTCCATACCTTCAAGATTAAATGCGTGTGGGACTGTAAAATGCATTCTTCGTTGTAGTAATTAATGGGTTTAATTACTCCACAACATTTATTCAGAAACGGTTAGGACTCTCAACAACCCTGGAATCTAACTTGAAGAGTTAGGGGTGACGTACAACAGTGCCATGTATTAAAATAACTGTACGCATAATTAAATTTCTGGTGCTGGACAGCGGGTGTACCGGAGTTTTAGTGCAACAGGAAGAAGCTATTTAAACACAGTGCGACGTTTTGTGCTGTGGCTCACTCTGTTGTGACATCAAGACGTAAATAGGACTCCGGTTTACACGCCTCCACAGTACAGACTTTGGAGTTCGTTTCCAGCTTCCGCTCGATTTCAGTTCCACATCGTGATGCACCAGTTACCTGCACCACTGCAAAGCTGTGTCTGCAGGAAACCCAGAACATGTACTCTCTTCTGACAAGAGAGAAAATATTGATTTTGAAATTTTATATTTGTCGTATTATTGGTTGCACGAACATAACCTGTTAATACGATCATATGCAGTTGGGGTTGTCTGGGGAAGGACGGGGAAGGAAGTCGGCCGTGCCCTTTGAAAGGAACCATCCCGGCATTTGCCTGGAGCGATTTAGGGAAATCACGGAAAACCTAAATCAGGACGGCCGGACGCGGGATTGAACCGTCGTCCTCCCGAATGCGAGTCCGGTGTCTAACCACTGCGCCACCTCGCTCGGTAATCATATGCAGTGTCGCTACCTGTTGTTTGCAAGTTGCGCGTTAAGGCGTATGCGCATAGGCTTCAGCTGTCGACAAAATTAAAAAAAAAAAAAAAAAGGTTCAAATGGCTCTGAGAACTATGGGACTCAACATCTTAGGTCATAAGTCCCCTAGAACTTAGAACTACTTAAACCTAACTAACCTAAGGACACCACACACACCCATGCCCGAGGCGGGATTCGAACCTGCGCCCGCAGCAGTCCCGCGGTTCCGGACTGCAGCGCCAGAACCGCTAGACCACCGCGGCCGGCTCGACAAAATTTTTGAAAACATAGTCAGCGATCGTAAAATTTGTTGAAATTAAAATTTAAAATAGTCTCGATCGCAAGTTTTGTAATAGAGTGAGTGACCGGTTTCGACTCTTTTATAGTGTCATCTTCAGACTCCAGAGCGGTGGATGGACACTGCCAGACGAGTTCCGTCGACCCTCAACGCTCGTGTAACTAAGCAATTACACGAGCGTCAAGGGTCGACGGAACTCGTCTGGCAGTGTCCATCCACCGCTCTGGAGTCTGAAGATGACACTATAAAAGAGTCGAAACCGGTCACTCACTCCCGTAAAAAATTGCGATCAAGATTGTTTTAAATTTTAATTTCAGATGTCGAACTGCACCTCCTGTGCTGTGGGTTGTCCATTCACAACGAAGCTCCGACTCCGGGGAGACTCATTTTGTACGTGTAACCGTGTGTGAGGTCTCACCTGAGCGCCGAGCGGCACACTCGAGGCGGGGTCGTTGGTGAGCTTGGCGGCGTACAGGGAGACGGCACAGCGGCTCCAATGCCGGCCGTCGGCGGGAGCGTCGGCGTGCAGGAAGAGGTTGCGAGCGGGCGCGCGCCGCGGCGGGTCGGCGCGCCCCCACGCCGCCCAGCGGCCCTTGTGGAAGCGGAAACGCTGCACGCAGCTAAGCCGCACCCCCAGCGCCACAACGTACTGCTCGCCGGCCTCCAGGCCCGACACGCACACCTTCAGCTCCGGGAAGATGCGTCTGCGTGCCGACAACAGACACTCAACTCACAAGCATTCGTGTGACCATCGGTAATTTAATTTGCGTTGCTTAGCCATTACGAAAGTGCAAAGGGCAAAATTTACGAATCAAACATATTGTTTTTTTCTGTATTCTTTATTCTCTAAAACTGATTAGCAGTTAAATTAACAAATTTCTGACGACACCTAGTAGGCAGCTTCATGATACACTGAAGAAACAAAGAAACTGCTACACCTGCCCAATATCGTTTAGGGCTCCTCGAGCACGCACAAGTGCCCAAACACGACGTGGCATGGACTCCACTAATGTATGAAGTAGTACCGGATGGACCTGACACCATGAATCCTGCAGGGCTGTCAAAAAATGGTTCAAATGGCTCTAAGCACTATAGGACTTAACATCTGAGGTCACCAGTCCCCTAGACTTAGAACTACTTAAAGCTACCTAACCTAAGGACATCACACACATCCATGCCCGAGGCACTATTAAACCCGCGAGCGTAGCAGCAGCGCGGTTCCGGACTGAAGAGTCTAGAACCGATCGGCCACAGAGGCCAGCGCAGGGCTGTCCATAAATCCGTAAGAATATGAGGGGGTGGAGATCTCTTCTGAACAGCATGTTGCAAGGTATCCTAGATATGCGCAATAATGTTCATGCATGGGGAGTTTGGTGGCCAGCGGAAGTGTTTAAATTCAGAAGAGTGCTCCTGGAATCACTCTGTAGCAATGCTGGACGTGTGGGGTGTCGCATTGTCCTGCTGGAATTGCCCAACTCCGTCGGAATGCACATGGACATGAATTGATGCAGGTGATCAGACAGGATTCTTACGTACGTGTCATCTGTCAGAGTCGTATCTAGACGTAGCAGGGGTTCCATATCACTCCAGCTGCACACGCTGCGCTCCGTTACAGAGCCTCCACCAGTTCGAACAGTCCCCTGCTGCCATGGAGGGTCCATGTATTCATGAGGTTGTCTCCATGCCCGTACACGTCCATCCGCTCGATACAATTTGAACCGAGCCTCGTCTGACCAGGCAACATGTTTCCAGTCATCAACATTCCAATGGCGGTGTTGACGGGACCAGGCGAGGCGTAAAGTTTTGTGTCTCGCGGTTATCAAGGGAATGGTTCACACGCTGACACTTGTTGACATCCCAGCACTGAAATCTGCAGCAATCAGTGGAAGTGTTGCATTTCTGTCAGGTTGAGCGATTCTCTCCAGTCATCGTTGGTCCCGTTCTTGCAGGATCTTTTTCCGGCCGCAGCGATGTCGGAGATGTGATGTTTTACCGTATTCCTGATATTCACGGCACACTCATGAAAAGTCGTACGAGAAAATCCCCACTTCATCGCTACAACGGAGATACTGTGTCCCATCGCTCGTGTACCGTTCAAACACCACGTTCAAACACACTTAAATCTTGCTAACCTTCCATTGTAGCAGCAGTAACATCTTTGTGAATCTGCTTACTGTACCTTTGTCCTGGCCTTCCTTTACGATTTTTATCTCCTACACTTCCCTCCAGTACTAAACTAAAATGTCTCAAGATATATCCTATCAACTGATCCCTAATTTTACGAAAGTTGTGCCACAAATATCTTGTCTCCGCAATTCTGTTTTGTATCTCCTTATTAGTTATGCGATCTACCCGTCTAAACGTCGGCGTCCTTCTCTGCACCACATATGAAAGTCTTCTATTTGTCGTCCACCTTTTACTGCTCAAATAAACGGCTCAAACCTTCCAGAAAGCAAGAAAATTTATTCTGTACGTTCCGTATACACATCTCTGAATCCCAGAAGGAGCGGAAAACTTGAATATTCGACCCATACGCAGTGTAGTTTCTCGAGGGAATAAGATTTACTTGAGCATATGCTTATTCACGCTACCCTCCCCCTCCCTATTGTATCTGAGGGAAAGAATTTATTTAAAAAAATACAGGTGTGGAGAAAAATACGGAAAGACCACGCGAAATGCGTGCTTCAACATATATGCAGATGCTAGCTGAGCCTGAAGGTTGCGCTGTTATATTTAACCATGAATGGCACCTATGTCATGCCCTTAGTACGTTGTATGTCTCAGTCGTGGCCAGAACGGTATTATGTATAGCTGTGAGTGCATTATGTCGGAGCTAAGTGTATTCGAATATGGGCAAATTGTTGGTGTCCGTACGGTAGTGGCTTCTGCAACCCAATGTAGCTGAAGTGTTTGGTGTTTCAAGAGGCACTGTATTGAAGATTTATACCGCATACAGGGAATGGACGAGGAATTCGTGGTGGGACGCATCAAAGAAATCTGAAGACCGATGTCTCAAAAAAAAAAAAAAAAGAAAAAAAATCTTACACTATGTCACAACGCGAACGAACGTGTGTGTTGAGTGATCGTAACGGAGGGTCATTAAAGAGGATTGTGAGGAAAAGTAAGAGAACGACAGCGGCAGAAGTCACTGCAGAGCTGAGTGTCGCATTCGCAAATCCTGTCAGCACCAAAACAACATGAAGGAAGCTTCATAAACAGGGAATTACATGGTGAGGTGGAATTCAGAAACCACTCACCAGTTTTGTAAATGCCTCAACTGGAGAACGTGGTGCCAAAGCCATAAAACCTAGAATATGGAGCAATGGAAGATCTCTATCAGACGAGACTTGTTTCGCACTGTTTACAACTTTTGGACGAGTTTACGTCCCAAGCGCGAAACATAGTGGGGATTCAATGACGTTATGGGCAACCATATTATGGTATTCCATGGGCCCCATGGCTACTCTGCGCGGCTGCCTTACTGCCAAGGATTATGTGGCCATTTTGGCTGATCAGGTCAATCACAAGGTACATTGCTTGTTTCCCAATGGTAACGCCTCAACGTCCAAGCAGGTGGTGGCAATAACGTTCATACCAGGCTACCAGGCAGCGTGCACTGCGGCGGTAGAAGTCGTTGACGGACCGCATCTCTTCCTGCATCCGCGGCGCTATCTGACGAAAACATGCCGTCATGTATCCTACCGCGAGGCAGATATTTAGCCAGGCGCGCGTTCCATCGCAGCGAGCAACCGACAAGATTTCACACACTCCTTCCTATGGACTCCACCACCACCTTCCAGGACAGCACACCGCCTGCTCCGTCTGGACTCTTAAGTGTGACCTTCCTACGAATCCACTCGGACAACTGAGGCGATATTCCATAAGCACGCAGTTTGGTTAGAAGACGCTTGTGAGGAACGGCGTCGAAAGGCTTCTGGAAATCTAAAAATATGGAATCAAATTGACATCCCCTGTTGATAGCACTCATTACTTCATGTGTATAAAGCGCTAGTTGTGTTCCGCAAGAACGATATTTTCTGAATCCATGCTGACTATGTGTCAGTAAATCGTTTTCTTCGAGGTACTTCATAATGTTCGAGTACAGTATATGTTCCAAAACCCTACTGCAAATAGACGTTAGTGAAATGGGCCTGTAATTCAGTGGATTACTCCTATTTCCCTTTTTGGCTATTGGTGTGACTTGAGCAATTTTCCAGTCTTAAGGTACGGGACTTTCTATGAGCGACGGTTGTATGTAATTGCTAAATATGGAGCTATTGTATCAGCATAATCTGAAAGGAACATGACTGGTGTACAATCTGGACCGGAGGCCTTGCCTTTATTACGTGATTTAAGCTGCTTTGCTACACCGAGGATATCTACTTCTATGTTTCTCATCTTGGCAGTTGTTCTTATTGAAAATTCAGGAATTTTTACTTCGTCTTCTTTGTTGAAGGAGTCTCGGAAAACCGTGTTTAGTAATTCAGCTTCTGTGGCACTGTCATCAGTGACTTCACCGTTGTTATCACCCAGTGAAGGTATTGATTGCGTCTTGCTACTGATGTGCTTTATGTATGACCAGAATCTCTGTGGGTTTTCTGCCAGATTCCGAGACAGAGTTTAGTTGTGGAAATCATTAAAAGCATCTCGCATTCAAGTACGCGCTATATTTTGAACTTCTGCAAAACTTTGACAATCTTGGGGATTTTGCGTTCTTTTAAATTTGGCATGCTTATTTCGTTACAGCAACAGCGATGTGACCTGTTTTGCGTACCATGAGGGATGAATACCAACACTTATTAATTTATGTGGTATACATCTCTCAATTGCCGTCGATACTGTCTCTTTGAAATCATTCCACATATTTTTCATGCTTACATGTGCAGATCGTAAGGAGTGGAGACTGTCACTTAAAAAGGAGTTAAGTGCATTTTAATAGCTTTTTTAAATAGATGTACTTCGCATTTCTTTTTGATTGTTGTTGGTTACGGTATTTAGTCTAGCAGCAACAGCACGTGCTAGCTGCGGCTTCGTATAATTTCTGCTGCTTTTTACTTCACCGATAAGACAGTCCCAAAGCCTTTCATAGTGCTTCTATCCTTGTCCGATTTAGAGATTTTCTGTGCTGTTGATCTTCGCAACTTCTTATATGAACAATTGTAAAATATATCGGAAGTGTTTGCTTCCGCGACTTAAGCTGGAGTGGGGACTTTGTTTTCAAACCCAAGAATTAAGGAATTTGTTTGATGTTGAGCTGAAACTTCATTCATACTTTACGACCTTGCTCATCTTTAAAGGATCAGCTAATTATTTTCACTTGTTGAGGGATTTAATTATTTTTTATTTAGTTACTTTAATTTTGTTTTTCATTGGAGAACTATAGTTTACTTTTCACTTGCAGAAGAACTTTGTTTAATTTCGGACCAGAAGGACCTTTACTTCCGTAATGCATTGCAGACTTTACTGATGTGTTCGAGAAATAAACTTGTTATATTGTGACTACATTCTCTCTAGTGGATATCTCCGTGGAACGGAACAAATCAAGGGCCCCTGTTCACACAGCTCGCATCTTGAGGGACTAGTTTTGTGAACACTATAATGAACTGTTGCATCTCCTTTAGCCACTACAGTCTCCATATCTCAGTATTATTGAGCCTTTGTACTATTGAAAGAATGATGCGTGATCGCTATCTACCTCCATCATGGTTACCTGAACTTGTCACTATTTTGCAGGATAAATGGTATAAGATTCCTTTGAAAACCACACAGAATCTGTATTTATCCATTCTGAGGTAATGTCCCGTCTATTGGTTACAGAGGTTTCTTCCCATAAAATGAGACTTTTTCTGGAATAAAAGTATGACAGAAAATAAAGACTATCTGAATGTAGGTTTATTGTATAAGTATGCAAGAGTAAACACTAAACAATTTTCAAGAAATCCACTGAACAGATCATTTCTTTTCTTGCACTCATATCAGAATGTCAGAGGTCTATCGAAGGAGATCACCCTACTCCTCTACACTAATGCATGACAAGACTCATTGCACATCCATCAAGGCTCTGATTTGTGGTGGGATTTACGGTACGTGATGTGTAAATGAATAAATGAAATATACGGATAATTCTTCTTTAAGGCTGCTTTAAGGCTATACCTTTTATAAGTTTTTAGATTGAGTATTCTGTTCACTGTATAAACATTACCTTTTTGATGACTGTCTTACAGTTTGGGCGTATTGATATTTTTATGTTTAGCTGAGTGTAAAGTAATTAATTTGGTGTTACCATGTGAAAATGACAAGTAATTACTATAGAATTAGAAGACGATTTAAAGAAGTCAGCCCACGAACTATAGTTAATAACAAAAGATACATTTTTGAAGTATTTACACGTAAAACTAAAAAATAACGCTCACTGAAAAACAGTTGACGAGAGTAACAATCTAAATAGGAGACAAACACGTGGAAGACATCAATAATTATAAAGATCTCTGTTATAACATTCCAAAGACATTCACTTCCAAATTAAATAATTCTCTAGTTTATACTGTACAATTAAAAGAAGCTTAGATGGCAACGTCTACGTTGAGTCAGTGATAAAATCGTATAGAACCATAAAAAATCCCTTTAATCCTTCATGAAGCAGAATGTTGGACCTTGACAGAAAAACAGAAATAAGGAGTCCAGGCAGCAGAAAAGGATTTTCCACTCTAGATTTTAGTATAAACATGAGTTGATTACATCCGAAATGAAGAAATAAGACTCGTATTACATGTAATGAAAGGACAGCCGATAAAATGATCACATTACGTTGAAAGAATGTCCATTAATAGGTGTCCAAATGAAACATGTATAATTACAAAGGCATATGGGAAAGCAGTAGATGGAGTCTAGTTCTGAGATCCTTGAACACAAAATAGACTTAATAAGACTAATCGTTGATGATTATGATTATGATGAGGAGATTACCATGCGTGATTTCATTATAATCATTTATTCTGATTTCTTACATAATCGTAAATAGGTAAAGGACATGGTAGTACATGTATGCTTTGGCTCTCTCGGGTTAGTCATTTGACGTATCAAGAGATTTGTGAAAATGTGTAGTGTAGAAAAAGGATTTTAAAAAAAAGCCGATGAGCTGCTGGCGTAATGTACAGCCCCGCATCTCGCTTCTCAGGTGGTTCAGGTGTTGTCATTATTTAGGACATCTCTTATTCGTGATTATTAATTTTTATCGTAAATTACACAAATCCTTAATCGTATGAGAGGTAAAATGCAAAAGCAAATTTGAGGACTCTAGAATTAAATTTATATTGTGTATATTCTAAAGTAAGTTGTGTACTTGATCCACGACGATAATGGGAACTGTAATTCACTTTCACCACACTAATCGGATTATCAGAAGCCGGCACTGGCTGATACAACAAGCAGTCAGTAGCGTTCCGCGACCCTCGGAAGTTGTCTTATGAAGACACACGAGCGCATAATTAAAACAAAAACCATTGTATGAGTCGGATAGGCGAAGTTTGTGCCTCGCAATGAGGACATCGCTGGTTTGTGCTGTACGGCAAAGCGAGAGGGGCAGAGCGACGGTTATGTTTGTGGTTATGTGCTCAATCCGACAGGACTGGACCAAATACTTAAGTTTTACTTTTTTCAAATAAATTAATTTCTACTGCGTTTTCTGGCCACAAATGAAATATCGTCGCCAAATTGGTGCACCCATCAGAGACATTGCGTCAGGTACGTATGTTTGTATGTATGTATGTATGCTTACAATACAAGATAAAGAAATGTTATTCTGATGAGGCGATGATTCACAGCTTCGAGAACTTTACGGAAAATCATGTTTTGCACACAGTCGTATTGTCATTTTACTAAAAAAACCAGTTTCGGTCAGAAGTGGACTATCCTCAGATACAATGCGACATAATTAATCAGATGCATGACAAATTATGTTTGAGAATCTCCCGTATCTGACCGAAAGTGACTTATTACTAAGCTTATTTTTCATTATTGTCTCATTTTCTTTTTTTTGGGAGGGGGGCGGTGAATTCAACAGTCTAACAGTCTTCTGATTGGTTTGTTGCAGCCCGCCACGAATCTTGACTGTCTTGTGCTAACCTCTTCAAGTCAGAGTAGCACTTGTAACCAACGTCATCAATTATTTTTTGGGCATATTCTAATATCTGTCTTCCCTTACAGTTTTACTCTCTGGACATTCTTGACACCAAGGAAATTATTCGCTGATGTCTTAACATATCTCCAATCATCCTGCTCCTTCCTCTTCTCAGTGTTTTCTGTATGTTCCTTTTCTTCGTCGATTCTGCAAGGAACTCCCTCATTCCTTATCTTCTGCGTCCACCTCATTTTAAACATCAGTTTATAGCAGTGGATGTAATTTTCTGAGGAGTAAAAACTAAAGGGCTGACTTGTGTTGTGGTCACGAAACTAACTAAATTATTTTTAAAAGGTTGTTAGTATAAACTAATAATGAGTAGATAAATTAGCAATAATTACATATTTTTCAAAAAGGTCTACTAGAATTAATGTATGACGCAATGGTGTTTGGGGTTACAGTTTGTGAAACAAATCATTGAACATCTTTCTGACATAGGTGGTGGTGGTTAGTGTTTAACGTCCCGTCGACAACGAGGTCATTAGAGACGGAGCGCAAGCTCGGGTTAGGGAAGGATTGGGAAGGAAATCGGCCGTGCCCTTTCAAAGGAACCATCCCGGCATTTGCCTGAAACGATTTAGGGAAATCACGGAAAACCTAAATCAGGATGACCGGAGACGGGATTGAACCGTCGTCCTCCCGAATGCGAGTCCAGTGTACTTTGTGCACTACAAATGTACTTTGTGCATGGGTATATGAAAGTAAAACTTTCACACATACATCACACGCTTAAATATATCATGAAATGCCTTCTCTTGGATATAGGTAGTGCCAGAAAAAGGCCAGAAATTGGCTCATTATTCACTTTGCAATAGTACACGAGCTAACTGACAGCACAACAATAACCACGTCCTGGCTACCACACTACCGTAGAGTCTGCACTGTGTTATTATTATTATTGGCAGTGGTCAGGTAAAAAGCAACGGCAACCTGAGGTCTTCCAGTTTCTGAGAGGTCATACGCAAGGAGTCTAGCAATAAAGTAACTCACAAACAGTAGGTCTAACTATAGCGCATACATTTTAATTTGATTGATTTTAAATTGTTGCGCAGGTTGTGTATGTGAAACAAGTGTCACTAGGAAGAGGAAATGATGCAGGGGAAGCATGTTTTGTAGCAAGTGTTTCCCCTCAAAGTGGATATTTAGCTTCCTTTTCTGAGAAAGTTGTAGATAGCACTCACAATGGTCTGAGAACTGCTTCATAATTCTATAAAAAAGGTTGTTAGAAATAAGCCATACTAAATTTCTCACTGACTCATTAGTTAGTGGTTTAACAAAACAGATACAAAAACCAAATATCATTTACCTTTCGACATTTCAAATATGAAAGTGTTCAAATAAAATTCTGTTTCATTCCAAAGTGTAGTTAGGTGCTAATGCTGATGATGGTGGAAATGGAGAAGTAGGTACCAGCTGTTATCTGACTGAACTCAGCGGTAATGGCCTCAGAAAGGTTCGGGACAACTGGTCCACAACACTTCAGACGCGTCGATTATCTTTTTCTTCAGTTTTCCTACAGTTCATGATTTACTACCATACAATGCTGTGCCCCAAACGTGCTTTCTCAGAAATTTATTTCTCAAATCAAGGGCGATATCTGATACTTTCAGACATCTCTTGGCCAGGAATGTCCTCTTTGCCTAAGCTTATATGCTTTTTATGTCCTCCTTGCCTCGCCTGCCATGTGCTTTGAAGGTAACAGAATTCCTTAACTTCGTGATCCCCAGTTTTGATGTTAGGTTTATCGATAATCTCATTTCTGCTACTTCTCATTACTTTAGTCTTTTTTCGGTTTGCTTTCAGCCCTTATCCCGTATTCATTACACAGTTCATTTCGTTCAGGAAGTCCTGTAATGCTTCTTCATTTTCACTGAGGATTGGAATTCTTCAATGAACCTCATCATTGATATCCACTCACCCTGAACCTGAATCCCACTCGTGAACCTTTCTGTTATTTCCGTCATTGTTTCTTCGATGTATTTATTGAACAGCAGAGGCGAAAGACAACATCTCTGTCCAACACCCTTCCTAATTCGAGGACTTCGTTATTGGTGTTCTACTCTTATTGATCCCTCTTAGTTCTTGAACATGGTGTATATTATCCGTCATTTTCTGTAGCTTACTCCTGTCTTTATTAGAATTCCGAACATCTTGCACCATTTTTCGTTGTCTAAAGCTTTCTCCGGGTTAAATAATTGTTTATTAGTGTGTCTTAATTTTTCTTGAGTCTTGCTTCCATTGTCAACCGCACCGTCAGAAGGCATGTGTCTTAAGGCTGCGCCTTATGCGAAGATGAGTAAGTGGAATTCCCATTGCACTCTTAATGTTCACATCCTTGCTTTTAATTTCACCGAAGGTTCTCTTGACATTTCTGTACGCGTATCAGTCCTATCGACGACCATTTCATTTTCATTTTCTTCACATTTATCCTGCAGCCATTTCTCCTTGTCTTCCCTTCAGATCCTATTTATTTCATTCCTCAGTGACGTATATCTCTGTATTCCTGAATTTTCCTGAACGTTTTTGTACTTCGTTCTTTCGTCAATCTATTGAAGTATATATTCTGTTACCCAAGGTTTCTTCACAGTTATCTTCCTGATACCTATATTTGTCTGCCCCTACTTCTGTGACTGTAACTTTCACAGATGTCCATTGCTCTTAAACCAAACTGTCTACTGCGGCATTCAGCATCGCAGTATCTAGACCAGTGGTCGTCTAACTGAGGCCCGCGGTCTCCATGCGATCCGAGTCATGTATTCGTGCGGCCAACGGTTATCAGCCGTATTTTATCACTATATGCATCTAGCAACTAAAGTCTGACAGCAAAAAAGTCAGATAACGTTAAGAGCTCCTTAATAACGTAGTTTTCCTGCTCAGTAACAAACAAAAATTCTTATAAACAGTAATATTTTAGTTTGTGTGTGCGTTTCAGGTTTACGAACACTCAAAGTTGGTGTTATTAGCGTCCTTACAAATATTAAAAGGAATGAATATGGATAAAATAGTTAAAAACGTTGTCACAGGGGAGGAGTAAACCTACAAAATGACACTCACTCATCATGTCCCACCTCACTTGCGTTGACCCTCAAAATCACTCCATCTCACACGACGTGAAACAAATAGTGAACGGTGCTATATCTAGGATTAAAACGAAAAAAATCGCAGAGGAGCTAAAGTAACAGTAAATGTGACTGGCAGCCTGCTTACAAAAAAGATGGGTGATTCAACCACCTAGTTAACACATTAACAATATCACCCTAAATTTTTTGGAAACAAGCTCGACAGATCACAAAACCTAAAATTCAAACCACATTCATTTGAACGTCACTTGAAGTAGAGGGCAGAGCTGCTGACAGATCTACCTCTGCCCTATAGTCTGAAAATAAAACACAGTCTAGTAAAATGTGGTGCCAGTCATCTGTACGCCACAAGTACTACAAATTGGAGGGGTCCTCTCGCCGGAACAAGAACCCATGCGTCGAAGGAGTGTGGCCTGTACGAAGACGAGTAAGGATGATCTCATCCCGCATTCTAGGCTGAAAGGAGGTACCCCACAGCCGCGTTGTGCATTTTCCTTTTCTTTTTTCCGCCACGAATTCCTCTTCTGTGTTAACCTCTTCATCTCAGAGTAGCACTTGCAACCTACGTCCTCAATTATCTGCTGGATGCATTCCAATCTCTGTCTTCCTCTACAGTTTTTACCCTTTACAGTTCCCTCTACTACCATGGAAGTCATTCTCTCATGTCTTAACATATGTCCTATCATCCAGTCCCTTCTCCCTGTCGGGGTTGGGGTTCACACACATTCTTTTCCTCTCTGATTCTGCGTAGAATCTCCTCATTCCTTACCTTAACAGTCCACCTAATTTTCAACATTCGTCTGTAGCACCACATCTCAATGCTTCGATTCTCTTCTGTTCCGGTTTTCCCAAGGTCCATGTTTCACTACCATAAAATGCTGTACTCCAGGCGCACAATCTCAGATATTTCTTCCTCAATTTAAGGCCGATGTTTGATATTAGCAGACTTCTCTTGGCCAGAAATGCCTTTTGTGGCATAGCTAGTCTGCTTTTGATGTCCTCCTTGCTCCGTCCGTCATTGGTTATTTTACTGCCTAGGTAGCAGAATTCTTTAACTTCATCTACTTCGTGACCATCAATCCTGATGTTAAGTTTATCGCTGTTCTCATTTCTACTACTTCTCATTACCTTCTTTCTTCGATTTACTCTCAATCCAGACTGTGTACTCATTAGACTATTTCTTCCGTTCAGCAGATCATGTAATTCTTCTTCACTTTCACTCAGGATAGCAATGTCATTAGCGAATCGTATCATTGATATCCTTTCACCTTGAATTTTAATTTCACTCCTGATCCTTTATTTTATTTCCATCATTGCTTTCTCGATGTACAGATTGAAAAGTGGGGCGAAAGGCTACATCCTTGTCTTACACCCTTTTTAATAGGAGCACTTCGTTCTTGGTCGTCCACTCTTATTATTCCCTCTTGGCTATTGTACTTATTGTATATGAGCCGTCTCTCCCTATAGCTTACCCCTATTTTTTTTAGAATTTCAAACACCTTGCGCCAGTTTACACTGTTGAACGCTTTTTCCAGGTCGACAAATCCTATGAACGTGTCTTGATATTCCTTTAGTCTTGCTTCCATTATTAACAGCAACGTCAGAATTTCCTCTCTCGTGCCTTTACTTTTCCTAAGCCAAACTGATAGCCATCTATCGCATTCTCAAATTTCTTTTACATTCGTCGTATATTATTCTTGTAAGCAACTTGGATGCATGAGCTGTTAAGCTGTTGTGTGATAATTCTCGCACTTGTCAGCTCTTGCAGTCTTCGAAATTGTTGTGGATGGTAAGTTTCCGAGAGTCAGATGGTATGTCGTGAGACTCATACATTCTACACGTCAACTTGAATAGTCGTTTTGTAGCCACCTCCCCCAAAGGTTTTAGAAATTCTGATGGAATGTTATCTATCCCTTCTGCCTTATTTGACCTTAAGTCCTCCAGAGCTCTTTTAAATTCTGTTTCTAGTACTGAATCCCCTATCTCTTCCATACCAACTCCTGTTCTTCTTCTGTCACATCAGACAAATCTTCTCCCTGACAGAGGCTTTCAATGTATTCTTTTCACCTACCCGCTGTCTCCTCTGCATTTAACAGTGGAATTCCCGTTGCACTCTTAAGGTTGTTTTGAATTTCCTGTACGCTGAGTCTGTCCTTCCGACAATCATTTCTTATCCGATTTCTTCACTTTTTTCCTGCAGCCATTTCGTCTTAGCTTCCCTGCATTTTCTATTTATTTCATTCCTCAGCGACTTGTATTTCTCTGTTCCTGAGTTTCCTGGAACATTTTTGTACTTCCTCTTTTCATGGATCAATTGAAGTATTTCTTCTGTCACCCAAAGTTACCTCGCAGTTACCTTCTTTGTACATATGTTTTCCTTTCCAACTTCTGTGATGGCCCTTTTTAGAGTTGTCCATTCCTCTTCAACTGTACTGCCTACTGAGCTATTTCTTATTACTCAGTTAGTTCAGTGTGCCAACCCTATGCTTGCTATCGACTCGCTGTTGAGGTACCGAGTCATGTATCGAGAACTTCAAGCGTTTCTCGTCATTCCTTAGTACTTCAGCATCCCACTTCTTTGCGAATTGATTCTTCCTGACTAATCTCTTAAAATTCAGCCTACTCTTCATCACTATTATATTGTGATCTGAGTCTATATCTGCTCCTGGGTACGCCTTACAATCCAGTATTTGATTTCGGAATCTCTGTCTGACCATGGTGTAATCTAACTGAAATCTTTCCGTATCACCCTGCCTTTTCCGAGTATATCTCTTCCTCTTGTGATTCTTGAACAGCGTATTCGCTATTGCTAACTGAAACTTGTTACAGAACTAAATTAGTCTTTCTCATCTGTCATTTCTTGTCCCAAGCCCATATTCTCCTGTAACATTTTCTTCTACTCCATCCCCTACGTCAGCCGGTGTGGCCGAGCGGTTCTAGGCGCTTCAGTCTGGAACCGCGCGACCGCTACGGTCGCAGGTTCGAATCCTGCCTCGGGCATGGATGTGTGTGATGTCCTTAGGTTAGTTAGGTTTAAGTAGTTCTAAGTTCTAGGGGACTGATGACCTCAGATGTTAAGTCCCATAGTGTTCAGAGCTATTTGAACCGTTTTTTGAACCTTCCCCTACTACTGCATTCCGGTCCCCCATGACTATTAGATTTTCCTAGACGCAGCTTCTTGTCTGTCACTTCCAGTCATTCGTCTTCCCCTCGATACATAACTCTGTACCTCAACAATGAGCCGATAGCATTCAGAAAGTTGGCACACTGAACTAACTATGTCGGCACGCCTCCTTGGCTGCTATATCCGCCTTTTCGTTATCCACAATACCCATTTTCCCTGATCCCCAACAGAGTAATATTTTAAACGTAGCCGCGCGGTGTGAGGCGCCTTGCCACGGTTCGCGCGGCTCCCCCCGTCCGAGGTTCGAGTCCTCCCTCGGGTAGGAGTGTGTGTGGTGTCCTTATCGTAAGTTAGTTTAAGTTAAATTAAGTAGTGTGTAAACATAGGGACCGATGACCTCAGCAGTTTGGTTCCATAGGAACATACCACGAATTTCCAATTTTTTAAAATGTACTTTACTTGACGCTCATAAATTCAGACTTAACCTTATCGCGTACACGAGGTATAAAAGGGCTGTGAATTGAGGCAGCTGTCATTTTTACTCAGATGATTCAGTGAAAAGGTTTACTACGTGATTCTAGCCGCACGACGGGAATTAACAGACTCGGGACGCGGTATGGTAGTTGGAGCTAGACGCGTAGGGCATTCCATTTCGGAAATCCTTGGGGAATTCGACATTCCGCTATCCACAGTGTCACGAGTGTGCCGAGAACATTTAATTTCAGGCATTACCTCTCACCAAGGACAACGCAGCGGCCGACGATCTACACTTTACGACCAAGAGCAGCGGCGTTTGCGTGTAGTTGTCAGTGCTAACAGACAGGCAACACTGAGTGAAATGGCCGCAGAAATCAATGTGGAGCTTATAACGAACGTATCGTTAGAACAGTGTGGCGAAATTTGGCGTTAATGGGCTATGGAAACATAGGATCGACTCGAGTGCCTTTGCTAACAGCACGCCATAGCGCGCAGCACCTCTCCTGGGAGCATGACCTTATCGGTTGCATGCCACACGACTGGAAAACCGTTGCCTGATCAGATGAGTCCCGATTTCAGTTGTTAAGAGCTGATGATAGGATTCGAGAGTGGCGCAGACACCACGAAACCATGGACCCAAGTTGTCAACAAGGCACTATGCAAGCTGGCGGTGGCTCCGTAATAGTGTGGGCTGTGTTTACATGGAAAGGACTGGATCCTCAGGATGTTCTACTACTTGGAGACCACGTGCAGCCATTCATGGACTTCATGTTCCCAAATAAGGAATTTTTTCGGATGACAACGCGCCATGTCACTGGGCCACAGTTGTTCTCGACAAACATATTAGAGAATAGGAGTGAATGATTTGGCTACCTAAATAGCCCGACATGAATCGCATCGAATACTTGTGGGACATAACCGAGAGGTCGGTTTCCGCACAAAATCCTCCAACGGCGACCCTTTTGCAATTACGGACTGCTCTAGAGGGAGCATGACTCAGTATTTCTACAGCGGATTTCGAACGACTTGTTGAGTCGATTTCATGGCGAGTGGCTGCACTACGCCGGTCAAAAGAACGTCCGACACGATATTAGGAGGTATCCTATGACTTTCGTCACAGGCAATGAGTAGCAGAAGATGGATGACAATTTAAACATTTGGTAAACTTCATGTCTCATGTTGTATTATGTATTTAAATGTAAGTACTATTATTGTTATTAATCACTTTATCATCCACTCACACAGATAACACAACGACAATTCGTCAAGCAATTACAGTGTTACGGCTTTGCGGTCGCTGAGGTTGGCAGCAACGTGAAACAGAGGACAGTAGACACACAGTATTGCCAATGGTGCCGAGTTTTTGACGATCAGTTCTGCGGGGCTGGCCCCAACTTATCGCGCACTAACTGCAACTAGTCTATTGATGGCTCATAAAATACTAATATATGCCCAGAGGCACCACCTCTTGAGCAATAAAGTTTGACGACCATTGATCTACAGCCTTAGAGAAATCCACCCGGTGGACTTGGGTCGAGGTTCGATGAGCCGGCCAGTCTGTGAATGGTTTTTAGGCGATTTTCCATCTGCCTCGGCGAATGCGGGCTGGTTCCCCTTATTCCGCCTCAGCTACCCTATGTCGGCGATTGCAACGCAAACAAGTTCTCCACTTACGGGTACACCACCATTACTCTACCACGCAAACATAGGGGTTACAACACTCGTCTGCTGTGAGAAATTCCCAAGGTGGGGGCGAAGGGGGGGGGGGGGAGGATCCACCGGGGGCCGATCCGCACAATAACCTTGAAAGAGTGGTTCGGTGTGGGGCGGCAGACGGGTGAAGTGGACTGCGGTAGTCGTCGTCGGGTTGTGGACCAATGCGGCTGCGCTGGGGACAGAGCCTCTCCGTCGTTTCTACGCCACCGGTTAACATACAATACAATACAGCCTCAGAGAACTTCAAATGCATCTTATTTCTCCTCTGTGCTTCAGTATCCCACTTTTTTACATGTTGACACTTTTGGACGATTCTCTTAAAACTCACCTTACGTTTCATTATTACTACATTATGATGTGAATTTGTATCTGCGCTTCGGTATGCCTTACAATCCAGTATCTCCTTTAGTAATCGCTGTTTGACCGTAATTTAATCCACGTAGAAACTTCAGGCTCTCCTGCTCTAGTGGTTTTTGAACAGTATATTTTCTATTACTAGTTAAAAGTAGAGCAGAACTCAATTAATCTTTTCCCTCTCTCATTCCTACTAGCATGTCCATACTCTCTCGCAACTCTTTCTTCTATTTCTTTCCTATTTGCATGTTGCAGTCCCCTACGATTATTAGATTATCATCTTCTTTCAGTGGAAGAAGCGGTAATATTTAAAAATCATGAGGGACTGGACCACGGCAATAGGGAAAGGAACAGAAACATAGTGGACAAGGCGCCCAACGTAACGTATAGGATCATCACAGATTGTTTGCGACCATCACCACTTGTAAAACTGTACCAAGGCGCTGCCATAGCCGCCACCAGACATTTGTCGTGAAGTAGCTGCGAACGCGAAGAGAAAATCATGAGTCTCCTTAGAAAAAGCATCAATTACGTTGGCACGCTCTAGCAGCCCCAAGGATGAGGTCCAGAAAAGGTTTCCCTAAGACCACTTCAGTCTTAAGAGCAACAGCAGCTACAACAAGAAAACAACTGTGGATGTTACATGAATGCGTCGGACATGTCCGAAAAAACAGACATCATGCAGAATCCGCAGCTGTGAAACATTATTGTAAATTGAAGTGGTACCTCTGCTGTCAGCTGCATCGGGACATTAGGCGGAATCAGCGGCGACGATCGAAAATGTGTACCGACCCGGGATTCGAACCCGTGGTCTCCTGCCTACTTTATTTGTTCTCATTTTTGTTCGTTATATTTGTTCGGGGCGGACGGCCCAGACGCTTGTTCAGCTTCATCGATGATCCATTAACTCAGTTTTTTTTTTTTTTATTACAGAGGGCAGCTAATGCTCTGACTGAACACGCTGAGATATCGTGCCGGCACTTACTGGGCAGGTGCGTTAACCACTGCGAGATCCGGAATACAGCGTTGTCGCCACTGCGCGGACTGTCTCAGCGCTCCTCACGGCCGATCCACATTCCCATCGAACGCAATCTATCCCCAGTCCCCGTCCACTATACTCCCGTTCGCTACTAAGACTTTCTTTCATTTGTTTGTAATGGTAATTACATACTTTGTTATGGCCATAGAGTAAATATCTCTGGAGTAAGCATTCACATGCGCAGAACAGATTTTATGTTGTCAACATACATTGCCGGCCTGGTCACGTGTTCTCGGGACGTCGTGTATTTGTCCTTATATCGCCCTGTATATTTAGAATGTCACTACATCCCTAGTACAGACAGATTCTTTTCGTACGTGTCGTGGATTATTTATATATGCTCAGACATTTTAACAGTATCCATTTGATACCGGGAATAAACCAGCTACGTAACTTTTAAGGGCAAGTGATATTGCATTCTGCTTCTTTGCGACAGGTGTCACAGTTCAGATGGACACGATTTTTGGTAGTTTTTGGTGTGATACGGCACTTTATAGTATTACAGACCCTGACGTACATTTTTGCACTGATAGTCTTGCAAAAAGACTTGACAGTATGCTAGTACTTTTGCAAGTGTCCGAAAAACACCGAATTTGCCACACATTAGCGATTATATCCCTGCTAATTCGCCCTTTTTTTCCTGCTTTTTTGCGTATTTATTTTCTCGTTTTTGCGATCTAAAGCACAATTTTTCTTACTGATGACACTTTGAAGTATTTATTTAACGCATTTTACGTACTTGCTCTCAGTTTATTAAATAAATAGTAGACCGAGTAATCTATATACATAATCGACAAGTCACTGATAAATGCATGGAGGATAGTATTTGCTAAAACAACTAACCATTTCCTTTCCTGTTCCACCAGAAAATTTACGAGAGGAAGCGAATGTTTGTAAGCTTTTGTACGACACGTAATATCTATTATATAGTCATAAAATCGTAGAAAATAGGTCTACAGAATCAAGCCTTAATTGCAATGCGTCTCGAAATTTTTAACATATACAGTGACTCTTACTAATATGACAACTATAATTAGAGCTAAATGGTATGTACCTATGAAAAGTTACTATCCCTCCTTTCACATACTTTTCTTTGCATCCGTAGCAACAACAGTAATTCACCATCGCTATTACACTATCAACAAACGGAAACACAACAAAAACTCTTGATATTATGAACTTCAAACGCTGCAGAAAGCACACACGCACAGCGATGTCCCGAGAACACGTGACAAACCTGGTTTAATGTTGACAACATGCGCAGAACGCAAAGCTCACTCCAGAGATTTTTATTACTCTATGGTTATGGCGCATGGTCAAGTTTTTATGCGAAAATGAAAAAAAATAGTCCACTTGTAATTAAATCTGCATTCCACTTCCTTGATGTGATGGTTTCTGGTTGGTGGGGAAATCTCACCAAGTACTATGGACACTTCGACTGAAAGCGGTAAAGCACACTATGTGCTATGAAAACAGTAACTGCAAATTATAACTAGCAAACTGACAGAAATTAAGAGTAACTTAGTTTGTAGCACTTAGTAGACCAATATACTACTGGAAATGGAGAGCTTACTTGTAATATTGCGCAAACCTATGTCTCTGTGGCTACTATGTTAAATAAATTAAAACAGTGAGAGCAATATGAGTGTAAAACACGCCATCGTCGATTTTGAGGTTGTAGCATGTATACATGCTTCAGACATCTGTTGATCTTATGGTGAATCAGATTTATATATATGAACACATATAAAAAGCTGTCTCACATGTGGTCGTGCGGTTCTAGGCGATTCAGTCCGGAACCGCGCTGCAGCTACTGTCGCAGGTTCGAATCCTGCCTCGGGCATGGATTTGTGTGATGTCCTTAGGTTTAAGAAGTTCTAAGTCTAGGGGACTGATGACCTCAGATGTTAAGTCCCATAGATATTAGAGCCATTTGAACTATTTTGTCTCACGTGTTTGTTTGATATTCATTTCCATATTTGCCCAAAGCACAAATTTCATTGCTGCAGGAATGCTCACTGGTCACGCTGATGACCATTTCTTCATAAAAACTGGAAGCTATTGATGAAATGCCCCACAAAAACCTCACTTTTTCCATTGTTTCAGCGTCTCGGTCTGTAAAATGGACATTGAGAATGCAAGAACCTTTAGAAGTGCTACCGACCTAACTACAAACGAAAAGTTGATGTTCATGGCAACCTCGTACATTTCAGGAAGCCGAAATGACACGACACGATCTCGCAAATACTGTAGATTCAGGTTTTGGATCCTCACCGTTTTCTCAAATAAGTCAAGACACATTTTCTGCTTGTCAAAATGTGAATGTTTCCGGTGTAAATTCACTGCCGAAAAGCGCTGAGGAACATGTTCCAGACACCAGTGCATTGTTATTACAATTAATACAGCAAATGGGACAAACACAGCAAAAGCTTCAAAAGTTAGACACAATGGAACAAAATCTTCGAAAGTTAGACACAGTGGAACAAAATCTTAAAAAGTTAGACACAATGGAACAACATCAGAGACAAACACAGCAACAGTTAGACACAATGGAACAAAATCTTCAAAAGTTAGACACCACACTTGAACAAACACGTGAAGATTTAACTACTGAGTTACATAACATTGAATCTAAATGTCAAAAAGTCTGTAATGACGTAAAAACACAAATTTTTGAGCATTTTCAACCTATTTTTTCGCGGCATGGAAATGCATTACAGAATCACGAAGCAGCCATAAAAGAACTGCAAATTATTGTTCATGAAAATCATGAGACCTTGCAAGCTAAATTTGACTCAGTTGCATCTACCGATTCGGTTACGCAACTTGCAAAAACTCAGGATAACTTAAAGGACACAGTAGATTCGATTTCAACACAAATGGACACTCTGAAACTTGGTTCAGAAAAACACACTGAGGAAATGTGTTCATTATCAGAGAAAGTAGTTGAACTTTCGGATCAGCTAAATAATTTATCTACGAAGGTAGATGATAATCTGAATGACGCAAAACCGGTAGTCTTTAATGACACAGAACAGAGCGAACAAATTAGGAAACTGAAACAAAATCTGAATCAAATTGATACGCAACACCAAAGAGAAATCCGGGAAGTACAAGATCAGCTGACACAGGTAATACAAGAAGTACGTATTTCAGAAGACACTCGCGCTCCAACACGGGAAGAGGAACTTAGAAATACGCAAAAGCCACAAAATAATAACACAGGGCATTTCGGTAATTATGAAAGAAATTGGCAAGGTACACCGAATTTTGAGATGGAACCGCCGACACGACGTAACTATGACCGAGATGCTACTCGCCGACACGATGATTTTGACTATAAGCTGTTCATTACTACACGTAAATTCAAAACGTTTAAGAATTCTGCCAACGACATTCATCCACAAGCGTGGCTCCATCAATTCTCTCATTGTTTCCCTCCCAACTGGTCATTGGAGCACAGGTTAGAATTTATGTGTGGCTACTTAGAGAATGAACCAGGTGTAAGAATGCGATCGGTCATTCACGATTGTCACAGTGAAGGAGATTTTTATCATGCCTTCCTCTCAGCGTATTGGTCTCAAGCTACACAAGACCGTGTAAAACATAACATCATAATGATGAAACATTTCGAACAATCTGAATTTTCCAGTCTTGTGAAATATTTTGAAGACATGTTGCATAAGAATCAGTATCTTTCAAACCCATACAGCACCTCAGAACTCATCCGCATTTGCTTAATGAAATTGCCTGAACATTTACGACATATTATTTTAGCAGGACGTTGCAAAGACGACATTGAAGCTTTTCAGGGACTGTTACAAGAACTGGAAAGTGACACTGACAATCGCGGAACGCAGGAGCACAACAATTACAAATCACATCCGTCACAATTCCGTGACGACAGAAGCAATAACTGGACACGACAAGGCTATTCTTACAACGCAAATCGTGACCCAAACAGACACCACCCGTATGACAACCACTGGCAGAGTAATAGTTACAGAGAAAGATCGCATTTCCGTAGTAATGAATATGACAGAGATTACCTTAGAAACAGACAATATGGGAACCAGAATAATTATTATCAAGGGAGGCAGAATAAATTCAGGCGCAACAGTTCGACGCATAGTTACGATTCAGGGAGAAATTCTCCACCACGTGACCGACACGAAAGAAACTGTGTAAACTACCGACAAAACGACAGACCTGAATTCCATCAGAACTGGCGAGCTTTAAACAGAGCTGGGCCCTCTCGGCAAGGCGAATTTGTGGAAGTTAGGCCTCCTAATCCCAGTAACGACGCGCGGCAACAAAGAGACAGACAATGACTCGCACCGCAGGCATACGGCATACACGTGCGCCGGCTGGCTCCGAGAAAAGTAACATTATATCTGGTACTGCTAATGAGATTTTAATGCAACATTTTGGTTGACCTGAAAATATATTCTGTATTTAAAGTACTTTCTGTGAGATACCAGATGACACAGTGTTAGTTTATGTGACAGTTACACGATTTTATCACGACGTTACTAATGAGTGACAATTTACAATGTTGCTTTTGCAGTGTATCTGTTTTATATCTGCACAGTTTTTCTGTTTTATTCTGGAAAGTAAAACATGTTTTAGTAGTAACTTTTGTAGTATAGCTACAATGAGACAGGGTTTTCCGTAGCACAACAATACGTTACAGCACAGTACGTTCTTCACCACAACAATAAGCGTAATAACTAAGGTATCTATACGCAAAGCATTTCACTTTCGTTTATCATGAGGTAAGTACATTGTCTTCTGCAGAACTTAGCTTTCGGAGGACGATAACTACGACACTTCCACAGAGATTATCTTACAGCAAGACGCACAGTTTAGCGCTACAGTACACGTATTTGAGTGATCAATTTTATACTTAAAACATTTATTTTTAAAGATTTTTGAATTACAAAGAAAGTTTTCCGTGATACATTTCATTCCATTGCTGTAATCTGTAACACCTGAGGGTATAATTACATTAATCCTCAGGGGGGTACACGCTTACTTTGTGTACCATGTGTGTGGCAACCACAAGGAACCCTAGCTAATATGGTATTTGCTTATACAACTTTACACATCGGTACCATATTTCTCTAACACACAAATTACACAGCTATCTGATCATTTAACTGAGAGATAAACATTTTTTACTACATCAGTGACACATGTTTACGCAATACACAGTTGGGTAACTTCACACTTATGAAACTGTATTTTGTCTGTACTTTGTAAACTGTTCATATTTTTTCGGAACCATTGTGATACTACGAGAGCTTTGAATGATGTATTTGGTAAGGGAGCATGATTTTTAAAGTACGTTTGAGGTAGATGACACTATTGAAATGAGCAGAGAATTTTCTTTAGGTTTTGACATTATTGGAGCAAGCTACGACGATTTTGAGATTTGACTGAGGTGTTATGATGTTATTTTTACGACGATGATGTGTATTATGCTGTTGAGGTATGTTTATGATCAATAAGATGATGATACCGTATATGAGGAATTTGATTATGCTACGTGTTTCTAATAGGGACTCTGATTTATGAAAAGGATGTTGGAAACCAAGAAACGTACTTTAAGAGTTATGAAATGTGTGTGTATATGCGTGAATGTATTACAATGCAGACGAAAATTTTTTGGACACTGTTATATTTACAAGATTTTGTTTCTACACATTTGTTACGCAAATTTTCGACCTGTGAAATGTTTATATGAGACTGTCACTGTAGCGGAAACTGCTGTCGTAAATATGTCGGTAAGAAAGGTAAGTGACCGTGACGTAATGCGTTGCGAGCGGCCAGGTGTGTCAGACGCCTGGAGAAAAAGCCATTATTGCGAGCCCTTTTCAGCGGCACAGGTAGAAAAAAAAGGGGACGCCATTAACCTCGCTACTGACATTCCTTTGTAGAAAGCATCGCAAAAACGACACGGTCGAACTTGAAAACATATGATTTTTGTAATGCGTTGTGGGCACACAGCTGTGTCAAACAACTGGAGAACAAGCCATTAGGGTGTGCCTTTCATCGCTAATGCGACACCCTCGTTACTTGAAAACATATGATTACTCGCACTTTGTGCTAATTACTGAAATGCTTATGAATTGATGGGAAATATTCGTACATCTGCACACCTGATTACGACAAGCGTCTTTCTACGAGAGTTGAGAGAATTTCTACTAACTTATGAAATGTCACATGACTATTGAATGATATTTTTATGCTTTGGTTTGCGTAATTGCTTATTTCATTTGATACCTGTTTTTCAGCTGTGTTGCAGCATTGCTTTTATAAAATGAAATGCATTTGCTAATGTGAACACTTTCTGTCAACAGATCTATTAAATAATTATTTTATGATCCACATTCTTTAAAAAAAGGAGCACTTGGAAAGGAAAGAACAATAAGAAGGAACTAATAACAGTAACACATAATTTTCTTTTCAAGTACTTGGTAATTTCTTTTGTAGAATAAATTGTGATGCATCACTCTAATGTTAAGATGTGACATAGGTATTAGACATGGCCATTTTAGTGTAATATTTTTTCTGCTTGCGCTATGTCATGTTTAGGTATAAGTTGCTGCTGTTTGCCAGGCATAGTGTTATTGAATTTGACTTTTGCTCATTTATGCTGCTAGCTTTGCCAATTTGCATTTTTTTGCATTGCTGTTTGTGTTGATTTGTTATGTGATGCTGCATTGCCTCGTCCCTTAGTTTAGCATCTGAGCTCAGTAGATTTAAGTTAGCTTAAGAGGGGGTAGCCTCTAAGAGAATGAGTTGCGATGAATTGGAAGAAATGCATTGAGAAAACAGGTTTAGGTAGGATTTTCTTGGAAATAAATGTTGAGGTAAGAAATGTGTGAACATATAAATACAGAAAGCATGCTTAGATAGAATTTTTTTGGTGGAAACAAAGGATGAAATAAGAGGAAAGATATATGAAGTTTTGGGTTGGACTGCAGTACCAAATGTTACACTGAAAACGAACCCTGTCCTTTCCTATTTGTGTTATCCCACTATGTGTTTGTGTACCCTTGTGTATTTGTTTTCTTCCTGTCTCTGTGTAGTTTCATAGAATTTTTTCTTCTTTTAATATTAAGCTACATTCACTATGATGAGGAATACTGTTATCCTCGAATATAATTGGCATTAATAATATGTTATTTACTTTGTAAAGATGTTAGACATTATTAATTCTGTTCTGTTCAATGCTCATGTGTGAAGTTGATGTTTCAAAAGTTATTGTGATCCTTTATGTATGTACTCATGTCATAATTCCACTGATGTATATGTTTATTTCTATTCTTTTGTAAAGCCTGTGTTACTACAAATGTTATCTGTATTGTTATGTTTTTAATGATGTATTTTGTACCTTTTGTAATTATATTTTCGTGTTATAATATTGTAATTGACACCAGTTAATCAAATTAAGTAACTTGTAAGTTACATTTCACTGCACACGTTTCTGTTGGTCATAGTATATGGACAATATGTGAGAAGTAGGGACTGATAGTGTTTGCATGTGTGTTAATGATTCAGCAAGGGACTGGATAACAGCATTGCTCGTTCTAAGGACAATTCCAAAAAACTTTGTGAGTGCACAAGTGGTGGTTTATGGACTTGCTATATTCTCCGCAAGACTCTTCGATGGTGAATGTGCACCTGCACAATCGCAACAGTTGGCTGCTGGCAATCTCTACAAGGACTACAGTGGGTCTGCACCTCTGGTGGCCCACCAATACCATTATCTCCGCAAGGACTACAGTGGGTCTACATCTTTGATGATCCATCAATACCATTATTTCTACAAGGACTGCAGTGGGTCTGCACCTCTGGTGGCCCACCAATATCGTAATCTCTACCAGGACTACGGTGGGTCTGCTCTGTGATGACCTACCTACCAATATTCGTCAGAACTTCGAATGACTCTGCTGTGGGTTTGCTCTGTTGTGGACCATTACGTGTATGCATGTCAAGAGTCAGCACTGTCTTTCCGTTGGAAGGACAACACTACTTCTTCAAGACTGCATGGAAATCCACTACTTCCGTGTGCATTTTCTTTTACTGCTCAGACTTTGAGAAAAACACTGCTATTCTACTGTTATGTACGATTAGGACTGTCTTTATGGACTGTGAGAAAATTTTAGCTTCTGACCAACATTGTATCAATAAGTGTGTGCATTTTATTTCTTTGTTATTGTAATTATGAAAAGGCGGATGAGTTCTGAGGGGCTGTATGGGTTTGAAAGATACTGATTCTTATGCAACATGTCTTCAAAATATTTGGCAAGACTGGAAAATTCAGATTGTTCAAAGTGTTTCATCATCATGATGCTATGTTTTACACGGTCTTGTGTGGCTTGAGACCAATATGCGGAGAGGAAGGCATGGTAAAATTCTCCCTCACTGTGGCAATCGTGAATGACCGATCGCAGTCTTACAGCTGGTTCATTCTCTAAATAGCCACACATGAATTCTAATCTGTGTTCTAACGACCAGTTGGGAGGAAAACAATGAGAGAATTGATGGAGCCATGCTTGTGGATGAATGTCGTTGCCAGAATTCTTAAATGTTTTGAATTTACGTGTAGTAATGAACAGCTTATAGTCAAAATCATCATGTCGGCAAGTCGCATGTCGGTCATTGTTACGTCGTTTCGGCGGTTCCATCTCAAAATTCGGCGTACCTTGCCAACTTCTTTCACAATTTCCGAAGTGCCCTGTGTTGTTATTTTGTGTCTGTTCCGTATTTGTATGTCCCTCTTTCCGTATTGGGGCGCGAGTGTCCTCTGAAATACGTAATTCTTGTACTACTTGTGCCAACTGATCTTGCACTTCCCGGATTTCTCTTTTGTACTGTGTATTGATTTGATTTTGATTTTGTTTGAATTTTCTAATTTGTTCATACTCTTCTGTGTCAGTGAAGGCTACAGGTGTTGTGTCATTCAGATCATCATCTACCTTTGTAGATAAGTTAGTGAACTGATCTGAAAGTTCGGCTACTTTATCCGATAGTGAAATCATTTCCTCTGTATGTTTTTCTGAACCAAGTTTCAGAGTGTCCATTTGTGTTGCAATCGTGTCTACTGTGACCATTAAGTTTTCCTGAGTTTTTGCAAGTTGCATAACCGTTTTGGTAGATGCAACTGAGTCAAATTTTGCTAGCAAGGTCTCATAATTTTCATGAACAATAGTTTGCAGTTCTTTTATGGCTGCTTCGTGATTCTGTAGTGCATTTTCATGACGCGAAAAAATAGGTTGGAAATGCTCACAAATTTGTGTTTTTACGTCATTACAGACTTTTTGACATTTCGATTCAATGTGATGTAACTCAGCAGTTAAATCCTCACGTGTTCGTTCAAGAGTTTGCTCCAATGAGTCTAACTTTTTAAGATTTTGTTCCATTGTGTCTAACTTTTGAAGCTTTTGCTGTGTTTGTCTCTGATTTTGTTCCATTGTGTCTAACTTTTGAAGCTTTTGCTGTGTTTGTCCCATTTGTTGTATTAATTGTAATGACAATGCATTGGTGTCTGAAACATGTTCCTCAGTGCTTTTCGGCAGTGAATTTACACCGGAAACATTTACATTTTGACAAGCAGAAAATGTGTCAAGTGGTGGATGTGGGGAGAGAGATGGCGGAGTTTTGTAATTTTTCATGAACTGCTATATTTATATATGATGATATCAAGGTAAATACGTTGTTTGTTCTCTATTAATATATTTCATTTGCTAACTACCCCTATCAGTAGTTAGTGCCTTCAGTAGTTTGAATCTTTTATTTAGCTGGCAGTAGTGGCGCTCGCTGTATTGCAGTAGCTTGAGCAGCGAAGATTTTTGTGAGGTAAGTGATTTGTGAAAGGTATAGTTTAATGTTAGTCAGGGCCATTCTTTTGTAGGGAATTTTGAAAGTCAGATTGCGTTGCGCTAACAAAATATTGTGTGTCAGGTTAAGCACAGTCTCGTGTATAATTGTTCAAAGGGGACGTTTCAATTTTACAGTGAATAGGTTTTCAGCAGGTTGGCGTAAACTGTCAGCCGAGCGGTCTAGGGCGCTGCGGTCATGGACTGTGCGGCTGGTCCCGGCGGAGGTTCGTGCCCTCCCTCGGGCATGGGTGTGTGTGTTTGTCCTTAGGATAATTTAGGTGAAGTAGTGTGTAAGCTTAGGGACTGATGACCTTAGTAGTTAAGTCTCATAAGATTTCACATACATTTGAACATTTTGTAAACTGTCGTTTAAAGTGATGTATTCTTAATTGTGGTCCTGGGAGGCCACCATATTCTGCAAGTCACGTCGAGGTAGACCACAATTTCTCATTTCCCCACCATAGGCTATTTTCCTATGTTGTTATTCGGAGTGATTACAACATTCAAATCGCATTTACTGTCAATATTCTCACTAAATATCTGTTATTTTTATGTAATTAAAGCTTAAAAATCATTAAATATCAATATTTGGTCACGTGATCGAAAACGCTCTGTTATTGGCTGAAGTTCTGGTAACGTTACAGACTAAGACGAAGCTATACATGTGTTAAAGGAGTGTAAGCCGAATATACTAGGTTTTTACGTACTTTTTCTTCAAATAGCTTAGCTATATAGTGATGGAAAACGCATTTACAGCTTTAAATAATAAAAGAAAGCAATTTTGTAAACGTTGATAATGGAAACCTTACGAAAATTGATGCGTTTATGCTCCACACATTTAGAGTGGCGATATCTGCAAGGACGGATATTCTTTTGCCTGCTCCCTGCAACGTCATGAAACCCGCTCAAAACTAAAGACTAGATGAAGTTTTGCAAATAGGTCCACATCTTATATGTAGACTGTCTACTATCAGTCATGAAATAGACCCAAGATACTCAGCAGAGGTATCGCCAGATGCCCATGCTCTGTGGAGCAACGGATAGCTCATGTTTCCACGGATAAGAACACTGATTGGAATCCAGGAAAGGCCATAAATTTTTAAAGGTTTTACGCGAAATATAAAAATAGCGTTAGCAAGAACTCATTGTAGCTGTTGTTTCGATGGTGGGATGTACACCTTCACATCAATCTTAGTCTGAGAAATGGACAACTGAGGATAAATATATCTGCTTTGCTTACACATAGTTACCCTTTTTGAAATGCATTACGAGTAGTGAAGATAATCACCATACTCTCACAGTACAACAAGGTGCAAGACGATGAGGTTTTCTATGCGGAGAGATATAAGGCACGAATAACATGCAGATACGCAAACCTAAGGGCTGTGCTGTTTGTGAGTGTAAGCTAACGTCAGAGTCTGAAGCAGAATTAACTTCATCTTATACGAGATGATGAAGCTTAAAAGCTTAAAGAATAAGGATCCTAGCTGGACAATACGAAGATAAAAAACATTGTTTTTAATAAAGTAAAATGTGTGTGGTCACATTAACTAGAAAATATCTTTTTGAACGTGAGGTGTATGAACAGCTATGGCAAATATAAACGAATGTGAATAGCCAAGGAAAACACAATAATACTCTATTTCTAATCGGTGTGGTGAAGTTTTATAATGTGTGATTTGGTTTTCATATGAAAGGACTGCAGATTTGTTTTACAAATAAGTTAAAATATTATTACAGGCTAGATTGGAACCAGCGCCCTAAGTATATCACTTCTCAATATTCGACCGTTCACCACTCTATTACTGAGCTAACAATGGTGTGCAAGGAAGCGGATGTAACGATACTTTTTACTAAGAGTTTAATTTCGTCGACTGATCCTGTCTTTCTTTGTAAAAACGGGAAAGCCTATCTCGGAGGTAAGTTATAGTTATCTTCAGAGTGCAAGACATTTTTAATTAAGTAAGGGAACTTGGGCATCGACAAGATGGCATTTTGCCGGTACTGTGCAACCAATTTTCACGCAACTTCTCATTCTCTGAAACACTCAAAAGCAATTTTCAAGAATATTTATGGATATATTTGTACAGTGTGGTAATACATAACTTTTGTAATCCGTTTTCTGAAACGTTAATTCGAGAAAAAGACATCGCTGCGGATTAACTTTATGACAGTAGGAGCAGGGAGCTAGCCACTGACGTCACAGATATCACATGGCTCGAATGGAACGTTTCAGTGGGTTTTCAAATTATTTGAATTTTTTTACGTTTTTATAAAAGAATACAGAAATTCAAGAATGAAAAAAGCATGTTAATACTGAATGACGTAATTTACCATCTAAGACAATTTTCAGAAAACATTTAAATAGCCTATTTATAGATGCTTTGCAAAAACTGGTGGAATGAAAATACCGGCCTCGAAACAAAGACTTAACAAAACTACTTGATCAAACTTGAAATACATAGACTTAACAAAAGTGCCTGAAATGAACAGATAGCTTTATCTGAGTTTCGAGCCAGAGAACGTGTGTAATTTGAAATGCTAACAAAGACTGCCTTGAAGTGTTGAGATAGGTTTTAGGGGTATGAGTGGTACAGTTAGAGTCTGTTGTTAATGTTTTGATTCTAGTTTCATATTAGTTACAAACTTTACAACTCTGAAAAAAACACTAGTCTCCAGAGTAAATCTGGAAATTTTGTGGATTAACATTAATAAAATTAATCTCAGACATTACTTGAAATATCGTAATACAAAGTGGGAACATAATTTTTTATGGAACACATAGGATGTTGGGACTTTGTTAAAAATCGAGTAAAACCTATGGTACTAGTGGTTTGCCTACAAATTTGATTTTCATAAACATCTATTTTTTATAAAAAGTTTGTGTCTATGCTTTGGGTGCTTAAGATTTTTAGTGTCTCTGTTGTTGTGAATACTGTAAGGAAATACATCCAGAACGTATAAGATAAATTTATGAATTCTGTTTCAAGACCTGCAGCACCAAATAAGCTGAAACGTGTGTCATTGTGTATAATACTGTAGCTAATTTCCACTACAAGGTTAACTTGGTAGTAACGCTGCGCGTCCTTGCCTTCCAGGTTTGGTGACGATCATCTCGGTGCCCACCTCCGAGAACTGCCGCCAGGTGTCTTGGTCCAGCAGGCGCACCTCGACGCCCGCCAGCTCCTGCTTGCACCACCATGACTCATCTCTGCTCTTCCCATCTGCAAGAAGCAGTTTAAAAACATTGGAGTAGGGCAGCGCAAAACCTGCTGCGAATTACAGTTTCTACTGGCTGTTAAAAAACTACCAATAACTCTCGGCATACAGCGAATAATCAGTCAGACTCGACCGTATACTAACGCTACGTTTGGGAAAAGTCTGCGCTGCCAGATATCTTACACCGATATGACAGTATATCTAAATCATTGGAGCGGGTGGTGTATAATAAATAAATTATTGCAATAAATCAAAGGCACTACATTGCTTATGTTCTACAGGATTAATTTATTGTGTTAACCGGTTTTCGGCTTACAAGGCCATCATCAAACTTAAACTGACTATTGTCGCCGAAGAAGTTACAATGTTTGTAAGCGACAGTAAAAAGAGGCTACAAATCTAGACAGACACAAACACACAGTAAATGACGTATTTGATAGTGTGGTGGTAAAGCTATTTAAAAGCTAAAATGTTGAACAATAGATAAATATGATGGGAGAAAATCATTAACACTATACTCGAAAACCGAGAAAACCGTCCATCTATAATAGTTTACATTACTAAACTAGACCGAGCGAGGTGGCGCAGTGGTTAGCACACTGGACTCGCATTCGGGAGGACGACGGTTCAATCCCGTCTCCAGCCATCCTGATTTAGGTTTTCCGTGATTTCCCTAAATCGTTTCAGGCAAATGCCGGGATGGTTCCTTTGAAAGGGCACGGCCGACTTCCTTCCCAATCCTTCCCTAACCCGAGCTTGCGCTCCGTCTCTAATGACCTCGTTGTCGACGGGACGTTAAACACTAACCACCACCACCACATTACCAAACTAACCAAATAAAATAAATATATACTATGTGATCGAAAGTATCCGAACACCCCCAGAAACATACGTCTTTCATATTAGATGCAGTGTGCTGCCACCTACTGCCAAGTACTCCATATCAGTTGCCTCAATAGACATTAGACACCGTGAGAGAGCAGAATAGCACGCTTCGCGGAACTCAACGGACTTCGAACGTGGTCAGGTGATTGGGTGTCACTAGTTGTCATACGTCTGTATGCGAGATTTACACACCCCTAGACGTCCATAGGTCCATTGTTTCTGATGTGACAGTGAAGTGGAAACATGAAGGGACACGCACAGCAGAAAAGTTTACAGGCCGACCTCGTCTGTTGACTGACAGAGATCGCCGACAGTTGAAGAGGGGCGTAATGGATAATAGGCAAACATCAATCCAGACCATCACACAGGAATTCCAAACTGCATCAGGATCCACTGCAAGTACTATGACAATTAGTGGGAGGTGATAAAACTTTGATTTCATGGTCTAGCGGCTGCTAATAAGCCACACATAATGCCGATAAATGCCAAACAACGCCTCGCTTCGTGCAAGGAGCGCAAACATTGGACGACTGAACAGTGGAAAATGTGTGGAGTGATGAATCACGGTACACAACGTGGCGATCCGATGGCAGGGTGTGGGCTGGTGAATGCCCCTTGAATGTCATCTGCGAGCGTATGTAGTGACAACAGTAAAATTCGGAGGCGGTGGCGTTATGGGGTGATCGTGGTTTTCATGGAAGGGGGGCTTGCACCCCTTGTTGTTTTGCATGGCACTATCACAGCACAGGCCTACATTGGTGTTTTAAGCACCATCTTGCTTCCCACTGTTGGAGAGCAATTCGGGGATGGCGATTGCATCTTTCAACACGATTGAGCACCTGCCTGTGGCGGAGTGGTTACACGACAATAACATCCCTGTAATGGACTGGCCTGCACAGAGTCCTGACCTGAACCCTATAGAACACCTTTGGGATGTTTTGGAACGCCGACTTAGTGCCAGGCCTCACTGACCGACATCGATACCTCTCTTCAGTGCGGCATTCCGTAAAGAATGGGCTGCCATTCCCCAAGAAACCTTCCAGCATCTGATTGAACGTATGCCTGCGAGAGTGGAAGCTGTCACCAAGGATAACGGTGGGTCAACACCATATTGAATTCCAGCATTACCGATGGAGGGCGCCACAAACTTGTAAGTCATTTTCAGCTAGGTATCCAGATACTTTTGATCACATAGTGTAGTACTTGATTAGATAAATTCAAGAGGTATTAAACATAGGAAGTGATAGAGAAACCAATTAAAAGAAAGAATTAACAATTGACTATATGTCTGCCTGACTGAGCAATATAAAACTTATCACAATCAGAATAAGTGATTTTGTATACACTGTTGTCTAGTAAATTGGTTCTTACCTTCGCTACTGAAAATACACTGCGCTGTCGTGTTCTTCACATAGATATTGTCGGTGAAACACAACAGCTTAAATCACGTAATAGAGGCAACGCCTCCGGGCCAGATTGTATGCCAGCTAGGTTCCTTTCAGAATACGCTGATACGATAGTTCCATACAGAGAAATCATATACAACCACTCGAGGACACACCAAGGCTCAAGAAAGGAAATAAGAGTAAGCCGCTGAATTACAGACCCATATCACTGACGTCAATCTGCACCAGGATTTTTGAATATGTGCTGTGCTCGAACATGATGAATTATCTCGAAGAAAACCCTTTATTGACAAGTAGCCAACACTGATTCAAAAAACATTGTTTTTGTGAAAGATAACTAGCTCTTTACTCTCACGAACTAATGACTGCTATCGACTAGGGAAGTCAAATTGATTCCATGTATTAAGTTTTCCAGGAAGCGTTCCCCAAGGAACTGTTACAGGCTTCTGCTGTTCCTGAGCTATATAAACGATTTAGAATACAATATGAGCAACCTTTTTAGATTATTTGGAGATGATGCTGTCATTTAACGTCTTTTAAAGTCATCAGATGATCAAAACCAATTGCAAAATGGTTCAGATAAGGACAGAGGACATCGAAAAAGTTCTAAGAAGGGAAGTTTGTTTTGTATTATCACGAAATAGAGGAGAGAATGAAACGGATACGATACACGAATTGGGGTGGCATCATTACAACGAAGGTGTTGGTCGGCTCGCTCTTCTCATAAATTTTCGATCACCAACTTCCTCCTCCGAATGCGATTACATTTTGTTGGTGTCCAGCTACGTAAGGAGAAATGGTCGTTGTAATAAAATAAGAGCCATGAAATCTCCTACGGAAAGATGTAAGTTTTCGTTTTTCCCCGCGCGCTGTTAGGGGATGAAACGGTATATAAATAGCCTGAAGGTGGTCCAATAAACCCTCTGTTAGGCACTTAATTGTGAATTGCAGACTAATCATGTAGACGTAGATGTAAGTATCTCTTCAAGGAATTGGGCATTTTAACAGCGCCACTGCATCCAGGCTATCACCATCCACAACAGTTCTGTAATATGAACTTGCCATCGCCTTTTTACGTGGATATACACTCCTGGAAATGGAAAAAAGAACACATTGACACCGGTGGGTGAGACCCACCATACTTGCTCCGGACACTGCGAGAGGGCTGTACAAGCAATGATCACACGCACGGCACAGCGGACACACCAGGAACCGCGGTGTTGGCCGTCGAATGGCGCTAGCTGCGCAGCATTTGTGCACCGCTGCCGTCAGTGTCAGCCAGTTTGCCGTGGCATACGGAGCTCCATCGCAGTCTTTAACACTGGTAGCATGCCGCGACAGCGTGGACGTGAACCGTATGTGCAGTTGACGGACTTTGAGCGAGGGCGTATAGTGGGCATGCGGGAGGCCGGGTGGACGTACCGCCGAATTGCTCAACACGTGGGGCGTGAGGTCTCCACAGTACATCGATGTTGTCGCCAGTGGTCGGCGGAAGGTGCACGTGCCCGTCGACCTGGGACCAGACCGCAACGACGCACGGATGCACACCAAGACCATAGGATCCTACGCAGTGCCGTAGGGGACCGCACCGCCACTTCCCAGCAAATTAGGGACACTGTTGCTCCTGGGGTATCGGCGAGGACCATTCGCAACCGTCTCCATGAAGCTGGGCTACGGTCCCGAACACCGTTAGGCCGTCTTCCGCTCACGCCCCAACATCGTGCAGCCCGCCTCCAGTGGTGTCGCGACAGGCGTGAATGGAGGGACGAATGGAGACGTGTCGTCTTCAGCGATGAGAGTCGCTTCTGCCTTGGTGCCAATGATGGTCGTATGCATGTTTGGCGCCGTGCAGGTGAGCGCCACAATCAGGACTGCATACGACCGAGGCACACAGGGCCAACACCCGGCATCATGGTGTGGGGAGCGATCTCCTACACTGGCCGTACACCACTGGTGATCGTCGAGGGGACACTGAATAGTGCACGGTACATCCAAACCGTCATCGAACCCATCGTTCTACCATTCCTAGACCGGCAAGGGAACTTGCTGTTCCAACAGGACAATGTACGTCCGCATGTATCCCGTGCTACCCAACGTGCTCTAGAAGGTGTAAGTCAACTACCCTGGCCAGCAAGATCTCCGGATCTGTCCCCCATTGAGCATGTTTGGGACTGGATGAAGCGTCGTCTCACGCGGTCTGCACGTCCAGCACGAACGCTGGTCCAACTGAGGCGCCAGGTGGAAATGGCATGGCAAGCCGTTCCACAGGACTACATCAAGCATCTCTACGATCGTCTCCATGGGAGAATAGCAGCCTGCATTGCTGCGAAAGGTGGATATACACTGTACTAGTGCCGACATTGTGCATGCTCTGTTGCCTGTGTCTATGTGCCTGTGGTTCTGTCAGTGTGATCATGTGATGTATCTGACCCCAGGAATGTGTCAATAAAGTTTCCCCTTCCTGGGACAATGAATTCACGGTGTTCTTATTTCAATTTCCAGGAGTGTATGAAGTCAGTTAATTTTTTTTAATGGTCCAATCATTTCTGAGGCGTTTGTTGTAGCATTTGCATTGATAAGCATTTAATAAATGCAAAAACCGTCTTGTACTGCAAACCTTCCCCTTTCGTGTAAAATGTACCATATTCTTTCTGTTAACATCCTTGTGGCGTTAGCTGTTTCGTACAGCTAAATTCTCAATACCATATTATCCACTTCTCGTAGTTTCCATCTTTTGGTTGCAGTTTAGACGCCGTTGTCAACAGTTGAAAATAAAGGAGTTGGTTCATTTAAACCTTCATCAGCTCTGTGTTAATTTCCTCTGGCGATAAACTGACCAAAACTAAGAATTTAATGACGGTACGATATTGCTGCTTACTCATTTGAACAAAACCCCTCCAACACGACGGCTGTAAAAAACATTGCTGGCCGGTGTGGCCGAGCGGTTCTAGGAGCTTTAGTCTGGAACCGCGAAACCGCTATGGTCGCAGGTTCGAATCCTGCCTCGGGCGTGGATGTGTGTGGTGTCCTTAGGTTAATTAGGTTTAAGTAGTTCTAAGTTCTAGGGGACTGATGACCTCAGATGTTACGTCCCATAATGCTCAGAGCCATTTGAACATATAAAAAACATTCCTACAGGTGAAGTCGATACGTAACCTACATTATTTCTTAAAATGTATCGACGCTTCGAAAACAAATTTTCATTGCTGCCAGAGCCACCACTCCCGTTGAAAGCTGTGTGTGTGTGTGTGTGTGTGTGTGTGTGTGTGTGTGTGTGGGTGTGTGTATGTGTGCGTATGTTTCGAAAAGTATAAGCTGCAGAATGTCTATTTCTAATGACCTAGAAGCAACTGGAAACGCGATTTGACTCGAACATCAAACTTCTTTCATAAATTTAGCACAACGAAAGAAAAGGACCTGCACATCTAATACTTGTATATTGTCCACAGCGAATATAGTAGTTCGTAAAGGCACTTGATTGCATTGAACATACGTTAGCTTTCTGCTTATAGCGTCCAGCTATGCACGGAGGCTGCCTTCTCATTTGCGTAAGCGTAGATTCGGCATACAACAACAGTTAATCATCAAGTGAAGCTTTAAATTTTAACTCTCCTTCCTACTTACACTTGTAATAGTGAATGAGTTAACGTGGCTCACAAACAGCAGTCAGCAAAGCAGTGTAGGTCAACCTACCTTCATCGCATCTGAAACCTCATAGTATGCAGAGAAGAATTGCTTATTACCAACACTGTTTAACTGCACCTCCACAGATGACTATCAACTCATCAGAGTACATGTGAGTTCTGAAGGTAGTCCACATAAGACAACAAGATGGTGGCCAAGCAATCATACACAATTAACCGAAATACAAAAAGATGACAAGGTTGATGGTTAATTCAAACTGAGATAAATAAGGAGTGTCTTGTCATTAACTACAAGAAATTAATATTGCATACCCATAAGGTGATTTCAATCTACAATTCAAAGATTTTAATTTACAAGCAGAAGGAACATTGTATTTGTGACAGATAATCCTAACTGACTGAGAAACTAATCTTTATGCTTCAGGAGAGTGTAATTCCTTTAAATTTACTGTATCACGAAGCAAAACATTGCATGTGAGGTACAACAAACAGCTTCCAAACAGTTACACTTTAGCAAGCTATGAGCACCTATTCAACTGTGCACAAGTACCCGCCCCGATACCACAGAGTGACCTTGAATAAATCGCGAACACTAAGCTCACCATGAAAACTACTTTCATTACAGCAAATAAACTGTAATGATATCGCCGAATTCCTCATGCATAGTTGCATCTATATAACATCATGGGCCTCCTTCAGAAAAGGCAGCCTTCCTCTCAACATCACAGCACAGCAGAGATCCTTTTCGACTTTACACAGAGTCAGAACAAGTAAATATAATGCAACATAACGGCCTTCTTGTTTAAAACGAACAGAGGTACGACTTGAGCTTCAGTAATTTCTAGTAGCGCTTGAAGCTCGGTTCATTCCGAACACAACTACGACAATTTACAACTACAGTATCGATTGTTGCTACGTGTACCTTCGTCCTGTGGTTGCCCTGCACACTTTTAGACTGTTCCCCTTTCTGTAGTTTTCCGACACCCTCTAACCTAAAAAAAACGTCCGAATCTCCTTCATACAGCCCGTGTAGCTGTTTCCTGTGTGTCGTGTATCCCTAACCTATAAGCGGAATCCGAAAACCCACCACCTTGTGGTCCAAGTCGAGGAATCTGCAGCCTCCACCATCACGGAACAGTCCGAGCCTCTGATTTGGAGCCTCCACTCAGCTCTGTATCAAAGATCAGCTGACTGCCCTGTCGACGACGCTACATATGGTGAGCTCCTCCTTCAAAACTGGCAGTCTTCACCACTTAGCTACCTGCCAGAAACTAATGAAGTCTTTTCCGATCCAGAGCGACCACAACAACAGTACACATGATCCCCCACTTGCAGTTGGCAGCACCCTGTGCTGTTCATGACATTGGAAGCACCCGTCCCACATCTGGAGTAACATTTCCCAGTATGCGCACAGACTGCACACTGGATTTCTTCCCCTCTTTGACAGTCATATACCTAAGGGCCCCATTACACACCTAAAAGTGGAGCCTCCAACTACCAGTCTGTGACTGAGCAGATCCGGTAGCCTGAGGGTCCACACCTGAAACAGGGCAAGTGACTGCATCTGGGCCGGGATATTCGTCAGACGCAGACAGCACCTGAAACCTGTTCATCAGATCTTTTGATCCGTCCTACCAGAAAGTCTTTCGCTGCATGCCACACCTCGGAACGACCTCCCATTCGATCATGGGGAAGGCTTCAACCTTACTGAAGGCAGTAGCTGGTCACAGCTGTGGACCGACCAGGGGGCACGTGAGACGTGCTGGACATCCATTTGCTCCTCAGGTTCGGTCCCCCTTAGTGATGCCCCTTGACAATAGCTTCGAGCTGCATGACTGAAACCAACACTGTCTGGAGCTGTGAGTAAAGACTCAACAACTCACTTTGCATCTTAACACAGCAGTCACAGTCTATATCCATACTAAATACGACGAGAATACACTCTAGACAGTTATCAAAACTCAGACTGACAAACATACAAAAAATTTAAGACTAAAGTTCTAAGAAGAAATTCGAACTAAGTCGCTTCTTATTAGAAGATGTGTCAGCTCACAAACGAAACAGAGAGCTTGTATGTGCTGCTACAGGGATGGAAACCACCACTCAGCTAAAGGATCTAACAACTGTAAATGGCTCTTCAAACAAACAAAAATGACTGTTGCGATACCAATAGCGGAACTAGGCACTAAACAGTAATAAAAATGCGGAACTTTACCTGAGATATGAACAAACAAATTTAAGTTTAAACTTAAGAGCACAGAGGAAACTCGTAATAAGTCCGTTATTATTAGAGACTGTGTCAACTCACAAACGAAGCGGTGTGCTTCTATGCACTGCTGCAAGGATGGAAGCTATCACTCAACCCACATGACGACTGTGGGTGAACGCCTCATGTTGTTCTTACTGCTCGCTTTTATGTAGTCAATTCTTTCTTTCTTAGTGATGACGTATCCAAGAAAATTATTTCATAAGACATTATTGAGTGGAAATGCGCAAAATATGTCAATATGTTGATTTGTTTGTTTCTAAGACTAGGAATTACATGAACAACAAAGTTGTTTGAGAAGTGCAGTAATATGCTTCTCCTAGTTCAAGTTTTATCAATATGAGCATCCAGAAATTTGGAACAGTCTGCCCTGTTTACTGACTCCCATTCATGTGCTACATTAATTGCTGACATGATTAGTTGCTGTACAGAATTGAATACAGTGTGCTTTCTCAAAATTAAGGGAGAGTCCACTTTCAGACTTAATAAATTCTTTGAAAATATCGTTAACAGTCTCTTTTGTTGCTAGTATTGTCTGAAACAAGTATCAATTCTGCTTGTTGAATGCTAAGTGGAACGTCATTTAGAGATATGAGGAATAGAAGTGGACACAAAATTGAACCCTGTGGCACTCAATTTTTGATAATTTTTTTTTCCCTCCAGTCACTAAAATTTTCTACCTTAGTAACATTGTTTGAATTATTTAGTACAACCTTTTGCAATCTGATTGTTAAATATGATTTAAACAAGTGTGTGTTAAGTCATCAGTTCCTTAAAACTTCAGTTTTTATAGCTGTGTAATATGAGCTACATAAACACTTTGTAAATGTCACAAAAAATACTACCTCCCGATATTTTATTATTTAAGACTTGTAATATTTGGTGGATGAATGGATAAATAGCACTCTCACTCAAGCAAACCTTCTGAAATCCAAACAATGAAATGCTAAGTAAATAGTATCTACTTAAACGTGAGACTAATCTTAAGTCTACCCATGAACCATGGACCTTGCCGTTGGTGGGGAGGCTTGCGTGCCTTAATGATACAGATAGCCATACCGTAGGTGCAACCGCAAGGGAGGGGTGTCTGTTGAGAGGCCAGACAAACGTGTGGTTCCTGAAGAGGGGCAGCTGCCTTTTCAGTAGTTGCAGGGGCAACAGTCTGGATGATTGGCTGATCTGGCCTTGTAACACTAACCAAAATGGCCTTGCTGTTCTGGTACTGCAAACGGCTGAAAGCAAGGGGAAACTACAGCCGTAATTTGTCCCGAGGGCATGCAGCTTTACTGTATGATTAAATGATGATGGCGTCCTCTTGAGTAAAATATTCCGGTCGTAAAATAGTCCCCCATTCGGATCTCCAGCGGGGACTACTCAGGAGGACGTAGTTATCAGAAGAACAAAAACTGGCGTTCTACGGATCGGAGCGTGAGATGTCAGATCCCTTAATCGTGGAGGTAGGTTAGAAAATTTAAAAATGGGAAATGGATAGGTTAAAGTTAGATATAGTGGGAATTAGGGAAGTTCGGTGGCAGGAGGAACAAGACTTTTGGTCAGGTGAATACAGGGTTATAAATACAAAATCAAATAAGGGTAATGCAGGAGTAGGTTTAATAATGAATAAAAAAATAGGAGTATGGGTAAGCTATTACAAACATCATAGTGAACGCATTATTGTGGCCAAGATAGACACGAAGCCCACGCCTACTACAGTAGTACAAGTTCATATGCCAACTAGCACTGCAGATGACGAAGAAATTGATGAAATGTATGATGAGATAAAAGAAATTATTCACTGCTGCCTGGTAGAATATTGTGCAGAGCATCACTTAATCATAGGTAACACTTGGTTCAAGAATCATGAAAGAAGGTTGTATACATAGAAGAACCCTGGAGATACTAAAAGGTATGAGATAGTTACTGCCTACAGGAAAATTAAAGAGACCTTTGGAGAAAGGAGAACCACTTGCATGAATATCAAGAGCTTTGATGGAAACCCAGTTCTAAGCAAAGAAGGGAAAGCAGAAAGGTGGAAGGAGTATATAGAGGGTCTATACAATATTATGGAAATGGAAGAGGATGTAGATGAAGATGAAATGGGAGATATGATACTGTGTGAAGAGTTTCACACAGCACTGGAAGACCTGAGTCGAAACAAGGCCCCCGGAGTAGACAACATTCCATTAGAACTACTGACAGCCTTGGGAGAGCCAGTCCTGACAAAACTCTACCATCTGGTGAGCAAGATGTATGAGAAAGGCGAAATACCCTCAGACTTCAAGAAGAATATAATAATTCCAATTGCAAAGAAAGCAGGTGTTGACAGATGTGAAAATTACCGAACTATCAGTTTAATAAGTCACAGCTGCAAAGTACTAACGCGAATTCTTTACAGACGAATGGAAAAACTGATCGAAGCCGGCCTCGAGGAAGATCAGTTTGAATTCCGTAGAATTGTTGGAACACGTGAGGCAATACTGACCTTACGACTTATATTAGAAGAAAGATTACGGAAAGGCAAACCTACGTTCCTAGCATTTGTAGACTTAGAGAAAGCTTTTGACAATGTTGATTGGAATACTCTCCTTCAAATTCTGAAGGTGGCAGTGGTAAAATATAGGGAGCGAATGGCTATTTACAATTTGTACAGAAAGCAGATGGCAGTTATAAGAGTCGAGGGGTATGAAAGGGAAGCAGTGGTTGGGAAGGGAGTGAGACAGGGTTGTAGCTTATCCCCGATGTTATTCAATCTGTATTTTGAGCAAGCAGTAAAGGAAAAAAAAGAAAATTTGGAGTAGGAATTAAAATCCATGGAGAGGAAATAAAAACTTTGAGGTTCGCCGATGACATTGTAATTCTGTCAGAAACAGCAAATGACCTGGTAGAGCAGTTGAACGGAATGGACAGTGTCTTGAAAGGAGGATATAAGATGAACATCAACAAAAGCAAAACGAGGATAATGGAATGTAGTCGAATTAAGTCGGATGATGCTGAGGGAATTAGATTAGGAAATGAGACACTTAAAGTAGTAAAGGAGTTTTGCTATTTGGGGAGCAAATTAACTGATGATGGTCGAAGTAGAGAGGATATAAAATGTAGACTGGCAATGGCAAGGAAAGCGTTTCTAAAGAAGAAAAATTTGTTAACATCGAGGATAGATTTAAATGTCAGGAAGTCGTTTCTGAAAGTATTTGTATGGAGTGTAGCCATTGTAACGTCTAGAGAAACAAAAACAATATATTATGTAGTAATTAGAGAATTAGATGTATCATATTGTGTCATTGTATAAAATTATGTATTTTTTTTATTATTTATTTCTGAAAACGTCTGCGTCGGCGAGTAATAAAACCGACACAGAAGATAAATGTTAAACAGAGATTAAAAAAGGAACTAGTATATAACACGTGTTAAATATGAATGTCTTTGTCGTCTTAATTTGGAAGTTGTGCGAGTAAGATCTCCTGTTGTTGTCGTAGAGAACGCCAATGTAGCATTCTTTTGTCGAGACTAAGCAATGTACGCCATTACGTGTGAATTCACAAAGGTCTGTAATCACTGAGATATTTAAAGGTTTTAATAGAGGTGTTTAAATGAAAACTTGTATTATTTATTGTTAAGCTTGCTTGCATGTTATCCCATCCTGTTGAGACATTTTTCAGTTATATAAATATTATCTGTGGTGCTGAGCTGCGTGGAGAACGAAGAGCCGCTGCCGCGGCGTATTTAAACGACTTACAATATAGTCGAGCATACCGCAAGGAAGCCGTAAAATAATAGTAAAAATAATATTATTTCTTTTAGCTCCCAGACTGGCAGTGAAGATCAGCAGATTTTATGATGTGTTGCAGATTGACGCGGGCTGCTGATAGGATATAATTTACAGTGCAAATAATTTAATGTACCTTCAGAATCTGATAGGAATCTTGCTGTGCTCCGTTCTGATCTGGCAAACTTTATAGTGACAACGTATTTTTTAATGAGAGTCTCATGTTCTTGAGCTAGTCGTGGTATGAAATAGCATTTTAACGAGAAATAAAATCCACTGCGAACTTGTGTTTTTGAACGATCACACAGGGAAGATATATTGATTCTTAGCATGAGTTGCAGTTATGAAAAATCGTTCCTTAAATTGTAGGCCAGATACAGAACAATAAGACTTCCATATATACATTTTATTCCGCTAAAAGGTAATGATGATAAAGAAAAGCAAAGCACAGCATTGCTAAAAGTATTTCACGTAACTCTTTTCATAAATGTGTTGTTACAAAGAGAATAAATAAACCAAAGAGCAACAATTTTACAATCCGCGAGAGAGTTGGACGTGAAACTGTCGCCCAAAAACGCGGGGCCCGAATTTGCAGTGGCCACAAATATAAAATTGTATGTATTTTTCTTTCAGTGTTGATTGTTATGTATGTGTAGATATATATGTATTTAGTGATAAATGTATGTATGTATATCATGATCAATGCTATGTTTTAATGAATGTGTAAATACTCTTTCATGACAAACCGTACTACTGCAAACGAGTCTGAGAAGACGATCCTGATAGTACTGAGAAGCTGTAACGACTACGTAATCCGGGGGCAGCCGAACCCCGAGATAAGATAAACTAAAGGTAAGACTACAGTGTAGTTGTCCTGTTTGTAGAAGTCGAGCTCCAGTGAAGTGATCTCATTTCGCTAGTGGTGTGCATATTGTGCGTAGTTTGATGTTAGTGTTTGTGACAGGACAAAGTTGATGGTAGATAGTAATTTTTAGTGTGCAGTTAGTGTAGATAAATTAACGTATTTTGTGTGCAAGGGGCAAAACTGTCAGACTTTGTGGTTTAGTAAGCAATTTATGAATATGGTTAAGTTGCGTAGTCAACGTCCGAGCAATATGGATACTGAGGAACAACAATTAGTTAGTGCAGGAAATGTGGAACCGGGTACCTCAAGTAGTACTAGTACTCTCTTTGAGGATATAACATGTGAGAATGTGGGGGCAGGGGCACAGGAAGTGGTGCCACCGCCCATTAGTCCTCAAGGGGATGTAGAGAAAGAAGTTGTACCACCACCAGAAAAGCAGGAACCAGAGAGTGGTAATCTGCCTGGTGGGTATTCGCTTCAGGCTATATTAGAGAGAGTGCTGAATTTCCAGGCAGAATTTGCGCAACAGCAAGTCGACCGAGACCGCCAGCAAGCTGAGCGAGATCGTAGGCTAGCAGAAAATTTACTTGCCCGGCAAGCTGAGCGAGATCGCCAGTTAACAGAAAGTTTCCTTGCCCAGCAAGCTGAGCGAGATCGCCGGCAAGCTGAGCGGGACCAGCAACTTGTGCAATCGTTAGAAAACATGAAAAAAGAGATTGCAGATATGAAACAGAATTATGAGTCGATACCTAAGGCCGTGCAGGAGCTGACTGAACAGGTCAACAACCTGCAAGTAGCAAACACTAACAGGGTAGAAGAAATAGGTGTATTAGCCAATCGAGTAGAAAAGCTAGAAACAGATTCCACGCAGCTTGTAGAGCAGAAGTGGAACGAACAAGCAACTAAAATTGAAACAGAATTCAACTCATGGCTAGAAGTGAAGGAGTGTGAGAGTGACAAGAACATTAATTCCAGAGTACAAGCAGCCATAGCAAATAGAGGATCCGAATCGTTCAGTACCGCAGTGAATAGTCAGGTACAGAACGATGTGCAAACCATCAAACAAATACTCAGTGAGGATATTCCGCAGTGGCAAGTGAATATGAACAAACGGATATCCGACCTGGAGAAGGGTTTAGCACAAAGCAGAAAACATTTGGAACAGGAACCTCTGTCGCCAACAGCCCATGGTTTTGGCAACGCACAAACTTATACGCGATACAACAATGGGGAATCTGTAGTCGATAATGCGAAGAGCTGTAGCTTCGGTTCGGAGCACACAGCATATGTCCAAGGAGCAAAACCATGTAGTTCAAAAATATTAGTGGAAGAAAGTTTAATCAAAAATAGACAATTTCAAACGTTTACTACTGAAAGGAAATCAGTACACCCAGTAGTATTCATAAAAAGCTTTAAAAATATCTTGCCCAGTGTGTGGAACGAAACACAGAAAATTCAATACGTAATGTCGTACATTCAAGGTGATGCAGCGTTGTGGGCTACAGAAGTAGCAGACAGCTGCATGACATATGAACAGTTCGAAAGGGCATTTCTATCGAAATATTGGTCGCCTTGTATACAAGAGCGGCTAAGAAAAGAAGTATATAATCCCGAACCGTACTCACCTCGTCTGGGGAATTTGAGACGGTATTTTGAAAAATATATAAACAAAACACGCTACTGGGACGAGCCTATATCACCAAGAGACATAATAAGACTACTAAAATCACATTTACCCATTCATATCAAAGAGAAATTAATACACGTACCAGAAAGCGATATGGAAAACTTCCTGTCTGTTCTAGATTCTATAGACTTGATACAGGAAGACGCAAAATCAGCGTGTGATCACTCGCGGAATAATGGGTCAGGATGTAAACATGACAGAAATAGTAGTGCACAAAACCACAACCATGGAAATGGTGGGGGTGGTAACAAGCGGCAAGAACATTCGCAAAATGGTAGTAATGGTAGAGGCCAGAACGGGTATGGACAAACAACCTATAACAAAAGGCGTCGATTTGACGACCGGTACGAATCTGGAATGTCAGGGACCAACCGCGGGAAAAATGCGCGAGGTCAGTGGCAGAGCAATTATAGTGATAGTAATCGAAATTGGCAGCAAAATCAGCGAAGAAGCCCAGAGCGACAGGGTAATGACCAGTATGACAACAATAGACCACCGCCGCAAAACGCGCCTATTGCGCAGCCGTGGCGGCCGACAAATCAGAGTGTACATATAGTGGAGGTCGCGGACAATAGCCTTCCAAGTACTTCACAAGTAACTAATTCAACAAACTAGAATCGGCCTCGATATGCTCTCCATCGATGGCCGAGGGATGGAGTGAGAGCAACACGAGTGATAATAATATACCTGGGATACGTATGCTGCGATACAACGATGGTGTCAGTATGGATAAAGATCTACTGAACGAACCACACGAATGCAAGAAAGATAATAACGAAAATGTGCAAGCTATTATCGAAGCGAAAATCAATGATGTTGCAGTGAATATAATCATCGACACAGGTGCCTCAGTAAGTGTAATGAGTATGGAGTTATTTAAGGCACTGGGAAAAGGACATAGCATTCCGACTTTCCCGGTTAATAATTGTTAGGTGTCTGGAGCCATTGGTGCACAGAGCCAATCAGTTAAGTACCAGGTGCAGGTGGAGATTTGTAAGGAGGGCGAAGCCATAGTGAGCTCGTTCCTCGTTGTTAAAGGATTGAAGGTGGCCTGCATTCTGGGAGTAGATTTTCTCCGTGAGAGGGATGCATTGGTCGACCTCTCCTTGGGGAAATTAAGCATAGTTAATAGGGGTAGGAGGATTGAGTTATCTATGATGAAATCGAAGGAGGTACTTGTGCCGTGTTGTAATCGAATCAATATCAAGGGTAGGAACCCTTGGGTACTACACCTTGATGATTTGTCACATGCAGCAGACCTCTATTACCCGAATTTAGAGGATCGAAATTTTGAAACAAATGTTGAGGCATTTCAAACCAAAGTGCAGGAATCTGAAGGTTTAAGCGATAAACAAAAGCAACAGTTGACGCAGCTGCTATCGGAATACACTATGGTATTTACCGACCGACCAGGAATAGTCAAAGGGTACCACTATCACATAGAGGTGATGCCCCACAAAACATACTGTCGCGCAACTTACTCCATCCCTTGGTCGAGGAGGGAATTAGTAGCTAAAGAGATTCGGAAGATGTTAGATTGGGATATCATTGAGCCCTCCTTCTCTCCATACAGTAGTCCTCTTGTAGCAGTGGCGAAAGCAAATGGAAAAATCAGGCTAGTGTTAGATGCGAGGGACATTAACAAAATTATCATACCTGTCCGGACTCGCCCTGAGAATTTAGATGAGCAGATACAACGATTTCATGGAGCACAGTACTTGACATCGGTCGATCTGAAAAGTTCATATTGGCAAATTCCCCTTACACCGGAATCCAGGAAGTACGACCGAGGTGTAACTAACGAACAGAAATATAATGTAGGAGATCTAGTACTTATTCGTAACCACGCTAAATCCTCAGCCACCTTAAAACAGAATAGTAAGTGGCAATTGCTATATTCAGGGCCTTTTGAAGTAATAAGCGTGCCACACGAATGTAGCTATTTGTTAGCACATCCCCATACGGGGAAGATCAAAGGATTGTATCCACGTAAAGATGTGAAGTTATTTATTCAGTGACATATCACATATAAAGAGTAATAGTTGTAAGAAGATTTTAATTGTGTTTTAGAATATAAGTATGTTAGTATTAAGAAAGAAATTTGTGTGTAATGAAACTTGGAGGAAGTGGATTCAGAAAGTAGGCAATAGCTTACACAGGAAAGATTTTGTTTACAGACAATTAGAGCCATTTAAAAATTATAGGCTCATTAAGCAACGAACAATCTTCTTGTTGATAAAGTGAGGATTAATTTCTTGAATCATTATACAAAGGATTAATTTCTTGAACCATTTTCTATGTGTAGTATGTAAGTGCAATTAATGATGCAATCTAATATAGTAAGGTAACTGTTGTAATTGTATTAGGATAAGGAACCCTGAGAGAGAGAGTCTTGACTAGCCAAACATGGACTCTGTAATATGCAACAATTATGTGATGTTTGCTGCCAGTAGTGATATGAGAACGACACTGGAGCATAAGCTAATCAAAAAACAAGCCCGTTCCGTGGAAAATCAGCTTTGTATATAACAATGCTTCAATTGAAGCCTGTGTACTTGGTACACGCCCTTGAATATTCATTACGCGATACGCGAATTAAGTCAACCAATGTGGAACCTACACTGTAGTCATATAGGAAAAATTATTAAAAATAATGCTAGTGCTAAATGAAGAATTTATTGATCAATATGCCCAAGTCAAGCTGTCATGCACATGGTAAAATCTGTTTGATAGATGGGTGATAACCAGGCAAGCTACACTGATAAGAAAATTAAAAAATTTTACAAAAGGGCTATATACGCCTAGTAACAATATGAAAAGTGTGTTGTGATAAGGTAAAAACAAAGAGACGCCATGTAGATGAGAGTGAGTATGCGAAGAACAGTTAAAAGGTATTAAAAAATAAACTGTGTGCATAAACAATGGAGGAAAGGACGGAATATTGTGTGTAGCAGGGACAGAAAATGACTGTTGTATCTGCACCAATATATACGTCGATAAGTCTAGTGTTGAGTGACAGACTGTCCTAGTGCAGTGCTCAACGAACAATAGACAGTGTATAAAAACAGTAGTTATTGATTCGTTCGGAGTCGAGTTAAACGAACATCGATCGACGGGGACATTTAGTATGTGTGTTACGAAACATTTTCACGTGTTGAAAGACGCTCTGGCAGTGTACCAACCGTGGAGTGAGTGAAAATGTGTAGTACAATGTGCGTGTGACGAACCTTGAATACCCGTGTCACAATGCCACAAGAAACCTGTTATCACGCCAAACCATACTGTGCATACCAGTGAAGCGACGGCTTACTGAACAATAAACGCTTTTAACAAGTTGCATCTTCTTCCACAGCTAGTAATCTGTGTCCTTAAAGACAGTACACCGTTGTGGGATGTTTGTTTCATGCGCTACAACGGGGAGCCATGCGGAGAAGCCGAGACGAGTGCCGTGCCGCCAGCCAGCCGTCGCGGTAAACCACTGCCACTCGCCGACATCGGCGAATGGTTCGCCGCGGTTCGCGACTGCTTGGGCGCCACGTCAGCACGACGTCGCTGTTACTGAGAGCCGGTCGTCGAACCCAGCGGCCGTCGGCACGCGGCGTTCCAGACGACGCTACTCAACAATTGCTTCGCGCCGCCAGCTCCGTACAACATTGTTGTCATTCAAATGAACTATCAAATATGTGTTTAATGCACTAACATGAATAGGGTTTAGTGGACACGAAATGACGTGACAAACATTTGTTTTTTTTTCTTGAGTTATTCAATACGGACTCAAAGTATTCATTGGTTCAGTGATATATAGATATAATATGTTTTCGTCATGTTAATGAAGTATACTCGCATGAATGCTGGACATTTTAAACCAATTGTCGCGAGTAAATGCAAGGACGATTCATGATACTACTGTAAAAATGTGTAACAAGTGACTTTCATTACAATCCAAAACACAAATATTATATGGGTAACAAAGAGACTAAAGGTTTAACATGCTCTCACAAATAGCCTTTGTTATATGTGAACATTGGATAGAATCTGAACTTTTTGTGATCAAACTGGGTATTAAAACAAACCAGACGAGATGACCATGGCTCCGGCGCAGTTTTCCCAGGTTTTCTGATCGCACGTAGCCCGAATGGGGGAGCCAAATAAATGTAATGACCCTGGGACTAGGTTGACGGTCACCTCGCAAAGTGAAAGAACAGTATAAAAAGTGTAATTAAACCTACAGTGTAAAAGAACTAAAAAGTGTAAAGTGAATGATCCAACCAAGGTAACAGACAATAACCAAACAGACGTTAGTGGCAGCATATTGCCGAACATTTCCAACGTTAGTCAATTGCTACCAGGGGGCATTGTAACGTCTAGAGAAACAAAAACAATATATTATGTAGTAATTAGAGAATTAGATGTATCATATTGTGTCATTGTATAAAATTATGTATTTTTTTTATTATTTATTTCTGAAAACGTCTGCGTCGGCGAGTAATAAAACCGACACAGAAGATAAATGTTAAACAGAGATTAAAAAAGGAACTAGTATATAATACGTGTTGAATATGAATGTCTTTGTCGTCTTAATTTGGAAGTTGTGCGAGTAAGATCTCCTGTTGTTGTAGAGAACGCCAATGTAGCATTCTTTTGTCGAGACTAAGCAATGTACGCCATTACGTGTGAATTCACAAAGGTCTGTAATCACTGAGATATTTAAAGGTTTTAATAGAGGTGTTTAAATGAAAACTTGTATTATTTATTGTTAAGCTTGCTTGCATATTATCCCATCCTGTTGAGACATTTTTCAGTTATATAAATATTATCTGTGGTGCTGAGCTGCGTGGAGAACGAAGAGCCGCTGCCGCGGCGTATTTAAACGACTTACAATATAGTCGAGCATACCGCAAGGAAGCCGTAAAATAATAGTAAAAATAATATTATTTCTTTTAGCTCCCAGACTGGCAGTGAAGATCAGCAGATTTTATGATGTGTTGCAGATTGACGCGGGCTGCTGATAGGATATAATTTACAGTGCAAATAATTTAATGTACCTTCAGAATCTGATAGGAATCTTGCTGTGCTCCGTTCTGATCTGGCAAACTTTATAGTGACAACGTATTTTTTAATGAGAGTCTCATGTTCTTGAGCTAGTCGTGGTATGAAATAGCATTTTAACGAGAAATAAAATCCACTGCGAACTTGTGTTTTTGAACGATCACACGAACTGTAAGATCAGTGTTCATAACAAAGTAATTTCAACTTTTAATCACTATGAAGTAGGGAAGATATATTGATTCTTAGCATGAGTTGCAGTTATGAAAAATCGTTCCTTAAATTGTAGGCCAGATACAGAACAATAAGACTTCCATATATACATTTTATTCCGCTAAAAGGTAATGATGATAAAGAAAAGCAAAGCACAGCATTGCTAAAAGTATTTCACGTAACTCTTTTCGTAAATGTGTTGTTACAAAGAGAATAAATAAACCAAAGAGCAACAATTTTACAATCCGCGAGAGAGTTGGACGTGAAATCATGTATGGAAGTGAAACGTGGACGATAAATAGTTTAGATAAGAAGAGAATAGAAGCTTTCGAAATGTGGTGCTACAGAATAATGGTGAAGATTAGATGGGTAGATCACATAACTAATGAGGAGGTATTAAATAGAATTGGGGAGAAGCGGAGCTTATGGCACAACTTGACTAGAAGAAGGGATCGGTTGGTAGGACATGTTCTGAGACATCGAGGGATCGCCAATTTAGTATTGGAGGGCAGCGTGGAGGGTAAAAATCGTAGAGGGAGACCAAGAGATGAATACACTAAGCAGATTCAAAAGGATGTAGGCTGCAGTAGGTACTGGGAGATGAAGAAGCTTGCACAGGATAGAGTAGCATGGAGAGCTGCATCAAACCAGTCTCAGGGACTGAAGACCACAACAACAACAATCTTAAGTACATTACTTTTCCAAATATTCTGCAAAAAATGTCAGTAAGGAAATTAAATAATAATTATTTAAGTCTTTCTTGTCCGTTTCTTATAAAGAGGTTTAACAATTTAACTATTACATATATCACTGAGGACATTACTTATTAAGTTAGAGCAACTTTTAAGAATTCTGTTTGAAATTACATGAACACCATGTGAGCTTATATTTTTCAGAATTTTTATAACTCTGTTAAATTCAGCGAAGGATGTTAGTGCTACTTCTAGTTGCTTAAAGTTTTGTCAAATGGCATTTTAATATATTTTTTACTACTTCAACTGAACTATTAACCCTATTTAGAATGTGACTGTTAAAAGCATCACAACTTTTGAGTTATCAGTCACGACATTGTCATTTAGTTTAATTATTGTGTTATCTAGAATAAAGACTGATTGTCCTGTCTCCCATTTGACAATATCCCATATAGTTTTAATCTTATTACCTGCATTATTTATTTCAGTTAGATCATGCACACTTCTGGATATTTTAATGGCTTCCTTCAAAGTACTTCATTATTTTCTGTAGTATGCAAGTAACATCAGATCTTGAATTGTTCCAGCTTTTATATAAATTTCCCTCTTCCTCTGGTATAGGATTTCAATTTCTTTGGTCGTCTATTGCTTACTTGTTTTTTGAATGGAATTTTTGGATAACACTGTATGGAAGCTACTTTTAAATATTGACACAAACTGTTGTGCAGCATATTGAATTCGACATTAATATTTCTTTGTAGATACAGCACATCTCATTCTGCCTATTATAATTTAAAACACCATGTCCTGTTCACATTAGTAAGCCTCACAGCTTCGTGAGGCGCTGTAGCGTTTATGCCTATTAACTTTACGTCATGATCAGATACTACATTAACAATGGGTACACGTTCATTGTTTAGCCCGTCTATAAATATGTTATCAATCAACGACCTGCTACACAGTTGCACATAAGTTGGAAAATCAACTGCCAAAATTACATTGAAAATCCAAATAATTGTTCTATTTTGGTTTTCCTGACAGAATCTTTTAAGAAGTCTGTATTGAAATCTCCAGAAACTACTGACTGTTTTTTCATTTCTGGCAGGAAGCCCAATAATACATCTAGGTTTCTCCCAAGTAGCTAAAAGTTTTCTAGAGGGGATCTGTAGACTGTTACAATTACCAGAGAAGTTTACAAACTTCCAGCACACTGGAATATATGTGGGTCAGTAACTTCTGTTAATCAGTACAACGAAAAACCAGGCAAAGTTGCAAATTTCACTATTTTTATTCACTCGGTTACTAGTTTCGGGCTGGGACCCATTTTCAAATCATCATAACATAGTAAAAAACGGTATTCCCGAAACTGCAAAAGCCACGTCATAAAAGTGCAAGCGAACACTTATCTGTAAAAGCTATAACTGTTCGTTTCCTCATTTTTGACATGATTTTTGCATACGTTTTTGACTGTGCTGCGAGGATTTGAAAATGGGTCCCCGCCCGAAAGTACACATTGACTAAAATTAAAAAAGTAAAATTTACAACTTTGGCTGGTTTTTCGTTGTACTGATACGAGAGAAGTATTCTGGAATACCTTTCTTCACAAGCTCATGCCTCTAGGTTCTGATCTACACAAGAACTGTTTCAATATTTCTGACTATGTGTCAAACTGTTACCTAAGTTAAAATTCCTCCTGTTTCCATTTTAAATCTACGTGAAAATTATGCTAGTCTATAATCCCTGATATTTAACTTCTCCAGCCTTGTGATTACATAGTGTTCAGAGAGGCACTGAACATCTATCACTTCAGAGTTTTCCACATCTTCTAGACATACAAGAAGGTCATCTATCTCGGTTTTGAGCTCCATAATGTTGTGATGAAATAAATTATTTTTTCGTGGAAACTATTACATATAATGTGGTCTCCTTCAGTTCTAATTCCTTTCAAAAATGCCTTTCTATAACCTGACACCAAACTAGAAATGTGCCACTCTGACTCCAGTAAGCACAGGATTTTGTCTTGTGTGCTTGTGACCCTCCTTACGTATTCTGCAAGATGCTCAGCTTATCTGTCCTTTCCCCTCCTATTTATGTGCAGGCCGTGATTTGTGTATCTTCATCTTCCAGTTGCAGGTACAAGACAGATATGAAACTTTATTTTAGTCAGAAGCAACTCAAGCTTTGTTTACATGGTTGCCACTTGTATTAACCCAATGCTGGTCATGAGGCAGCAAAACGTCCATAAACCCCACACGAGCGTGTATTCACCTATTTGCTCTACTGTAGGTCACCTTTAATACTATACTCTAGGTTGCTAGCCATGTTGTTTCCTGCTCGTCATTCTATAAGTATCTGATCATATTCATCAAAATCTCTGCGCAAAGGCCCGTTCTCTGCCAAATGGTTAAGCTTGCAAAAAATCTCTGCGCAAAGCCTCGTTCTCTGTCACATGATTCAGCTTGCAACTTATTTCACGCTGCTTGTGACATGGTATTCTACACACCGCTTCATCTTTAACATTTGACCTAGACCCCTTCCGTGACTGCTACGTAGCAGCAAGATACATTCCTTTCTACTAGACTTTACAACCGCCCTGTTTTGAAGTTGTTCCTGTAAGTCTGCTGTACACTAGTTTACTCAAAAACTGGTTGAGGCTCTTTTCCTATTTCAGGTAAGAAATCAAACTGATTGCTAACTGGAATCTGAAATGTGATTTGCGAGGTTTCATGCTTTTGCTTATTGCTCGCTACCTGTTCCCACTTTCTACTGTCTGTTTCTCCTTAACATTTTTAATTCTGCCTGAATGCACAAGTACACTATAAGAGAAAAAAGTCGCACCACGAGGAGTTGTGTAAACTGGTCGCAAATTGATATCCATACAGATAACAATGGAAAAAGCAATACTGTAAACTTTGGCGGCAGTTAGATGAACGTGAGACGCTGCATCGCAGCTTTACCGTGCAGCTGGCAAGGGTAGTAAATAGTCGACATGTCGATACCAGGGCACAAAGTTTAATCATTCCTAGTACTATGCCTCGCAGACAGGCACGTGAACAATATACGCAGATCTCAGCATATGAGAGAGGACAGGTAGTTGAGATCAAAGAAGCCAGTTTGAGCTATTGGCGAACCGCTCGACATTTTAATAGGAGCGATCTCACTTTTCGACGACGTTGGCAGGAATGGATGAACCATGACCGAACACAGCTACAAAATCGAAGCAATCGACCTAGAGAGACGACATAATGCAAGGATCGAGCAATTGTCAGAAAGCACTTAGAGCCCCAGATTTATATCATCGAACCGATATGCAATTGGTTCTGGAGTTACAAGGACCATTAATAGGCGGCTCACAGAAGGGGAGCTGAGCTCACGGCACCCATTGCCCCAGCTACCATTGACCTCTGTGCACTAACAAGCCCATTTGCAGTGGTGTTGGATACATTCAGAGTGAAATATCATTGCCTGGAGTGAAACTGTCTTCAGTGATGAGTCTGTCCTCGAATTGAGCTCCGATGACAAGCGAAGACTTGCGAAAATGAGATTTTCACTCTGCAGCGAAGTGTGCGGTCGTATAAAACTTCCTGGCAGATTAAAACTGTGTGCCGGACCGAGACTCGAACTCGGGACCTTTGCCTTTCGCGGGCAAGTGCTCTACCGTCTGAGCTACCCAATCACGACTCACGTCCCGTCCTCACAGTACCTCGTCTCCTACCTTCCAAACTTTACAGAAGCTCTCCTACGAACCTTTAAGAACTAGCACTCCTGAAAGAAAGGATATTTCGGAGACATCGCTTAGCTACACCTTAGGGGATGTTTCCAGAATGAGATTTTCACTCTGCAGCGGAGTGTGCGCTGATATGAAAATTCCTGGCAGATTAAAACTGTGTGCTGGACTGAGACTTGAACTCGGTCGGGCACACAGTTTTACTATGCCAGGTAGTTTCAAGCGAAGACTTGTCTGGAGACTCCCCAGAAATTTGGAAATTTGTGGTAAGTTCCTAAGGGACCAAACTGCTGAGGTTATCAGTCCCTAGGCTTACACACTGCTTAAACTAATTTACGCTAAGGACAACACACATACCCATGCCCGAGGGAGGACTCGAACCTTCGACTGGGGGAGTCACACGAACAGTGGCAAGGCGCCCTTAGACCGCGCGGCTACCCCGCGCGGCGCTCCCCAGACAGAAACGGGATACCAACCTGAGTGTCGCCTGCCACATGAGGTGATAACCACGACTGATGGTTGGGTGCCATTTCATTTCGTAGCAGAACCCCTTTGTATCTGTGACACTCTTACAACACAGCCGTATGTCGATTATTCGACAGCCCATTTTGTTGCCCTTCATGGCAAGCCATCGCGGACTAACATTTCAGCAAAATAATGCCTGCCCTCACAGGACGAGAGTTTCTACTGCTTGTCTTCGTGCTTGCCATTGACCAGCAAGGTCACCAGATCTCCCCCAGTTGAGAACGTCTGGAGCACTATGGGCAAGGCTCTCTGATCAGCTCGGGATTCTGACGATCTTACGTAGCAATTGGACGGAATTTGTCTGTGTCCCTCAGGAGGACCACTCTACGAATCAATGCCAACCCAAACAACTGCTCGAGTAAGGACCAAAGGTGGACCAATGACTTGCTCAGTTTGTGAACAAGCTCTTTCCTTGAATAAATCATACAATTTTTCTGAAATTGTAATCATCGTTTATCTGAACATGTACATCACATATACTTATTTCGGTCCCATTCGTGGCGTGTCTTTTTACTGTCGCAGAGTGTATTTTTTCCACGTTCAACTATTTTATTTCTTGTACGGCAAGCTAGCGAGTTTCCCTGATCCAGCTCTCATTAGTAGCGACACGTTCAATCACGACAGTTTCTGCGCTCCCGGCCTCGTATTGTGAAGGGTTGTCAGGTGGTCCTGCGGCTCACCGCCTCGCACCGTGTGAGCGGTCGCGCGAGGGGGCGATGTGGCGGGCCGCGAGGCCAGGCGTGACGCGGGGCACAAAGGCGGCGCTGTCTCCGCTGCCGCTGACGGCGACGGCGCGCGCCGGAAGGCATTACAAAGGCATCAGCGGCGCCTCGGGTTACGCGCCCCGGCCGCCATTGTCTGTCATTATGCGGCCGGGGCCCGCGGCCGGCGATTAGCTGGTCTCGCGCCGCTGTTTTGATCGCCTGCGCGTCGCGCCTTTGTCTTCGTAAGGCTGGCAGCTCTCGCGTCGTTTCTGACGTCGCCCGCGGGACCGCTGTCTCCTCTCCCACGTCTTCTGAAGGCGCCTAGATGAGCTGCCAAGGGCTCACGCGTTCCTTAACCACCAGGGATTTCTTCCATTGAAAACACAGCTTCTGAATAAAATCTTTTGATTTGTGTAGCTCTTACCTATGTCAGCAAAAATAATAAGAGACATGCGATCCTCCAGTTTATTTACCCGAAAAACACAATGATTTAAAGTTTTATGCCCAAATGTACGGTCCAGCCACATTAATACATTTGTCAGAAGTCTGAGCAACCAACTTTTGCAGCGTGGACGTGCAGGAAGAGAGTCGGTGAAGTTCTAGAAGGTAGCGACAGGGCTGTATAGCTATGCTGCCACCAGTGTCGTGGCCAGCTGCACTAGGTTTTTCAGCTGAGATCTGTGGCGCGAACAACCAGATCGAGGTGATCCCACAGATAGGGTGTAAATCCAGAGAGTTTGGTAAACTCGCTCTTCCCACCACGGACGTACACTGCGAGCTGTCTGACAGTTGCGATGATAGATAGACGATGGTAGATAGACGTTGATAGACACCATCGTGCTGAGGAATAAACGAGCTGCTTGCAGGAGTGGACATGGTCCCCAGCGATAGACGCATACTTGTGTTGATCCATTGTGCCCTCCACAGTGACGAGATCATCCAGGGAATGCCACGAAAACTGTCTCCAGACCATAATGCTCCCTCCTCCGGCCTAGACTCTTCTGGTGATTGTTGCAGGGACATACACGCCAACGGCCATCTGTCAGATGGAGCATAAAACATGAATCATCTGAAAGCGTCACTCAGTGGACGTCTAATTTCGTTATTGGCGTACAAATTCCATTTTTCGTCGGCGATAAACGGCAGTCAGCATGCGTTCACGAACAAGGAACCTGCTGCGGAAGCCCATACTTAGCAATGTTTCCTGAAAGGTCATTGAGGAGTCACTGCTGGTAGCCTCTTGGTTCATCTGAGCGGTCGGTAGCTCAACAGATGCACGTCGGTTCGTCCGTACAGATCTCCGCAGCCTGGTGCGCCACAGTTGCCTCGGCGCCGAGTTTTGATAGCATCACCTTGCCATGCATGGTATACTGTAACCACCGCGGCACGCAAACCGCTTACAAACAACCGTTTCGGAAATGCTTCCATTCTTGGCCAGAAAGCGAATGATCGTACCCATTTGGACTTTAAATAAATCGCTCTGTTTCCACATTACGACAACGACTGCATTGCTTTTTTTTCTTTTTTTCCACGTCCTCCCGACACGCTTTATATACCCTCCATTGATAGTGCTGCCACATACTGTCAGTGAGTGATAATTGCACGCTGATGTCGAGCATTTGCGGTGGTCACATTAACCAGGCTGGACCATATGTTTCAGTAACCGATGGTTGACGTCGCTCTCAATCAAATGGCACATCCCTGAAGTGCGTGTCACAGCTAACCGTCATCGTCCATCCAGAAAGTTCCGAGACTGATGTTATTCCTGGCATATAAGCGATGGCAGCGCAGCAATTACGGCGGCAGCTTCAACTAACAGCTGTGCATTCGATCTGTCAGTGGTGAGGCGGCAGTGTTAAATAGTGGACGTGTAGCCATGGCGTGTCAGCGTTGTTGTGTCACAAACTGTAGTGGACCAACAAACGGAACATTTCTAAGTCAATGAAATGATAATTAAATCAAGACCCGCTGTCGAAAGGCGCTAATATACATCAACGGGGAGAGTTGAAAATGTGTGACCCGACGGGGAATCGAACCCGGTATCTCCTCCTTACATGGCAGACGCTCTATCCATCTGAGCCACCGAGGGCATAGAAGATAGTGCGACTGCAGGAATTTATCCCTTGCACGCTCCCTGTGAGACGCACATTCCCAACATAATGTCCACACACTACATTCGTAGTGCCCCTGCCCATTACACTCATTACTCGTGGCAGACAATCTTACCGAGTCCCGTAAGAGTTCCAGCAATGCATGTGCATTCAGCACAGAAGAAGAAGGTCAATGCCCGGTTAGCCTTAACTATATGAAGATGGTATCTGTTCTTGCGGACATGTCCGAAAGAACAGATACCATCTTCATATATCTAAGTCAAGTGTTCACAATATTCTGCAGAATGTTTTGAAGAAAATAAGTCTGTAGAAACTTTGTCCTACAGACTTTGACCCCGAAGAAAAACCAACGACGAGTTGGACGCCTGCCGCAGGATGATTGAAATGAAAAACGTAGCAAGGATTTTCTACACAATATCATTAAAGGTAACGAAACTTGGTGTCATCAATGCGAACCAACCACGAAACGACAAAGTGCAGAATAGGTCTCTGGTGGTTCGTCACCACCGAAGAAAGTGTGAACGTGACGCCTAAGTTGAACAACATCCCAACAAATGACTTTTTTGACAGTTTCACATGCTTATGTGAACGCTCGGTGCGTTGTACTCACATAGGAGGAAGCTACGTAGAACACCCGAAGCATTAAAACCACTATCTTAACTTTTCTCTACTTTTCATTAATCCAGTCTCGAAACATCTTTTTGGACAGATGGGCTATGTCTCTTTGCTGGCATCACCATTTAATATAGTGGGGAAGTATCCCCTAAACCAGAACCAGTGATTCCCAACTTTTCTGAGACCCTGCAGATCGGCTAGTAGCTACAACCTCTCCCTCAGCCCGTGCACCCCAGTCCCATTATCATAATTAATCTTTCAAATGTTTCAAATGGCTCTAAGCACTATGGAACGTATCATCTGAGGTTATCAGTCCCGTAGACTTAGAACTACTCAAATCTAGCTAACCTAAGGACATCACACACATCCATGCCAGAGGCAGGAATCGAACCTGCGACCGTAGCAGCAGCGCGGTTCCGGACTGAAGCACCTAGAACCACTCGGCCACACCGGCCGGCCTAATTAATCTTTAGAATGGAAAATAAATTTCTTTGAACACTTTCAAAATATCGAAAGATAAATGATATTTAGCTATTGTGGATGTGTGACTAAACCACGAACTAATGAGTCCATGAGAGAGTTGGTACTGTTTATTTCTAACAACCCTTTTTTACGGAATCAAGACGCAATTCTCATTGTCATTGCATCATTAGTGCTACGAGTAAATACAACTCCTTTACAGAAAAGAAAGCCATCCGCACTGAGGGTAGTCACATGTAACAAAACATCACTTCTCTCCCTACCGACATTTTTTTCGTCCACACCCTGTACTCCATTTAAGATCAACCAAATTAAAACGCGTACACAATAATTAGGTCTACTGTCTGTAAATAGCTTGTTCGCTAGATTCTTTACTTCGAAAATGGCAGAAATTGAAAGACTTCTGGCTGCCAATGGTGTCTGACCAGTGTTACTAATACTGCTACTACTACTGATAATAACAATAATAATAATACCTGACTATGTAGGGCCTATAGCAGTTCAGTAACTTTTACAAAGTTACTGTTGTGTTGAGCTGTAAAGTTACTTCAATTGTGGAAATAACGTACAAACAGGGGAAAGGCATTTACATGACATATTTAAGTATGTGTGACGTTTATGTCTCAATTCTACTGTTATAGATGCGTGGTTAAAAGTACATTTATGTGCAGTGTAGATGTACTATGTGAGGAAGATTGTTATACGAACGGTAGACCCCAACCATACTGTATCATACATTGATGTTAGTATTTGAAGAAAACTTGTAGTTACGGTAACTTTTACAACCAGCATTATAGTCTTACGGAACAATGATAACAGTAACGATCTATTAAAAAAAATTTGTTTCATGAGAAACGCAGTTGAACCACTTTGCTTTTAGCCCTCGAAGATTACATTTTACCCCTCAGGGAGTGATTCCCCACCCCCCTCCCCACTCTTTTCGCCAGATTGGGAACCGCTGCCCTAAACAGAAATGAAGTAACGGATGACGGACCTGAGGTACCCTCGAAAAGGTCATGAATCAGCTGTACTCAAAATGTTCATGTGGCAACACTTTCAGACACCTCTTCGAGAACAGGAAGAATCTAACGGACTACAGAAACAGAGAGCGAAGAATCAACGCCGGCCTAAGTGGCCGAGCGGTTCTAGGCGCTACAGTCTGGAACCGCGCGACTGCTACGGTCGCAGGTTCGAATCCTGCCTCGGGCATGGATGTGTGTGATGTCCTTAGGTTAGTTAGGTTTAAGCAGTTCTAAGTGCTAGGGGACTGATGACCACAGCAGTTAAGTCCCATAGTGCTCAGAGCCATTTGAAGAATCAACGTCCCATTATCCAACTAAACACAGAACTAACGTCATGTCAGTACCTGCGTTTTCCTACAAGAAAAACTGTAAAGCGATTTCGTACTGGAGTATCAATGTGCAAGGTGAATGCATAACTATGGCAGAAGCCACATGAAGGATCCAGTGGTGAGTCACAGAAGGTCACCACTTACTAAGGTTTACAAAAAAATGCGCAGTCATCCACAAAGGAGGAACAGCTGATAGCAAAAGACATGTTGTCAACGGCGGCAAAAGAAATGTTGACAGTGACGGCAGGTACTCGATGGACACTGTCTAATGTCTAAAATAAATAACTGCATGCATCTCTCGTTAAGATTAGGGCCTTCATGCCATTTCTCACATCAGACCAAGGTTTTATAAACTCACGAACACAGTTTTGCAGTCGCCCACAAATATCGTAAGAGACTCATGGTGGCGAAAAGATGATTCCGACCAGCCTTACATGTAATTAACGTACTAGCAATTTCAATAGTTACACTCACAACGTAGTCATTACCGGTAACACCAATTGGAGTAACAATAGCGAAGTAATAATAATAACATTAATAACAACCAAGGGCCCACATCCGCCAATATATTTGCTTCATTTCCCGTCTGAAAAATCTAGAACTGTGTTTTCTAAATATGAAGACTTGCTCAATTTAGAAATAAACGCAGGTGTGCCAGTTATGTCACGACCAATCACTCAACAGAGAAATTACTTTAAGTGACTCTACAAAGCTACAGGCCACCCACCCTTGCAAAATTAGTACAAATCTCATTTATGGTACTACAGTACAAAAGGTAGTACTAAATCATCCCCAACGCAAATAAATAATACAACCTCACTAAAAAGTTGATTTAATCCGTGTAGTGCATATAGATGACAACAAAGAGTAAATCATGGGCTTGGGAATATTTTACCCGTGCTTCAGAAAGTAGAATCCAACGTACTTCTTCACGGTACATAAGTTGCCGAAAACGAAGTTAAAGCATACATGAGTTGTCATTTCAAGTACCACTTCAAGGCAGTCAAACATCGCCTTGTATCTACTTTTCGTAAATTGCTAGTGCAACTGTGGCAGTGAGTTACCGTTTCTTGGAAGTGAATGATACATATTTTTACGCAGAAGAGGGTGTTGTATTTTGAGTACAGTGTACCTAGCATTACTTGATGTTTACTGATCAATATTTCAATCCAGTCATCGATTTTAGAATCACATGAAAACAAGTGAACACTAGAGGTCACCATAAGCAGTTTCCTCCATTTTATACTGTTTTTGTTGTGAGACACGAGGTTATGTTTTGTGCAGCATTTGTAAATGTTTTGAGTTCGGCCGGCTGAAGTGGCCGTGCGGTTAAAGGCGCTGCAGTCTGGAACCGCAAGACCGCTACGGTCGCAGGTTCGAATCCTGCCTCGGGCATGGATGTTTGTGATGTCCTTAGGTTAGTTAGGTTTAACTAGTTCTAAGTTCTAGGGGACTAATGACCTCAGCAGTTGAGTCCCGTAGTGCTCAGAGCCATTTGAACCATTTTTTGTTTTGAGTTCTAGACATCTAAGTGCTGTATAATCGTACAGACTTTTGTCTGTTTTGGTTAGTATCGCTCAGAGTCGGAAGACCGTCAGAGACAGACTACTTCGTGTTCCTGCTGTTAATAAGGCGAGTACACCGTTAGTTTGTTACATATTTTTACGAGCTTCCAACAGGAGCGACTTATTTGCAGATACCTGTGTAGTTACTTCACTACTGGCCATAAAAATGTTAAAATTGCTACACCACAAAGATGACGTGCTACAGACGCGAAATTTAACCGACAGGAAGAAGATGCTGTGATATGCAAATGATTAGCTTTTCAGAGCATTCACACAAGGTTGGCGCCGTTGGCGACACCTACAACGTGCTGACATGAGGAAAGTTTCCAACCGATTTCTCATACACAAACAGCAGTTGACCGGCGTTGCCTGGTGAAACGTTGTTGTGATGCCTCGTGTAAGGAGGAGAAATGTGTACCATCACGTTTCCGACTTTGATAAATGTCGGATTGTAGCCTATCGCGATTGCGGTTTATCGTATCGCGACATTGTTGCTCGCGTTGGTCGAGATCCAATGACTGTTAGCAGAATACGGAATCGGTGGGTTCAGGAGGGTAATACGGAATGCCGTGTTGGATCCCAACGGCCTCGTATCACTCACTAGCAGTCGAGATGACATTCACCTTATCCGCATAGCTGTAACGGATCTTGCAGCCACATCTGGACCCCTGAGTCAACAGATGGGGACGTTTGCAAGACAACAACCATCTGCACGAACAGTTCGACGACATTTGCAGCAGCGTGGAATATCAGCTCGGTGACAATGGCTGCGGTTACCCTTGACGCTGCATCACAGACAGGAGCGCCTGCGATGGTGTACTCAACGACGAACCTGGGTGCACGAATGGCAAAACGTCACTTTTTAGGACGAATCCAGGTTCTGCTTACAGCATCATGATGGTCGCATCCGTGTTTGGCGACATCGCGGTGAACGCACATTGGAAGCGTGTGTTCGTCATCGCCATACTGGCGTATCACCCGGCGTGATTGTATGGGGTGCCATTGGTTACACGTCTCGGTCACCTCTTGTTCGCATTGACGGCACTTTGGACAGTGGAGGTTACATTTCAGATGTGTTACGCCCCGTGGCTCTACCTCTTATTCGATCCCAGCGAAACCCTACATTTCAGCGGGATAATGCACGACCGCATGTTGCAGGTTCTGCATACAGAAAATGTTCGACTGCTGCCCTCGCCAGCACATTCTCCAGATCTCTCACCAATTGAAAACGTCTGGTCAATGGTGGCTGAGCAACTGGCTCGTCACAATACGCCAGTCACTACTCTTGATGAACTGTGGTATCGTGTTGAAGCTGCATGGGGAGCTGTATCTATTCACGCCATCCAAGCTCTGTTTGACAATGTCCAGGCGTATCAAGGCCGTTATTACGGCCAGAGGTGGTTGTTCTGGGTACTGATTTCTCAGGATCTATGCACCCAAACTGCGTGAAAATGTAATCACGTGTCAGTTCTAGTATAATATGTTTGACCAATGAATACCCGTTTATCATATGCATTCCTTCTTGGTGTAGCAATTTTAATGGCCAGTGGTGTAGATTATTTTTGTAATTTCTTGCTTGTTCGAGTGCTTACTACCCACAAATTTTTATTTTTAGTTTAATTACAGCTTAGTGTGCAGTATCGCCGTTGTTATCGACTCTCGTATCGTATAGGCTTTTGTTTATTTCGGTTAGTGAAGCTCACTGTCGGTTAGACCGTCAATGAGAGAGCACTTCGAATTCCTGTTGCTTATAAGCCGAGTACACCGTTCGTTTGTTACATATTTTTACGAGCTTCAAACAGAAGCGACTGAAGTAATGGTTAGGAACTGTGATTGCTCTGTACTGATGCGAGCTAAGTTCGCGACCCTTAACTCACAGCTCCAAACTGCGTTGGCATCTGGCATACAGCTCGAGGCTGCTGCCAAGGGGCATAACTGTGGGGGGTCGGACGCGGGGAAGCGAGAGACGTCGAGTACGTCCCAGGTGTCCCCCAATCGGTCCACTGCTGTGGCCGCCCCGGGTACTGCCTGCACTGAGGCTGACCCCTAACCCGTGGTGCAGTGGGAGATCATTCCAAAGTCTGGAAGGCAGCGAAAAACTTTCCGAGGGGCCGATAATAGGGCCACCCCGGTTCTTTTGACTTACAGGTTTCGGACATTATCTGTGGCTGACGATGTCTCTAAGCCGGATGCAGTCGTCCACCCTTTTCCAGAGGAAGTTTTTCGGCCCACAAGGTCTGGGAATTCACCAAGGATGGGTTTTCTGGTAGTTGGGAGCTTCAACGTTAGGCGCGTAGTCGGGCCCCTTAGGAAGATGGCTGCCAGAGAGGGGAAGGAAGCCAGTGTGCACTCCGTGTGCATGCCAGGGGGAGTCATTCTGGGTGTGGAGAGGGTGCTTCCGGATGCCATGAAGGGTACAGGGTGCAGCCAACTACAGGTGGCGACTCATGTCGGTACCAACGACGTATGTCGCTTTAGATCGGAGGAGGTCCTCTCTGGTTTCGGGCGGCTAGCGGATATGGTAAAGACTGCCAGTCTTGCTTCCGAGATTAAGGCAGAGCTCACCATCTGCAGCATCGTCGATAGAACTGACTGTGCTCCTTTGGTGCAGAGCCGAGTGGAGGGTCTGAATCAGAGGCTCAGGCGGTTCAGTGACCATGTAGGCTGCAGATTCCTTGACTTGCGCCATCGGGTGGTGGGTTCCAGGTTCCGCTTAACAGGTCAGGAGTCCACTACACACAGGAGGCGGCTACACGGGTAGCGGGGGCTGTGTGTTAAGGACTGGGCGGTTTTTTAGGTGAGAGGCTCTCACGGAACCACAGAAAGGGCGTCCGTTTAAAAGGGGGCAAGTAAAACACAGGAAGGTAGTTGTAGAAACGATCGGTGTAGTAGTTGTAAATTGTTGTAGCTGTGTTGGGAAAGAACCAGAGCTCCAGGCCCTAATAGAAAGCACTGAAGCTCAAATAGTTATAGGTACAGAAAGCTGACTACAGCTGGAAATAAGTTCAGCCGAATTTTTTCCAAATAATCTAACAGTGTTCAGAAAGGATAGATTAAATGCGGTTGGTGATGGAGTATTTAGTGCTGTCAGAAGTAGTTTGGCTTGTAGTGAAAATGAAGTAGATAGTTCCTGTGAAATAATATGGGTAAAGATTATACCTGACAATCGGACTAAACTATTAATTGGATCGTTTTACCGACCCCCCGACTCAGAAGATATAGTTGCTGAACAGTTCAAAGAAAACTTGGGTCTCATTTCAAGAGGGTACCCCTCTCATACAATTATAATCGGTTGTAACTTCAATCTACCCTTGATATACTGGAAACATTATACGTTTAAGGCCGGCGGCAGGCATAAAACGTCACCCGAAATTGTACTGAATGATTTTTCAGAAAATTATTTTGAACACTTAGTTCATGAGCCCACTCGAAGTGTAAATGGTTGCGAAAGCATACTTGGCCTCTTAGCAACAAATAATCCTGGATAAAGAGTATCGTGACGAATACAGGGATTAGCGACCACAAGGCAGTTGCTGCTAGGCTTAATACTGTAACACCTACAACCATCAAAAAGAAACGCAAAGTATATCAATATAAAAAGGCTGATAAAAATGCTCTTAACGCCTTTTTAAGAGACAGTCTTCACTCCTTCCGATCTGATCATGTAAGTTGCGGAATGATTTCAAACAGATAGTATCGACAGCAATTGAGATATATATATATACCTCATAAATTAATAAGTGGTGGTACTGATCCCCCCTGGTACACAGAACGGGTCAGATCACTGTTTCAGAAGCAGCGAAAAAAGGATGCCAAATTTAAAAGAACGCAAAATCCCCAAGACTTACAAAGTTTTGCAGAGGTTCGAAATACAGCGCATACTTCAATGCGATATGCTTTTAATAATTTCCACAACGAAATTCTGTCTAGAAATCTGGCAGAAAACCCAAAGAAATCCTGGTCATACGTAAAGCACACCAGTGGCAAGACGCAATCAATATCTTCACTGTGCGATAACAACGGTGAAGTCACTCATGGCAGTGCCGCTAAAGCAGAGTTATTAAACACGGTTTTCCGAAACTCCTTAACCAAAGAGGCCGAAGTAAATATTCTTGAATTCCAGTCAAGAACAACTGCCAGGATGAGAGACATAGACGTAGATATCCTTGGTGTAACAAAGCAGCTTAAGTCACTTAATATAGCCAAGGCCTCCGGTCCAGATTGTATACCAGTCAGGTTCCTCTCAGAGTATGCTGATAGAATAGCTCCTTATTTAGCAATTACATACAACCGTTCGCTCATTGAAAGTTTCGTACCTGAAGACTGGAAAATTGCTCAAGTCACACTAATACCCAAAAAGGGAAGTAGGAATAATTCACTGAATTACAGGCCCATATCACTAACGTGTAATTCAGTGAATTATTCCTACTTCCCTTTTTGGGTATTAGTGTGACTTGAGCAATTTGAGCAGGCCCATATCACTAACGTCCCCCCCATGAACCATGGACCTTGCCGTTGGTGGGGAGGCTTGCGTGCCTCAGCGATACAGATAGCCGTACCGTAGGTGCAACCACAACGGAGGGGTATCTGTTGAGAGGCCAGACAAACGTGTGGTTCCTGAAGAGGGGCAGCAGCCTTTTCAGTAGTTGCAAGGGCAACAGTCTGGATGATTGACTGATCTGGCCTTGTAACAATAACCAAAACGGCCTTGCTGTGCTGGTACTGCGAACGGCTGAAAGCAAGGGGAAACTACAGCCGTAATTTTTCCCGAGGGCATGCAGCTTTACTGTATGATTACATGATGATGGCGTCCTCTTGGGTAAAATATTCCGGAGGTAAAATAGTCCCCCATTCGGATCTCCGGGCGGGGACTACTCAAGAGGATGTAGTTATCAGGAGAAAGAAAACTGGCGTTCTACGGATCGGAGCGTGGAATGTCAGATCCCTTAATCGGGCAGGTAGGTTAGAAAATTTAAAAAGGGAAATGGATAGGTTGAAGTTAGATATAGTGGGAATTAGTGAAGTTCGGTGGCAGGAGGAACAAGACTTCTGGTCAGGTGACTACAGGGTTATAAACACAAAATCAAATAGGGGTAATGCAGGAGTAGGTTTAATAATGAATAGGAAAATAGGAATGCGGATAAGCTACTACAAACAGCATAGTGAACGCATTATTGTGGCCAAGATAGATACGAAGCCCACACCTACTACAGTAGTACAAGTTTATATGCCAACTAGCTCTGCAGATGACGAAGAAATTGAAGAAATGTATGATGAAATAAAAGAAATTATTCAGGTTGTGAAGGGAGACGAAAATTTAATAGTCATGGGTGACTGGAATTCGAGTGTAGGAAAAGGGAGAGAAGGAAACATAGTAGGTGAATATGGATTGGGGGACAGAAATGAAAGAGGAAGCCGCCTGGTCGAATTTTGCACAGATCACAACATAATCATAACTAACACTTGGTTTAAGAATCATGAAAGAAGGTTGTATACATGGAAGAACCCTGGAGATACTAAAAGGTATCAGATAGATTATATAATGGTAAGACACAGATTTAGGAACCAGGTTTTAAATTGTAAGACATTTCCAGGGGCAGATGTGGACTCTGACCACAATCTATTGGTTATGACCTGTAGATTAAAACTGAAGAAACTGCAAAAAGGTGGGAATTTAAGGAGATGGGACCTGGATAAACTAAAAGAACCAGAGGTTGTACAGAGATTCAGGGAGAGCATAAGGGAGCAATTGACAGGAATGGGGGAAAGAAATACAGTAGAAGAAGAATGGGTAGCTTTGAGGGATGAAGTAGTGAAGGCAGCAGAGGATCAAGTAGGTAAAAAGACGAGGGCTAGTAGAAATCCTTGGGTAACAGAAGAAATATTGAATTTAATTGATGAAAGGAGAAAATATAAAAATGCAGTAAGTGAAACAGGCAAAAAGGAATACAAACGTCTCAAAAATGAGATCGACAGGAAGTGCAAAATGGCTAAGCAGGGATGGCTAGAGGACAAATGTAAGGATGTAGAGGCCTATCTCACTAGGGGTAAAATAGATACCGCCTACAGGAAAATTAAAGAGACCTTTGGAGATAAGAGAACGACTTGTATGAATATCAAGAACTCAGATGGAAACCCAGTTCTAAGCAAAGAAGGGAAAGCAGAAAGGTGGAAGGAGTATATAGAGGGTCTATACAAGGGCGATGTACTTGAGGACAATATTATGGAAATGGAAGAGGATGTAGATGAAGATGAAGTGGGAGATATGATACTGCGTGAAGAGTTTGACAGAGCACTGAAAGACCTGAGTCGAAACAAGGCCCCCGGAGTAGACAATATTCCATTGGAACTACTGACGGCTGTGGGAGAGCCAGTCCTGACAAAACTCTACCATCTGGTGAGCAAGATGTATGAAACAGGCGAAATACCCTCAGACTTCAAGAAGAATATAATAATTCCAATCCCAAAGAAAGCAGGTGTTGACAGATGTGAAAATTACCGAACTATCAGCTTAATAAGTCACAGCTGCAAAATACTAACACGAATTCTTTACAGACGAATGGAAAAACTAGTAGAAGCCAACCTCGGGGAAGATCAGTTTGGATTCCGTAGAAACACTGGAACACGTGAGGCAATACTGACCTTACGACTTATCTTAGAAGAAAGATTAAGGAAAGGCAAAGCTACGTTTCTAGCATTTGTAGACTTAGAGAAAGCTTTTGACAATGTTGACTGGAATACTCTCTTTCAAATTCTAAAGGTGGCAGGGGTAAAATACAGGGAGCAAAAGGCTATTTACAATTTGTACAGAAACCAGATGGCAGTTATAAGAGTCGAGGGACATGAAAGGGAAGCAGTGGTTGGGAAGGGAGTAAGACAGGGTTGTAGCCTCTCCCCGATGTTGTTCAATCTGTATATTGAGCAAGCAGTAAAGGAAACAAAAGAAAAATTCGGAGTAGGTATTAAAATTCATGGAGAAGAAATAAAAACTTTGAGGTTCGCCGATGACATTGTAATTCTGTCAGAGACAGCAAAGGACTTGGAAGAGCAGTTGAATGGAATGGACATTGTCTTGAAAGGAGGATATAAGATGAACATCAACAAAAGCAAAACAAGGATAATGGAATGTAGTCTAACTAAGTCGGGTGATGCTGAGGGAATTAGATTAGGAAATGAGGCACTTAAAGTAGTAAAGGAGTTTTGCTATTTGGGGAGTAAAATAACTGATGATGGTCGAAGTAGAGAGGATATAAAATGTAGGCTGGCAATGGCAAGGAAAGCGTTTCTGAAGAAGAGAAATTTGTTAACATCCAGTATAGATTTAAGTGTCAGGAAGTCATTTCTGAAAGTATTCGTATGGAGTGTAGCCATGTACGGAAGTGAAACATGGACGATAAATAGTTTGGACAAGAAGAGAATAGAAGCTTTCGAAATGTGGTGCTACAGAAGAATGCTGAAGATTAGATGGGTAGATCACATAACTAATGAGGAAGTATTGAATAGGATTGGGGAGAAGACAAGTTTGTGGCACAACTTGACCAGAAGAAGGGATCGGTTGGTAGGACATGTTCTGAGGCATCAAGGGATCACCAATTTAGTATTGGAGGGAAGCGTGGAGGGTAAAAATCGTAGAGGGAGACCAAGAGATGAATACACTAAGCAGATTCAGGAGGATGTAGGTTGCAATAGGTACTGGGAGATGAAGGAGCTTGCACAGGATAGAGTAGCATGGAGAGCTGCATCAAACCAGTCTCAGGACTGAAGACCACAACAACAAACAACATCACTAACGTCGATTTGAAGCAGGGTTTTGGAACAGATACTGTATTCGAACATTGTGAAGTACCTCGAAGAAAACGATTTATTGACAGACAGTCAGCGCGGATACAGAAAATTTCATTCTTGTGAAACACAACTAGCTCTTTATACTCATGGAGTAATGAGTGCTACCGACAGGTGATGTCAAACTGATTCCATATTGTTACATTTCCAGAAGGCTTTCGACACTGTTCCTCACAAGCGTGTTTTAACCAAACTGCATGCCTATGAAATATCGCCTCAGTTGTGCTACTGGACTCGTGATTTCCTGTCAGAAAGGTCACAGTTCGTAGTAACAGATGGGAAGTCATTGTGTAAAACGGAAATAATATCTGGCGTTTCTCAAGAAAGTGTTATAGGCCCACTATTGTTCTATATTAACGACCTAGGAGGCAATCTGAGTAGTCGTCTTGGATTGTTTGCAGATGATGCTGTCATTTACCGTCTTGTACAGTCATCAGATGATCGAAACGACTTGCAGAATGATACAGAGAAGGTATCGATGTGGTGTGTAAAGTGGCAACTGACCCTGAATAAAGAAAAGTGTGAAGTTACTCACATGAGTATTAAAAAAAATCAGCTAAATTTCGATTACGCGATAACTCACACAAATCTGAAGTCTGTAAATTCAACTAAATATTTAGGGATTACAAATACAAATGTCCTAAATTGGATCGATCACATAGGTAATGTTGTGGGTATAGCCAAGCAAAGACTGCGATACATTGGCAGAACACTTAGAAGGTGCGACAGGTCCACTAAAGAGACTGCTTACACCACGCTTGTCCGCCCTATTCTGGAATATTGCTGTGCGGTGTGGGATCCGCATCAGATGGGGCTGACGGATGACATCGAAAAAATACAAAGAAGGGCAGCTCGTCTTGTATTATCGCGAAGTAGGGGAGATAGTGTCACAGACATGATACGTGAACTGGAGTGGCAATCATTAACAAAGGGGTTTTTCGTTGCGACGGGATCTTCTCATGAAATTTCAATCACCAGTTTTCTCCTCCGATTGCGAAAACATTCTGTTGGCACCCACCTACATAGGGACAAGTGATCATCACGAGAAGATAAGTGAAATAAGGGCTCGCACAGAAAAATTTAAGTACTCGTTTTTCCAGCGCGCCGTTCGAGAGTGGAACGTTATAGAGACAGCTTGAAGGTAGTTCATTGAATCCTCTGCCAAGCGCTTTATTGTGAGAAGCAGAGTAATCACGTAGATGTAGATGTTATATTTAAGCTATTTGGAAGATTTTGTTGATTCTTCAGTTAAAGAATTTTATGGTGAGTAAAATTGTATATTTTATTAAAACTCGTTATATAATGTGTAGATAGAATAGTTAAGCCATGCTTCGTTGGTCGTGCACCTTCTTGGATCTTGAAGCAGAACAAGTTCTTTCACCATCGTACACGTGATATTTGCAAATGGACTTACTTTCTTTAACGTCTTAACAACTATACCTGTCTTGAAACTGGAAATTCGTGTTAATTTTCAGTAGCTTCTATTTCAAAATAGCTCTATTTCAAAATGTATTTAACTTGTACCTGGTGTTTGCGAATACTACTACTTAATTTCATTTCACTTACTGATTACTGGAGTGTAATAGAATAATAAGGCAATAGATATGCTTTTAAATATAGCACTGACAAGATTTTCTCGATTGTGACGCTTTTATATTCCAATCGAATATTTGTTCCTAGGTACACGACCGTATTGCAGCTTGGAACGTTTTTATACTTCGAGAAATTTTTGCAATTTCTGAAAAAAGCTGCAGCGCAGATATAATAAATGCTATCATTTAGAAATGGAAAAAGAAAATACATTAAACTTCTGTTAGTTTGCGGCTATAGACGAACGTCTGAAACGTGTTCCAAGGCAAGACACTCTCCCCTGTGCGTTCTGGACAAAACTGTTCGATTATGTCGCCATAACTGCAGTACGTGTGCATCATATTAGATCGGATTTCTTTGTAAAAGCCTTATACAATTACTTCCTTACTTATCTACCTCTACTCTGTCTTCACGTGCACTAACTGTAAATTGTATTCCGAGACGTAGATATTTCGGCTTCAAAACTTTGTAACGAGATCACTGTTGGGACAGGTACTTGATGTTGTTTGGAGCATTATTCATCATACGTCGCTCCTATTGTGTCTCGTAAAATAGCTCACCTTGACAACCTGGGTTGCACCATATACGCATATCCGCTATACAAGGTGTCCCAGGGGGAATAGTCAACGTATCGTACAGCGATGTGACAGGAACGATCATTCTAAGCAAAAACGTCTAGTAAACATGGGCTCAAAAATGAGTAGATTAAGAGCTGTGAGCACTGCTTCATCTTTGATACTGTGAAACAATCTCTTTTGCTGCAACTCTTTGCTTTTCATATTCTGGGAGAAGGTAGTAGGAACCAAAATAAGAAAAATAGTCTAGTAAACATGGGTTCCAAAGCGCTCACCTTAAGAGTTATGAGCTTTGCCAAATCTTTTAGCTCAGTGGATCCTGTACTAGAAGGGATTAACGCTGAGAAAAGTAGAAGACGAAGAAGAAGTATATATCTTTAATTGTACGAGGGTAATCCCAAAAGTAAGGTCTCCAATTTTTTTATAAGTACACAACTCTGTTTGTGTGGCAGTTGGTTACACTGTCATGAAGAGTGCTTCACGAGCTATGTGTAAACATGCGCATGCCGCGCTGAGGCGCTCAGTCTTGGCTTGGTAGCCGTTGAGAATGGAGCTCCCGTTGGATGTTACCGCCAAGTACGATTTGCGCGCAGTTATTCGGTTTTTGAGCGCCAAGGGCACTGCGCCAATTGAAATCCATCGCCAATTGAAGGAAGTGTATGGTGAGTCGTGCATGGATGTCAAAAATGTTCGTAAGTGGTGTAGAGAGTTTGCAGCTGGTCGGACCGAAATTCACGGCCAACAAAGGAGCGCGAGACCGTCAATTTCTGAGGAGACAGTGTTGAAGGTTGAGTAAAGCATGCGCGAAGATCGGCGGATCACCCTGGATGATCTCTGCACGTTGGTTCCTGAGGTTTCCCGAAGCACCGCTCACAGAATTTTAACGGAAACATTGAACTACCGGAACGTGTGCGCAAGATGGCTGCCACGCATGTTGACTGAGGACCACATGCGGCTATGAGTTGATGCTTCCCGCGCATTTCTTCATCGCCTTGCAGCCGAACAGGACAACTTTCTGGACTCGATTGTCACGGGTGACGAAACCTGGGCATACAACTTTACACCTGAGACCAAGCAACAACCACGCCAGTGGCGGCATCCTTCTTCGCCAGAGTCGCGGAAATTCAAACAAACACAGTCTGCCGGTAAAGTCATGACAACCGTTTTTTGGGATCAGAAAGGGATATTGTTGGTCGACCTTATGCTCACTGGGACCACAATTAACATTGACAGGCACTGTGAGACTCTGAAAAACTCAGACAGACACTGAAAACCAGAGAAGAGGAATTTCGAGCAAGAGCGTAGACATACTCCATGACAACACACATCGCTCGGCAAACCGTTGCTCTCCTGCAACAGTTTCAGTGGAACATAATCACCCACCCACCCTATATTCCTGACTATCACCTGTTCCCTAAGTTAAAAGAACATTTGGCCGGAAAGCGATTCAGCCCCGATGACGAGGTGAAAGAAGAGGTTTATAACTTTCTGAACAGCATGGCAGCGAGCGGGTATGATATGGGCATACAGAAACTGCCACAGCGTCTACAAAAATGCATCGATAGAAATGGTGATTATCTCGAAAAAAAGCTAAATGTTCAAGCTGTAAACCGATGTAAACCATTGTAGAAATAAACAGATCTATGTACTTATAAAAAAATAGGAGACTTTACTATTGGGATTACCCTCGTAAATACTTGTAGGTGCTCCTGTGGTTGTTTCATTGTGTATTTCGCACTTTTGTCTTTTTTCAGTTATTTTACTTCTTCTTCTAACAGTCTTCCACAATATGCATCCCATACAAATAACGAAACGGAAACAGTTGTGGCAAACAATGCAGAAAAACAGTGAAAACGTCGCGTTACGAAGCAGTACTCTATTTTCAGGACACTGGAACTAACTTCTTAGAACTACTCGAACTCGCAAGTCCCCCGAAAACACAAAGCTGCCGCGTTTCTTCCAATACGACCTAGCCAATATGCTTCCATCGGGCTTCTCAGCTTATTAATACGGAAACTACTGTTTAAGCTCCAACCTCGTGTCTCGCTGCACGTCTGACTCAGCAGTCTTTCTTCTCCATCTGGTAAAGAAGGACTGTTTCGATACACGTAATTCGTTGTCGGAAGGATGATGGATGTCGGAAAGCATCCGTGGTGCAGGTAACTATGGTACATGTTCTCAGTGTCGTGTCGCGTAATGGCGACAATATTCAGCAGAGGAAATGTTTTTCAAAGTAGGGAAGATGAACAAGTGCTCATAGCTCTAAAAATAAAGGTAAGCGCTTTACTGCCCACGTTTTCTGTACATTTTTTCCTTGCTTTTGGTCCATACTACCACTTCTCAAACGAAGAAAAGCAAAGAGGTTGCAGTAGAAGACGTTTGCTTCACTGTAGAGAAGGTGAACTAGTGCCAATAGCTCTCGAGACACGCATTTCAGAGCCTGTGTTCACCAGACCTTGTGCTTCGAATGATCGTCCTTGTCAGATACCTTAATACTGACCATTCCCCCTGGGACGCCCTGTATGTCATGGATGGTACTGGGGTGCCGATGGCGAGCAATGTGACGTAACAAAGCAACTCCTGGACTCACTATTTGCTACATGGAGGTCTAATAAGGGGAGTTGTCATGACGTCACAAACTTGAAGCTGGCGTCTGCCCTGTTGCTTGCCCCAAATAATTTCGTAAAAAATAAAAAAAATAAAAAAATGCGAGTTTACTAATAAAGTGTAAAGTTTACTAATAAAGTGTAAAGTAATCACATTTCATTCGTAAGTGGACTTTTTTAAAGATATTATCTTTCACATACATGAATTTTGGTTGCGCTGTTTACTTTTCTTGTAGTGGTTTTAATTCCGTCAGTTGGCTTTAGATTTTGTATCAGCCCAACACGAAAAGCTCTTTGAATGAACGCTCTGAGAAGCAAAAATTGAAAACCTACCAAGCATAACAAAATATTTTCTCTACTCGAAACGTGTAAGAAAAAGAAACGTGTCGTATTACTAGATCAACTATATATTTAAGATCATAAAAATTCTGAAAATGCCTTCCTGACGTGTTATTCACGAAAGGACTGTAACATTTTCTGTTTAAAACAACCTGCGTGAACAGGACAGAAATTAAGAACGAGATACAACTGTAAAAAATAGTCTAATAATGTTTTGGAACATATAACATCTCAGCACCGGCTTCAAAGCAACGTACAGAGAAGTCCGTAGCGCAATCTCCACGTACTCCATGACTTGTTTGCCATCACTGTTTACTCTCTGACAAATACGAAAACGTATATCTTTCTCTAACGTTTCCCTGCAGACCGTGACTCAGTGAACTGTATTAATAATTTACGTAAAATTACAAAAGATGATAAAAATAGCTTTACAAAATGTGTGCCAATACAATAAAAACATATTTTGTTTTATTCACAGCTGAGATTTTGGAGATTAAGAAAAACATATTTTTTAGTTCAAAATTAGAGTATATTTTAGGAAAACCCTTAAAAAATCAGATTAATTGTGTTATAGTGTTATAACTTGTTTAGGAGACGAACCACTGTGTTAGCAAGAATGTATTCTGCAGTATTTATTTTAGATGTGAAAATGAAACATTACATCAAATAAAACAAAACTTTAAAAAACTTTCCGTTGTAGAAGCGCTACAAGTAATCAGGCACTGTTCTCATTAATAGTTTATATGGTCAAATTCTCATTCTACCGTCGACCGAATGTATCTCGAAATTAAGAAACGGTGTTCTGGCATGAAGGAAAATTTAAATTGATGTATGGGTGTTGAATTACCGCAAACGTTTCAACGCGCAGAGAAGGCCGAAAATTAGAAAGGGAGTGACTATCATTGCGTGTAAAATTCGATGACTAGAGTGAAACGGGAAACAAGTTTTTCATACAGAGCTTCCAAGATTTACACATTCAGAATAGGCACTCATCCAGATCTTCCTCCCCCTCGACCCCCTTGCAACTGCACATAAACGAGTATCTGTATTACCAACCAGTAACCTCCGAAAGAGTAATTCTTATTCTATTTAATTACATATCTAGGTCTAACGTAATTAATTGCGATTAACTGAAGTTTTGTCCTAGGCTACTTTTCAACATTCGTGTTAATAACAGTCTGGATCAGTGGTAGTCAACCTGGTCGCTACCACTCACTACACCGACCTACATAGGGCGGAACGATCACCACGATAAAATAAAGGAAATCAGAGCTCTTACGGAAAGATATAGGTGTTCATTCTTTCCGCGCGCTATAAGAGATTGGAATAACAGAGAATTGTGAAGGTGGTTCGATGATCCCTCTGCCAGGCACTTAAAATGTGATTTGCAGATTATCCATGTAGATGTAGATGTAAAGTTACTTCCATATTTTATAAGTTATCACTAATTTGGAGCCGGTGGGCGGTGGGAAAAATTTTACTACTAACAAAGATACAAAAGAGGGCGGCAGGTAAATAAGGCTGACCATCCCTGATCTAGATCATTGCACTTAAACACAAAAAGATTTTATTAGACGCACAAAAGCAAAAACCTGTTTCCAAGTGAATATTATTATATATTTGAGGGAAGATTTTAGCCGTATACATCAGATGTACAACAAGTGATGTCAGTACTAAACTGGAGAGACTGCTCAAAGGCCTCTTGGCGTAGAAAACCGTGACAGTGTTTGGTGATTACGCCGTAATAGGCCGTATTAGAGAGGTGCCTTCGGGGCTGTTAGTAGTGCTTGTGCTTGCGACTTTCAAGCGACTACTTTTTTTAAAATTCGAACTGAACCTAGAGAGTGTCACACGGTATCAGTAAACAGTAATTTCATGTCCCCTGTTTAGGAGAACGTATTGCGTCACGGTTGGCTTCACGGAATAGTCTCTGCAGAGTATTAAGGTTACTGTATACAGCATACAATGGATGACGGCAGATTTTCAGTGACGAACACTGTGTAACACTCCACCACAATGTCAGTTACGAACATTTTTTTTATTTTTCAGATATTATATAACACAGATTTATCGTTCCCTGAGCAATTTTTATGAAGAGCACTATGTAAAAAGTGTCATGCTTATAGTGTTAATGTGGAACTAATGCAATCACTGAGATGCGACAGGGCTAAAAATGTTGTGAAGGTTAGGATGGGTACGCCTTCCTAAAAATGTCTCTGAAAACTTTGTGTGCACGGGTGCGCGTGCTGGTCGGTGAAGAAATCGACGACCTTATGCGTCGTTATAATACGAGGGTTGTCCAGAAAATAAGTTCCAATCGGTCGCGAAATGGAAGCCACAGTGAAAACCAGGAACGTTTTATTTGCAACCGTTACGTACACCTTCCACCTATTTCTCTACGTAGTCGCCGCTCCAACTTCGAGTTTTGACGTAGTGTTGTATCAATTTTCCAATATTCTAGTCATAGAAAGCAGCTGCCTGTGCTTTCGGCTAGTTATCCGCACTGGTCTGCAGCTCGTTGTCTGTGGGAAACTTTTGTCTTCATGGCCAGCGGTTCTTGTGAGCAGAGATGAGACTCAGGGAGAGCCAATTACGGTCTGTATTGTGGGTCATCAAACACTTCTCATCGAAAACGCTGCAGGAGCGTCTTCATTACCCCTGCAGTGTGCGGCCGAGAATTGGCATGAAGAAGTAACTGCTCGACAGTTGTGTTACGTGGGCTGCATGACACAGGCGAAATCTCTAACCAGGTCCTCGTACTTGGTGGGAGGCGCTATTCCCTACGCATCTTTAGGTGCTCACTGGTCACTCAAAACTGAGAAGAGCGGCGCGACACGATCGACGGGCATACTAGAGACATTGCCCAACACATCTGTGCGAAGCTTTACTGGATTTTTCCCAGTGGTTTCTGTTTCGCGACCGATCGGAACTTACTTTCTGGACAACCCTCGTAGGAAAGGGTGTGAGCCACGAGACGGGCTCGTGGACGGCGGATTACGCTCGCGTGCATTTGCGAGGCACGATTTAACAGCATGTGATTTCTCACAAGCGTGACACTCATAGATGTGCAGTGGGCAGAGAAGAAAAATTTGACAATAGTTTTCACCAGTGCATAACATTAATGAGACCTTGCAAACTTTGGATGTGGAGCAGCTCTGCACCATTGCCCTGCCTACCAAACTCTCCACACGATTACGATGGACGACGACGAGGCTGCCAGACTGACGCATAGAGTGATCAGGTATTTAAACTGTAGTTCCCAATGACTCTTCAGGGAATAATAAATTTCCTAGAATATAGTGTTTTGTATAGGTGTAAATTGTGTGTAGTAGAGTACATTATTGACCTGAGTCATTATTACCTCGAGCAGGTTCCTGATTCCAAGATTCCTACTGGCGTGACCGAGTATCACAAATGCGAAACAGAATTTAATGGAGTTACATCAAATTTTGTCCCTTTGAAATTTCATAAGTAAATCTAAATTAACTAACAGACAGTTTGCACATCAACAGGCCTTTGGCATAATATATTTATGTATTTAGAATGAATTATTTTATTTGAATGCTGGTACCAAAGAATTATTGACTGACATTTGCTTTTATTTGTATATTATGGAGAGGTGATCGATTGGTGTCAAGTAGTTCGGCGTGGTTTCAACAGTTGATATTTAATAACGAATTTCAGTTGTTTGAAAGTTTTAATTTTCTGATCTGATTAAATCATCTAAAAATAAATTTGTAAAGGTAAGTGTTAGTGTGCTGCAACATCTACGTATTATGTTCAAGGTCATTTCAGTATTAGAGTTATCATAGTGTTATATTGTACTAAGAATGGTCTGTCAGAGTTATTGAGTAGAATGATTCAGTAATCGCAGATGAGATATGCATCAGCAGGCATGATGCGAAATTGCATTATGAGACGTACTCGCAGTTATGGACTACGTACGCCATTGGTGTAATCCATTGCTTTCATACTGATGTCAGATCAGCTGGATTGCCGACCGTGAAACGGTTCCTGCCAATTGTTGACTGTTTTTTTTTTTTTATTATTTGTTAAAATCAGTCATGAATGGCGAGACCCTGCTGCAGGGAGGACACGTCCATCATGGAACACCGTTCCCACCAACTCGGACGCTCTGTAAAGCGTCCTGGCTGAGACACTACTCTGACAAAGCGAGCACAGTAGCGTGTCGTATATGGGTGGTCTGAGACGAGTTGAAAAAAGAGATTGTTCGATAGGGGTCTGGCTGGCGACACAAAGGCGAGACCCCAAGCTGCAGTTACGCATCTTGCTATATTATTGTTACTACTATCACTGACAAGGTTTATTAATATGTTTGGTATGTGTTGCTCCTGGTCTGATGTAAGAGAGGGATTTAAGGTCCTAATCTGATGAGGCTAAATAAACAATAAATAAATAAATAAATTAATAGATTAACAATGGGCCGCTCTCAGACGGAGCGCAGTGGTCCAGTGGCGGCTAGAAAGGCAGAGCCAAGGGAATAACTCCCCGCGGTGGGCGCACGGTCTCTTCTCGGATCACATACTGGAAAGAGACGTGCTCTTTGTAGGTTCCGAAGCAAGTCTAACCACAGGATATTTTTTAAGAAGTTCCAAATTTTTCGATAAGTGGATGCCAGGAAGATGGTTGAGCAAACACGCGCTAACTCCCTCGCACCTTCTCTTCTCTCTCAGGTATTACGAGGAAGTTTTCCACTTGATTTTGCTAGGAGGGGGGTGGCAGAAAGTCGGTCGCTCTCTGTCCTGTTGGCTAGCCTCCGAAATTTAACTTAGAGGGGATATGAACTGAAAACAGCCTGTCGTCTGATTGATGGAACAATTGTTTGTACGTGATTCGCTAGCAAATCAGCTTACACGTTTCCTTGCACAGAGCCTTAGTGGACCTCAAAAGGGAAGTAGAAGGGCACTCTGGAGTTGGTGGCGGAAAGAAGCAAACTTTTTTTTTCAAGTATTCGTTCTAATAGCAGATATGGAAGGAGACAGGCGCAGTATTCGTCTCTGGTGCAAAATTGATGGAGGCTGACTTGGTTATGCTAATTTCTGGAGTTTGTCTTGAAGGAAAAAGTTTCTGAGAGGGGACGACGCTGATATGAGATATAGCTTTGGCTCTTCAGAGAGCAAGCGCTGCTTTGCGAAGTGAAATGAGATATACGATTACTTAATGGTTCGTTCTGAGACAGAAATCTGGAGACGCATGTTTTTATCCAGTTTAACTTCCGCTAATAAGCTAAATTCTTTACCTTCAGTTTGCGAATGGATAAGCGATTAGTTGTTCATGAGCACAGTCTCATTTAAAAAGAACTTCTCAAGCAAATGCCGACTGGGTGGTATTAGCTCCTTTTGTGTGCATGATTAACCTATTTTCCAATGCTAATACGTCGATCGATGCTATTGTCTTGGGTGCTGCCGGAATGGTACAAGCCTTGTTACTTCGCTTATTAGAGGTGAAGCCTTTAATTTCTTTTCCCTCACTTGTCCCGCCTTGCGGCCCACACACGTGAGATTGTAATGTGTTGTGCCAATAATCCCCTAAGGAGAAAGGGTTAATGGATGTGTTTTCCTTCAATCATGTATCAGCTCTGTGTAATCTTGTGCATCTCAACTGTTCAGCCGTAAAAGGTAATAAATAGTAATAATAAACATAAATCAATGGTTTACTTTCTGTAGTATTGTAGTCCGCTACCTTACCAACTAACGATTTCAACGATACCAGCACCCGCAGTTGAATGTATCTCTCCTAATCTGTTTGTTGAGTTCTCCCTAGTAGACATCATGTTGTTGTTGTGGTCTTCAGTCCTGAGACTGGTTTGATGCAGCTCTCCATGCTACTCTATCCTGTGCAAGTTTCTTCATCTCCCAGTACCTACTGCAACCTACATCCTTCTGAATCTGCTTAGTGTATTCATCTCTTGGTCTCCCTCTACGATTTTTACCCTCCACGCTGCCCTCCAATGCTAAATTTGTGATCCCTTGATGCCTCAAAACGTGTTCTAACAACCGATCCCTTCTTCTAGTCAAGTTGTACCACAAACTTCTCTTCTCCCCAATCTTATTCAATACCTCCTCATTAGTTACGTGATCTACCCACCTTATCTTCAGCATTCTTCTGTAGCACCACATTTCGAAAGCTTCTATTCTCTTCTTGTCCAAACTAGTTATCGTCCATGTTTCACTTCCATACATGGCTACACTCCATACAAATACTTTCAGAAACGACTTCCTGACACTTAAATCTATACTCGATGTTAACAAATTTCTCTTCTTCAGAAACGATTTCCTTGCCATTGCCAGTCTACATTTTATATCCTCTCTACTTCGACCATCATCAGTTATTTTACTCCCTAAATAGCAAAACTCCTTTACTACTTTAAGTGTCTCATTTCCTAATCTAATTCCCTCAGCATCACCCGATTTGACTACATTCCATTATCCTTGTTTTGCTTTTGTGATGTTCATCTTATATCCTCCTTTCAAGACACTGTCCAATCCGTTCAACAGCTCTTCCAAGTCCTTTGCTGTCTCTGACAAAATTACAATGTCATCGGCGAACCTCAAAGTTTTTATTTCCTCTCCATGAATTTTAATACCTACTCCGAATTTTTCTTTTGTTTCCTTTACTGCTTGCTCAATATACAGATTGAATAACATCAGGAAGAGGCTACAACCCTGTCTCACTCCTTTCCCAACCACTGCTTCCCTTTCATGCCCCTTGACTCTTATAACTGCCATCTGGTTTCTGTACAAATTGTAAATAGCCTTTCGCTCCCTGTATTTTACCCCTGCCACCTTCTGAATTTGAAAGAGAGTATTCCAGTTAACATTGTCAAAAGCTTTCTCTAAGTCTACAAATGCTAGAAACGTAGGTTTGCCTTTTCTTAATCTTTTTTCTAAGATAAGTCGTAAGGTCAGTATTGCCTCACGTGTTCCAACATTTCTACGGAATCCAAACTGATCTTCCCCGAGGTCCGCTTCTACCAGTTTTTCCATTCGCCTGTAAAGAATTCGCGTTAGTATTTTGCAGCTGTGACTTATTAAACTGATAGTTCGGTAATTTTCACATCTGTCAACAACTGCTTTCTTTGGGATTGGAATTATTATATTCTTCTTGAAATCTGAGGGTATTTCGCCTGTCTCATACATCTTGCTCACCAGATGGTAGAGTTTTGTCATGACTCGCTCTCCCAAGTCCATCAGTAGTTCTAATGGAATGTTGTCTGCTCCCGGGGCCTTGTTTCGACTCAGGTCTGTCAAACTCTTCACGCAGTATCTTATCTCCCATTTCGTCTTCATCTACATCCTCTTCCATTTCCATAATATTGTCCTCAAGTACATTGCCCTTGTATAAACCCTCTATATACTCCTTCCACCTTTCTGCCTTCCCTTCATTGCTTAGAACTGGGTTGCCATCTGAGCTCTTGATATTCATACAAGTGGTTCTCTTTTCTCCAAAGGTCTCTTTAATTTTCCTGTAGGCAGTATCTATCTTACCCCTAGTGAGACAAGCCTCTACATCCTTACATTTGTCCTCTAGCCATGCCTGCTTAGCCATTTTGCACTTCCTGTCGATCTCATTTTTGAGACATCATAACAGTATTATTTCAAAATTATCCACATTCATTTCAAGCAACTAAATTACTCAGCCAGTGTAAATATTTATTTCCTTGAAGGGACAGTACCGAGTTCAACAATTTTATTCTTTAAAAAGTCTATGTCAAAAATACTGTAGTAGAGTGAACAGTCATTGTCATTCTCGGCAGTGTTTTCCGCATTTCAGTTCGGTAGTAGTCGGAACTGATAGCGTTGCTTTCGAAATCCGCATCTACTTTATCATACAGTCAAGTGATTTAACCATTTGGAGTATAGATGAAGTTACAAGTGCTTACAGTAAAAAGTGATTTATTCTGTGGCCAACAGCGCATTGCAATGGAAGTTTTCTGATGGATATTAACAAGCAATACCGCCCATATTTCCCCACTAAATAAAGAAATTAGTTTCTCGTCACAACTTCCCATATAATTATCAATCACGACGATACACTAAAGTGTTTCCTGTCTCACTGCCTCAGCGCCAGTACCCAGCATCATGCTACCAAAAGAAACATGAGCATCTACATGGCCCATCCCAAGATGAGTCTGAAAAGGCTCGAAAACTAGTTGATGATAAAAAAAAAAACAAATATTTTAGAAGTGACTGCTCATACTTGTATTTATATTCTATTACTAGCTGGGATATCCGGCTTCGCTCAGAGAGCTGATATGAAATTGTGTGGTAGTTGGAATAAAGGGATAAACTTTGAAGCATAACAGATAAAAAAATTTTATTGAAAACATATTCTAACTACTTACAGTACTTCTTAAAGTATAAGAGGTAAAAAATTTTAATTGAAAACATTCTAACTATTTACAATGCTTGTTTATATATAACATTTTTCATTTCGTTATCCAGGTAATCGAAGTTTTCCATTCAGGCAGCAGAATGCTGGTGTTTCTCTACCGAATTTTTTCGCGTTGCAAAATTGGCAGATGTTATCCATTTTTCCGAATACGATGTGTCATCGTATCACTTGGACCACTCACATTTTTCTGTTTGTTTTTATTCAGTCACTGCACTACTTTTTCGGTTGCTCCCTTCGTCACTGTTACGGAACTAACGTTCGAACCGACGACGGGTTTTGCTTTATATACCCTTACTGATGTGTAACCCCACCAGTGGCGAATTCCAGAACATACCAAAAATGCTTCGAATTTTCGACAATGTACCAGAATATTCCACAACATTGGAGAGTGTTCTGGAACGTTCCACAATGATCTGGGACATTCCGGAATGTTCCGGAACATTCTAGAATCTTCCTGAATGTTCCAGACTATTCCCGAACATACCAGAACATCCCGGATCATTGTGGAACATTCCGGAACATTCTTGAAAGTTGTGCAATGCTCTCGAATACTCTCCCATGTTCTGGAGTGTTCTCGAATAGTCTCGAATGTTCTAGAAATTTCTAGAGGGCAAAACTTTCCAGCCCATATGTCTTCAAAAGCACGCCCTTTAGGTAAAAACGGAAACCTTCTTCATGGATAGGGGTAGAGAACTACCACACCATGTAACTCCCTTGATCGTACCAGGACTCGTTTCTGAGTTTTAGCTGCACGCACACTGTACACTTATTTTTATAATTTATAATATTGATGATGTAAGAAAAATTTTAAGTTTTGTAAAGTTCGCATATTATTCGCTGAAGGCTGTACCATGCCCATTCAAGCAATCCCTAACAATGTCATAGGTAGCAATAATACGTTCCAAGTCCGCAGCTCGTGGTCGTGCGGTAGCGTTCTCGCTTCCCGCGCCCGGGTTCCCGGGTTCGATTCCCGGCGGGGTCAGGGATTTTCTCTGCCTCGTGATGACTGGGTGTTGTGTGCTGTCCTTAGGTTACTTAGGTTTTAGTAGTTCTAAGTTCTAGGGGACTGATGACCATAGATGTTAAGTCCCATAGTGCTCCGAGCAATTTGAACCAATACGTTCCATGAAATCTTCTTCAGTCTTCACTGTTATCGGCCAGAAAACGCCGAAAACAGAATACTAAACCCAAGAATGCTTTTAATTGCATTTTTGTTCTACACTCATCTGGCTTTTCTCATGAGTTCATTTGAAGAACCCAAATGTGGTCAGATCAGGTGAATAAGCTAATTACGAAACGAGGCATTCTCTTCCTACCTGCTTTTCAGGGCATGTGTGACAGCTACGTGTTGGTTGGGTTTGCCTTCCGCGCCAGCTTTCTTGTTTTAGACTGATACATTTGCTCTTTTAAAATTTACTTTGAATTCTGTATCTTTATCAAGGAACCGCTCCATTCAGCATTTTAACGTTCGGTAGAAATTTTACCATTTACTACGTACTTGCTCTCCACAAACGCACGGCATGTGCCAAGTTTTTCTCGTCACTAATGGGGTTTAACGTCCCGTCGACATCGAGGTCATTACAGTCATCACTACCACCGACCGGTTAACCTCGTTGTTCAATGCGGAGGTGGCGTATCAGGGCATTGCGTTCGCAGTCGGGAGGATCGGTATCGAATTCCTGCCCGGTGGATTCGGGTTTGTTTCCCGAAATAGCTTAGCGGGAGTGCCGGGATGATTTCTTTGAAAATATCACATTGAAATTAATCTCATTTTTGTCCATTCCGAGCTTGCGGTTCGGGGGAAACTTGCCAGTACATTGGACTCCAAATTCGGGAATAGTAGGTTTGAAATCTATTTCCAGCTAACCTGATTTAGGTTTCCTAGTTTCTCTAAATTGATCAAGGCACGTATCAGAATGATTACTTTAAAGTGGACATGGTTGATTTCCTTCTCCATCCTTGTATAGTCCTGGATTGTTCTTCGTCCTCATTGTAATCCCACACCGTCCTGTTGTCCTCAATGAACGATTCCCTGCAAATAAATGAGTAAAAAAAATGGTTCAAATGGCTCTGAGCACTATGGGACTTAACATCTGAGGTCATCAGTCCCATAGAACTTAGAACTACTTAAACCTAAATAACCTAAGGACATCACACATATCCATGCCCGAGGCAGGATTCGAACCTGCGACCCTAGCGGTCGCACGGTTCCAGACTGTAGCGCCTAGAACCGCTCGGCCACTCCTGCCTGCAATAAATGGGTACACATTGTCTCCAGCTAATGTAAAAACAGTTTTTTGTCAATAGGGCTGAACTAAGACGAAATTCATTTTATAAGAAGCCATGTAGCTGCAATGTAATCTTTATCTGCTTATATTTAGAGATTCCAGCACAACACACTTGCCTGTTTCGACTTAAATTGCCGTTTTCAAGTGCACCTGAGGGTCCTGTAAATAATGACTCTTATTTACGGTTTACTTATGATGAGTAACGTCAATTTTATAAATTACATTTTTATTACGTTTAAGTGGAGTTGACGATCATATGTCAAAAAATTGTCACGAAAAATTTCACGTTATAATAACTACGTGATTAAAGTAATATTATTTCATAACAGACAGCTCATAGTTGGCCCCTGGATGCCATATGATCATCAACTACACCTAGTCGTAAGTAGAGATGTAATTTATAAAAGCGACGTTATTCATCATATGTAAGACGTAAATAAGATTCAATATTCACAACACCCACAGGTGCATTTGAAACTGGTATTGTAAACTGAAACATGTAAGCTTGTGCAGAAATAAAGTTTACATTGCAGTTACTGGAATCGACTTCTTGTATTACGTGGAAACCTTACGCAGCGTTACGTAAGCAATAAAGGCGGTGGAAGCAGGGAGAGGGGAGACGGTGAAAATCAGCCGCATCTGATGAGCTCTTTCTGTGTGTTAACCCAGAGGGAATGAAATTAAATCATGCTTTCTGATCTATGATATATGATCCTGGTCTGAGACAAGAGATTAAGAGTCAGAACAAGCAGTCACTGCAAACCGTTTCTCTAAACTACATCAAGAAATTCCCACAAAATCTTTTTAACCGAAAAAGTAATGATTGATTGCTTCGAGATTAGGGCACTCAAATTTTAGGTTATTAGCGCCCAAACTGTAAAAAAAATGTTATTTCAATCTTCTTAGCAGTACAGAGTTACTAGATAAACTAAATGGGTCCGGAGATTACAATAATACTGTGAAATATAGTAAAGTGGCAAAGCATTCGAAATTACCTAGTGGGCAACATAAAGGATTCACCACTCAGCTGCTGGCACACCTCTTCGCATACGCATATCCTGTGTGTTCCATATCGAGTATTCTGCTGTCATTACATTTGAGTGAGTGAGAGTCGACGTGTTTAGTGACCAGTTGACTGCAACACATAATCGTGCTCACTATCGAACGTCATACAAGGGACAATTCGTGGATAATGTGTGCGTATTACTTGCACAAGACCTCAAGACTGGGAAAGTGTACAGCAAAATTAACGGCTAATGGCGCGAAACGGAGGCTATTTCCAGCATTTTCTAAGATGATCTTTAACAAGAGACAATCCCGCGTCAGTCTTATTGTAAAATTTTTTCGGGACACTTTTATTTTGGTCAGCCTCGATAATAAGAAAGAGCTTTCACTGAATTTCATGCGATTAGGCAGCAACACCGACTTTCTTACAAGAAAATTTTAACGCTGATTGACCAAAGACTGGAAGCTGCTGAGTGAAAAAGCATAATAGGGGGCGGACCATATTTAGCAACAGCCTTATAGTAGATCATTGAAACACTGCAGTTTTTCATGTGACTGCCAACAGGAACATGCCGTTCAAGTACTTGAGAAGAGTCTGAGGACAGATACGCGGAACTATAGGCCACTGTCATTTATCTAACTCCTTCTAAGCTTATGGAATGTATTTTTTGCTCACTTTTCAAAAGCAAACTGCTTAGTACAAATCATCACGGGTTCCTCAACAACTCAGAGTGTGCAATTCAGCTTTCTCCATCACTTCACAAAAATCTACATATAGCACGTGCCCAGTTGACACTGTAATCCTTGACTTCTGGAAAGCTTTCGTGACTGGACCAATCACTGGTCAGACCTGTCGTGGCGTAACACACCGTGAATTTTTTGAAACTCATAGATAACATAACTAAGCGTGTCGGTGTCAAATTTCAGCTGACATTACTAACTGTAAGTTACGCAAACAGATATCACAAAACCGGTATTTCCTGGCTAGGAGCTTGCAACTAAGAGATGAGCACTCCTGGATTCACTAGCTATTCTAACAGCGAGCGTTAAGCAAGCATGGTCGTCTTATTATCGGATCAGAGGTCATTAAAGAAGAATATAGATTCAAGGTTTTGTTAAAAACGGAAGCTAATATTCGTTTTTGAACTTATGTCTTTTAATTTCTAGTATATGTTTGGAAACACGTCGTTCTGGCCGCAGCTCGCTCTCCATAAATTTTTCTGTACTTTAAATCTAACCGCTCTGGTCATGAAGAACAATGCAAATATTTTGCTACTTGCTATGGAGACGTACAACGGGTGCCAGCTCAATCCTTCAGCAAGGAACGCTAGTTTAACCAAAAATTGTATGTTTAAAAAGTGCAGACATATGTGAAGCAGTCGATAAGACAGACTGTGGGCTCATATCCGTGAAAAAGCTGAAAATAGTTATTCTCATGAAGAGCGTGTCACATTTATTACCAACAGTGTCAAACAGAAAAGTCAGGAACTAAAATTACTTCGCTAAACCAAGAAAAATTGGTTGCCTATTGGATGAAGATGGTAAGAAATGACTACCCTACTGTTTACAAGAAATTTACCTTTGTCTGTTCCGAAAGTGATAGGTGGAAAAACGATATTTCAGAACGACTACAGTTTGATCGAGAATAATAGCGGCTATAATGTGCATCTTTATGAACTTTTTTCTGAACCAAACACTAGGGTCATTTAATGTTAGCAATGCCATTTTGTGCAGTTAGTTCTTTAGACATTGCTGACGCTATAGGAGGAAAATAATTTCCCCAAGTTGGATTACTCGCTTAAAAACAAAAATCGCAGCTAGAACAATAACAAAATTTATACTGAAAAGACATGTCGGAAAAAAGTGACGCAAACAAATTCTAGAGGTTTACGAATAAATTTTGGTAACTCTTGTTTCTACACCGACCAGTTCAATTTAAAAAGAGAAATGTGTGCTAAAATGACACCTTTATTCATAGGCGAAAAATATACAAAGACGTGCAGTTTATGTGTCCACTCACTCATATGTACATAATAATGCCCATGATAAAGCTGGATTGTTCATTACTACCTTTGTGAATTGACTGATAGCTTAGGACCACGAGTGAAAAGAATAATGTTGTTTTCAGAAAAAAATTTTAACAGCCTCATCGAAATATGAAAAAATGAGAACGAAAATTATTTCATTTTTCATGCATCGCGATTTTATTAAATCTTGTAGAAACAAATCCATTCTCTGTCTTGATTCTTGGTCGGGTCGTAGGATTTCTCAATGGTACCAGCCGCTTTTGGAAATCACGCTGACAAAGAAATACAGATACTTCGGATTCCACCTGGTACGACGAATGTACTCCAATTGTCAAACCGACATTGCCTCTGTCGATGGAACAAATTTTACAGACCATTAACAGAGAAAATTACATAATTAAATGTGTGTGTGAATTCCTTGGGGACCAAACTACTGATGTCATCGGTCCCTAGACTTACAACACTACTTAAACTAATTTATGTTGAGAACAACACACACATCTACGCCCGAAGGAGGACTCGAACCTCCGGCGGGAGGGACCGCGCAATCCGTGACAGGGCGCCTCAAACCACGCGGCCACTCCGCGCGGCACGTAATTACATTTATAAGTTGCAGTCACTAGTACACTATACCGAAGAGACCGATCTCCTTCCTATCACCAGTCCATAGCTTGAAAAAAGGTGGGAGTCCTTTTCTGAGGGTATTTTTGTTTCGTCGTTAAAACAGCAAGAAAATGAGTATTTTTCTCACGTGACGCGTTTCTCTTTATTGAAGTAAAGCATCATCAGTGGTCTGTAATTGAAGATATTTACAGTTTGATTAGTTTTCTAGATCGGAAAACAGTTTGTTAACAAATTGTTCGTTTCTATTTACGACAATTTCCACTTGGTTTTTCTCCTGCATCAGGAAATGCTGTCAACTACCACGTTTTTTCTTCCTTTCTTCGTTAGACACTGATAATTGTGATCTAATTTTGCGCTGCTTTGCGGAACTACGCATTTTTGACGTTCAATACAGCACAGTTTCGTACACAGCTGTTCACTGTTTATTTCTTTACTTCCGTATCGTCTTTTGTAGTGTTGCCAGTATTTCCACTAGGTTTTTTGATCTACATTTTCTCTCTCTCTGTAGTTCATTATATTGTGGTATTCTATTTAATTATGTTACTGCGTATTTATAAACTGTCCAAGGGAAATGGAGGAGTGATGATGAGGTGAGTATGTGGGTGAGGGAGGAGAAGCAAAGACGAATGGACAGTAAGTACATAGTAGTGTCATGGTGAGTGAGTGGGGGGATAAAGGTGAGTAGCGAGCAAGAAATGAAATGAAATTGGGGTTGGAGGGGTGAGAGAGGGTGAAGGATGGAAAAGGCCCTTTTTTAACGTTCTTTCTTCAATTATTTTATATAGCTTCTGGTTTTCAATATTTATTTGGTCACTGAGCAACTGTTTATTTTGTGATAATGCTTTTTGTATATGTAAATTCTCTTTGAAAGGGAGGAGGTGTCGGGTTTTATTGATTCTTATGATGTTCATATCTTTTTCCAATAGTGCTTGGTCTGTGGTAGTCCTGTTTAAGATGGTGTGAACGTGAGGTGCCAACCAAAGATCCACAAAGAAAATATCTTTGTCCGTCAGATAGTTAATTTCAGAGCTGCTACCACAAACCTACAAGCAAAACAAATGCAGTCACAGTTCATACTATAAACTTGAAAATGGGATAAGAATAAAAAATACATCTCCTCTAGTAGAACAAATAAGGCATTAAAATCCATCGCACGGCAACACTACTCTCCTTTGATGTAAAGTTGCATCCATGTTAATGAAACCATTCAACTAACTGAGGGAAACCTGTGGACACACGATCAGCTACCCCATGAACACACAGATGAAACAATAATATTGTTACAGTTAATGACACAGCAAAATTGTTTTGACTTCAATTAAGAATACTACATACAAGGAGAAAGTTTATCCATAGATTTACCTGTTTCAGGAACACCAGTCAACATTTTCATGGATCATAATGAAAAATTAATAAAAAATGTGTGTGAAATCTTATGGGACTTAACTGCTAAGGTAATCAGTCCCTAAGCTTACAAACTACTTAACCTAGATTATCCTAAGGACAAACACACACACACACACACACACACCCATGCCCGAGAGAGGATTCGAACCTCCGCCGGGATCAGCCGCACAGTCTATGACTACAGCGCCCTAGACCGCTCGGGTAATCCCGCTTGGCAAAAATTAATATTTGAAGACATAATAACAAAGAAAAGCTACAGCTTCATCTACTGGTACAGGTACATTGATATGCGTGGTAGATGAACCTACAAAAATAAAAATACAGCTGCACAAAAACGTAAATACTATACTCGAGAAAATAAAGTTTACAATACAAGGAAAACAAGAAAACACACTCAACTTTCAAGTCATAACCATGTGGTGTTGTTGTGATCTTCAGTCCAGAGACTGGTTTGATGCAGCTGTCCATGCAACTCTATCCTGTGCAAGCTTCTTCATCTCCCAGTACCTACTACAACCTACATCCTTCTGAATCTGCTTAGTGTATTCATCTCTTTGTCCCCCTCCAATACTAAATTGGTGATCCATTGATGCCTCAGAACATGTCCTACCAACTGATCCCTTCTTCTAGTCAACTTGTGCCACAAACTTATCTTCTCTCCAATTCTATTCAATACCTCCTCATTAGTTATGTGATCTACCCATCTAATGTTCAGCATTCTTCTGTAGCACCACATTTCGAAAGCTTCTATTCTCTTCTTGTCCAAACTGGTTATCGTCCATGTTTCACTTCCATACATGGCTACACTCCATACAAATACTTTCAGAAACGACTTCCTGACACTTAAATCTATACTCGATGTTAACAAATTTCTCTTCTTCAGAAACGCTTTCCTTGCCATTGCCAGTCTACATTTTATATCCTCTCTATTTCGACCATCATCAGTTATTTTGCTCCCCAAATAGCAAAACTCCTTTACTACTTTAAGTGTCTCAATAAGGAAAGGCAATCACAAACAAACATCAGATGCGTACAGAAAACCCACACAACTGACACTATCTTAAATGCAACCTCAAATTACCTGTAGAATAAGAAACAGGAGCTATTAGATACATGTTACAACTGAACAGGATCCCCCTAAACACTTCTGAATACCAAAAACGGCTGGTTATTAGCAAATAGTACTGAAAAATGGGTAGAAAGAAACACTAGTAGACAAATTAAACAGAAAAATAAAAATAAAAATGATGGAAAAAGCTAACCAAACCATATCAATACATAAAACCTGCACGACCACAAAAAAGGCACTCGATGGCTTACCATAACAAATTCAGTCACAAAGTAGGTAACATATTCAAAAAACAAGGCTTAAACATTATTTACAAAACAAACACATCCCAAAACTGCAATGAAATCCGCACAAATACTGAAAATCAGCTCAGTTCCAGACACTCAAAATTTATACATTTCTGATGAGTGGCAGGACATTTGACACAAGGTATAAAGAACACATCCGAGCATGGAAATGCGGTATATACCATTCAGCACTGACATACATTCTGAAACAGGAATACCGTGGAGACCAAGCACTATTGAAAAATATATCATCGTAATGACAACCAGTAAAAACAGACAGCTCCTCTCTTTCCAAGAAAATTTCCATATACACAAAGCATTAACACAAAATAAACAATTGCTCAATGACCAAATAAATACTGGAAATCAGACACTACAAAAAATAATTGAAGAAATCGCGTTAAGAAAATGCCTTTTCCATCCTTCATCCTCTCTCACTCAACTCCCTCCCCTACCCTCCAACCCCAATTTCATTTCCCCACACTACTAAGCACTTACTAGCCACTGATCTGTGCTTCTCCTCCCCTCACCCCACCTTCTCACCACACAAAATTTAAACTCCATCATTACCCCTTTCTTTCTCTTGCACAGTAGATAAATGCACAGTAACATAATGAAATAGAATAACACACATATAATGAACTACAGAGAGGAAAAAATATAATCTAAAAAAACGAGTGGTAGTGTTGGCAACACTACAAAACACGATACAGAAGTACAGAAATAAACAGTTAATATTGCCGTACAAAATTGTGGTATGTTAATCGTCAAAAACGCATAGTTCTGCAAAGCAATGTAAAATTAGACCACTGTTATCAGTGTCCAAAGAAGAAAGGAGCCAAAAACATGCTAGCAGATGGCATCTCCTGATGTAGGCGAAAAAACGAGCAGAAATTGCCGTGAGTAAAAACCAACAACTTGTTAACGAACAGTTGTCCGATCTAGAAGACAAATCAGACCGTAAATATCTTCAATTACTGACCACTGATGATGCTTCACTTCAATAAAGCGAAACGCGTCGAGTGAGGGAAACACGCACTTTCTTGTAGTTGTATCGACGGAACAAAAATACCCTCAGAAATTGCTAACCAACTACGGACAATATGACCATACACATCAAGAATTTAAAGCGGAAGTCTGTCTGTGACTCACAGGGCTGTCAGATATCACTCTTAATTTATTTTAATGGTGCAAAAATAATAAATTATTCAAGCATAGTAACAAAATTTCATATTTCTGCAATATATACATGAAATTGAATTAATTTCGAACTGTTGGAAAACTTGCATTTATTTACTTATCTAATCACCAATTTGGAACGTTACTGGTGAACTATAATTTTTATTTCTCTATGAACATTAAATTACATTTCGATCGCTTTCAGTTCGCGATAAACGCTCGTTTCCCAACCCATTGCAGTAAGTGATAAGAGAAAGCCGCTTTGCGCAGTACAAGAACACGGGGCTGTACATTGAGCGGTTTCATGCACGAAAACCATTTGAAAAAGTCGTACTCCATAATTAATTTTTGTAACATCCAGTTCTTACCGGCAACTGAAATTTTGGATGCAATATTTTAGCGAAGTTGACTAACAGTGCAAAAAATAGCAAAAAAGGTTGCGACATAACAGGTCTCTCTATTTCCTTGTTAATAAGTCGCCCTGCATGTGGAAATATCGTTAGTTTGGAGAGTGTGCTAGAGTGAATGCCGTTTACTGTTTGCGATACATAACTTATACAAATGAACTCACAGACACCATTTGTTACTATGTGAGGGTGTTTGCATAAGTTGATACAGGAAGTTCGTATGCGTAGAAACTTGTCACAGAATAAATTTAGATTTGTGAATAACCAGGTCTTTGTGACAAAAGTGACCTCAAGATGAGGAAGTGTAAGCTAATGTACTCTAACAGAGAAAGAGAGAGAGAGAGAGAGAGAGAGAGAGATAGAGAGAGAGAGAGAGAGAGAGAGAGAGAGAGAGAGAGGGAGGGAGGGAGGGAGGGAGAGAGGAAGCGAAAGAGAGTGCGCGCGACACAGAGCGATCCCATGTCGTTTGACTATAGGTCAGCCACAGCAATCAGTCTCATAAGTCAAATGGCTACGAATGTCTGTCGGAAACGATGTAAAGTGAAGGATAGCAGACACTTAGCAGTGGGCAAGGCAGATGCCGCAGTTATCAAAAATATCGTAAGAAACTGTAAGTCGCTTAGGAAACTCTCGATCAGTCAATTCTTTAGTATTTTTCATCGGTCTGGGACTCTTTCGTAAGCTGGAATAACGGGAGAGATAAAGATGTTACAAAGAAAAGTTGTGTGTCTCGTCTCAGATTTATTTGCTTTGCCAAGTGCGTCAAAGATACACTCATCAATCTCCAACGGGAGACGCGACATGAAAGGCATTGCGCACTGCGGAGACTTTTGGTCTCAAAATTCAGAGACTCCATATTCTTTGTTCCCTAAACACACATTTCACGGAAAACCAAGAGGGCGAAATTGGAGATATTTGGAGTCACACAGATGGGCACTATCAATTTTTCTTCGCGAGTACAATCGACGGCTGAAAATGAACTTGGTACGTATCGCTATGCACAACAGGTGTTTTGCTGTGTACAGATATAGGGTGTCATAGCCTCATTCTAGGCAGAAAGAATGTGCTGTATACAACCTGTTAATTTTTTTGCAGAGGAATTTTTCTCCATTCGTTATGTTTTTGAGCACTTACTTCATCGGTGATGATGGTGAAAAATAATCAGCTTGAAATCCATCTACCTCGATGATCAAAAAGCAGTTCGACATTTAAGCTTCCGTGCAGTTCTTAAATATTGTGTTGGTACCTTACAAACACCATCCAGCACAGTGTGTGTTCTGTTGATGTTTCCTTGGTGTCGAAAGCTTCTTGTATGATATGTCATTCGATAGCGTCGGACTGTGATTGCAGAAACCGGTTTTCCAAGGGGATTAATTTTTCGTGTCTGTTGCAGTGGATTTTGTGTGATTTCTTGCGTTGTCTTGCACAATATACACAAATAAAACATGCTGTTTTTGACAGTTTTTTACTGCCTTTCATTTATTTTATATGTAAATCAAATTTTGGTGATTTTTATAACTAAGTTCAGTTACAAGTTTTGCTGCTGTTAATAAAACGAAACAATCGCCTACTTCCTCAGGCAGAAGAAAAGTAAGTGCTGCTAATTACTCAGTGGTGTTATGAATTTACTAACGCCTTAATGCTGTCACACAAAGGTAGCAGGTATATCATATTTACGAAAAAGGAACAGGACTAGAAATAAAAATACCGCTTTTCTAAAAAGTGCAGATCCGTTGCTCTCTTGTCTTACAACAATACCGACCTTTTGTCTGAAAATGATGATCGCTCTTATGCTTTGTCAGCAGTTTCTATCAATATTGATGGCTGGTAGCGGGAGTACGGAAGCAAGCTCCGAACAACACTAAAACGACCTCGACGCGAGGTAAATAGTGCGGGTTTCAATGTTCGCCTTCTTCAGCCAATGTTAGTGATACACGTGTGCTGTTTCGTACCAAGCTTCTACGAAAGTGGAATTGTTGTGGAAGTAATGAACGTTTACAGGTTTCGTTAAAGCGTGGAATCGAAATCTGGTCCAGGTTTCGTTAAAGCGTGGAATCAAAATCTGGTCCACGATGAGCACGGAATATGTGTCAGCGCCCTCGACTACGATTTACTACGCTAAATCAGTGGCTGCTACAGTGCTACGGATAGTATTGTTTCTTCTTACCTTTAAATCAGTGAGGTGTAGCATATTAATTTCGATAGTTTAAGTGCTATGCAGAAATAACTTTGATCTCGATGTAATAAATCAGCCAATTACCTTCGCTCTTCTTTTATATGAAGCAAGTGATGTTCTTCAGACTTAGCAGTCTGTCATCTTTCTTCTTACATGTAAGACCTCCATACTTATGTTCTTAAGCTACTTATTAAGAATAATCTTATATTGAAGTCCAATGATTTAATATTCATCGAATATGTCCATCCGGGCATTGTCTGTATAAATGTGTTGCATGTTTGAGCAAATTAATTCCGCTGGGAAGCGCAAGTTCGATGAAGTGATTACGCGCCATCCACATACGCATATGCATATGCATATTTCCTCTCCTGTAGAACCTGTAGTCGACATTGTTATTCGAGATCATATCATTCTTATTGTGTAATGCTACCTATTTTATCGAATGGAATCACGTTTTAACACGGTCAACCACCACCCAACATATCGTTCTCCTACAGCGATGTCCACGCCCGACTTCATGATGATAGGAAGAATGATGGTACTACGCTTAGACTCTTTGTCATTACTGTTCCCATTGCTGATCTTGTAATGTATCCGTATTCCATACAATTCACCATCTTCTTTAACTATCAGAACCATTACTAAGACTTACGAAGATGTATCACGTATGTTGCCAAGAGCTGACAAAAAACAGTATCAGATTTAGGTTTTCCAATTTTATCCGACTTTTGCAGAGTCGGAATTAGAAAGCCTGCCGATCAAGAGTCGTTCGACAAAATATAGTAATATCTGCGAATCCACGTCTTGCGTCTAACCGGACGCTAAAATTTTGGTGATGCAATTTTTCGTAAAAACCTATCGCAATATATTTTATTCGCAACTACTTCCTCTTATCCGTACGCGATCCACTGCTCAGGGGAAACTGCTGCCCCTTAGTACATCTACATTGTGAATCGAAAACTGTGAACATTTTTCTTTTTCTTTTTTGGATGGATATTACAATGCAGCTCCCTTCGCATCGTGCCTTCCTCTATAATTTGCACAACATGGGTAACCATTTGCAAACATATTCCTTCGTCTTTTTCGCCGCTACAGTCACTCCATTTTCGTCTAAATACTAAATTTCATGACATCAATAGTAAGACGGTTTTCCAATTTGCAAAGATATTTTCCAGGAGAACATTCCATATTTGTGACGCTTACAAAAAACGAATATTAGTTGGAACTGGACAGTAATTATGACTAATTACGACCAAATGTAGGGAAGAGTACGGTTTAACAAATAGTTCAAATGGCTCTAAACACTATGGGATTTAACATCTGAGGTCATCAGTCCCCAAGACTTAGAACTACACTACTGGCCATTAAAATTGCTACACCACGAAGATGACGTGCTACAGACGCGAAATTTAACCGACGGGAAGAAGATGCTGCGATATGCAAATTATTAGCTTTTCAGAGCATTCACACAAGGTTAGCGCCGGTGGCGACACCTCCAACATGCTGACATGAGGAAAGTTTCCAACCGATTTCTCATACACAAACAGAAGTTGACCGGCGTTGCCTGGTGAAACGTTGTTGTGATGCCTCGTGTAAGGAGGAGAAATGCGTACCATCACGTTTCCGACTTTGATAAAGGTCGGATTGTAGCCTATCGCGATTGCGGTTTATCGTATTGCGACATTGCTGCTCGCGTTGGTCGAGATCCAATGACTGTTAGCAGAATATGGAATCGGTGGGTTCAGGAGGGTAATACGGAACGCCGTGCTGGACCCCAACGGCCTGGTATCACTATTAGTCGAGATGACAGGAACCTTATCCGCATGGCTGTAACGGATCATGCAGCCACGTTTCGATCCCTGAGTCAACAGACGGGACGTTTGCAAGACAACAACCATCTGCACGAACATTTCGACGACGTTTGCAGAAGCATGGACTATCAGCTCAGAGACCATGGCTGCGGTTACCCTTGACGTGCATCACAGACAGTAGCGCCTGCGATGGTGTACTCAACGACGAACCTAGGTGCACAAATGGCATAACGTCATTTTTTCGTATGAATCCAGGTTCTGTTTACAGCATCATGATGGTCGCATCCGTGTTTGGCGGCATCGCGGTGAACGCACATTGGAAGCGTGTACTTATCATCGCCATACTGGCGTATCACCAGGAGTGATGTTATGGGGTGCCATTGGTTACACGTCTCGGTCACCTCTTGTTCGCATTGATGGCACTTTGAACAGTGGACGCTACATTTCAGATGTGTCACGACCCGTGGCTCTACCTATTATTCGATCCCTGCGAAACCCTACATTTCAGCAGGCTAATGCTCGACCGCATGTTGCAGGTCAGGTACGGGCCTTTCTGGATACAGAAAGTGTTCGACTGCTGCCCTGACCAGGACATTCTCCAGATCTCTCACCAATTGAAAGTGTCTGGTCAATGGTGGCCGAGCGACTGGCTCGTCACAATACGCCAGTCACTACTCTTGATGAACTGTGGTATCGTGTTGAAGCTGCATAGGCAGCTGTACCTGTACTTGCCATCCAAGCTCTGTTTGACTCAATGCCCAGGCGTATCAAATGGTTCAAATGGCTGTGAGCACTATGGGACTTAACTTCTGAAGTCACCAGTCCCCTAGAACTTAGAACTACTTAAACCTAACTAACCTAAGGACATCACACATATCCATGCCCGAGGCAGGATTCGATCCGGCGACCGTAGCGGTCGCGAGGTTCCAGACTGTAGCGCCTAGAACCGCTCGGCCACCCCGGCCGGCCCAGGCGTATCAATGCCGTTATTACGGCCAGAAGTCGTTGTTCTGTGTACTGATTTCTCAGGATCTATGCACCCAAATTACGTGAAAACGTAATCACATGTCAGTTCTAGTACCATATATTTGTCCAACGAATACCCGTTTATCATCTGCATTTCTTCTTGGTGCAGCAATTTTTATGGTCAGTAGTGTACTTAAACCTAATTAACCTATGGACGTCACACACATCCATTCCCGAGGCAGGATTCGAACCTGCGACCGTAGCAGCAACGCGGTTTGGACGAAGGCGCCTAGAACCGCTCGGCCACATGGGCCGGCTAGTAGGAATTAACGTGCCATCAAATAATGCAATATTATCATGCTGTTTTTTTTTTGCTCCAGAGTTAATTATACAGTTTCTGCATGAACTTTGTCATAAAAATGGAAAGGTAAAGGCGATATTTCATCGGATAAAGTTATTAGAACCAAACAATTATTTTATCAGAACACTCTATTTTCTGCTAAACCAGTGGAAACAATAAAAATAAAACGTTACGTAGCATAACGAAGTTTTTATCCACTTGTGTGATGTCTGGCAGACCTCAGCTTGAAACAGAAATATACAAATACAGAAATAGCAAGACGCTAAACGAATGCCGCGCGGAGTGGCCGTGCGGTTTTAGGCGCCATGTCACGGATTGCGCGGCACATCCCGCCGGAGGTTCGAGTCCTCCCTCGGGCATGGGTGTGTGTGTTGTTCTTAGCACAAGTTAGCTTAAGTAGTAAGTCTAGGAATTCACACACATAAGAACATTTTGAACTAAAGGAACACCGTATTTACAGGCAGCCAAAAGCTGAATATTTCGAGCTTATATTATCACCGTTCATATATTCCTAATATATGTAAGAAGGAATAGAAACATAGATGTTACTTGATTCACATTATGGATAAAAATGGCTGAGCGTTCGTAGCTGTTGAACGGATGAAGTTTCTTATAGCAGGGATAATCGTTTAACGAGGCATAGTATTGAACATTTCTCGAGATTATTTTCGTTTTTCGTTGCAACTACAAACGAAAATACCCTCAAGAATTGTAAAGCAACTACGGACATTATGCTCACACAAATGAAGAATAAGATTGAACAATTTTCTTGGAATTATAGAATCCAACACGTCATCGAGCGCTGTTATGACTAACGGATATGAAATAAACTATAAAGTTGTAACTGTAGTGTGAATGAATAATGTTTTCGTAAACATAATAAAAGTAATTAATAAATCCAAGCCGGCCGCGGTGGCCGAGCGGTTCTAGGCCCTTCAGTCTGGAACCTCGCGACCGCTACGGTCGCAGGTTCGAATCCTGCCTCGGGCATGGATGTGTGTGATGTCCTTATGTTAGTTAGGTTTACGTAGTTCCAAGTTCTAGGAGACTGATGACCTCCAATGTTAAGTCCCATAGTGCTTAGAGCCATTTGAGCCAATAAATCCGTACCGCAGAAAGTTTCTTAAATGTATCCGAAAATATATTTTATACCGAAGTCTTGGTTAACTCTGCAAAACTGACGTTACATCAACCTCACGATAAGTATACAGAGTGGAAAATTGCGACATTCACAAACCACAGCAGTATAACGCTTGATGCATCATCTGTTCCGTCACATCCTTTACCACATCATATCCGGATTCGTACACGAATAATAACTGCAATATTATTATAAACATAAATGGTCTTTTTCGTATCTGAACTTTACACAAACAGAAGAGAGATAGCAGTGCGCAATATTAATTATGTTTGATATTTTACAATTTTTGCTTTTTTTCTGTGCTTGAGCAAGGCATCTTTGTCCGTTATGTTAATTATGACCGCGTTCTTGCAGATTCACCTTTTATCTTTTATATCGGACTTCGTATTTGAGATCAGCACCCGAAGACGTCGATGGTTCGTGCCGGACGACTATCTTTTCATTTGACGGATCCTTTCTTTGCCAAGCCAAGACACTCAACAATATTACAAATAACTAGTGCCACAAAATAAAACGTACATGGATTAGTAATAATTATATTCTGAGATAGAAACATAGTTTAAAAATACACTTACATCATGTGATTACAAGTGCCGGTGATTGCAACTCGTGAATAAAATATTGAAATAATACAATGTTAATGGCGGTGCTCCACACACGTCCGATCTGTACGGGACCTATCAGACAAAAAGTAACCTATACCTTTCGTCATCCGACGATAGTAATTCTTACGCTGTTTCCCAGCGGCTGCAGGCAATGCTTGCACAGCCGTGGATTTCATCTGTGGTTTTTTAATATATATTTATTTTTCAATTTATAACTACGACTTTTCCCTAAATAACCGCTCAGCGTGCAAATGTGTCTTTAAAGTTTGTTCACCTTTCTCTCTACAAGATGTGATATGATCTTCTTTACATTTTCAAAAACGTATGTTTGCCTTATGGCCATTAAATATTCGTTGATGAAATCGCTACGAAGCACAGGTATCACTGCAAGCAAACTGCAATTGGATTTATATTATTTGAGGCTTAACGCAATAAAATACATGCGTAAGCACAAAAGATCCTAATTGAATGATACACTGAATAACATAGTTACCATAACCGAAATTAAATACAGCATAGTCATGATAGCCAATCGCGCTCATGGCTTGTATAATGACGTAAAAGTTTGAATTAAATTCTGAGCTCATGAGCTCTGATGTTGTTTCCACTGTGATGCACCAAGTGCGGAAATGGTAGCGACTTTTGATAGTAGCGATAATAGACTTCACCGTACAAAATGTGTGGTGTATGTCTGTGCTCTTTAGAGCTTAGCTTCTTGGTCAGGGGTGTCTAACCTTTTAGCTTAACTAGGCAACGCTGGAAAAAGACGAGTATTTTTAAGCTGCTCATAATATACTTAACACTACAAAAAGAAAAAAAGAAGGGAACGGGATAAACCAATGACAGAATAGCATTGAGTGGTGGGCGTTTCATATTGAAAATATTCAGTTTATCATAACTTTACATAAACGGAATTTTACAAAAAGGTTGTTTTTACATATAGCCTCATAGGTGCATCCTTCTTGGGCCTCTCTGATACTTGCGTTGGGCCGCATGGTCTACGTCACTAGAGAAGGAGTACAGGTTCTGTTATTCAAGGACGGGAAGGATAACTATTGTGGCACGCTGCTGAAGTGATTAGGAAAACCACGGAAAACCTAGGTCTGAATCGAAACATGGAAATGCAGTTTCCTTCTTCGTAGATTTTTTTTTCCCGGTAGACATCAAGATTAGCTCTACATGGTCTCTTGGATAATCCGTCTCCTAGATTTTATTTCATTTAATCATTTATTTTTGGTCGTTTACGAATAGTTACTGCAGCGATTATTCAGTAAACGAATCCTGGGGATGCTGTGAACAGGGGTTTAACATAGAATGTTTCCATAAAGACCTTGTTCTCCAAAATGTGTCTTTTTGTATTTTTTGTGTCTAGAACAATGAATTTTTTAAACATTTGAAAATATGAGCTGGTGGTCTTAGATGAAAAAGGGATCAGGAAAAGATGAAAAAAAAAGAAAAGAAAACTGACAAAATATTTGCTTCAAATATACAGTTTCATGTAATTCAGTACTTTTCTTCATTTTTCGTCAACTTCCAAGCAAAGCCTACATAACATTTCATAACAAATCGGTTGAGTTATTAGTGGCAAATCATTCCTTGAGCGCTGGGGTATACAGTTCTGAGTTGAAGAAGCGGATGTGAGGCCACTTATGTTCCATGGCGGGCCTGTGCGAACTTCATTGATCAAACGATAATTTGTAAAGTCGTAGTGCAGCAGCCATTGTTGAATGGCGTGTTTAGGTTCGCTGCTCTATGTTCGAGCTCTCTGTAGTAGAAGCATGAAACAGTTCCTGTGATACCTTTTCTGACAAGGAAGTTCACTGTTCTTGAGAGTAGATACTCGGTGCGAAGCTTAAGACAGGTGAAATGGAAGCATTGCGTGAGAGAGGTGGGGCCTCTGCTCCAGCCCCTTCTCTCTTCCTCATGTATAGTGATCTTCTCCGTCGTGGGATGGATTCTCGACTTTTTCCTTGCAAGTACAGGGAATATTGTTTAAGGGTTCTTCCACATGAAAATTATTTTGAATAACATATACTGTTTTAATCCTCCCTCTGCACGATTTTCGATACTGTTGACATGTATTTAAATAGAGCCACCAATGTCTAAACTTGTATGTACTGGTATATAGATCACAAGTAAATGTTTTTGCACAGCTTCGTTTGTTTTGATAATTTGTAAAACCGAAATTGTTGATAGAAATTTGAAATGCATGAACCGTTAAAGTTGATTCGTATGATACTTATACAAGCGCCATATGTTGAGAACTTATAAACGTCTTGCTGTGTTAACGCTTCACATCCAACGAAAGTGACGAAAGACTAGATTAGCTTTCTTCAGTTCTGTAAAATAGATGTATTATACGCACCGTTTAACTTGCCCTTTTGCAGGGATGCTGGAAACGTTAACATGCGATAGCCGCCTAGGTTAATGGTTGTTGGGGGGAAGAGATGTGTAGGAAAACTAAGCTCTACCTCTTTTTCGCAGGCTAGGCAGCAGATTGGAATCTTCACAGTTCCTACTGTAATACTACAGTGCGTTGTTTTGTTTAGTGGCTAGGGTTGGTTGCGACTTCCACTGACTCCTTCACTAGCTGAAAAGGGCCGAGGTATATTTTGGCCATAGTTCTGTGTTACCATTATAGTCGTAAAACTTCATGTTACGAGGAAGCTAAAGAAGGTGAAACGGAATGATTTTGGAACCGAAATAAGTCTAGCTTTGCACTGCTGCATTACTAAGACTGGTGCTCGAGTCAGCTGTGCGACTAAAACGGTTATTTTTATTTCGTGGCGTTTAGATCAGGGGTAGTCAACCATTTTTACCTAACGTCCACACCTTGTTAGTTCTAAAACTTTCTAACGGTCCACTGGTTCCTCAGCAATCGTGATTTAAACGTGGGAAAGTCATTTTGCTTTGCAAACTTCATAATGCAGAGTTACAGCAAGTTAAAATATATAATAATAATTACTTACCAAATAGTTTAGTCAAAATTCTATGAAAATCCGACGAAAATGTTTTAAAACTCCTACCACCTTCCACGCAACATGAAAGCTGGAAAGCCTACTAGTGGGCGGTAGGAACCAGGTTGACTACCAATGATTCAGGTACATGTCTGGAAGTCCAGTCACCAATACAAAAGAAAAAGTAAAATTCGGCTGAAAGGTGCAACTATTTCCACGTTACTACTGACTGATACCAATGTTCGTTGATTCTATCAGTTCACTCAAGTCAATCATCCGGAATACGTCCCCAGCTAGCGATATTGATTTCTTACCCAAGAAATATTCTACAACATTTCACAAAATATAAAATCTGTTAATGAGTTAACAACAACTTATGGATAGATCGTAACGAAAGAGAATGAGCCGCGTGTGGATCCAGTTGGTAAATCACGTTTGCGCTCGATGCGACGGCGGTCGGTCCGAACCACGGTAATGAATTTTAATCACCAGAATTTTGCCGACTTTCAGTCTACAGACATCACATTGCGTTCCAGTGTTCATGTCAGATTATTAAACTCGCGTTGTTTGTTGGTGCCTTAACCCTTAAATGCATGATTTTTTATTTCAAGCTGTAAAAATTACCACGTTTAGTTTTAAGTAGCTACATCACGAAAAAAATATTGAAAATTTTTTAAAATTAAATTAACAAAGAATTATAGTTTTAAATCGCAACAAACACAAAAACAGACCTAATTTCAAATCTATCGTAAAGAAAATCGAATTAACTGTCTACACCATGACTACTTACGTTTCTAAAATAAATAAAGTAATTTTCAAACCCACAAATCAATGCAGAAACAGCAAAAAAAGTCTCTACTTTCCGCTAAAACACACGCGCGGCAGAACATCCACACAGCTGATTGTCGAACTGGCTCAATTCATCCTACCATTTACGATCGCTATGAAGAACTACTAGCAACTTAGCAGATGCAGTAGAGTGTATACACTTAACTACATAATGAATTTGTTACAAAATGTTGCTCAGTACAGGATACCTCGAAGAGATAAAGTCTGTAGCTGATCAGCTACACTATGCATTAAAGCGTTAAGACACTTAACTTTTATTCCTCGGTCGCTTGCAGACGTTAGTATTTTCAACTGTTTCGTGACTTCTTTTATGAACGAGCTCGTTCCGAATTACTAAGAAGTGAATAGAATCTGTTGAACTCGTACTATAAATAACATATTAATTAAGGTGCATTCTCTTGTCAGCCATCTAATTTGGACAGCTGTATCAACATACAACAGTTTTGTTTCGTAAGGAAAGCTTGTCAACGTGCTTCTGCTAAAAATACTTTCATCTTAGGCCGTCCGCACACGGAATGACTGAAGAGAAACGCAACGGGCAGGTGATCTACATCGGCAACTGGTTGCCGACTAGCTGGCAATACTGTTCCGCACACGGGGCAACTTTGAAATGACCAACAGCAGTTGCCATGTGCAAGCGCGGAGTAAGGGGAGTGTTGTTTGTCGCACCCGTGCAACTTTTAACGGAGCTACAGTGATTTGGCAAAGTTGATTGATTGCGTCACAACACAGCGTTAATTTTCTTTTGAATCCGTGAGATTTAGATACCCGGAAATGTTTTGATGGTGGTTTGTGCTCATTAGATCATTTGTATGTGAAGACCATTGTATTTACAAGTATCGGAGATTTGTGGCTTTTCACCTTTCGTTTCCATTTCATAGTATAATTTTACAGAATGACGAAGGCTGCTAATCACTCGAAAGAATACTATCGGTAAGATTCATAATTTTTTGTACATTTACTTCCTTTGACGTACCGGTAATTTTATAGATGTGCAGGACACTACAAATATAATATGAAATTCTTTCCCCACGACACATTTTGCTTTCTCTGTCAAATCTCTCCTGCAGTAGCCTGGGAGCTCGTATAACATGGAATGTTTTTCGACTTCCCGTACGAAGCTGATGTACACAGCTTGCTCGTTCATCTTGAAACCAAACAAACGCACAGCTGTGTTCGAGGACACGAAGCAACTCAAAATGCTTTGCAACATGGGAGCCGAGTCGCTGGCAACTGGTTGGCAGCGCGTTGCAAGAGATTGACTGGGGACTCACGTCGGTAACGAGTTGCTTTTGAGTCGTTCCCTGTACGGAGGGCCAGAGAATTTGAAATATTCCGCTGGATAAGGAAGTCAACAGTAGAGTATTCTAGGCGCTTCAGTCCGGAACTGCGCGACTGCTACGGTCGCAGGTTCGAATCCTGCCTCGGACATGGATGTGTGTGATGTCCTTAGGTTAGTTAGGTTTCAGTAGTTGTAAGTCTAGAGTACTGATGACCTCAGGTGTTAAGTCCCATAGTGCTCAGAGCCATATTGAACCACAGACTCTCAAGTTTCTTATATCTTAGAATTTCGCTGACGTCGCACTATTCGAACTGATGGAATCGTAAATATTTCTGTCTGTATTAGAAATAAACAATATCACTTGCAGTCGAACAAAATGAGTAAACACATGGGTGTACACAGCGTGGGAGGTGGGGAGCATATACTCCCTAGAGGTAAGTGTACCCAAAGCCATTTGTCGTGAAATCTCAAAACTAATGTTAGTTGCCGCACAGACCGTCCCTAGTTCAGTTCGCGGGTAATCTGTTACCAACTAGTGTAAGATATGAATATTAGTAGCGATTAATAAAGGAAACGCTAATGTTTATAACATGACATTCAACGCGTGAAGGAATGCCTTAGTTCTGTAACGATTTCATTACGTTATCAATAACTTACTTTTACTCAAGTCGCTGAGTAGAAGAAACTGTTGACACCGTCGGCACAGGTACGTGTGTGCCTGTTATAAAATAAGAACGTTTGTCTGCTCAGTACCTGTGAGTTGGTTGGCGGACGGCGACATCACAGAGTCTTCACAATCGGGGTCCATCGCGAGGGCCTTCGCACGTCTTGAGGGTTCAGGTGTGGGGAGCAGACTAACAAACAAGCCTCCCGCCTGCTCGCGACGCACGGGCAGGTTACCGCCCTCTGATTTCAACCACCAATGGTGGACAGCGGCGCCTGCGGGGCGGTACGCTGCCGTCCTCGTACTTGCGCCCGAAACAGCACCCGCGATTTCCCAGAAATTTCTTAACCGTTTCACTGGGTTCGGTCTACGCTACACTGCAGTATTAGGGAAACGTTACTGAAACTCATTTTCCGCTACCGAAACAAATCTTTCCGAGTCAGGAAGACACGTTAGTCGCTTTGAGTCTACTTGCAATGGATGTGCGGTGCTGCCACATGTTCTTACCTTTTTTGACAGTCCGCACTATGTTAAGAATTATCGACCAAACTGTTCATGGATCATGACTGCATACACGGACGAGGGCAATTGATCTCGTTGTTTCATTCACGATACATGGATACTTGTGAATGTTTACCATATTAAAATAAAGAGAAACACTGCAACTTGCTATATTGTGAATAATGACGTGCTGCGGTCTAAGTGAAATTATTTTGTCTCACAATCAGTTGTACGTTATTCTATAAGCCTCTCATTCTAGATCTTTGTTCTGGACTCTTGGTTGCAATTATCGTGAACAGTATTTGATTTTTAAACTATCATTCCCCGATCAGAGGAAATATGTCACAATCTGTACTAAACAATGCTGTCGCAGTTCATTGAGTGTGTAACTATCATTTTTTTGAAGTCATTTACCGTAAATGAAACTTACTACATTTGCAGATGGAGGTACACAAGTTGTGCACAAACTTCTGCGGGATTTCTAAGCTGTCAAACAATTGCTCCGACAGAACTCCTCTACATTCTAATGACAATTCCTGGAAAACCTGTCTACCCTGACTGTTACAGTCAGAAGTTGCTATTCTTTCTGCATAATACCAAGGATTTTGAGCAAACCGTTCTTCGCATTATCTTTTATCCAAGCACACCATTTCAGTTCTTTGGCGCTCGATCAAGTTTGTAAGACATTTTCAGCCAAAAAACTTCTGCGCAAGGGAAGATAACGCTACAACGTTCGTTTTCTATTTGCCAGGTTGTTAGATTAGATTAGATTAGATCGCAGGAGAGCTTCTGTAAAGTTTGGAAGGTAGGAGACGAGGTACTGGTAGAAGTAAAGCTGTGAGTACCGGACGTGAGTCGTGCTTCGGTAGCTCAGTTGGTAGAGCACTTGCCCGCGAAAGGCAAAGGTCCCGAGTTCGAGTCTCGGTCGGGCACACAGTTTTAATCTGCCAGGAAGTTTCATAGATTAGATTAGATTAATACTAGTTCCATGGATCATGAATACGATATTTCGTAATGATGTGGAACGAGTCGAATTTTCCAATACATGACATAATTAGGTTAATTTAACAACATACTTAAGTTAATATAACAGCTTTATTTTTTTGTGTTTTTTATTTTTATTTATTTTTTTTAATATTTTTTTTTTCTTAATTTATATCTAAAAATTCCTCTATGGAGTAGAAGGAGTTGCCATTCAGAAATTCTTTTAATTTCTTCTTAAATACTTGTTGGTTATCTGTCAGACTTTTGATACTATTTGGTAAGTGACCAAAGACTTTAGTGCCAGTATAATTCACCCCTTTCTGTGCCAAAGTTAGATTTAATATTGAATAGTGAAGATCGTCCTTTCTCCTAGTATTGTAGTTATGCACACTGCTATTACTTTTGAATTGGGTTTGATTGTTAATAACAAATTTCATAAGAGAGTATATATACTGAGAAGCTACTGTGAATATCCCTAGATCCTTAAATAAATGTCTGCAGGATGATCTTGGGTGGACTCCAGCTATTATTCTGATTACACGCTTCTGTGCAATAAATACTTTATTCCTCAGTGATGAATTACCCCAAAATATGATGCCATATGAAAGCAATGAGTGAAAATAGGCGTAGTAAGCTAATTTACTAAGATGTTTATCACCAAAATTTGCAATGACCCTTATTGCATAAGTAGCTGAACTTAAACGTTTCAGCAGATCATCAATGTGTTTCTTCCAATTTAATCTCTCATCAATGGACATACCTAAAAATTTGGAATATTCTACCTTAGCTATATGCTTCTGATTAAGGTCTATATTTATTAATGGCGTCATACCATTCACTGTACGGAACTGTATGTACTGTGTCTTATCAAAATTCAGTGAGAGTCCGTTTACAAGGAACCACTTAGTAATTTTCTGAAAGACAGTATTGACAATTTCATCAGTTAATTCTTGTTTCTCAGGTGTGATTACTATACTTGTATCATCAGCAAAGAGAACTAACTTTGCCTCTTCATGAATATAGAATGGCAAGTCATTAATATATAATAAGAACAACAAAGGACCCAAGACTGACCCTTGTGGAACCCCATTCTTGATAGTTCCCCAGTTTGAGGAATGTGCTGATCTTTGCATGTTACGAGAACTACTGATTTCAACTTTCTGCACTCTTCCAGTTAGGTACGAATTAAACCATTTGTGCACTGTCCCACTCATGCCACAATACTTGAGCTTGTGTAGCAGAATTTCATCATTTACACAATCAAAAGCCTTTGAGAGATCACAAAAAATCCCAATGGGAGGTGTTCGGTTATTCAGATCACTCAAAATTTGACTGGTGAAAGCATATATGGCATTTTCTGTTGAAAAACCTTTCTGGAAACCAAAATGGAAATGTCGTGTGGCTAGGGCCTCCTGTCGGGTAGACCGTTCGCCTGGTGCTGGTCTTTCGATTTGACGCCACTTCGGCGATCTGCGTGTCGATGGGGATGAAATGATGATGATTAGGACAACACAACACCCAGTCCCTGAGCGGAGAAAATTTCCGACCCAGCCGGGAATCGAACCCGGGCCCTTAGGATTGACAGTCTGTCACGCTGACCATTCAGCTACCGGGGCGGACAATATTAAAATCTAAAGTGCTCAGTAGAGTCGCAAACAGCTTCGACATTTAACGCTTGGTGGTGTAACATACGTGCTCTACAGTCATTTTGAAAATGAGAGAAACGAGCTATTTGCTAGCAACGAATTTCCTACTCTCAATTCCTTTCACAACGATATAGACAGCACTTATTTTGACAAACGTTGAACACTGTTATCATCAGCCTAGAGACACATGTTATACACAAAGCTGTGGAAGGAAGAGGGGCTCTATTTAAGTACATTGCAAGTACACTCATGAAACTGGGTCGTGTTCATCGTGTTCAAGCAGATAAGTAGTTAACAAGAATTCCACATCAATATTAAGTGGAAAATATTTCCTAATGTTCACAACAATTATATTTATTTTGTCACGAAGCGGATTTCGTTTTCTGAGAGCATCTTCAGGTGCCAACAGAACATCCTAAAAACATATAAGATGACGTGCGTCTTACGGAGACGTTTACACAGAAGACACAAAAGATTCAAACGTGATGATATGTAGAAAAGTGTTACAATTTTTGTCACCCAGAAATAGTTACATTAACTAAAAAAACTGAACATATAGTTTTTTATGTATATATAAATTTAATAACTGTTGAAAAATAAAGCTGAATTTGCAATTTTAATCTAATATTTGTAGCTAACACTTAATTTAGGAGAGAGGAAAAGGGAAGTGACTTTGGTGATTTAGCGCTAAGCTAGCAATCTGTGTCATATGCTGTTGATTTCCGGTATTTCCAGTAGCGTCATCTTTCTGCATATCTTAACAGAATGTAAAACTTCACATTCTACGTCATATGTGTGAGTTTCTGTTAACAGATGATCGACAAAGGTTGAATCTTTCTTTCTCAGTCTCCACCTTCTCTCACGTTCAGATAACCTAACTGCCACATCTCGGCCTGACTGATCAACATATCCGTTTCCACAGCACTTGCATGTGATGTTATACACTCCACTGTGTGTCAACGGTTGCAGTTTGTCTTTACTATTGAATAAAAGTTTTGATACGCTGGTAGTATTAGAAAATGCAGGTTTGAAGTTGCGAGACCGACTTTTTTCTTTACCAACACATGAGGTCACCGTACTTGTGATCGGCGTTTTTCGCTAATACCACGAGCTAGTCTACTAGCAGAGACATTAAATTTATCATTTTGAGAAGCAAAAAGTAACATTCCTCAATAGCATATATTTCGATGTAATGTCATCGAAATTAATTCAGTGTTCGTTGAGATTTTATGTTAATAACAGTGTGTAGAGCCTGGAGGTACTGGAAAAAACGATGTATGCAGATCTTCTTTAGAAAAATGAAATTGAATGGCAGTCATTGTCTGGAAAATATCATGAACTAGCGAAGGATTATTCTTGCATTAAAAGTTGTTAAAAACTGATTCCAGTATCATGAGATAGCGAGAGGTTTGCGCGGATAAGAAATATGTCATACGCGCTGCATTTGCCAGTCCCTTACCCGCGTCCACTAGTCTTTTATCCGCATTCGTGGATTTGAGAATTATGTAAACGACTTAACGCTGTGACGGTAGGCTTACGCCTGGCCAGAATTTACATCTGTTGACAGTCAATCGACTAAGAGCGTAGTGGCCACATTTAATACATCTTAGTCTGTCGTAATCTTGATTCGTTCCGTAAGTCACAGTTTTATATCGTAAGTACTGAAACCGACATTTTTTGTATTTTTCTAGGGAATATTTCCGCTTCACTGCGGAGTCTAATGAATTCGTCACAAATTGCCTTCATATACTGCGTACTGTCAAATGTTTGTAATTTATTTATCAAATCTACGTTAATTCTCTATAATATTAAGTCACTATAACGCTCTACACTTCTGAATGCATTAATTGTTGCAATGTGTATTTATCTACATTTAAAATACTGTGTAAGTAAATATATTTAAGAGAAATACTGAGAGATTCACCGATCTGATAGCCCACATCATTTACATAAAGAGCAGTCAAGTTACAGATTGAAAATACAAAACGATGAAGTGTCCCATAACAGCTTTTCTGTAAGTGCATAAGTGAGCTGTTCATGCGCACTGCAGATAAACATGAATGACTCACACGTAAGGTAGCTGATGGTAAGACAGAAATAAGATGTATGCATAATAACGAGGACAAGCAGGAAGAGGTACACATCGATAATTTTAAACCTTGCAGGTACAGTAGAGTCTCGATTATCCGATCTTCGGTTATCCGACCTTTTCACCGCGCCGGCCGTGCGCCAGCCGACGACATGTCAGTGACTAACGTGTTGTTTGTTGTTACTCAGTTCATTGTCGCCGTGTGCCACTCCTCACTTCTCAGTGCTAACTTAGATCTATAGTGGAGTGGACGTATTGCACTTTGTTTATTGTAAAAATTTGTGGTGATGGTTTCAAAACGGCAAAAGGTGATCGTTTCAATGGAAGAAAAACTTAAAGCTTTCAAAAGAATAGACAATGGTGAACCTTTATTAAAAGTGGCGCAAGATTATAACGTCGGGAAAACAATAGTTGGAGACTGGAAAAGGAACCGCAATGAAATTGAGAAGTGGTGTTCTCAGCGAGCAACCTCGGCTGTTTTGGAAGATCGGAAAACCATGGAAAAATGTGATTATGAAAAAGTAAGTGAAGCTTTGTTCCTATGGTTTACTCAACATAGAGATAAAGGTGTACTCATGTCGGGACCTATATTGCAGGAAAAGCCTTAAAGTTTCGTAGCGAACTAAACGAAGGTGGACCTGACTTCACAGCTACTGTAGGCTGGCTCGATAGATGGAAGAAAAGATACGGAATTCAGCAACTTAATGTCTGTGGTGAAAAGCTTTCAGCAAATTTTGAAGCTGTTCAATTGTTTGGGAATAAACTTCACAAGGTATTGGACAAGGAAAACTTAACAGGCGATCAAATTTTTAACTGTGACGAGACTGGTCTCAATTACAAAATGTTACCGGAAAAAAAAACATTAGCGTCAAAGGCCGAAAAGGCAGCGCCAGGCTACAAACGTAGCAAAGAAAGAGACAATCTTGCATGCAGTAACGCCCCAGCAAATTTGAAAATGAAGCTGTCTATGATAGGTAAGCCAAAAAAACCGAGAGCATTTAAAATGTATCTAAAAATGCTTTACCGGTGAAATATTACAACAACAAAAAATGCTTGGATGAGCTCAGACATTTTTAAGAAATGGTTTCTTAACGAGTTCGTGCCAGCAACTGAAAAGTTTTTGAAAGACAACAACTTGCCCCGCAAAGCACTGTTGCTTCTAGGCAATGCCACTTGTCATCCTAATGAAGATGAACTTCAAGATCAAGATATAAAGGCCATGTTTTTGCCTCCAAATGTCACACCCTTATGTCAGCCTATGGACCAAGGGACCTTAGAGACACTGAAGAGAAACTACCTCAGAAACTTGCTTTCCTATTTAATTAATGCTACGGAAAAGGTAGAAGACATACTAGAGCAGTTGCGCCGTATCAATTTGAAAGACATAGCTTATGACTTGGCCCAATATTGGGAGGATGTTGGAGCACATACAAATGCAAAATCCTGCAAAATTTCACAACAGGAAAATCACGAAAATTCTCCAGGTGATGAAAATCTTCAGCAGCAGACCGAACCAGAAAATACTACCCTGCTTTCATTGTTACGAAAAGTTCCGGGATGTGCTGACGCCACAGAAGATGACATAAATGAATGGATTATCCAAGATGAAGAATTTGAAGTGACAGACGAAGAAATAGTCAACATGGTAAACGAAAAAGAAGAAGACGAAGAAGCGGATGTAGTGGAGGAAAGTACGCTCAAGATTTCTAACAACGAAGGACAAGGCCTTAGAAGCTGCTTCAAAATATGTAGAGCAACTGGAGGAAACATCGTCTACCGAGGTTTTACTTCTTAAGAGACTACGTGATTTAGCGGCAAATAACGGTAAACAGCAGGCAAACAAAAGACAATTACTTAATTCTTCACACAGTAAATATGTATTCAGTCTAATTTGATTTGTATTGGATTAAATGTTTAACTCATTTGGCCTACTTTAGTTTAATTTTTGTGTCTTTTTGTATTATTTTCCGTGTTATCCGACCATGCCGCGGCCGGTTTATGTCGGATAATCGAGACTCTACTGTACCAATTTCGCATCTACCCTCTCCAGGACAGTGAGCATTCCAGCCAACATTAGCGGCACTGCATCCCGAATGGATAACAATAACTAAAAACAGTAACAACTGCTATCGATCATACGTAATGCAAATAGATGAAAATCGTCAATTACACCTTTTTTAAAATTTTAACTATAAAGTAATTATTACTACATATATCCGCAGATATACCTGCGGATAATTGCATCGGCGGGAAGGTTTTGCCTGTAAACTATGTAAGAGTATTATTGCTGACATCCATGTCTGTGACGGCCTCTAGTGATAGTATACGAACTTATTAACGATGAAAGAGTGTCAGGTCGCAGAAGACGGTATATTTTAACCCCTTAGACGCTGATATCATTAGAGATGCACAAACTTAGTTGGATAAGAGTGAGGAATAAACGGCCGTAACCTCCTAGAAGGAATTATCTCGCCAATGTCGTAAGTTATGTAACTAATGGTGTCTTTGGTACATTTACACGGTCCCTATTTTAGAGCAATCAGTAGCTACTATAGTGTTGCCTTCAACATTGTTGCAATGTCGTTGCAATACTCGCCAACATTACTGCAGGAGCAACCTGTTGTACGTTGTTACCAAGCTGTGGCAGTAGTATTGTAGGTACTGTTCGCCAAAGGTGGAGAATATTTCATTCAACCGGACCATCCTTCCCTTTGTCTTTGCCTGTAAATGCTCTTTGTCGCTCTCGCCCTTACTTTTTTGAAGCTGACAACGCTAAGGCGTTTGAGTTTGAAAGTTGACAATTTTACTTCCAATTAGAGACATTCGATTTGTCTGTTGTCTACAGAAATGGAGAAGTGGACAAACGAGAGAATCATGAATTCCATGAATGTGACAGATCTGCAACCAGAGCTATGGGACGAAGAAGGTGATGTATACAAAGACAGCAATCTGAGGGAAGGCAGTTGGCAGGTGCTTGGCGATGGACGCAATACCACTCGTGATGAAGCTTCTAAAACATCTCAAAGTCTTCGAATCGATAGGAAATGCGAGGCTTAGAAAGAATGGTTTCTCGCTGATACTTTTTATAACGTGATCTGCAGCAGAGAGCCGTAATTGTATTCTAAATATGATCCAAGACCTCTAATCTCTTTTAAGCTCGATCATATATATCAGTTCTCATGAGCACCAACTTACGGACTATCCGTCTTTTAATTACAGTCTTTGTATTCATTTTTCAATGTCCTATAAGTCTAGTCATAGATTTATGAAATTCATCGTTCCTTCAATGTACTGGTGAAAAAACAATTATTAACATAAACATATGATCATAGTTTCAAACCTATCCCAATGAATTTCTTGCCATTCTATTAAAGCGTTGCAAATCTTTGGTACCAAGAGAAGTATTGGTAATCAACAGTCGGAAAAATTGCTTTTACAGTAGTATATTCAAAATATGTTCCGAATTTCTACTGCAATTCTGGAAAAGGCATCTCTTCAGCGTCAGTTCACGACCTAGGGTCTCGGAAGCAGTACGCATACATAAGAAATAACACATTCACAAAGCCCGATTTCTCTTTCTATTGCAGCATGTTTGCTTATGAAATGTAAAAGCAAGAGGGTCGCAGTTGTTTCCTTCCACTAGTTCGCTTTCACGACAATACTGTAACCCATGAAAACACTTCTGTCTAGGAGATCTACTGTTTCCGGGAAACTGTGGGCGTTGGCAATTCGTGTAGCAGAAAATATTGCTGGGCAACATTACCGGGCCATATTGTGCGCAATACACAATTTCTATGGACTATATAAAGGCAACTTTAAATACTGTCTTCTTTCATGCCTGAAAGCACGAACGCAAAGAAAAACATTTCAGATGACTGTGGTAGATTGGACTTAAATTTAGGTTATACAAAGAATACGTTAAATTTATATTATGTACGCGTCAGTTGTATCATTTAGTAAATGCTACGTCGAATTTCGACCCACCGAAAGAACACTCTTGTAAACTTAACGTCTTCATTGTTACATTCTGCTTGCGTGTAACTTTTAAGTTTAAAGCTTTCTAGCGAAATAAGTAGAATCTGTGCCGAACTCGAACGTTATTTGTTCAGGTATCATCTTTGACTAAAAAACCTTGCATTAGCACCATCTTTGTCGGTGCATATTGAGTCTCAGTAGTAATGAAAGAGTGTGAAAGCGGTGACGGTTGTACACATCGAACAGTGAGAGACGGTTACGAAGTGCATCAGGTAAAATAAATATAACAACTCGTTCTAAAAATATTATTTTTCACAGTGGCAAATAAAAATAAAAATTATGATCTCATTCTAGCACTGTCACGTAACGTTACGGATGCTCAAAGAAGTACTGATAAAAAACTTTCTTGCCACATTCTACTAATTATATCTAAAGGTGTAACTTATATTAAGAAAAAATTAAAATTTAATCTTTCATTTGTTAGAACACGTATCCGCTAAAAGCAGCTAAAGTACAGAAGCTGACTTTCCTCCACTAATGATAACTATAAGTTTAACGAAAAAGGTCTTCTAGTTCATTATGCTTTATAAACGTAACATTTCATTATACATTAACGAAATGAATCTCAAACAGTGGACAATAACTGGAAAGATTTGAGATTAGACATTCAGTTTTCAGTTCAAAGTACGCGCAAGTGTTCTAGAGAGGTATGGTTGGGCAGTATGATAAACGCATGATCCACCACTAAAATAAAGTTACCGCAGTGTAGCGCTACTGAGTAAATCAAGGTATATAAAAACAGCCTCTCGCTAGTGACAGTAGCAACAGTTGCCTGCCGTCAGTGGCTCATAGCATACATTGTGGGATAGGAAGGCTTTTTGAAACAGCAAACGTCATCCACGTAAAAGAAATACGATTCCTTGCAACTGTGTGATTTTAACCTGATACTCAGGAAAAGAAATGACATTAAACGTGATCGGGACCATTATGTTACAGGAATTGATTCCATGAAATAAAAACTGCATTACCCTCTCCTTAATACCCTTTAGTACAGATGTCGACAGACGAAGTAAGAACAATAGTCTCAAGTTCCAAAAGCGTATACTCGTCCCTCACAGTACACATGACCTACAGGGCTAGGCTATTGCACTGCAGCAAAATAGCCGTCGTAAGCAAGGATTAATGAAGACCAGCATCTCACTCAGCTGACTAGTGGATATCAGTGGCAGGCAACTTATAGAGTAAATATTAAATTCTTTTATTGTAGGGTTTTTAGTCAATATTTATTATGACAGTGAAATCTTTTGTAGCGTATGGTTACACGGTAAACTACGTGAAGAAAAAGTGTTTCCTTGGTAGTACTAACTTTGCTTTAAAGTTGAGTGGTGTTGCTGTTACTAAGCAAAACCGAATAGTCTTCTATTTAACATTATTTACTTGAATGTAACTGTTATGAATTCATTGAGAATGATTATTAGATACCGATCGCTTAAAAGTATAAATGGAACTCTGTAAAATATTAAATACATTTTCTTGTCTTTTCTGTCCGTGATATGAACTTCCAAGCTGCTATTTACGAAAGCATCAACACTAGTGGCAGTTTCTCCACTACTAAAATATGAAGGAAAGTTAGGATCATTAACTAGGAAAAGAAGAATTTAGAAGTCAAATAACTGCTCCAAGATCCAGTAAACATTTGTCGCCTGATTGTTTTCACATTGAGGTCTTTATCGTCGGAAAAAACTAAATCCACAATCTGTTCATCACGGTCTAAATTCCACAGAAATAAGCATGCAGTATTTTCTGCTTTTGGCAATAAAATGTGAGATACATTTAACTCTACTTTTTATCGACGTAACTAGAAATATTTATTAATTCACTTAAAGTAAATTTGTGCATCTAAATTTACGTAATTTGAAGTTTTGTTTGGTTTATATAAGAACCATAAGAAATACCGTGGTTAATGTTGCTTCAGTAGCTGTAATTTATAAGAAGAGCATAAAAACCAATTCACACCCATATTTTAATAATCATCTCAAAACGATACGCAAGCCACCAACCTAACATAATGTTTTCATTTCTACGTGTATGGTGATGCGGTGTAGCAAAATAGAGGAAGTCGCTGAAGTAATTGTAATTTTGACGCATCTGAAAAGAGTATATACAGAGAACTGTAAATACGATGTTTTAAACTTTATTTATTCATTTATTTTACTTTAATGTCGGTATTGGCTCTTGAGCAAATAAGTTAGACGACCACTGATAGAGTATGACGCAGGAAATGTGAAATGTCAGTTGACGAGTAATATCAATGTCAGTTTACTAGAAGAGCGATTTCAAACGTCCACGCCGCCCTGCGTAAATCAACTCCTGTTCCCACTGTGTGAGTTGTAGCGGAATGACAGGTTCAACAAGTTATAATCGAAATGTAGAACAGTTCGAAGTCGTATCTCGTTTATAACTCGTGTGGCACACGTCCGGTTACAATCTTTGTATTGTACCATTTCGGCGGTTAGATTGTAACAGTTCTTTATGTGTAGGTATTTAGCGTAATGGTAAGTGACTGGCAGTGCATTAACGAGTGTAATGTTGATGATGCAAGATGATGGCGACGGGAGAGGTGAAACCAACTGCCGACAAATAATCTATTTACAACAGGTAGCGTGAAAGGTGCCACCAGATTCACCGTGTTCATGCGACTGACAGATAACTGCCCACGTGGCTTTGTGGGGAGTTTTGGCATTTCATTCGTCTGGAAGTTAACTTTGTCATCTCTCCTCCACTAATCGCGCGAATACTGGTGATAAAAATGTGCTCTGCGAACAGCATTCTGATTACTTCCGGGATAAAGGTCACTGTATTAGTGTGTGCAGACGGGATCCGCACCTCGCTAGTGGAGACAAGTTCAGCCCAACTGCTAACTATACAAGCATTTAAGCACAACTGCATATTCCACATACGCTGAATCAGACGTAAAAAAATACAGAAAAACACAATGAGAAATTATACATATTGTGTTTTCTTGTTTACAGTTTCAAGTAGCTGTTTCTTGAAACTACAGAGGTAAGGGAATTTGTTTTAATGTTTCTCTCTTCTGAATTTTTCATTCTAACACTTCTTTGTTAAAAGGAAGTTACGCGTAAGTAGCAACAGATTTCGTGTAGAACTGATTCACTTCTTTACAAACCTCATTTGGGTACTGAATGTTTTATTCCTGGCAGAAATAAGGAAATAAGAGCAAACGTAGAGGAGCGAGACATGAGCGGACACTTGCCGGAGTCGGGTCACTACCAGCTTTGCGTGAAGGTGATTGAAGGCCGGCACTTAGCCTGGCTCAACATGGACCCCGTCGCCTGCGTCGAAGTAGGCGCAGAGAAGCGCTACACCAGGGTCTGCGACAACACCGACTGTCCCTACTTCAACGAGGTATGTTCATGCTCGTCATCGAGTGTCAATCGAGGCGCCCCCTTTTTATACTACAGAGAGCGAAACTGCCCAACGTGAAGATGTTGGCCATTTGTTCTCAATTTGGAGGTGAGTAATGGTGCCAGTTTGAATATGCTGTTCTCAGGCTATGTCTCCATCCAAGTAACTGTCGCCGACAACCTCCTTCCGGTACGTGAACTCTAGGGTTAATTATAACCACTTTATCAACAAGCCTTCCGTGATAATAAAGCCCTGTACAGGCGGAAACATTTCTTGCGCCGCGATTTGTGTGACGAGTAAATTTCTACGTGTGAACAGTTACATAGCGCTCCATCTGGTGGTGTGCCATCGCATTGCTAGTAAATGGTGTACAATCAAATGAGGCTTTATTCCACGCCATATGGCTGCCATTTGACTGTGTAGATCTGTTTGTTTATGTTATCTGTAGTGCACTGTATGATAATGGAGTGGTCTAAGGAAGCTACAGACATTCTTATTGAGGCACAGAGACACGAAACATCTCTTTATAACACAAAATCACCCATGTACCATAACGAATACGCCCGGAAATATTCACTCGAAACGGTAGCGAAGAAATTTACGAACAGTGTTTGTATCGGAACTTAAAAGCTCCGACGAAGAGTGGTATAGATCTGCGGACGTGTATAAACCCACAGGGTGATATTTTAAGAAACTTTTGTTTTTGTGAGACGATGTTCAAGCAAGCAAACTGACTTGCAGCGCAGAATTCTCAAAAGAAATCGTGGACTACACTAACAACAAAATGGTTCAAATGGCTCTGAGCACTATGGGACTTAACTGCTGAGGTCATTAGTCCCCTAGAACTTAGAACTAGTTAAACCTAACTAACCTAAGGACATCACAAACATCCATGCCCGAGGCAGGATTCGAACCTGCGACCGTAGCGGCCTTGCGGTTCCAGCCTGCAGCGCCTTTAACCGCACGGCCACTTCGGCCGGCCACACTAACAACACTAACGCCACAATAAGTAATTTTTTGTCCTTCAGTTTCTCCTCTGATTTGTATAGTAGGTGAAAAAGCTGAACAGATACCTGGGGTTGCCTTGGCGCACCACACAATGTAAGCTATACGATCATATATGCAGGGTGTCTGAATAGCTCAGATGCTGCTGGCACGGTAGCTCAGCGTGTTCGGCCAGAAGTCCGGTTGTAATATAACTGTGTGATGTACTTTAAGAGGTGAAATTTGACAACCGGCCGCCCGAAATAACTAGAGCAATGACGAAGAAAATAAATAAAAAGTTTTTGGTGCGTCTAGTTTTCATTCGCAAGAATGAGAGAGCAAACCCAACTGGCATGGTCCTTTTATTTTGTTTGTTACTTTAAATAAGATACCATTTGAAACTAAGATCGTGCTCTATGATCATGCACAGTATCTAATACTGACCATGAATATCCAGTTACACAAATTATAAAGCACACACTGCAAACTGTGTACAATTGTTATCATTATCTTTCAGGATAACTATCATGTCAGTGAGACCCCAAACTCTCCCTTTGATCTTAATGAGGATTTCATAATTATAGAGCAGTGGTTCCCAAACTTTTTCTCTGACAGAACACTTTGAGAACACAGATGCTTTGATGGAATATCTTGATTACTATATTTTTAAGGTTAACAAGATTCTTCAAAGATGATAAACTCCCATTTTATTCAGTGATTAAGCCAATTTCAAATCATAACTAGTAACACATAATACGCAATAAAATTTAAAAAAAATATTTAGAATCATCAAAATGCTAAGGAGAAACGCCATGTTGTTAATAGTTTCTCGTGGAGCACTTATTCACTTGACCAGTCATTTCAGACCGCATCATTGTCATCGTCTGGTTGGCATCGCTGAAACACATGGCAGACGCTAGAATGTTGAGCTCGTAAAAATAAATGGTTAATTTTGTAATAGTTGTTAATTAAGTTAATATCAGGCCGTAAATAAGTTAATTAGCGCCTACTCTAACTGATCTATTCAAGATTTCATTTTTCCAAACGTATTTTTCGAGCAAACAAAATATTTCGTTAGTACCGGTTTTCGCGTTTTCCAAACCTAGATATACACAGACGTCAGACGTTTCCGTAAGTATTAAGTGCAGGATTTAAGTTGTTTTCGTTCCACATACATAAAATTTAGTCTTACCTACTCGGGGAATTAAAGGTTTAAGTTCTATCTCATTTCTTTTTAAAAAGTAAATGTCCATATCACACATACTCGATTTTAGGCCTAATTTTTCGAGTGTATGAATTTAGCGATTTAACGTAATTTTAAGTACATTACATAAAACATACATATATTAGTTTCCTACAAAACTTTAGTGTCTCCTGCGAGATGTAGACAACAGAACATTATCGTTATTTTTTAGTTATATTTCGTAAATATGTTTCTAAACAACCATGAGTATAAGTGTTAGAGCTACTGGAGGAAAGTTAATTCCGGGGTTCTATGCAGCTATTGTGACAGATGGTTTAATGGGGGGGGGGGGGGGGATGTGGTGGCGTGGGAACTGGGGAAGTAAGTGAGACTCTTCCATGGCATCGCGAAGTGTTTTCGAGGGACAGGAAAATAGCTGAACAGGAGGGGAAGATTAGAGCCCTTAAGGCTGAACTGGATAGTGCTAGAGAGAATATGATGAGTCTAAGGGGTGAGAAGGGGGAAGAAAAGTGGGAAGTGGAGCAGGGAATAGGGGTCACAGAAAGAGAACAGTTTCTGATAGTTTCATCATTGGCACAGAAAACAGATATGCCTTGCTACCTCACTTAACTAAAGAAGAGTCTCAAACAGGTGTATACCCAACAGACTTTCATTAGGAAACCAACTGTTCCAAAAAAAGTAGAAAATAGGAGGAAATTCTGCTGATAGGAAATAGTCATGGAAGATGTGTGAGCCAGCTTTTACAGGAAAAATTAGGTGACAGGTACCAAGTCACACACTTTTTCGAGCCCAGTGCATGTCTTAGCCAGGTTTTAGAGGATGTAGGATCTTGTGCAAGGGCTTTAGAAAGCAGGTTCGTGTTGTAATAGTGGGTAGAGCAGGAAACAGTATTGATAGTGATCAGGGCTAGAACATTCATAATGACCTGGTAAAAATAGTTTCTGCAATGAAGCATACAAATGTTTGGTTGGTGCCAGCTTTCAAGAGGCATGATCAGCCTCAGCTGAACCGTTCTGTGAGGAGGGTCAACACAGAGTTGGGCTGGCTGCTTCAGATGGCTCCAGGGTGAGGCATTAGGTTTGTTCCTGTTGATGCAGTTGGTGGGTGAGATTTCACTAGGTGTGGCCTGTTTATCAATAGGGAAGGTAAATTGGTTGGGTTATAGCAAAATCCTAAAGGATGACACTGAATATCATGGAAGTATTTCTTTTTTAGTCTAAGATCGGTTCCAGTGATACAATACTGAAAGGAATCAAGCACAGTAAGAAGCTAAGACAGGCAGGTACTAAGGATGTTAAAATAGCACAAGGTTCTTATGAAAGAACGATGATAAATAATGTTAGTGCATTGCTTCAGAATATTAGGGGATTAAAAGACAGTCGACCAGGGTGGCTGAGCGGTTCTAGCCGCTACAGTCTGGAACCGTGCGACCGCTATGGTCGCAGGGTCGAATCCTGCCTCGGACCTGGGTGTGTGTGTGTGATGTCCTTAGGTTAGTTAGGTTTAAGTAGTTCTAAGTTCTAGGGGACTGATAACCTCAGAAGTTAAGTTCCATAGTGCTCAGAGCCATTAGAACCATTTTTGATTAAAAGCCAAAGTAGGCGAACTTCGTGTTTTCTCGGAAGATTTAGAAACAGAGAATGCAATAGGTGTGCTATACCTGTGTATAGCATAGTCACAGATTTGGAAAACGTAAATGTAAGTGGACCTAAGCTTTCAGCACATGTAAGTAGAGACAATATGCAAAAAGGAGGAGTTGCCATGTATGTTAAAAGTTATCATAGTGTGAAAAATTTAGGAACTAAAAAAAATGTTCAGGGCAACTTATATAAGCACGTGCCTGTGAGCTTAAACTAAGTAATGATAATTTTATATATGTGCATAGGTCCCCACTGGGAAATTTGCAGCTATTTCAGAAAATTGGATTCTTTGTTGTGCTATCTGTCTGACAGAAGGAAGCAAATTATTGCTTGTGAGGATTTCAGTGTATATTTTCTGAAAGGGTCTGATAAAAGAATGACCTTCAACTATTACTTGGTTCTTTCAATTTGTTATTAGTTAGAGATTTTCCTACTTGGGTAGTACAAGAAAGCAGAGCACTGATATATAATATTATCATAGACCAAGATAAATTTAATCCAATAAACATTTATTCTATCAAGAATGATCTTTCTGATCATGATGCACAGGTAGTTACAGTATATGACATAGCTCCATGCAGTAGTTGAAAACAGGCCTCCAAAATGGCGCTTTCAATTAACGAATTAACGATTGCAAATTTTAGGGAAAGCATGCAGCAGTTACACTGGGATGAGTAGTACTGGGACTCTGATGCTAACTTTAAATACAACCGATTTCATGATGCGTTTGTATGTTTTGAAACTGTTTCCCTAAGAAAACTGTGAAACATAATTGTAAGGCTTACTAAAGGGATAAAAAATCATGTAACTGGAAAAGGGAAATGTAGGTAACAGCAAGAAAGAGTGATGACCCAGAAACAGTCAAATACTTGTATTATAAAAACTACTTTACTGTATTAAGGAAAGTTACTTCTTGACTTTTCAATATGTGTATTATGTCTGAGATTAGCAATGCTGATAATTAAAGTACACAGGGAAGAATCTATTACCATTAAACTGAATGAAAAGTTTACTAACAAAAAATCAGATGGTGAAAATATTTTTTGGTAACGATTTTTTAAATCTTCCAGAAAAATAGGATCCAGATATTCATTAGGAAAGGCAAACTTATGTACGGAAGAAGCAATAGCTGCGCAATTTCATGAAATTGAAATTCAGCTGACCTCTCATTCTGAAGTTAGGAAAATAATTAACTTACTCGAAAGTAAAAGCTTGTGTGGAATTGATGGTGACTCCAAAAAAATACTAAAATCTTTTTCACAGCAAGTAAAAGTCTCTGCCACATGGAATAGTTCAGCAAAACAGGGCAGTTTTCTCGTAATTTCACTGATCAAATATTAAATGCTCTGAATAACTGAATATCATCAATTGGGAGTTTCTATGACCTTTCAAAGATTTTTGGTTTCGTAAATCATGGAATTCCTCTAGATAAACTTAAGTATTGTGGTATGAGTGTTACAGTGCACAAATGATTTAATTCATATTTAACAGGAACTTGAAGTAAGCAGTTCATATAATGCTCAAAAATCAGCAAATTCCTCAGACTTGGGAGGTATCAAGAGTGGGGTCACACAAGGTTCAGTCTTGGGTCCATTATTGTTTTTAATATATGTTAATGAGTTGCCACTCTATAGTCATGAACAAGAATTAGCCAAGGAAATTGTAAATAATGTCTTTCAGAAAATTCTCTGCAAATGGACTCTCATTAAATTTGAATAAAATACATTGTACACAGTTTTGTCTAGTAAATGGCAAACCACCATTAATACATACAAGGTCTTAACAGAAGTCTATAGCTAAGGCAGAATATTCCAGACTTTTGGTTGTGTGCATTTAAGAGAGATTGGATCGGAAGGAGCACATTGATGACCTGCTGTCATCCAGTGCTTTGGTATGGCATCATATTTTGGGGTAACTCATCATTAAAGATATAAACACTCATTGCACAAATGTGTGTAATCAGAATAATATCTTGCAGATGTTTATTTAAGGAACTATGGATGTTTCCATAGCTTTGCAATACATATATTTTATGAAATTTGTTATTAATAATACATCCTTATTCAAAAACAGTAACAATGTGCATAGCTAAAACACTATGATAAAGGCTGCTCTTCACTACTTTCAAAATAAATTAGTGATCTTACCACTAACAAAGAAAAACATTTGAATTATAGCTTGTAAAGAAACCTTTTGTTAAACTGACACATTTCACATCATTATGAAGTGTCATATTCACGATCTGTGGAACAAGTATTAGTCTAGACTATACAGCAGTCCACATGGAAAGTATACAGTTAAGGGGACAAAAAGGAAGTGTCATTACAATGAAGAAGAAAATGATGTTTTGAAAAGAGCTGACAACATTCTGACCAGCATAAATAAACTAAAAATTGCTCAGAGTGGTGTTGGAGTATTTGGTTCATGTGTAGCTGATTCTCTACAGCAAATTAAAAGTAAAACTCTGATGTTGAAGTTAAGAGAGAGATATTTAACATACTTTGCAGTGTGCATGAGGAAAACTTGGTCAGTAATAAGTAACAAGACTGTTTATTTGTTTACTTTCATTAAAATTCAGTTGATTAGCATACATACAATATGAGTTGAATTGAGTGCACTATCCTGAGTGTGATACGTAATTATACCAAAATCAAATTACAAAGTTTATTACTGATACCAGCTGAGTTGATGTATGAATAATGTACACTTTGCTGTATACGATATTAAGTTCTCAGTCATTACTTTAATTATTTTCAAAATTTGGCACTGTATCAATACAGAATTTTTATATATTGCCACTGCATATATCCACTAATTTTGAAATATTCCTGAAGTGTGTCCCACACTTTGCTAGCTCTTTTAATTAACTTGTGCTAATCTAATCTCTGTATGCACTTACGATTATATTGCTGCCAGTCTCTTGGAATGATGACACATTGATTTGCGTCCTCTTTCGTTTCAAATTGTCCAACATAAATCTTCCCATATGGATCCAACAAAAAGTGATGTATCACACAAGTAGGAAGTGTGATTTTCTCTACAGTTTCAACAGGTAGCTCCAGTTTCTTACAGGAGATTTCTGTACATATTGCTCAGTATTTCAAAAGCATTTTCATTTCTTCTTGCCCTGCTCATATGGTAATTACACATTTTCTGTTGGTGTGTGAGATTTTCCTTATATGGATTCATTATATGCTCTGATAAGGGAAAAGCGTCACCAGCTATAAGACAATATGGAAAGTTTCACATGTTCTGGAACTGTTTTGATATATCTTTCCATTCACTTTATTTTGATGACATGGGACTTCCATACACGCTGTGTATTAGACGCATTTCCCCTAACAAGGAAAACGATGAATTATGAAATGGATTGATGTTGTGTGAAAATTACTCAGGAAGGGGAAAAACATTTTGGACCTATTCTTCAATTCTTAACATAAACTTTTACAAATCAGCGCTATATTTTGAATATACTTGCGAAACTGGAAAAAATGTGTGATAATGCCTGCACATGGATGCAGCCAAAGGGAGAGTCATAGATATAACCTTCCCCAAAAATATTTTTTGAAATTGCTAAGAGCGCCACTTTAAAGAATTCACTGCTGTTTCTTAAGAACTGTGCAGAATAAATGGAATGATATGTGTTTGACAGTGAACTGAACGTAAAAAATAAAGGATAGTATTGCATAAAGAAGCAAAAAGTTATGGCGGGGTCATCTGTAATGACACCCCCAACGCGAAATATGTTTCTTAGTGAGAGTAACACATCTGAACAAATGAGTTCCTTTTGTGTACTTTTCAGCTTGTTTAAATGTGTTATCACATAAATTACGAGTGTCGGAACTTAAATAGTGGCAACTATTTATTCACAAAAGAGTTACATGTTTGCACCTGTTACTGTCCTTCAAATTGGTCACCAGCGTTGTGTAGAAGCCGTAGCCAGCGTTGTGGAAGGCGTAGTACACCGTTAGCAGAGTCTTTTCTGTTCATGGTGCGAATGGAGCGGTTTACTGCCTGTCGAATCTCTGGAACAGTTCTGCTCCATTCGCACCATCAACAGAACAGGCTCTGCTAACGGTATACTACGCTTTCCACATCGCTGGCAATGGATTCTACACAACGCTGGTGACTAATTTGAAGGACAGGAACAGGTACAAACATGTAACTCTTTTGTATCGGTTGTGAATAAATAGTTGCCACTATTCAAAAAGGGTATTTTTGGCTCAAAAACGGGCTGTTCGAGCTATATGTGGTTTAAGTTCGAGAATCTCTTGTCGACCCCTATTCAATAGTCTGGGAATTCTGACATTGCCCTCACAGTATATATTTTCTTTAATGTCGTTTGTTGTTAGCAATATTAGCATATTCCCAAGAGTTAGCAGCTTTCACTCAGTTAATACTAGGTAGAAATCCAATCTGCATGTGGAATGCACTTCCTTGACTATTGTGCAGAAAGGAGTGCAGTATTCTGCTGCATAAGCTACCACAAGAACTCAAAAATCTTAGGAGTAGCCCAAACTCTTTCAAGTCCAAACTGAAGAGTTTCCTCATGGCTCACTCCTTCTATTCTGTCGAGGAGCTCCTGGAAGAGCTAAAAAATTAAGCAAATTCCAGTATTACATTGTTGATTTCCTTTATTTAGACTTACGACTTGTCACCTGAATATGTTTTTCTATATTTCATTTTATCTGTTTCTAATATCGTGTTATAATTTCATGTATTGACTCGTTCCATGACCATGGAGACTTCTCCTTAATTTGGTCCCACGGAACAATAAATAAATAAATAAATAAAAAATCAGCATTTTCACGTATTCTTGGTGAATTTTGCTCATAGTATTTTCGAGTGTGTTGCAGAATTTTACGAAATTTTTGGTGTTTTTCTTCTATTCGTTGTTGGCGGGGCCATGTGCATTGATGAGTGTTTATTTTTTACTGGAGCTCTGAATGAGCATAGTCATAAGTCGATTGTTGATGGGTGTGATTTCTTTGACAGAATTGATGATAGATCTGTGTTCGAGAAATGCCATGCCCAGGATTGGTACGCCTTTCAGTACCTTTTGTTGCATTTTGCTCTTGAATATGCAATGGTTTCCGTAATGCAAAGTTTTATTGTCAGTTAGTCGTGGTTCGTGAAGAGCAATGATGAGAATTTTTTGTCGGTAGATTTGTTATGTGAGATTATTTAGGTTTCATATTTGGATCAATGTATCGATCTTTAGTTATAAAAAAAAAGTTCTTATGTGTGTGAAATCTTATGGGACTTAACTGCTAAGGTCAACAGTCCCTAAGCTTACACAGTACTTAACCTAAATTATCCTAAGGACAAACACACACACACACCCATGCCCGAGGGAGGACTCGAACCTCCACCGGGACCAGCCGAACAGTCCATGACTGCTGCACCTCAGACCGCTCGGCTAATTCCCCGCGGCGTGTAGTTTTCAAATGCATGTTTTCTGCTTGTAGGGAAATTTACCAGAGATCTTCGATATTCTCTGCCGTGCTAACCTGGGCTCCCCAGAATCCGAAAATCCAACTGCCGCCTGTCGACAGCCGGGTTGTGTACCACCTGAAGTAAAATTGACTTGCTTGTGTTTCATTGGTTTGGCCTGGGTGATACCAGGACCGGACAGGACCAGAGGGTGCTGAAGCCTTTTGAAGCAAATATTTTCAGACGAGCTCATTGAGCTAACAGACGGTGACCAGAGTAGCGGTGATTTTCACTCAGACGTGCGTGGATTTTGGGTTCAACGGATTGAGTAGGCGTTCAGGATTGTGTTAGTATTTGGTTCACCTAAAGTATTTGATTTCCTCGGTACCATCAACACGGGGGAGGGTTTCCCCTTTCGGACCCACGGAATTTTTATTATTATTATTATTATTATTATTGTCATTATGTCATCAGCAAATCCGATATGGTGCATTTCCCACCACTGAAATAGATGTGTATTGTTCGATTCAGTATTTCCATCACATAAATATGGGTTATAATTACGTTACATGGCTGCTAGTAGACATATTTCTCACTTTTTCTTAGGCAGTTGCTACCTGTTACTCCATCATAGGAATTTATGTGCGTAGCATTGTTGCAATAAAGACGTTCAAATTATCCGATTTCTGTAATTTCATTTCGATACCAGATCGTTCTAATCGGATTCAGCCAGTCAGGCTTAATGTGGTTATCCGAATACGACTCTCATCATTCGATAGACTGGGTAAACCACATTCTTAATCGGACGGTTGAATCTATGGAAAATAATGATACAATGTGCTTATTACTAATATGTTATTTAAATATAAATATATGAACGAACAAAATAACAGTTTATTTACATGAGCAGAGCCCCATGCATCATAGCAGAGCAGTGCGAGATTGATTTCAGGGCCAAGAGAAGATAAAGCTGTTGCCGTTTGTTCCACGATCACCGAATATCAACCACATAGAGAATATGTGGACAGAGTTAATAAGGTCATTGCCATGTGGACCTACAAATGCAAGCGACCTTTTCGACGAATATAGAAAACGTATGGCGGGAAGTAAACCATCACGCTACACTGCCGACGACTTAATGAAATCAATACCCCTACGCCTTCGAGAAATCTTACGTAATGATCGTGGGTGCGTTGGTTACTAAAAGTATACTCGTCCACAAAACCCATGTGGACATTTATCTGATAGTCGGTGAAGCTTTGCTTTGTCGCAGCTCTTTAGATACAAGTCCGTTTACTTTCAGTCTCCTCCTTACAATTCTTGCAAAGCAAGGAAATTGAAAAATCTCATCCACTCGACGCCAACTGAGGAATTGACTGGTGCATGTGTTGTTCAACACACAGTAGTTGTCACCCTCACTGGAATAAATGACTGTTTGGGGGGGGGGGGGGAGGGGGGGGGTTCACGCACAATCTGAATCAATACTATTAACATCAGAGAGACAACTAACAATAAATATTGCATCAATATGACTGTAAAGTATTTTAATGCGATGGGAAGTTACAAACTGAATTTTTACCCAACCCACGACCTGCATATTACGTTAAGTAAGATGTATTAACTCCATAGTATCGTTAGCAGACACAGTGCGCTCTTGTTGTCGAGGCTCGCGACAAGTGCAGCGATTAGCAGTGCCCAATGCCGCCGCGATTTGTTTATGTTGGCTGAGCATGGACACTGCAGCAGACGCTTCGCCATAAACAGAAAGGAATCACCTTGGCTCCGACTGCAGTGAGCGGATATCACTGCCTGCGTGTTCTTATAGAAACCAACGTGAGACTCTACTCTCAGGTGCCATGGAGCAATTGCACGGGTATCATGTCTTTAGTCATCAGAATATTAACCAGTGATGAAATGTCCACTCTATTTGAATCCCAAGAAAATAGAAACCTTCTCACAAAGGAATGTGAGGTGATATCAAAATTTATCCAACATACAAAAATTAACTGCAGGGCTTTCATGTATGCAGTAGTATCAGACAGGGAAATATTATGTCTTGGAAGCGTATATTTCATTTCCTCTTCTCATATTAACGCCCTTGTTTTAGTACGAAGTGAGAAAATAAACACGAAAAACTAAAGTTCCTGAGAAGAATGTCAGTCATTTCCTTTTCACATATCATAACTTTTGTATTAGTATAAAGTAAAAAAATAAACAGTTTAAGGTTGTGAAGCGTAATATGACACCAGATTCTTATTGTAGGCGCTATCGGAAACGCAAAAAGCAGGGAGCTGTCCATTCTTTTGTCCAACAGTCTGTCTCCTTTCATGCATTATTCCCGCTAGGAGATTCTTATTTAAGCACTTGTGGGCATCAAGTTCTTCAGCAGAACAAGCCTTATGTTATTGTGCTAATTACGGTATGGAAAAAATGCAACAAAGACGATTTCCCCTAAAGCAGCGGGGATATTTGCAAATGTCTTTAATCAGCAATGACTGCCAGCTGCCACAACACTTCACAGAATCCATGCGGCAGGCAACACAACTGTGCGTGCACTTCAGACTTCATTCAGTAAGACATCAGGAGATGGATGGAAACGTCAAATTAACGTCTCTTTCCGAGTCGTATTCAATCCAGAACGAGGTGTTATTAAGGTAGTTGAGCGTTCTAGCAATTACACTTTTGTAATTCACAAATGAGTATTCCGACAGCCAAAATGGTTCAAATGGCTCTGAGCACTATGGGGCTTAACATCTATGGTCATCAGTCCCCTAGAACTGAGAACTACTTAAACCTAACTAACCCAAGGACATCACGCAACAACCAATCATCACGAGGCGACAGACAAAAGAACCCGTTAGTGTGAAACTATCGGGAACTGCATTAATATCAAACTGCAAGAACTTGCGACAATACGTGGACTCTTCTCTTCACTCGGTGACCTATTACTGTTATTTAGCGTTCTATCAGTCCCAGGCGAGATGCAAATGGAACTTCAGAGGCGCTTTCCGCTATTCTTGACAAACATCAGCAACTTGTAATCACTGCGAGTTACAACTGCGTGATGTTATGGCTCAAGTTGTCAGTAGTTGTGGTGGTGTTATGCTGTCAAACTGCTTACAGTAATGTTAATGGTGGCGCACATAATTTAGCGCTGACTACCTACTTAAGTAAAGATAGTGTTGTGGCGTCGTCGCTTCCTCTTATTTGGTCTCAGCTTAATCCGATATAATGAGCGTAGTACTCCCTAACGGGCTGTTAATGATGCTGTAAGACTTTCTGCACCAGGTAGGCGGAGGCAAAGAGGGCAGGGATCGAAGATCCGAGGCCTGGCCTCAATGCCTCCCTCATACCTGTCACTTAGCAGCTGTATTATTCCCATGTTTTCCATGTTTGAACCGATATATGCCTTTAAAGTGTGGAACAAAATTGAAGTAGTAATTAAGGTAAAATAAATTACAGATTGCCGCCTCCAATGGCGTGAGTTCCTTGTAGAACATAACTTATAACAGTGAAAAGGGTTACGGAAAGATAAATAACAAACATTCATTCAGAAATATATTCACAATTTAAGTTATTTTGCGCTGGATGCATACGAGGTCTGTAAGGAAGCCATATGTTTTTCAACAAATGAAAAAAATTACGGAGCCGGAGGGGTTTTGCCAGATTAGAACAGATCTGATTTTAGAACCAACGTAAAAGAATATTCCAGGAATAAAAAAAGATAAAAGAGTAGTATTCTGCTTGTAATAAAAAAAAAGAAAACTGTCCACCTCTTCGTAGCCAACATAAAGCAATAGATAAAAATATTTGAAACCACTTCTTATATTTTTTATTCTTCTTCAGCGTAAAATGTTCTTCTGCAATACAAAACATATACTCTTCTAAGTTATGTTTGTTACTACGTAAAACACAAATTGTCCCAGAAGCCACGAATAACTGTTATTCTTTGCGGACGGGTAATATTTCCAGTCGGGTTGTTAAGCTTCAGTTATCGGTATATGACTTTATGCGGTTGTGTTGACAGTGCTATTTTCTTCCTAGTCCAGTTCCAAATTCTGATTCTATTTTCACATAAGAAGATGTGCGCTACAGTTTCTACAAGCCGACATTTGTCACGGTATGGAGATGGTGTCAATTTGATTTTCCATAATCGTTTCATTGAGGGTATGGTTTCGTTTACAACGTCGCACCATACGGCACTGACTCTAGTTGGTAGAATTGCTCATATTTTTCCAGACGTTCCTCCAGTTTTTTGTGGGTTAATTTACCGGGATTGGTTTGTGGAGACGATGTCTGGTAACGTAATTATAGACGGTTCTAGTGTTAGGTTGTGCTGGTGGAAGTCTTATACAGCTCCAATCGCCATAGTACTTTCGGACGTAATCTAGGCTGGCATGCTACACTAACAGGAGCGTTCCTATCCCCAGGATCTAACGAGAGGAACAGAAGTTTCGTGAAGCCTGTCTTAGTGGCATGTATTAGTTTAAAAGCACGTCTTTAATTCCAAGTCCTCCGTTTTGCCTCTGCAAAGTCGCCGTGTGGAGGGATACTTTGAAGATATTTTGTTTCCACACATACCAAGAGGCTACAGCTAATATTTTATGTGCAGTGACCTGCAGTATCAGTAAGACTGCTGCGACATGATATATTTTGCTAAGTATGTATGTATTTATAAAGTGAACTTTCTGCAGACGGTCTAACAAACGCATGTCATGGTCCTTCAACAAGTTTCCGATGACATTAAGTTTCTGCTCCCAATTGTTCGTGGCCATGCGCTCGGGATTCGCCCTTAACCTCAAGCCGAGTTGGAGTCTCTCTTCAGTTATATCTAACCAGTGCGCACCTGTTGCACTATTGTAAGAACCGAGGTACAGGTTCTTTTGGCTACAAGAATGCGTATGTTGCTCCAGCGTGACGGGGCTCCTGCGCATTCTAGTTGTCAGGTGACACATTATCAAAACCTAACATTTCCCGGAAAGTGGGTGATTAGATATGGGCACTTGTCTTGGCCTTCAAGGTCCTCGGACCTTATCTCTTTGGATTTTTGGCTGCGGGGATGGTTAAAGGCGAAGTCTACAAATAAAAAGTAAATCCAAGAGCCGATTTGATCGTTCGGGTTATGAATAGAGCAGCCCTCATAAAAGAACGCAAAGACGACCTCAGTAGAGATACACGTGGTGTTATCAATGGAAGTCAAATGTGCATTGAAGTTGGTTGGTGAATTTTTGAAAATCAACTTTCAATGTCCTCATTTGCCTTTGCTTTGAGTTTGTTAGCGTTACGTACTAACAGCTGTATCTCTTTCCTCAATAAAAAGTGGACGCATTTATATGGAATTTTTTTCGTCTGTACTACCACCTACTAAAATATCTACTATTCCTCCTGAAACACCCAGTATATGGATATATGTGTGGTGTCTGTTCTTTCGGATATGTCTGAAAGAAAATGCTTCATGGCATTCTGCAACTACCTTCGATCTAGTTGCAGGGGATGATACAGATTTCAGAGCTGCTTGGCTGTCTGAATAAAAATATATGCTACGATTTTTGTAGGGTCTACTCTAATTTTCCTCCGTGCACATGCTGACAGAAAAAAACGTGTAATATGGTTCAAATGGCTCTGAGCACTATGGGACTTAACTTCTGAGGTCATCAGTCCCCTAGAACTTAGAACTACTTAAACCTAACTAACCTAAGGACATCAGACACATCCATGCCCGAGGCAGGATTCGAACCTGCGACCGTAGTGGTTGTGCGGTTCCAGACTGTAGCGCCTAGAACCGCTCGGCCACCCTGGCCGGCAACGTGTAATAGTGTGGCCATCTTCCCTAAAGAGATTCTCCATTTTAAGCTAAAGGTGTAAGGCAGGCATGTCTAGCATAATATCCATTCCAAGAGTGGATGTCCTGCTAATTCCATCTGTTCGTTAAAGCAGGCTAGTCTCTGCACTTTGCCAGACTCCCTAGCAGCCACCTTCTGTACGACTTTGTTCATATTATAGGCCAATAAATTATCATTGTTTTTTTTGCAGGGATATATATCCAGTACGTATTGGGTTTAGACCCCAGTTTACCCTACAGCAGCTTCTAGTGCTTGTAAGATTATCTTTCACAGTGGAAAATATTCTTTATGTTAGGTGTTCATAATAGTTTTCCATACAGGGCTACCTCTAGATACACTACAATCCTTCCCCATAAATAATACTACACCAATTTTCGTGGGGCTCGTCTTTAAATACTTTTTCACAATGTTCAGTGCACATAGGTTTAACAGTACTAGCAAATTTTCTAAGTCTCACTGTGAATAGATCGTCTACTTATTCTTTTCAAGAGTAGTCTCCAGCATTCAGCTCATCTATGAGTTCATTCACCATTAGGTTCTTCATCTCTAACCATTTACTCGAAGGTCGTATTACTCGGCATCCAGGAAGATACAGAGAGCATCCAGAAAGGGTAGTGCTTTTTCCACCTTCCCAACAAGTTGGTGAAGTGTTATTTCACATGATTTGTTTCGCAAGTATTATGAAAATGTGGCAGTTCATAGATAAAATTATCTATTCACAACAACAAAAAATATGTCGGCAGAAAACAAAAACGTGGCATTATGAATTTGGCAGTACCTCAAGGTTTTCGCTTTGACACTAAGGGTTACTAAAAGAAGCAAGACGAATTTTGCTAGAGCGTTGTCTTGCGATTCCCTCATTGAATCTGTATCTGCCTGCTTGTAGCTCTGCTACAAAACGATTAAAAATCTGGCTTTCGGCGAGGCTCGAAAGGCGAACAGAGGCAGCATGCACCTGATAGGCAAGCACGTTATCTAGGAGCTAGCGAATAGGCGCAGACTTACTTATTGACTCAATAAGCGCTATGGCAGATAAACCGCAACATAAGAGGGGACAGTAGCTGTATTTCCCATGTGGAACGACTTTCGTGGACTCAAAAGGATTAACTGATATCCTTATGTCACATCTCAAGCGAAAATCACTCAGTATTAAATTGAAATGACACGATAATATCAAGTGAATTTCGCAGGATAGTTCTGTGCCATCAAGGAAGTAACTCGTCGGTCACAGAGTTGCCAAACATATTCTGCGCTGTTGCCAAGTTTCAGTTATACCGCCAGGAAGGATACCAGCTGATGTGTTCTGTGAGTGACCTCGGAAGTGACTGTAGCTTCGTTTCAAAGTTGCGGGTGGCAAGGGCCGCAAGATCCTCATTATATGTCAATGAGTCTTATTCGCATTTCTGTAACTAGGTTTAGGGGCTAGAGTGCAATTACTTGTAATACATCGATGCACCGAATGCAAACTAAAAGTCATAAATTAATAACTGCTGCAATTATTTGTGTTTTACTGACTTAATCGGAAGCGTATTCACCAGACGCGATTCACAGTTTTGGAGCTTCTCCAGTGGTTGAGTTGGCAATGTATATTTGCTGTAGAATATTGTTATTGAGATCACTGCCCTTGGCACATCCACCACAAGACAGGCATGGCCTGGCTTATTGTTGTCAGCTTTCCGGACGGATATTCTGCCTTTGTTCGAAACGTGAAGATTTAGGGTGAATTCGAACATTCCATATGGCGAAAATTTGATGTTTGTATTCTTCCAGCTCTAACATTCAAATAACAGTTACAATAAGCGCCTGTGAATCAACAGTTAATAATGCAATCATAATTATTGGAATCTGACAAATTCCATCTGTCATCTGATAATTGTGAAAAACTACTGTTTTCATCTTCACAGCACCACAGTATGAACTCAAGGAGGAGCAAAACCATCTGACTTGAAACATACTTTTCCAGTGGGATTTGAATCTTTGGCTACAGTTGCAGTCCAGTGAGGTGTCAAGAATGTGAGCAATCACTCATTGCTATAGTGTAGGCTAGGGCAGAGAGAAGCAGGTTTCCAACAAAGTAAACGATGAGAGACACGGTCGCTGTCACTTATTAAACAGGAATTGTTAAGAAAACTACAACTATATCTAGTGAAATGAGTAGGCTGATGCAGCTCCAGTCCGGCACTACCACTGAGTAGCCAAACATTTTCCGAATAGCACTTAAGATAAAAATGTGTATGTGTGTGTGTGTGTGTGTGTGTGTGTGTGTGTGTGTGTGTGTGTGTGTGGTCCGAAAGAACAGACACTACGAATCGAAATAGACAGCCTTGTTAATCAATTAAAGATTGTAGGACAGATGTCCAGGCTTGTCATGCGCATTAAAATACAACAACGGCGTCAGATGAAAATTCGTGTAACATTACGAGTCAAGACAGCTGTAACGGAACTTGAATAGCGTAAAGTTATCGTTAAAAACGCACGCCGCGCGATTTGTTACGATTTGGTCGGTCATAATAGTAGTAACATGCTTTTGAATACAATTAAAATATAACGGCGATACCTGTTTAGCGTTATTGGAAATAATATGTAATAAATTAATGAGTAAGGTAGCCGATCCTATAAGAAGAGGTAAAATTGGGCATATTAAGGTGTTTTGCTTTATATCGACTTTTTTCCGTTTACTCTTAGAAGAAAAAAAAAAGAAAACAAGTAACGAAGTGCTAATTGTACGTTGTGAAAAATATAGGGGCGAATTTTAAATAGCTAAAGTGTATAATCAGACTAACAAATGGACATTCAGTTACGCGAAATAGCGGACAGTGAAGTGTGGTCATTAAATTGAGTACACCTCCAGGGCGGTCAATTCCGGGATAAGTCTATTCGCATCTCACGAGGGACGCGGTATTGAGACCGGTTTTTTTTTTATTATATCGCGGAGAGCGGGCTTCAATTTATAAAAAGGAGAAAAGCTGTATCATTATCATTGACTGTTGGTGTTAAGCAACCAAAACTGTTCATCAAAGGGTTTCGGTGAATGAGTGGTGAATGCGAAATGAAACTGTGAAGGAAGTTATGTTAAATAAAGCAGAAGAGACAAGACAGTTTGGTCGTATCTGTTATTATTCCATAAACCGTAACATTTATTCTCTTTGTACGAAGCCTTTATAGACGATCGTTATGACAATTTGCTTTGAAGGGATCTCGTTACGAGTTAAGTTTTGGGGACCTGGTCAACAGGGGAAAGTTCGTAGATCTTAACTACTGCAGCTATTCTGGAATCAGGTGCTAACGTGACCGTTGTGTGTTGTCAATGGCTTAAGGTCATCATATCTCATGCTCTAAGATCGACGCGCCTTTCCTCTTGGTATAACGGTGTCTCACGGTAACCACGACAACGCCGACGGCGAAGGAAGATACGGTAGACAGGCTTGTCATGCGCATTAAAATACAACAACGGCGTCAGATGAAAATTTGTGCCTGACCAGGTGCGAACCCGGATTCGTAGTGTCTTTTCTTTCGAACATTCCCGAAAGAACAGACACCACACATATATACATATACAGGGGGTTATATGGCATTTTTTATGCAATTTGTCTATACCACCACCTCCTACAATATTTACTATTCCTTCTCAAACAGCCTGTATAATTATTTGGGTCTCGACGGGAAATACAGTGTGGCGCGAGCGAGTGGAATAATGGGCATTTGGTATGCGGCAAAGATGGGAACTCGCGTCTGACGAGAAGCGTGTGTAGATAGGTGCTGAAGAGGGGTTGGCTGCTGTGTCCCGACAGTGCCCACCGTCGGAGGTTCGAGTCCTCCCTCCGGCATGGGTGTAAGTGTTGTCCATAGCGTAAGTTAGTTTAAGTTAGATTAAGTTGTGTGTAAGCTCAGGGACCAATGACCTAAGCAGGTTAGTCTCATAAGTTCTTACAACGAATTTAGAAAATTTTAAATTCAAAATACTGCATCTCGGTTCTCACAATAGTGCAATAGGTGCGCACTGGTTAGCTGTAACTGAAGAGAGACTCCAACTCGGATTGTGGTTAAGGGCATAATAACTTAAATTGTGAATATATTTCTGAATGAATGTTGGTTATGTATTTTTCCGTCACCATTTTCACTGTTATAAGTTATGTTCTACAAGGAACGCACGCCATTGAAGGTGGCAATCTGTAATTTATTTTACCTTAATTACTACTTCAATTTTGTTCCACACTTTAAAGGCATATATGGGTGCAAACATGGAAAACTTGGGAATAATGCAGCTGCTCAGTGACAGGTAGGGAGGGGGGGATTGAGGCCAGGCCTCGGATCTTCGATCCCTGCCCTCTTTGCCTCCGCCTACCTGATGCAGAAAGTCTTCTCAAACTTTTTAAAAAAAATAAAAGTGCAGTGATCAGCATGTCTGTCTAGTAAGCAGGAGGTCCAGGTCCGAAGCCCAGTCGGTCACAAATATTTATCTGCCGTCTTAGCTGTATGTCAACGCGCTGTGACAGTGTGGACGTCGGTCCTTCGATATTTAAGATGCAATTGTTTTTTGAGGCAATAGAGGTGATTTGCGAATATTTGTCTTGCCATCAGTGTAACGGGACTTCAACGGCAACCAACCCTTAGTCACTGCTTTGTGCCGGCGCTAACCCATGTCATATATATGCGAATCAGACTGTAGTTCATATTTAGTCAAATAACGAATGGTCAGTATACAAGTATGCCGGCCGGGGTGGCCGAGAGGTTCTAGGCGCTACAGTCGGGAACCGCGCGACCGCTACGGTCGCAGGTTCGAATCCTGCCTCGGGCATGGATGTGTCTGATGTAATTAGGTTAGTTAGGTTTAAGTAGTTCTAAGTTCTAGTGGACTGATGGCCTCAGAAGGTAAGTCCCATAGTGCTCAGAGCCATTTGAACCATTTACGAAGTATACAAGTATTTACGAACAGTAGAAGCAGGATTGCAGCGAACTGATCCCTTAACCAAGTGCAACATATGACACGTCCCCTTTGAACAATTAAACGTGACTGTGCTTAACCTGACACACAATATTTTTTAGCGCAACGCAATCTGACTTTCAAAATTCCCTACATAAGAATGGCCCTGACTAACATTAAACTATACCTTTCACAAATCACTTACCTCACAAAAATCTTCGCTGCTCAAGCTACTGCAATACAGCGAGCGCCACTACTGCCAGCTAAATAAAAGATTCAAACTACTGAAGGCACTAACTACTGATAGGGATAGTTAGCAAATGAAAGATATTAATAGAGAGCAAACAATGTATTTACCTTGATATCGTCATATATAAATATAGCAGTTCATGACAAATTTCAAAACTCCGCCATCTCTCTCCCCACATCCACCACTGCTGGCGGCTCACCTCCAACTGCGCAACGCTACGCGCTGTTAACATCCAGCTGCCCCTCTACAATGGCAGACAACAATGCAAACTAGCCACAGACTGCACACAGCACAGCCAGTGATTTCATTTTCATATAGAGAGCGCTACGTGGTGGCGGCGTTACCAATATAAGAACCTAAACAGCCTACTTACATAAAGAAAACATAAACAGCCTACTTACATAGCCCCCATGCTCCCCACAAAAAATTTTTACAAATGGTGTTGGGCACTGGCCAATACAGATTTGACAAAAATTTTTCACAATTACAGTAACAAAAATATAAAATGCACACACTTATTGATACAATGTTGGTCAAAAGCTAAAATTTTCTCACAGTCCATAAAGATAGTCCTGATCATTCATCATAATAGTAATTACAGTTTCTCATTAGTAAAAGAAATTGAACACAGAAGTAGTGGATTTCCATACAGTCTTGAAGAAGTAGTGTTGTCCTTCCAACGGAAAGACAGTGCTGACTCTTGACATGCTGACAGGTAATGGGCCACAATGGAGCAAACCCACAGCAGAGTCATTCGATGTTTTGAAGAATATTGGTAGGTAGGTCATCACAGAGCAGACCCACTGGAGTCCTGGTAGAGATTGTGGTATTGGTGGGCCACCAGAGGTGCAGACCCACTGCAGTCCTTGTAGAAATAATGGTATTGATGGATCATCAAAGATGTAGACCCACTGTAGTCCTTGTAGAGATAGCCAACAGCCATCTGTTGTGACTGTGCAGGTGCACAATCACCATTGAAGAGTCTTGCGGATAGTATAGCAAGTCAATAACCACCACTTGTGCACTCACAAAGTTTTTGGAATTGTCTTTAGAACCAGCAATGCTGTTATCCAGTCCCTTGCTGAATTATTAACACACGTGCAAACACTAACAGTCCCAACTTCTCTCATATTCTCCATATACTATGACCAACAGAAACGTGTGCAGTGAAAACAAGTTAATAATATCATGAACTGGTGACAATTACAATTTTATAACATAAGAATACAATAAAGGTACAAAATACATCATTAAAAATAACAATACAGATAACATTTGTAGTACAGGCTTTACAAAAGAATAGAAATAGACATATACGTCAGTGTTACAGGAATTATGACATGAGTACATACATAAAAGATCAGAATAACTTTCGAAACATCAACTTCACACATGAGCATTAACACAAAACAGAATAAATAATGTCTAAACATCTTTACAAAGTAAATAACATATTATTAATGCCAATTATATTTGAGGATAACAGTATTCCTCATCATAGTGAATGTAGCTTAATATTAAAAGAAGAAAAAATTCTATGAAACTACACAGACACAGGAAGAAAACAACTACACAAGGGTACACAAACACATAGTGGGATAACACCAATAGGAAAGGATAGGGTTCGTTTTCAGTGTAACATTTGGTACTGCAGTCCAACCCAAAACTTCATATATCTTTCCTCTTATTTCATCCTTTGTTTCCACCAAAAAAATTCTATCTAAGCATGCTTTCTGTATTTATATGTTCACACATTTCTCACCTCAACATTTATTTCCAAGAAAATCCTACCTAAATCTATTTTCTGTACTTTTTTTTTGTATAACTTCTCAATGCATTCTTTACCTATTCTCCATAGTCAGTTTCTTATATAGTCTACCCCCTCTTAAGCTAACTTAAATCTACTGAGCTCAGATGCTAAACTAAGGGACGAGGCAATGCAGCAGCACATAAAACAATTAATATAAACAGCAATGAAAAAAATGGAAATTTGCAAAGCAAGCTACAGTAAATCTAAATTACCAAGCAATGCAACATTACAACTAATATGAGCCAATGTGCAGCAACAAAAAAATAAATCTGGCTTAGCAGAGTAACACAAATTAAAGTTCAGTAGCACTATGCCTGGCAAACAGCAGCAGCAAATATAAAAAATATAAAACTTATATCTATACATGACAAAGCTCAAGCAGAAAAAATATTACAGTAAAAACAACAATGCAGACAAGGGAAATGTATATTCACATCTTAATGCCTAAGTAATTAAAGTGGTGCACCACAACAACTTATTGTAAAAAAAATATTACCATGTACTTGAAAAGAAAATTATGTGTTACTGTTACTAGTTCCTTCTTACTGTTCTTTCCTTTCCAAGTGCTCCTTTTTTAAAGAATGTGAATCATAAAATAATTATTTAATAGATCTGTTGACAGAAAATATTTATATTAGTACATCTATAAAATTTTATTTTGACCAATGCTGCAGTGCAGCTAGAAACTAGATATCAAATGAAATAAGCAACTATGTACAAAGCAAAGCATAAGAACATCGTTCAATAGTCATGTGGCATTTCATAAGTAGTAAAAAAATCTCTCATCTAGAAAGACAGTAGTCATAGTCAGGTGTGTAGACAAACTATTTCTTGTCATTTCATTAGGCATTTCAGTAAATATCAGAAAGTACGATATGTTTCCAAGTAATCAGCGTGTCGGATTTGCGATGCTTTCTCTAAAGGAATGACAATGGCCAGGATAATGGCCTCCCTTTTTTTTTCTTCCTGTGCTCTGAAAGGCACGCGCTAATGGCTTTTTCTCCAGGCGTCTGACACAGCTGGGTGCCCACGACGCATTACGTGCAGGTGGTCACTTAATTTTCTTACGGAAATATTTACGACAGCAGTTTCCGCTACAGTGACAGTCTCACATAAAAATATTTCACAGGTCAAGAATTTGCGTTACAAATCTGTAGAAACAAAATGCTATTGATATAACAGTGTCCAAAAAATTTTCGTCTGCATTGTAATACATTCACGCATATACACACACATTTCATAACTCTTAAAGTACGTTTCTTGGTTTCCAACATCCTTTTCATAAATCAGAGTCCCTAACCTCTATTCATTATTCCTTACCTCATTATACATATACATATTCGTCGACACTTCTTCAATATTTCATCATGAGAAATACGTAGCATAATAAACATTCCTCAACAACATAATACACATCGTCGTCGTAATAATAACATCATAACACCTCAGTCAAATCTCAAAAACGTCGTAGCTTTCTGCAATAATTTCAAACCCTAAAAGAAATTCTCTGCTCATTTCAATAGTGTCATCTACCTCAAACGTACTTTAAAATCATGCTCCCTTACCAAATATATCATTCAAAGCTCTCATAGTATCACAATGGTTCCGAAAAAATATGAGCATTTCACAAAGTACAGACAAAATACAGTTTCAAAAGTGTGAAGTTATCCAACTGTGTAATTACGTAAACATCTGTCACTGATATAGTAAAATAAATGTTTGTCTCTCTCAGTTAAATGATCAGATAGCTGTGTAATTTGTGTGTTAGAGAAATATGGTACCGATGTGTAAAGTTGTATAAGCAAATACCATATTAGCTAGGGTTCCTTGTGGTTGCCACACACATGGTACACAAAGTAGGAGTGTACCCCCCTGAGGATTAATGTAATTATACCCTCAGGTGTTACAGATTACACCAATGGAATGAAATGTATCACGGAAAACTTTCTTTGTAATTAAAAAAAAATCTTTAAAAATAAGTATAAGTATCTTTAAAAATAAGTATAAGATTAATCACTCAAATGCGTTTACTGTAGCGCTAAACTGTGCATCTTGTCGCAACATAATCTCTGTGGAAGTGTCGTAGTTATCGTCCTCCGAAAGCTAAGTTCTGCAGAAGTCAATGTACTTACCATATGATAAACAAAAGTGAAATGCTTTGCGTATAAATGTCTTAGTTATTACGCTTATTGCCGTGATGAAGAAAGTACTGTACTGTAACGTATTGTTGTGCTACGGAAAAGGCAGTCTCATTGTAGCTATACTACAAAAGTTACTACTAAAACCTGTTTTACTTTCGAGAATAAAACAGAAAACTGTGCAGATATAAAACAGAAACACTGCAAAAGCAACATTGTAAATTTTCACTCATTAGTAGCGACGTGATAAAACCGTGTAGTTGTCACATAAACTAACCACTGTGTCGTCTGGTATCTCACAGAAAGTACTTTAAACCCAGAATGTATTTTCAAGTAAACCAAAATGTTGCATTAAAATCTCATTAGCAGTACTGGTAAATGTTCTAAGTATGTGAGCCTTATAGTCGTTACGTAATCGTGCAACTAACAAGCAAGAATGTACAAATACAACACTGTGTCGTCTGTTCACTATAACAATGCATTCGTAATTTCTGTTTAAAAATGTTCCCTAGGTTCTAGACTGGATATTTAACTTCAAACATAGTTGTATGTTAACAGTTTCTTAAGTCTGACACAGCATACTAGTAATGTAAAGTGAAAAGTGATACGGCAAAGACAAAGTTAAAAAGCAGATTATCTTTCAATAAACGGTTTTACATGTGAAATGTGGTGTAAACCTTTACTCTTCCTAGTACGCAGAGTTTCAACTTCAACGCAATTATCATGTGGTATACGTCGGATTCTGTAAGGTCCATTGTAAACTAGAAAGAATTTGTGACTCAAGTGTTTCTTCTTATGTGACAATGAATGAGCTTTAATGAGAACTTTCTGACCAATATACAATTTCTTTGCATTTGCTTTACCGTGTAGTTTTCTCCTTTTGTCTGCTGCAGATTTTATATTTTTAAGAGCCAAATCAATTATGTCTTTGTGTCGAAGTTTACGTGTATTTGGGAAAGGTACAAGCTCTCTGACTCTGTTCGGTGGTTCTTCATTCTTTAGTACAAGAGTAGGTGGTAAAGCAGTGGAATCATGAGGCATTTCATTCAGCACATTTTGAAATAAGTGTAAATATCTGTCCCAATGCTGATGCTTTCTGTGACAATAAAGTCTGCAAAGCTTATTGATTTCTTTCATAATCCATTCAGACGGGTTACAATGTGGTGAGTACAATAAAATAAAAACAGGCTTGATTTTATGATTCCGAAGCATGCGTGACCAAACAGCAGATCTGAATTGAGGTCCGTTATCTGAAATGACTTTGCTAACGTGTCCAACTTCACGTAAGAAATTTTTAACAAAGGCGTTGGATACAGATCGTCCAGTGGCTTTACGTAACGGAGTGAAAGAAACAAATTTTGAAGTAAGTTCAACGGCGACTAAAACGTACGAAAATCCATTAGATGTTCTGACAAGCGGTCCCAAGAGATCAACAGCAGCAAATTCTTTTAATTTAGAAGGAATAATAGGAAATAACGGAGCACGATGTGAGACAGTAGATGGTTTCGCCTTTTGACAAAGTTTACAAATAGACAAGACTCTTCGAATTCTCTTTTCCATATTGTTAAAATAACAAGTCGTTCGAAGAATATGATAACATTTTCGTGGACCAAAATGTGCGTAGCTGAAATGAATGTACCAAATGAGCTTATTAACAAAATCGTCTGGAATGCAAAGTACCCATAGCTTGTCATCAACAGTGCAGCGTTTGAAGAGTATGTTGTTTCTAACCAGGTAATAATGCCGAATCTGTGTGTGTGTCTTTTCATGCCATTTGCTCTTGATGTCTTTCCAAATCGGATCTTTATCTTGTTCATGAGCAATGTCCTTTAAAGATGTGGTGATGAAGTTTTCAAAGGCGACTTTCTGAATGTAAAGAATACTGAAATTTTTCTCGAGGTTGCCTTCCGTGTTACTTTTCTCAAGCCCAGCCGGTGCGCGTGACAGTGCGTCCGCAACAATGTTCTCCTTGCCGGGAATGTAGACTATTGTGAAGCGGAATTCTTGCAGAAACAATGCCCAACGTTTTAACCTGTCATGATTTAATTTTGAAGACATAAGAAATTGTAATGCACGATGATCACTGTATACTTTTACGTGCTTACCAGACAGAAAGAAACGGAATTTGTTAAATGCCCAAACGATAGCCAAAGCTTCTAATTCAGTAACGGAATAATTTTTTTCAGATTTTGTTAGCACTCGGCTAGCAAAAGCAATGGTTTTCTGAACAGTAGTGTCATTTTCTATGGCTTCTTGAAATAAATGGGCACCAAGACCGACTTTAGAAGAATTCGTGCTAAGGCAGAAATCTTGTGACAGATCGGGATGAGGTAGTATTGGCGCGTTAAGTAGCGATTCTTTCAAAGAATTGAATTCCAACTGTGCTTGTTCGTCCCAGTTCCAAATAGTATTTTTTCCAGTGAGAGAACAAAGTTTTGGTGTAACAAGAATTTGCATATTCAGAAAACGACGGTAAAAATTTACGAGACCTAGAAAACTGCGGACTTGTTTTTTTGTAGATGGAACTGGAATGGCTCTGATTGCTTCTAACTTTTCAGGATCCGGCTGAATGCCTTCAGAAGAAATAATATGTCCCAAAAACTTCACTTTTGTCCTACCGAATTCAGACTTTTCCAAGTTAACTGTAATTCCAGATTCTGCAAAAATATGTAACACGCTGTTGAGGATGCGATTGTGTTGTTCCCATGAGGCTTCTGCTATCAGAATATCGTCTACATATAAGGTGATGTGACGTTTTAAGAATTCAGGTAATATGGAATTTAGCCCGCGAATGAATGCTGCTGAAGAAATGTTCAAACCAAAAGGAAGTTTCCGAAACTGATAACAAACGCCGAAACAAAGGAAAGCTGTGTATTTTCTACATTCTGGATGAAGTTCGATCTGATAAAAGCTGGATCTGAGATCAATGGAAGACAACACTTTTACACCATTAAAATTTTGAAGAAGTTCTTCCATCGTCTGCGGCCTGTCTGTTTCAGGAATAATGCTAGTATTGATTTGTCTCGAATCTAAGACAAGCCTGATCGATCCATTTTTCTTCTCAACAACATGTAACGGATTGTTGTATGAGCTTACTGCAGGCTCAATAATGCCCTCGTCAAACATAGATTGTATTTCTGTTCTAACACGGTCCCTATAATGTGCTGGAACTACGTATGGTCTAACACAAAATTTAGTATGCTCACGAACAAGAAATTGGTATTGAAATCCCTTGATTGTTCCTGTTTTGTGAGTAAAAACTGTGGAATGTGCTTGTAAAATCTCAAAAAGGTCCTGCCTATCAGTGTCATTACAATTCTCAATTGTTTGAATTTTATTCTGAATTGACTTATTAGTGTCAAATGCGCCGTCGATATCATCCCTGTCAGTACTTGCAGAATGATTGTTAGCGTCAAGTTCCGTCGAAAATTCCGAACTGTTGTCTAACAGGAGGTAAAGCCGATTAATTTCTTCGTCATGGTTTGAGAGCCAATCTTCAAATTTCAAAGCTACTGACTTACCTTCTTTTTCTAAAGTTATTTCAGCATCGTGAAAGTTTAAGATTGCTTTGTATTCATTCAAAAAGTCTACTCCCAGTATAATTTCCGTCGACAATAATGGAACAATAAGAAAGTTCATAGAGAAGCTGTGGCTTTAACAAAAGAATTCTAAGTTGGTTTGTTGGCGTACATCTACACTTTTTCCAAAGATTGCACCTTGTAATTTAATCTTACGTAACGGAAGTGTGGGGCAATCGTTCGATTTGTTGCATTTGCTAAAGGCTGTTTCACTGATTACTGAAATGGGACTGCCAGAGTCAAGTACTGCCGTAAATTTTACGTCATTTACTGTAATGTGAATCACAGGATATGCAATGTTGTTATGTTTTACGTCGTGTTCTTGGAGTAAGATGTCCCTAATGTCTTCAATTTTTACGTAATTACTAGCTACGGCAGCTGCGTCGTCAGTTTCATAAGTACGTTTTGTGGCAGCCAGCGTTGTGAGTCATTGCCTATGGTCTCTTTGTTGGCGCGCGTCGTTATTGGGATTTGGAGACCTAACTTCTACAAATTCACCGTGACGAGAAGGCCCTGATCTGTTTGAATCCCGCCAGTTCTGATGCAGTTCAGGTCTGTCGTTACGATCACATCGTCTGTCGTCATGTCGGTAGTTCCTGTAGTTTCTTTCTTGTCGGTTAAGTGGTGGAGAATTTCTCCCTGAATCGTAACTGCGCGCTGGACCGTTGCGTCTAAAGTTATTCTGTCTCCCGTAATAATAATTATTTTCGTTCCCATATTGTCTGTTTCTCTGATTGTCTCTGTGATAGTCACTACCGCGGAGAGGTGATCTTTCCCTGTAATTATTACTACTCTGCCAACGGTTGTCGTACGGGTGGTGTCTATTTTGGTCACGATTTGCGTTGTAAGAATAGACCTGTCATGTCCAGTTATTGTTTCCGTCGTCACGGAATTGTGACGTTTGTGACCTGAAGTGATTGTTTTCCTGTTTTCGCATCCGGCGACTGTCTGTGTCAATTTCTAATTCTTGTAGGAGTCCCTGAAAAGCTTCAATGTCGTCTTTGCAACGTCCTGCTAAAATAATATGCCGTAAATGTTCAGGTAATTTGATTAAGCAAATGCGGATGAGTTCTGAGGGGCTGTATGGGTTTGTCAGGTACTGATTCTTGTGCAACATGTCTTCAAAATATTTCACAAGACTGGAGAATTCAGATTGTTCGAAATGTTTCATCATTATTATGCCTGTTTTACGCGGTCTTGTGTGGCTTGAGACCAATATGCTGAGAGGAAGGCATGGTAAAATTCTCCTTCACTGTGGCAATCGTGAATGACCGATCGCATTCTTACAGCTGGTTCATTCTCTAAGTAGCCACACATAAATTCTAATCTGTGTTCCAACGACCAGTTGGGAGGAAAACAATGAGAGAATTGATGGAGCCATGCTTGTGGATGAATGTCGTTGCCAGAATTTTTAAATGTTTTGAATTTACGTGTAGTCATGAACAGCTTATAGTCAAAGTCATCGTGTCGGCGAGTAGCATATCGGTCATTGTTACGTCGTGTCGGCGGTTCCATCTCAAAATTCGGTCCACCTTGCCAATTCCTTTCATAATTACCGAAATGCCCTGTGTTATTATTTTGTTGCTTTTCCGTATTTCTATGTCCCTCTTTCCGTACTGGAGCGCGAGTGTCCTCTGAAATACGTAATTCTTGTATTACCTGTGTCAGCTGATCTTGTACTTCCCGGATTTCTCTTTGGTGTTGTGTATTAATTTGATTCTGATTTTGTTTGACTTTCCTAATTTGTTCGTACTCTTCTGTGTCATTAAAGACTACCGGTCTTGCGTCAATCAGATTATCATCTACCTTCGTAGATAAATTAGTGAACTGATCCGAAAGTTCGGCTACTTTCTCCGATAGTGAACACATTTCCTCAGTGTGTTTTTCTGAACCAAGTTTCAGAGTGTCCATTTGTGTTGAAATCGAATCTACTGTGTCCTTTAAGTTTTCTTGAGTTTTTGCAAGTTGCGTAACCGAATCGGTAGATGCAACTGAGTCAATTTTAGCCGACAAGGTCTCATGATTTTCATGAACAATCGTTTGCAGTTCTTTTATGGCTGCTTCGTGATTCTGTAATGCATTTTCATGCCGCGAAAAAATAGGTTGAAAATGCTCACAAATTTGTGTTTTTACGTCATTGCAGACTTTTTGACATTTCGATTCAATGTTATGTAACTCAGTAGTTAAATCTTCACGTGTTTGTTCAAGCGTGGTGTGAAGATTTTGTTCCATTGCGTCTAACTGTTGTTGTGTTTGTCTCTGGTGTTGTTCCATTGTGTCTAACTTTTGAAGCTTTTGCTGTGTTTGTCTCTGATTTTGTTCCATTGTGTCTAACTTTTGAAGCTTTTGCTGTGTTTGTCTCTGATTTTGTTCCATTGTGTCTAACTTTTGAAGCCTTTGCTGTGTTTGTCCCATTTGTTGTATTAACTGTAATAACAATGCATTGGTGTCTGAAACATGTTCCTCAGTGCTTTTCGGCAGTGAATTTGCACCGGAAACATTCACATTTTGACAAGCAGAAAATGTGTCTTGACTTATTTGAGAAAACGGTGAGGATCCAAAACCTGAATCTACAGTATTTGCGAAATCGTGTCGTGTCATTTCGGCTTCCTGAGGCGAGCTATTGCCGACCGATCGATCGATAATGCTTCCCTCTTCACTAATTGTTTCACTGTCCACGCCATTGTTTGCCGCCCGCTCCATTTCCCTATGCACAATTATCAAATTACTACTTTGAACATCAGTTAATTCATTACTCGGTGGCGCTAACATACTGCTTTCATTTTCACTGTCATTTCTCAGTTTACTTTGGAGCCTACTATTACGTTTTTCACACGCCATTATTGTCACAGTATTTCACACGACAACACAGAAAAGCACAATTTGAAGAGCAAAAATAAGAGAACACATTAACATAACACTGAAAATAATATCTAGTTAATTGCAGCTGCGAAATACTTGGTGCAAATCTACATGCATGCGACAACTGTTTTACTGTACAACAATGAAAGACTGCAACTACAAAGGAGATTTTCTCTACAATTACGCGCTAGCAATAAACAAAATCTACACTAATTACACAAACTACAAAAAAAATCAGAAGATTCCAGTGAGGTATCCTAGGCTAAGGGTCGACATATGACACGTCCCCTTTGAACAATTATACGTGACTGTGCTTAACCTGGCACACAATATTTTTTAGCGCAACGCAATCTGACTTTCAAAATTCCCTACATAAGAATGGCCCTGACTAACATTAAACTATACCTTTCACAAATCACTTACCTCACAAAAATCTTCGCTGCTCAAGCTACTGCAATACAGCGAGCGCCACTACTGCCAGCTAAATAAAAGATTCAAACTACTGAAGGCACTAACTACTGATAGGGATAGTTAGCAAATGAAAGATATTAATAGAGAGCAAACAATGTATTTACCTTGATATCATCATATATAAATATAGCAGTTCATGACAAATTTCAAAACTCCGCCATCTCTCTCCCCACATCCACCACTGCTGGCGGCTCACCTCCAACTGCGCAACGCTACGCGCTGTTAACATCCAGCTGCCCCTCTACAATGGCAGACAACAATGCAAACTAGCCACAGACTGCACACAGCACAGCCAGTGATTTCATTTTCATATAGAGAGCGCTACGTGGCGGCGGCGTTACCAATATAAGAACCTAAACAGCCTACTTACATAAAGAAAACATAAACAGCCTACTTACACATAGAGTACCTGTGTAATGAGTCATTCCAGCTGCATAGCCGAGGGTAATATTTGTTAAGCAATTCATTACAGAATTAATGTAATACCCACACGATGATATCTGTAGTCATACAGCATCATTAGCAGCCCGTTAGGGAGTACAACGTTCGTTAAATCGGATTAAGCTGAGGCCAAATAAAGAGAAGCGACGACTCCACAACACTATCTTTACTTAAGTAGGTAGTCAGCGCTAAATTATGCGTGCCACCATTAACGTTACTGTAAGCAGTTTGACAGCATAACACCACCACAACTACTGACAACCTGAGCCATAACATCACGCAGTTGTAACTCGCAGTGATTACAAGTTGCTGATGTTTATCAAGAATAGCGGAAAGCGCCTCTGAAGTTCCATTTGCATTACGCCTAGGACGGAGAGAATCCTAAATAACAGTAATAGGTAACCCAGCGAAGAGAAGAGTCGTAGTTCTTGCAGTTTCATATTAATGCCGTTCCCGATAGTTTCACACTAACGGGTTCTTTTGGCTATCGGAATACTCATACGTGAATTACAAAAGTGTAATTGCTAGAACGCTCAACTACCTTAATAACACCTCGTTCTGGATTGAATACGACTCGGAAAGCGACGTTAATTTGACGTTTCCATCCATCTCCTGATGTCTTACTGAATGAAGTCTGAAGTGCACGCACAGATGTGTTGCCTGCCGCATGGATTCTGTGAAGTTAAAAAAAAATGGTTCTGAGCGCTATGGGAATTAACATCTTAGGTCATCAGTCCCCTAGAACTTAGAACTAATTAAACCTAACTAACCTAAGGACATCACACACATCCATGCCCGAGGCAGGATTCGAACCTGCGACCGTAGCAGTCGCGCAGTTCCGGACTGAGCGCCTAGAACCGCGAGGTCACCGCGGCCGGTGATTCTGTGAAGTGTTGTGGCAGCTGGCAGTCATTGCTGATTAAAGACATTTGCAAATATCCCTGCTGCTTTAGGGGAAATCGTCTTTGTTGCATTTTTTCCATACCGTAATTAGCACAATAACATAAGGCTTGTTCTGCTGAAGAACTTGATGCCCACAAGTCCTTAAATAAGAATCTCCTAGCGGGAGTAATGCATGAAAGGAGACAGACTGTTGGACAAAAGAATGGACAGCTCCCTGCTTTTTGCGTTTCCGATAGCGCCTACAATAAGAATCTGGTGTCATATTACGCTTCACAACCTTAAACTGTTTATTTTTTACTTTATACTAATACAAAAGTTATGATATGTGAAAAGGAAATGACTGACATTCTTCTCAGGAACTTTAGTTTTTCGTGTTTATTTTCTCACTTCGTACTAAAACAAGGGCGTTAATATGAGAAGAGGAAATGAAATATACGCTTCCAAGACATAATATTTCCCTGTCTGATACTACTGCATACATGAAAGCCCTGCAGTTAATTTTTGTATGTTGGATAAATTTTGATATCACCTCACATTCCTTTGTGAGAAGGTTTCTATTTTCTTGGGATTCAAATAGAGTGGACATTTCATCACTGGTTAATATTCTGATGACTAAAGACATGATACCCGTGCAATTGCTCCATGGCACCTGTGAGTAGAGTCTCACGTTGGTTTTTATAAGAACACGCAGGCAGTGATATCCGCTCACTGCAGTCGGAGCCAAGGTGATTTCTTTCTGTTTAGGGCGAAGCGTCTGCTGCAGGGTCCACGCTCAGCCAACATAAACAAATCGCGGCGGCATTGGGCACTGCTAATCGCTGCACTTGTCGCGAGCCTCGACAACAAGAGCGCACTGTGTCTGCTAACGATACTGTGGAGTTAATACATCTTACTTAACGTAATATGCAGGTCGTGGGTTGGGTAAAAATTCAGTTTGTAACTTCCCATTGCATTAAAATACTTTACAGTCATATTTGACGCAATATTTATTGTTAGTTGTCTCTCTGATGTTAATAGTATTGATTCAGATTGTGCGTGAACCCCCCCCCCCTCCCCCCCCCCCCCCCCAAACAGTCATTTATTCCAGTGAGGGTGACAACTACTGTGTGTTGAACAACACATGCACCAGTCAATTCCTCAGTTGGCGTCGAGTGGATGAGATTTTTCAATTTCCTTGCATTGCAAGAATTGTAAGGAGGAGACTGAAAGTAAACGAATTTGTATCTAAAGAGCTGCGACAAAGCAAAGCTTCACCGACTATCAGGTAATTATCCACATGGGTTTTGTGGACGAGTATACTTTTAGTAACCAACCCACCCATAATCTTTGCGTAAGATTTCTCGAAGGCGTAGGGGCATTGATTTCATTAAGTCGTCGGCAGTGTAGCGTGATGGTTTACTTCCCACCATACGTTTTCTATATTCGTCTAAAGGTCGCTTGCATTTGTAGGTCCACATGGCAATGACCTTGTTACCTCTGCCCACATATACTCTATGTGGTTGATATTCGGTGATCGTGGAACAAACGGCAACAGCTTTGAAACTTCCTGGAAGAACAAAACTGTTTCATATCAGCGCACACTCCGCTGCAGAGTGAAAATCTCATTCTGGAAACATCCCCCAGGCTGTGGCTAAGCCATGTCTCCGCAATATCCTTTCTTTCAGGAGTGCTAGTTCTGCAAGGTTCGCAGGAGAGCTTCTGTTAAGTTTGGAAGGTAGGAGACGAGGTACTGGCAGAAGTAAAGCTGTGAGGACGGGGCGTGAGTCGTGCTTGGGTAGCTCAGATGGTAGAACACTTGCCCGCGAAAGGCAAAGGTCCCGAGTTCGAGTCTCGGTCCGGCACACAGTTTTGATCTGCCAGAATGTTTCATATCAGCGCACAATCCGCTGCAGAGTGAAAATCTCATTCTGGAGGCAACAGCTTTATCCTCTCTTGGCCCTGAAACCAATCTCACACTGCTCTGCTATGATGCATGTGGCTCTGCTCCTGTAAATAAACTGTTATTTTGTTCGTTCATATATTTATATTTAAATAATATTAGTAATAAGCACATTGTATCATTATTTTCCACAGTGTTTAAGAATTCAGGCCCTGTCGTAAATAAGTGATCTAGATTCAACCGTCCGATTAAGAATGTGGTTTACCCAGTCTATCGAATGATGAGAGTCGTATTCGGATAACCACATTAAGCCTGACTGGCTGAATCCGATTAGAACGATCTGGTATCGAAATGAAATTACAGAAATCGGATAATTTGAACGTCTGTATTGCAACAATGCTACGCACATAAATTCCTATGATGGAGTAACAGGTAGCAACTGCCTAAGAAAAAGTGAGAAATACACTCCTGGAAATTGAAATAAGAACACCGTGAATTCATTGTCCCAGGAAGGGGAAACTTTATTGACACATTCCTGGGGTCAGATACATCACATGATCACACTGACAGAACCACAGGCACATAGACACAGGCAACAGAGCATGCACAATGTCGGCACTAGTACAGTGTATATCCACCTTTCGCAGCAATGCAAGCTGCTATTCTCCCATGGAGACGATCGTAGAGATGCTGGATGTAGTCCTGTGGAACGGCTTGCCATGCCATTTCCACCTGGCGCCTCAGTTGGACCAGCGTTCGTGCTGGACGTGCAGACCGCGTGAGACGACGCTTCATCCAGTCCCAAACATGCTCAATGGGGGACAGATCCGGAGATCTTGCTGGCCAGGGTAGTTGACTTACACCTTCTAGAGCACGTTGGGTGGCACGGGATACATGCGGACGTGCATTGTCCTGTTGGAACAGCAAGTTCCCTTGCCGGTCTAGGAATGGTAGAACGATGGGTTCGATGACGGTTTGGATGTACCGTGCACTATTCAGTGTCCCCTCGATGATCACCAGTGGTGTACGACCAGTGTAGGAGATCGCTCCCCACAACATGATGCCGGGTGTTGGCCCTGTGTGCCTCGGTCGTATGCAGTCCTGATTGTGGCGCTCACCTGCACGGCGCCAAACACGCATACGACCATCATTGGCACCAAGGCAGAAGCGACTCTCATCGCTGAAGACGACACGTCTCCATTCGTCCCTCCATTCACGCCTGTCGCGACACCACTGGAGGCGGGCTGCACGATGTTGGGGCGTGAGCGGAAGACAGCCTAACGGTGTGCGGGACCGTAGTCCAGCTTCATGGAGACGGTTGCGAATGGTCCTCGCCGATACCCCAGGAGCAACAGTGTCCCTAATTTGCTGGGAAGTGGCGGTGCGGTCCCCTACGGCACTGCGTAGGATCCTGCGGTCTTGGCGTGCATCCGTGCGTCGCTGCGGTCCGGTCCCAGGTCGACGGGCACGTGCACCGTCCGCCGACCACTGGCGACAACATCGATGTACTGTGGAGACCTCACGCCCCACGTGTTGAGCAATTCGGCGGTACGTCCACCCGGCCTCCCGCATGCCCACTATATGCCCTCGCTCAAAGTCCGTCAACTGCACATACGGTTCACGTCCACGCTGTCGCGGCATGCTACCAGTGTTAAAGACTGCGATGGAGCTCCGTATGCCACGGCAAACTGGCTGACACTGACGGCGGCGGTGCACAAATGCTGCGCAGCTAGCGCCATTCGACGGCCAACACCGCGGTTCCTGGTGTGTCCGCTGTGCCGTGCGTGTGATCATTGCTTGTACAGCCCTCTCGCAGTGTCCGGAGCAAGTATGGTGGGTCTGACACACCGGTGTCAATGTGTTCTTTTTTCCATTTCCAGGAGTGTATGTCTACTAGCAGCCATGTAACGTAATTATAACCCATATTTATGTGATGGAAATACTGAATCGAACAATACACATCTATTTCAGTGGTGGGAAATGCACCATATCGGATTTGCTGATGACATAATGACAATAATAATAATAATAATAATAATAATAATAAAAATTCCGTGGGTCCGAAAGGGGAAACCCTCCCCCGTGTTGCTGGTACCGAGGAAATCAAATACTTTAGGTGAACCAAATACTAACACCATCCTGAACGCCTACTCAATCCGTTGAACCCAAAATCCACGCACGTCTGAGTGAAAATCACCGCTACTCTGGTCACCGTCTGTTAGCTCAATGAGCTCGTCTGAAAATATTTGCTTCAAAAGGCTTCAGCACCCTCTGGTCCTGTCCGGTCCTGGTATCACCCAGGCCAAACCAATGAAACACAAGCAAGTCAATTTTACTTCAGGTGGTACACAACCCGGCTGTCGACAGGCGGCAGTTGGATTTTCGGATTCTGGGGAGCCCAGGTTAGCACGGCAGAGAATATCGAAGATCTCTGGTAAATTTACCTACAAGCAAAAAACATGCATTTGAAAACTACACGCCGCGGGGAATTAGCCGAGCGGTCTGAGGTGCAGCAGTCATGGACTGTTCGGCTCGTCCCGGCGGAGGTTCTAGTCCTCCCTCGGGCATGGATGTGTGTGTGTTTGTCCTTAGGATAATTTAGGTTAAGTACTGTGTAAGCTTAGGGACTGTTGACCTTAGCAGTTAAGTCCCATAAGATTTCACACACATAAGAACTTTTTTTTGTAACTAAAAATCGATACATTGATCCAAATATGAAACCTAAATAATCTCACATAACAAATCTACCGACAAAAAATTCTCATCATTGCTCTTCACGAACCACGACTAACTGACAATAAAACATTGCATTACGGAAACCATTGCATATTCAAGAGCAAAATGCAACAAAAGGTACTGAAAGGCGTACCAATCCTGGGCATGGCATTTCTCGAACACAGATCTATCATCAATTCTGTCAAAGAAATCATACCCATCAACAATCGACTTATGGCTATGCTCATTCACAGCTCCAGTAAAAAATAAACAGTCATCAATGCACATGGCCCCGCCAACATCGAATATAAGAAAAACATCAAAAATGTCGAAAAATTCTGGAACACACTCGAAAATACTACGAGCAAAATTCACGAAGATGACGTGAAAATGCTAATGGGAGACTTCAACTCTGTATTTGGGACAGAAAAAACCTGTAGAAAAATCATTGGTACAAATTCAACATACTGAAACGCTTAGACCAACGGCACACGTCTGACTGACATTTGCCAACAATTCAACCACAAAAGGATGTCTTCCCACTTTAGGAAAGAACCCGTTCCCAGGTAACATGCTTGGTTACCAGGTGCAAGTTGATTTCATTCGCCTTTCGAGACTCGCTGAAAGCCCGATTTTTAATTCTTTTGTAGCTGAGCTACAAGCAGGCAGATACAAACTCAATAAAGGAATCGTAAGATAACGCTTGAGCAAAATTCGTCTTGCTACTTGCAGTAACCCTTAGTGTCAAAGCGAAATCCTTACGGTACTGCCAATTTCATAATGCCACTTTTGTTTCCTGCCGAAATATTTGTTGTTGTTGTGAATACATAATTTTATCTATGAAATTCCACATAATACTTGTGAATGATACACGAAATGAAGTGATCTTTTCGAAGTCAAAAGTCGGTAATATCCTACTAATTCGTGCTAAAATAGGATCAATCGTCTTACAGACACTTAATGCATCGCTACAGTCTGGAACCGCGCTACCACTACGGTTGCAGGTTCGAATCCTGCCTCGGGCATGGATGTGTGTGATGTCTTCAGGTTAGTTCGGCTTAACTCGTTTTAAGTTCTAAGGGACTGATGGCCTCAGACGTTAAGTCCCATAGTGCTCAGAGACCTTTGAACCATTTTTGAACTTAATGCGTTATTAAGATAGACTGCCGTCGTGATGTTTCTGTAGTAAGCTGAATTTAATTTGTATTAGTAAAGTGAACATTTTAATTGCATTTTCCATTAGTTTACTAAACGCAACAGTAATCATCAAAGAGAAATTAATCAGCAGCAGAATTTTCTTTCACGATATCTGAAACAATCTGACAGTACTACAGTTGTTTACAAATTCTACGCCCGTAGAAACCTACTTGTTTTAACGATGTCATTAAACCATAGTAGTTTTAAGAGTATTTTCGTCTAGAAATGAATTGCCTTGACGGTTGATCGATCAAGAGTGGGAAAGGTATTATTTTACGAATATATGACGAGAGGGACAAGTGATTGAGAGAGGACTTCCCTATCAATACAAGTGTCTGAGAGACGACTTTCCTATCAATCTCCCGGATAGTTTTGTTTCTCAAATCAACAGATTGAGTTATCATGCAATAGCACAGGTGATGTAGTTTTGTTGCTCGACTTTATTACACTGCGACCGATAGGTGTATCAGTTGTTGGCAACAAATTCCAGCTGTGTTGCACACACCCCTTGGGGCAGAATTCGTAGTCCAAAACACACTTTTGGCGCTATCAAATGTAAAATATTATGTTCACACTACTCTTTGCTCTAGTCTCCGCCTTTTGGTGTGGCTCAGTCTTTCATTTCGTCTTAGGAAGTTAACGATAAAGGCATCATAACATGTCACCAGTGATAGTACTGCAAAGGAAGGCTCAATGAGCGACCTGATGAATTTCAATAATAGTCACTCCGTTGATTTTTGTTGTTTCGAATTAGAGCATGCAGTACTCCTAAACCAGACTTCTGAACTTTGCCTGTTGAATGCAAATGCCGCATGATAGTAAAATCGTAATCAGTCACATATATCAGTAGTCGAGACTTCCTTAATGTGGAAAATCATTCATGCCAGAACGATCTTTGTTGAAACAAGAATATCTTTTTCTGGCGTATTTTTCCCAAAAGCACTCGCTCCAAACACAGTTCAAATCTTTCTGCCTCCTCTACATTCACCCCTCTGTTATACCAAAGTAAATGTGTTGCAGATGTTACACCTTTTTCCACTTGTGACTCAATTTTACAATGCTTAACTGTAGTTCACGATTTTCAAGAATGCAAAATCCAATGCTTAACTGCAAGATGATAACTAGAACTTCAAATTCGAAAATGGCATTGATACATATACTGACAGCGTGGCGCCGCCTTCACATGGGCGGCGCCGGATTTCAGGCGGCGGGTGGCGTCTGGTCGGTGGTCGGTAGCAGCTGTAGCGCGAGGAAACGCCCGAGCGTAAGCTGTTATGATCGCGACGCAGCCACGAGCTGTCCTGCGGAATTGTTTCTGGAATACTTATTATTGCGGGTGGGTCGAATGTTAAGCGAATTGCCTTCAATGTTCAATCAGACTCATAACTTTAGACCGAAATGTGGTGAAAAAAAAAAAACAGTTGGACGCGAACATGGGACTCTAAGTGTAGAACGCACGACGATTACCGTAAAACCACGGGCTCACGCCATCCATATCATCTCGGTAGTAGACAACACTTCCTCCTAACACTTCCGCATCTTACAGTGTTGCCAGATTGTGCAGATAGCCGCACTTAAGAGTTGTCAGGGGCGGTCAGTTTTATTGGGCACCTTAAGTGAACGACTCGGACTTAGTCTTTGTGGCGGCCGGCCGGCGGTCAGTTTTTATGTCTAAAACTGTACAAAGCTTAAGTGATTTCCTCTGATTTCAAAAATGTGTGGTTTACTAACATTTGCATTATTTGTTTGATCTTGAAGGTGCTGTGAATAAAAGACTGTGCAAGAGCCACTCGCACTTTTAATTGAGAGTGGCAAACTGAAAAATTGCATTCTCTTGACTTCTCGCCATCACATTGCCATGCCGCTTCCACAGCTGAGTGCAAATAGGCGGTGACAAGCATCTAGCTTGTGTACGCGTAATTTTTTCCTTGTTTTGTAAGTTAAGATTCAGTTATGTACATCTGCCGTATGTTACTTCATTTTGTAGTTTTTGGTCTCTGTGATTTTCAGTGAGGTAAGGAACGCATCTCAGAGATAAGTACCTCCTACACTTTATTACTGACCAAAACTACTTACTTTAATACAGAATGCTAATTACAAGAGGAAGGTTTGACAATGGAATCCCCCGTTTCAGGAAAGTTAGCAAATATTTTCATGAAAAATACAGGAAAGAGTATTTCAGAAAGTGGGAACGGGAAATTGCAGCTGGAGATACATGGAAGACAGCCTCTGCTTGGTGGACGTACCAGGAGAAAAGATAGAACAACTGCAGACGGAGGTAAACACAAAGAACGTAAACTTCACTTTATAAAGAGAATAAGAAATCAAATAAACTTCCCGGATATATATATCTGAAAGAAAAATAATTAACACTCATTTAGTATTTGCAGCATCGCAATAGACATACTGCATCAATCACGAAACCAACCACAGTCTCAAAAGCAAGCAGACCACCGCCATTCGGGATTCCAGTGGTGTCAAGCGAGAGTTCATTAGAGGGCAGGGTCGAGGCCTGTTGTCATTTCTGATGAAAACTGTTTCTGCCTTGGTGCCAATGATGGCCGTATATTGGTTAGAAGGAGGCTAGTGGAGGGCCTGCAACCAACTTATCTGCGTGCTAGACACACTGGACCTACACCTGGAGTTATGGTCTGGAGTGCGATTTCGTATGACAACAGGAGCACTCTTGTGGTTATTCTGCGCACCCTGACTACCATTCCAGGGGATGTTTTCCAACAGGGTAACTGTTGCCCACATACAGCTGTTGTAAACCAGTATCCTCAACAGAGTGTCGACATCTTTCCTTGAGCTGCTCCATCACCAGGTCTGTCTCCAGTGGAGCTTATATGGGACATCATCGGACGATAACTCCAGTGTCATCCACAAACAGCATTAACTGTCCCTGTATTGACCGACCAAGTGCAACATGCATGACGCTCCATCCAATAGCCGGCCGAAGTGGCCGTGTGGTTAAAGGCGCTGCGTTCTGGAACCGCGAGACCGCTACGGTCGCAGGTTCGAATCCTGCCTCGGGCATGGATGTTTGTGATGTCCTTAGGTTAGTTAGGTTTAACTAGTTCTAAGTTCTAGGGGACTAATGACCTCAGCAGTTGAGTCCCATAGTGCTCAGAGCCATTCGAGCCATTTCAGTCCATCGAATAAACTGACATCCGGCGCCTGTACAACAAAATGCATGCACGTTTGCATGCTTGTATTCAACATTCTGGGGGCTACACCGGTTATTAATGTACCAGCATTTGGCATTTGCCATGGTTCATATCTCTTACATTAACCTGTGATCTTGCAATGTTGATTATTTGAACATATTACGTAGATAAATACATTTCTCGAAATTTCATTACTCTGCATTAATTAATTTTTAGTGTTGCGATTTTGTTTCCTTCAGTGTATAAAACAGCCAACATACTCGCTCATGATCACTAGTAAGGTGGCTTCAACTAAGTAATAATTTGTGCGCCCAAAAATTATTAAACACAGAAAGAAGTTCGCGTGCCGGAACATCAAAACAAAGTGCACGAGGTGTGAGTAGATCTACACAACATGAAAACCAAAATTCTGAAAGGATTGTGTTTGAACCCTTTCATTAATGCTACGTATGACTTTCGCCTTAGCAAGCTGGGCTTGTTTACTTCTCGATTCGGTACTCTGCCAGTCCAACACAGAGCCTCTGGAGGAGGAATGAGCGCCTGTCTCTATTTATTTATGTTATTCTGTGCTTGCACAGCCACACTTCTTTCCATCGATCCTGTATGAATGAAAAAATAACAAAAAGAGAGCAGTTCGAACCCCGCTCCGGCACAGCCAGACTATTTGGTAGTCTGATACGGTTTTGATGTGGTAGTTGCCAACTCACACTTCTGCTTATGCAATGCTGGTACCCAAGAGGGTAAACTAAAGTTTTTGCCTGCATTGAGCAGGTTAATTGGTGCCTGGACCCCTATCCAACGCCTGGGCCGAAACGTTAGAACTTAGAGAGACGTGTGCGACATTCGTTTTCTGGAAGCTGGACCTGTAAGGTGTGGAGGTCACTGATAAGTGCGCTCTTCATTTTTCGGACAAAGTTCCTTGGTCATTATGCAGCATTTTTCAGTTTCAAGCTCCAAATTGTAGACTTTAGTAGTGGTAATCTTAGGTTTTCGAAAACTGCGTAGATTATATTTCGTGTTGAAATGCGTCTGAAACCTCGTAATTTTAATTAGTTATCCTTGTGAAACACACTTTGCTACTGTGCTTTTACGTGGCCCCTTTGTTCTCTCTTAGAACGGTTATAAAATGATTGGGTGTGTTGTAATAAGCATGATGATATATAATTTACGTGCGAAATCTCCTAATTATAACTCTCTCCCTTTGTGAACCAGATCATTGCTATTTTGCGCCTCGTATGTGACCCGTTACTCTATCTCTAACTACGTTAGAACAATTCTCAACTGATTCCGTGTGTTATAGCAAGCATAATGATATGGAAAAGGCATGTGAAGCCTACATTTGAATAATTTTCTTTGTGGACGATACTTGAACTTTTGTCCATGACCCATCCACGTGGTGGTTACTTTATAGTTAGGTGTTCTGGACTCTGAATTTCTTGGATTTTCTTTCAGCAGTACATCAATGGGAAGTTCATTTCCTTTCAGTAACCGGCTAATGCAAATTTTCATGGTCGTTACCGAGACAGTGTTAGCAAATGTACTGTATTTCAGGATAACCACTATTAGGTCTCGCCAACAGCTCCTGTGTCCCTGCATCTGGTGCATGCGAAAGTTCAGTAATTTAGTGGGAATATACTGTGGACGTTTGAGTAAATGAATGTTTCCTTTTGAAATCCCTGTACAATTATCCCTTCCTCATCGTTACCAGAACTGTGCAACCTTAAATAATTCAAGTTTGATTGCTTAAATTCACCTTAAGGAATCGCTTTTGTCTTAAATATTTCTTGTGTATTGATTAATTAATCGAGAGAACGTAAGCTTGTACCATGACAAGTTTGATCTCTCTTAGAGTAATAAAATCGTGGAAATTAAATAAAACCAGTTTAGATGCTAATTACGAATCACTACTTTCCCCATCATGTCGTCCCTGCAAGCAATTTCAAATAGTTATTTGTTATGATAAAAGTGTAGTACAGATACAGGTAACCAGTATATAGAAGACCTATACATAGAAAATGTACTGTATATAGAAGACTGGTTACCTGTATATAGAAGACTCAGAGGACCTCGCATGTTTTGACTCCCAAGTCGCCGATGTGGCGCCAACTAAAGAGGACTTGTAGTACGGCGGCCGAACTCCCCCACATGGGGCCTCCCAGCCAACAATGCCATATGATCATTTCATTTTTACCTCGCATGTTTATGACGCCGCTTTCACCAACCCTTACATACTTGTGACTATTTATGCAGATAAACATACGCATTATCCGTTGGGTAGTTGAGTAATTTATTAATAATCATTTCACATTTTTTATCTGGCCAACCCTTTCGTCTACGGCTAAAATCTCTTCATGCTGTGTCTGTTAAGTATGCAAACTGAGCGATCTTAGACGGTCCTGGCGACAACTATAGCAAATATCACAGATTTGAGTGTGCAGTTTAATCTCAAGGTAAAAACACCTTCGATATATTCAGTGTCTGTGAAGAGCAGTGCACTAAAATAGAACTATCTATGTGGAGAACAACATCGGGAATATAACAGGAAGCAAAAAATCGTCAGTAATAATTGCACATTAATGCTGACAATGCTAATTTAATACATGAGCCTCTTTCCGAAATCGACAGATCTCTAAGAAAAACTTATTGTTACAGTGACCATTGCAGAAGCGATGAAGTAAAGTGATACGAATACTTTTGTTACATTATCAAAAGACAGTATATAACCTACATTACTTTTATAACTGCTACTGCGACGTCTAAAAACAAAGAAGACAATGTACACTCCTGGAAATTGAAATAAGAACACCGTGAATTCATTGTCCCAGGAAGGGGAAACTTTATTGACACATTCCTGGGGTCAGATACATCACATGATCACACTGACAGAACCACAGGCACATAGACACAGGTAACAGAGCATGCACAATGTCGGCACTAGTACAGTGTATATCCACCTTTCGCAGCAATGCAGGCTGCTATTCTCCCATGGAGACGATCGTAGAGATGCTGGATGTAGTCCTGTGGAATGGCTTGCCATGCCATTTCCACCTGGCGCCTCAGTTGGACCAGCGTTCGTGCTGGACGTGCAGACCGCGTGAGACGACGCTTCATTCAATCCCAAACATGCTCAATGGGGGACAGATCCGGAGATCTTGCTGGCCAGGGTAGTTGACGTACACCTTCTAGAGCACGTTGGGTGGCACGGGATACATGCGGACGTGCATTGTCCTGTTGGAACAGCAAGTTCCCTTGCCGGTCTAGGAATGGTAGAACGATGGGTTCGATGACGGTTTGGATGTACCGTGCACTATTCAGTGTCCCCTCGACGATCACCAGTGGTGTACGGCCAGTGTAGGAGATTGCTCCCCACACCATGATGCCGGGTGTTGGCCCTGTGTGCCTCGGTCGTATGCAGTCCTGATTGTGGCGCTCACCTGCACGGCGCCAAACACGCATACGACCATCATGGGCACCAAGGCAGAAGCGACTCTCATCGCTGAAGACGACACGTCTCCATTCGTCCCTCCATTCACGCCTGTCGCGACACCACTGGAGGCGGGCTGCACGATGTTGGGGTGTGAGCAGAAGACGACCTAACGGTGTGCGGGACCGTAGCCCAGCTTCAGGGAGACGGTTGCGAATGGTCCTCGCCGATACCCCAGGAGCAACAATGTCCATAATTTGCTGGGAAGTGGCGGTGCGGTCCCCTACGGCACTGCGTAGGATCCTACGGTCTTGGCGTGCATCCGTGCGTCGCTGCGGTCCGGTCCCAGGTCGACGGGCACGTGCACCTTCCGCCGACCACTGGCGACAACATCGATGTACTGTGGAGACCTCACGCCCCACGTGTTGAGCAATTCGGCGGTACGTCCACCCGGCCTCCCGCATGCCCACTATACGCCCTCGCTCAAAGTCCGTCAACTGCACATACGGTTCACGTTCACGCTGTCGCGGCATGCTACCAGTGTTAAAGACTGCGATGGAGCTCCGTATGCCACGGCAAACTGGCTGACACTGACGGCGGCGGTGCACAAATGCTGCGCAGCTAGCGCCATTCGACGGCCAACACCGCGGTTCCTGGTGTGTCCGCTGTGCCGTGCGTGTGATCATTGCTTGTACAGCCCTCTCGCAGTGTCCGGAGCAAGTATGGTGGGTCTGACACACCGGTGTCAATGTGTTCTTTTTTCCATTTCCAGGAGTGTATATAACAATTATAGTGCTGGTTAAAATTCACATGATATTTTCGACCACTGTGGAGAAATTAGTGGAAAAACACTAGTACCCGAAGAACAGACTTTTCTATAGCTTCCTGCTCATCTAACTCAATGTGCTACGCTACAGCCTTTCCACAACGTGGCATTATCTTCCTAGGTATAGCTCAGGAGGTAAAATCACATCAGACAGAGAACACGAAGTAGCTGATAACTCTGACACACATCGTGTACTGCTTGCTAGTTTGAATGACGAGTGACCATTCTAAAAATTGTAAAGGAGAATATTTTGTGCTCGTGATAACATCAACAATTCTTGAGCCAGCGTGCGTTTTACATTTGATTTTATACACAGACGTATTTCTGTGACCTTGAGTCATTGATTATTGTATTTAGTTCTTGTCATGTAAGTGGGGCCTGTAATTCTGTCGTAGGATTATAGTTTTGACTAGTCTCAGGTGACCTTAACATTGATAATATTTTTGTTCTGTTACAGTTCTTTGTATTTGACTTCCGGACATCGCTTACAGAGGTGCTGGAGAGAACAATTACGCTTTCGGTAAGCTTTCTTCATGTTTCTGAAATAATAGAAGTATTATTTTACTGCACCTGCATATCTTCTACCAATATAAATGTGGCAGAAATTAATTTAATTGGATGTCAGATTTCTCTGAAGAATGTTATATAAAGTCAGTCATAGCTGCAAAATCCGTAAACCAAGCACTAAAGGATGATGCAGTGACGCAAATAAAAAATTAAGCATTAACAACGGAAGTTTTGATGTTCATGCCTACCCTCCGATCGTATCATACAGCACCTGAATAATCTGGAGTAATATCAGAAAACATGGCAGTTTATCTAAACGTGCTCATGCCTTAGCCCGACTAGATGTAAAACGTCTGGTTTTTGGGAATAACACCTATCGAACAGAACCGTACTCAGCAGTTTTGTACTTTGGTTTCCAGTACTCAAACAATTATTGGTACTCTCCATCCTGTTCTTAATATGGGATAGGTAATGCAGTGATTAATTTTAATTTCTTATGAACCAGATCCAGCAACTGCAGACCATGGACCCAAAACATCTCAAACATGTCGAAATCCAATTATTATATAAGTAATAATATTTCACATTTATACACGTAACCGCCAACTGTTGATAGCATCTGAAAATTTATCATCGTTTTAGCTTTTACTCACGAGGATACACAGAATTAAATTATTATCGTTTTGCATAAAATCATTATGCATATTAAGCAGCATCTTTACGTAACTTTTAAAGTATCAAAACGTCAGCGTTTCGACCGAATTTTCAGCGGTCCTCTTCAGGGCGACCAACTTCTGTATTCTGGTGAAAGTCTTCCCCTAGGTGCTGTCGATTTCGGTTGTCAGGTGCCTGTCAAAGTCATTTCTGGGATGACATTGGATAATTTGAAGTAAACATTGCTATGATGGGAGGCTGACATACGGTGGGCTATTGCTCGCGCTACTTGGTAGGTGACTGATAGGCAATAGCAAGTTGAAAACTGTTCTCAGGAGGAGTGTTTTCCTGCAGAGGGACGTTGAACTCACACGCAAGTTGTCCTGTTCTTTCATCTGTTTTATCTTTACTGTACCTCATAGGTCACTGTATGTCCTTGTTGCTATAGCCATTCGCGAGGAATGTTGTCCGGAGTTCGTTCAGTTCATGTTGGAGGGTGTCAGTGTCGTTAATCGGGTGTTATTGGGCTGTCAGTATATATAGTCCAGCGTTATATTGTGCTGGATGGTGGGGAGACACCACTTGTAAATATCACTTGGTGTGCATTGGTTTCCTGTACACTTTGTGACCTGGTTTGCCACTAGATGCCCTGTAGCCTTTTATATTCAGAAAAGGAATCCTTCCGTTATTTTCCGTTTCTAGCGTGAACTGCATGTTTTTATTGAAACTGTTGAGGTACTAATGAAGTCTCCGTAGTTCTGCTTCTCAATGTGGCCATATGACGAACGTGTCGTCTAATTCAGCCAACAACGTGTGCGCGGCTGCGGGAACCTTGAACGCTTGAATGCTTGGATGTTTCCGCGAATACGCATCTGCTACAGATGATGGAGAGGGAGGTGGGGAGGGGGGAGGGGAGTCCAATGCCACTCCGTCTGACTTCTCATAAAATTTGACCTTCCAAATAAAATATGTAGAAGACAAGTACAGTTGCTCCAAGTCTGAGATATCTGGCGGTATTTGCTTCTACAGGATGTTAATGGTTTCAGCTACGGTCATGTTAATAAACAGAGGTTTTATGTAGAAGCTTGCCATCTGATCTGTAGCTAATATGTACTGAATCCGTATGAGCGGGGCGAAATGTTTAGAATTCTTTGACTGAAGACTTCGTGTGACCAGACAGGCAGCGTATGTTGTGGACCAGATGTTTCGCCAGTTATATGTGGGCGAGTCGATACTGTCACCAACCGCTCAACAAATAAGAGCTATGTTATTTCGAAATGAAGCAATTTCCTTGAGTTCTATAAGGCTTATTCTTCCGGTTTATGCTCCCCTTGAACGCAGGTTTTCAGATGGTGCAAAACGTATTTTTGACCAGTTTAAAAACATTTACTTTAAACTTGGTATATGGACGTAGTTGCATTGCAAGAATTCCATGGTGGTGGGTCCTTTTATGTAAAAACATATCTGTAGACCACAGGGAAGTGTCTGTTTATGTAAGAAATAAACAAACACCGCCTGGCTCACAACTTTTTATTTACTGACAACTGGTTTCAGTCTGCGCTGCAAATCATCTTCAGGCCTGACGCCACGAAGTGCAGTTTGTCAACATTGTGTGAAACAAACTGCACTTCGCGGTGCCAGGCCTGAAGATGATCTGCAGCGCAGACTGCAATCAGTTGTCGGTAAACAAAAAGTTGTCATTTAGGCGATGTTAGTTTATTTATTATAACAGCAGGGTCACGACTTCTAAGACATGGCGTCAGCTATGAAGCTCTTTTCTGTGTCTGCTGACTCCTACATCCTTCCATCTCTATGGCAGCATGTTCGAATTGTGTACATTATTGATCATAACTTGCAATCGTTCTTCTAGCCTTTGGCTCATACTTTTCGCCGTCGTCCGCGAGATAAGTGTATATAAGACGACGGAATCATTTTGTCACAGTTGGACATTATGCAGAGAATGGGTAGACGATTTGCTGCTCGATGTTTTATTTTAGTATATAAAATTATTTCGGCTTTATTGCCTGCAGGCAATAAAGCCGAAATAGCCTTATGTACTAGACTAAAATACACACAACAAAAAAAGCTTTGCATCACCCTGGTTCCCAGAACTTCTGAAGACAGACATTGACTGTGGATATTGTATCACAGACACAGTCCCTTTGACTGTTCAGAGATGTCGCTAAACCCGCCCAAAGATGTAAACAATCATGCACCAGCAGCGCCTATTAGACGGAGGGGGTCCGACAGCTGATCAGTTCCAGTCATTCCACCAGGAGGGAGGTACACGGCTCGTGTTGTCTGTAGTTCAACCGTGCCTAGACGGTCAATATCGCGGTTCTATCGCGTCCGCATTGTTACTTTGTGCCAGGAAGGGCTCTCAACAAGGAAAGTGTCCAGGCGTCTCGGAGTGAACCAAAGCGATGTTATTCGGACATGGAGGAGATAGAGAGAGACAGGAACTGTCGATGACATGCCTCGATCAGGCTGTCCTAGGGCTACTACTGCAGTGGATGACCGCTACCTACGGATTTTGGCTCGGAGGAACCCTGACAGCAATGCCACCATGTTGAATAATGCTTTTCGCGCAGCCACAGGATGTTGTTTTACAACTCAAACTGTGCGCAATAGTCTGCATGACGCGCAACTTCACTCCCGACGTCCATGGCGAGGTCCTTCTTTGCAACCATGACACCATGTAATGCGGTACAGTCGGGCCCATCAACATGCCTAATGGACAGCTCAGGATTAGCATCATATTTTCTTAACCGATGAGTCTCGCACATGCCTTCAACCAGACAATCGTCGGAGACTTTTTTGGAGGAAACCCTGTCAGGCTTGCCCGCATCTCGTGGTCGTGCGGTAGCGTTCTCGCTTCCCATGCCCGGGTTCCCGGGTTCGATTCCCGGCGGGGTCAGGGATTTTCTCTGCCTCGTGATGGCTGGGTGTTGTGTGCTGTCCTTAGGTTAGTTAGGTTTAAGTAGTTCTAAGTTCTAGGGGACTTATGACCACAGCAGTTGAGTCCCATAGTGCTCAGAGCCATTTGAACCATTTTTAGCCTGTCAGGCTTAGACACACTGTCAAGCGTGTGCAGCAAGGTGGAGGTTCCAAGCTGTATTGGGATGGCATTATGTGGGGCCGACGTACGCCACTAGTGGTCATGGAAATTATGATTTATAATTTACATAATATGTAATTTATAGATTGAGAGTTGTAGCATCGCGTTTTAGTACCTGAATAGTATAAATTCACGTAGTCGTTTGTCTTCTGTTTTTGTTTTGAACGGCCAATGTCGGTTGGTCACAGTCAGTGTGCTCCCTGCCGCCATTGTATAAGCAGCTGCAGCAGCAAGTCGTATACTCCTAGCTCACTCATTTGCTACATAGTTTAAATCTTAATTTCTTTGCGTGTTTTTGGTACTTGCATTGTCTAATTCATAAATTTCTGACGTATTATAGTATTTGAGAGTTGTAGCATCGCATTTTAGTAGCTGAATAGTGTAAAATCGCGTAGTCTCCTTGCGCCGCCGGGCAGTGTGTCAGCAGTGCGCAAGTAGCAGCATTACTGCATTTACTAGGCAATCTTGTATTTTAATAACCGTTTAAATTTTGTGTCGATTTGTTTGTGCTCTCTATAGATTAGTTCAGACGTTCTTTGCACAACAGTTTTTAGCATGGATAGGGACTGCAACTGCTGTGTTCGGATGCAGGCTGAGTTGGCATCCCTTCGCTCCCAGCTTCAGGCAGTGTTGGCTTCGGTCACACAGCTTGAGGCTGTTGCCAATGGGTATCACTGTGGGGTTCCGGATGGGGGTTTGTCGGGGACGGCCAGCTCGTCCCACGCATCCCCTGATCGGACTACGACTGTGGTTGCCCGGGATACTGCCCGCATTGAGGTTGATCCCTCACCTGTGGTAGAGTGGGAGGTCGTCTCAAGGTGTGGCAGGGGGCGAAAGACATTCTGGAGGGCTGAACGGAAGGCCTCTCCAGTTTGTCTGACGAACCGATTTCAGGCTCTGTCTCAGGCTGATATGGATCTTCGGCCTGACATGGCTGCTTGTCCTGTTCCAGAGGTTGCCCCTCAGTCTGCAAGATCCGGGCGGTCGCAGAGGGTGGGCTTACTGGTAGTTGGGAGCTCCAACGTCAGGCGCGTAATGGGGCCCCTTAGGGATATGGCAGCAAGAGAGGGGAAGAAAACCAATGTGCACTCCGTGTGCATACCGGGGGGAGTCATTCCAGATGTGGAAAGGGTCCTTCCAGATGCCATGAAGGGTACAGGGTGCACCCATCTGCAGGTGATCGCTCATGTCGGCACCAATGATGTGTGTCGCTATGGATCCGAGGAAATCCTCTCTGGCTTCCGGCGGCTATCTGATTTGGTGAAGACTGCCAGTCTCGCTAGCGGGATGAAAGCAGAGCTCACTATCTGCAGCATCGTCGACAGGACTGACTGCTGACCTTTGGTAAAGAGCCGAGTGGAGGGTCTGAATCAGAGGCTGAGACGGTTCTGCGACCGTGTGGGCTGCAGATTCCTCGACTTGCGCCATAGGGTGGTGGGGTTTCGGGTTCCGCTGGATAGGTCAGGAGTCCACTACACGCAACAAGCGGCTACACGGGTAGCAGGGGTTGTGTGGCGTGGGCTGGGCGGTTTTTTTTAGGTTAGATGGCCTTGGGCAAGTACAGAAAGGGCAACAGTCTCAACGGGTGCAGGGCAAAGTCAGGACATGCGGGGACCTAGCAGCAATCGGTATTGTAATTGTGAACTGTCGAAGCTGCGTTGGTAAAGTACCGGAACTTCAAGCGCTGATAGAAAGCACCGAAGCCGAAATCGTTATAGGTACAGATAGCTGGTTGAAGCCAGAGATAAATTCTGCCGAAATTTTTACAAAGGTACAGACGGTGTTTAGAAAGGATAGATTGCATGCAACCGGTGGTGGAGTGTTCGTCACTGTTAGTAGTAGGTTATCCTGTAGTGAAATAGATGTGGATAGTTCCTGTGAATTATTATGGGTGGAGGTTACACTCAACAACCGAACTAGGTTAATAATTGGCTCCTTTTACCGACCTCCCGACTCAGCAGCATAAGTGGCAGAACAACTGAGAGAAAATTTGGAATACATTTCACATAAATTTTCTCAGCATGTTATAGTCTTAGGTGGACATTTCAATTTACCAGATATAGACTGGGACACTCAGATGTTTAGGACGGGTGGTAGGGACAGAGCATCGAGTGACATTATACTGAGTGCACTATCCGAAAATTACCTCGAGCAGTTAAACAGAGAACCGACTCGTGGAGATAACATCTTGGACCTACTGATAACAAACAGACCCGAACTTTTCGACTCTGTATGTACAGAACAGGGAATCAGTGATCATAAGGCCGTTGCAGCATCCCTGAATATGGAAGTTAATAGGAATATAAAAAAAGAGGAAGGTTTACCTGTTTAGCAAGAGTAATAGAAGGTAGATTTCAGACTACCTAACAGATCAAAACGAAAATTTCTGTTCCGACACTGACAATGTTGAGTGTTTATGGAAAATGTTCAAGGCAATCGTAAAATGCGTTTTAGGCAGGTACGTGCCGAGTAAAACTGTGAGGGACGGGAAAAACCCACCGTGGTACAACAACAAAGTTAGGAAACTACTGCGAAAGCAAAGAGAGCTTCACTCAAAGTTTAAACGCAGCCAAAACCTCTCAGACAAACAGAAGCTAAACGATGTCAAAGTTAGCGTAAGGAGGGCTATGCGTGAAGCGTTCAGTGAATTCGAAAGTAAAATTCTATGTACCGACTTGACAGAAAATCCTAGGAAGTTCTGGTCTTACGTTAAATCAGTAAGTGGCTCGAAACAGCATATACAGACACTACGGGATGATGATGGCATTGAAACAGAGGATGACACGCGTAAAGCTGAAATACTAAACACCTTTTTCCAAAGCTGTTTCACAGAGGAAGACCGCACTGCAGTTCCTTCTCTAAATCCTCGCACAAACGAAAAAATGGCTGACATCGAAATAAGTGTCCAAGGAATAGAAAAGCAACTGGAATCACTCAACAGAGGAAAGTCCACTGGACCTGACGGGATACCAATTCGATTCTACACAGATTATGCGTATGAACTTGCCCCCCTTCTAACAGCCGTGTACCGCAAGTCTGTAGAGGAACGGAAGGTTCCAAATGATTGGAAAAGAGCACAGGTAGTCCCAGTCTTCAAGAAGGGTCGTCGAGCAGATGCGCAAAACTATAGACCTATATCTCTGACGTCGATCTGTTGTAGAATTTTAGAACATGTTTTTTGCTCGAGTATCATGTCGTTTTTGGAAACCCAGAATCTACTGAATCTACTATGTAGGAATCAAAGTGGATTCCGGAAACAGCGATCGTGTGAGACCCAACTCGCTTTATTTGTTCATGAGACCCAGAAAATATTAGATACAGGCTCCCAGGTAGATGCTAATTTCTTGACTTCCGGAAGGCGTTCGATACAGTTCCGCACTGTCGCCTGATAAACAAAGTAAGAGCCTACGGAATATCAGACCAGCTGTGTGGATGGATTGAAGAGTTTTTAGCAAACAGAACACAGCATGTTGTTATCAATGGAGAGACGTCTACAGACGTTAAAGTAACCTCTGGCGTGCCACAGAGGAGTGTTATGGGACCATTGCTTTTCACAATATATATAAATGACCTAGTAGATAGTGTCGGAAGTCCCTTGCGGCTTTTCGCGGATGATGCTGTAGTATACAGAGAAGTTGCAGCATTAGAAAATTGTAGCGAAATGCAGGAAGATCTGCAGCGGATAGGCACTTGGTGCAGGGAGTGGCAACTGACCCTTAACATAGACAAATGTAATGTATTGCGAATACATAGAAAGAAGGATCCTTTATTGTATGATTATATGATAGCGGAACAAACACTGGTAGCAGTTACTTCTGTAAAATGTCTGGGAGTATGCGTGCTGAACGATTTGAAGTGGAATGATCATATAAAATTAATTGTTGGTAAGGCGGGTACCAGGTTGAGATTCATTGGGAGAGTCCTTAGAAAATGTACTCCATCAACAAAAGAGGTGGCTTGCAAAACACTCGTTCGACCTATACTTGAGTATTGCTCATCAGTGTGGAATCTGTACCAGATCGGGTTGACGGAGGAGATAGAGAAGATCCAAAGAAGAGCGGCGCGTTTCGTCACAGGGTTATTTGGTAACCGTGATAGCGTTACGGAGATGTTTATCAAAATCAAGTGGCAGACTCTGCAAGAGAGGCGCTCTGCATCGCGGTGTAGCTTGCTCGCCAGGTTTCGAGAGGGTGCGTTTCTGGATGAGGTATCGAATATATTGCTTCCCCCTACTTATACCTCCCGAGGAGATCACGAATGTAAAATTGGGGAGATTAGAGCGCGCACGGAGGCTTTCAGACAGTCGTTCTTCCCGCGAACCATACGCGACTGGAACAGGAAAGGGAGGCGATGACAGTGGCACGTAAAGTGCCCTCCGCCACACACCGTTGGGTGGCTTGCGGAGTATAAATGTAGATGTAGATGTAGATGATGCATGAATGCCATCCTCCGACCGATAGTGAAACCGTATCGGCAACATATTGGCAAGGGATTCAACTTCATTGACGACAATTCGCGCCCCCATCATGCACATCTTGTGAATGACTTCCTTCAGGATAACGACATCGCTCGACTAGAGTGGCCAGCATGTTCTCCAGACATGAACCCTATCGAACATGCCTAGGATAGATTGACAAGTGCTGTTTTTGGGCGACGTAACCCACTAACCACTCTGAGGGATCAACGTCGAATCGCCGTTGTGGAGTGGGACAATCTGGACCAACAGTGCCTTGATGAACTTGTGGATAGTCTGCCACGACGAATACAGGCATGCATCAATCCAAGAGGACGTACTACTGGTTATTAGAGGTACAGTTTGTACAGCAATCTGGACCACCACTTCTGAAGGTCTCACTGTGTGGTGGTACAACATGCAATGTTTGGTTTTCATGAGCAATAAAAAGGGCGGAAATGATGTTGATATTGATCTCTATTCCAATTTTCTGTACAGGTTCCGGAACTCTCGGAACCGAGGTGATGCAAAACTTTTTCCGATGTGTGAACCAAGTAACAAACTGTGTACCAGTTCTCTGCGTAATGTCTTGCTATGACATAGTAAAGGGTGAGGCAAAAAAGTGGCTCGGAGAACAGTTCCAGAGTACAAAGAAACACAGCGGAGGAAAGGAAAAGACAACCGACCGAACCTTGGAGTACATTTATACAATGTTCACGCCTGACAGAGTTGTTAGCAGAGGTCAGTTTGGTGGCAGCAATATATGGCCACCCAAGTCACCCGACCTGTCAGTGCGCGATGACTTTGTGCGGGGAGTGCGCAAGTGTAAGGTGTACCTCACCAATCCTGAAACTCTTCAAAAACTGCACTAGAACATTTCGGATGAGACTGCAGCAATTCCAGCAGTCCACCTTCTATCTGCCTTTAGCGACTTGTTGACAAGTGCCCAAATGGTGGTCACTTTCAACATCTGCTGTAGTCGGTGTATTGTATTCCCTTTCCTCTGTTGTGTTTATTTGTATCCTAGAACGCTGTTCTGCGGGCCAGTTTTATCTTCCCGACCCTGTATGTGCTGAAGGTCCACAGCAAGGATCGTTTTTAGGGTGGCATTATGGTATCCCTATTGGCGTCTGTGATTGCTACGCCTACTATACCGTTGCTCCTAATTCCCGCTTGCCATGCCAATCTACACAGAAGATACTTCTTCGGCCTCGCTTTGAATGTTCAGGAGAATGTCTGGCATGTTTTGAATCGTTTCTCCTCTTGTCTATATTTCCACAATCGATTATTGGGCTCTGAAGAGTGTTAGCAGATAAAAAATTTCTTGCTAAGGTGATTTACCACTCTAGTTTCTTTTAGATGGTGTCACATGCGTTTTGTATTTTAGGAAAAGTACTTGAAACTCGAATGGAAATATAAAACTTTTTTTACAGTTGCAATATTTTGTTGACAGGGAATTTGTAACTTTATTATTAAATTTGATAAAGTGTTTATTAACGAATCTATCAACAGCTGCGGTACTTATTTTGGCGATTATTTTCAAACCTTACAAGTTCACGGTGAAGCCTAGCCTACTGAGACTGAACGGATCTTTTCAGTGACTGATCTGATCTTAATAATAACCATCAGAGTGGCAACACACGCTTTATAAAATGTTTGCACAATGAATGTCACACTCCACACGTGCCTATTAACAAGTCAAAATCAAACTGAGATTGAAGCACGCGTGGAGTGCGACATTCATTCTGCAAACATTTTATGAGGCATGTGTTGACACTTTGATGTTTGTTATTAAGATCAGGAACTGTCAGTTCATCCTCAGTAGGCCAGGCTTGATCATGAACCTCTAAGGTTTGAAACTAATCGCCAAAATAAGTACTGCAACTGCTGACAGATTCCTTATTAAACGCTTTAGGTAATATAACGGACCAGTCGAGACTCAAAAGTCGTTATTGTGCTCGGATTGCGAATGATTCTGTCATATGTTCCTGTGGACCATTTCAGTAATGACAGGATCTTCAGAGCATCTCACCATAAGACTGATGACCATAGATGTTAAGTCCCATAGTGCTCAGAGCCATCTCACCATAAGACATCGCGTTGAAGACATCGCCTCGTCACGCTGGCTCGATATCAGGCTGGTTTGGCTGTCATCGGTCGTTTGTCTGACGCACCGCCGTATTAGGCAAGGTCCTAATGGTGGTGGTTTGCCGTTGCCTTCCTCCGACTGCAATGGAGATGAATGATGATGATGATGACGACACAACACCCAGTCATCTCGGGGCAGGTGAAAATCCCTGACCTCGCCGGGACCGAGCGAGGTGGCGCAGTGGTTAGCACACTGGACTCGCATTCGGGAGGAAATCCCGTGTCTGGCCATCCTGATTTAGGTTTTCCGTGATTTCCCTAAATCGCTTCACGCAAATGCCGGGATGGTTCCTTTGAAAGGGCACGGCCGACTGCCTTCTCTTATCCGCTGAGACCGATGACCTCGCAGTTTAGTCTCTTGCCCCAAATCACCCCAACCCCAACACCAACTTCTGCCAACATCAACAACCTCGCCGGGAATGGAACCCGGACCCCGAGCTCAGGCAGCGAGTACGCTGCCGCGAGACCAGGAGCTCCGGACTTACATATACGTAGGGCGTTAAAACGAAGCGGCAATAATAATGCAAACAAGAAGAACGTGGAAGCTCGCAATCAATCCTAAGATTACTGTTTGTTTCTAGAGTAGCCTACCGCATAGGCAAATTCTTCAGAAGAATGGTATCAGGGTAACATTTTTCAGTCAACACAAAATAAAAGCTTGTTTCCAGTATACAACGAATTGATAGATCGCCTTCACACTGTGGGAATGCTACGAAGTGAAGTGTGGTTATGGCGAAGTACGTTTAGGTGAAACGTAAAAGGATAAACAGTACGATCGGCCGCTGGCCCAGCGGTTCCAGGCGCTTCAGTCGGGAACCGCGCTGCTGCTACGGTCGCAGGTTCGAATCCTGCCTCAGGCATTGATGTGTACGATGTCCTTAGGTTAGTTAGATTTAAGTAGTTCTAAGTCTAGGGGACTGATGACCTCAGATGTTAAGTCCTATAGTACTTAGAGCCATAAACAGTACGATCGCCACACACTTTTAGGACAGAATGTAAAATCTGTTTGCCGAAGAAGGTAATGTTTGAGTAAGAGAAGTACGAGAAACATCCGAAATCTCGAGGAATGAGAGCAATATAAGTAGTGATGACGACTGCAGGATTCATATTTCATGGGTTATCGCCATTAAGGAAATTAATACTCTGTCGCTGAGCGAGGGGAACATGCTACTTGGCCCGGTATTATTACACTTGGTCTCGCGTGGCCGTTACCGGAAACGCGCGGTGACGTTGCAGTAAACAAGTGCAATGGTGCCAATGGAAAACACATCACTCTGTGAATGATGTCAAGACAGCTGTACATATACTATAAAGTGCTTCAGTGCGTCCTCGTGAAATACCACAATAAAATCTCACAATAAGCCAACCAAAGTGTACTCACTCCCAGGCGCAGTAAATTGTGGTCGACTAACAATTATCAGAAGCCACTACGCTTGCACGACAACGATATTTTTGTATCGTTAGCATTCTCTTTCACTAACTGCAGCCATCATTTACCCTGTGACGACAGCCCACCAACAGCTGGTGGTGTTTTACCAATTAACTCCATTTATCCAAAAAGGGCATTTTCTAAGTGGACGCGACATTAATTTTGCACAGTGAGCACTGATCAACCACCCGTGGGCACCAGAAGAGTCCTGAACCAAATCCTTGCAGAGAGTTTGGAACATCGAGTATTCTGTAAATCTAAAGATGAACAGGATGCGGCTCACACGGTCGTACTATCTACGAAAACGGCCGCGAGAGGGTACAGACTTATATACATTACTATAGTTTTCTGTATTGTATTGAAGTGTGATTGAACTACCGAATTTCTCTCAGAGACTTATGGGAAATGAAAGGACATCTTAAGTATTTTACCGAGCGAGGTGGCGCAGTGGTTACCAACTGGCCTCGCGTTGGCGAGGACGGCGGTTCGGATTCGCGTCTGGCGGCCCAGATTTGGGTTTTCCGTGATTTCCCTAAATCCACTCTAGACAAACGCCGGAATAGTTTCTCCGAAAGGACACAGCCCATTTCGTTCCCCATTCTTGAATTTCCCGAGCTTGTACCCCGTTTCTAATGTCTTCGATACCACCGGTATGTTAAAAGGTTTCCTCTTTCCTTTAAAGAAATAAAATTTCCAATCAGTTTTAGATAGTGCAGGTAGACATTTCAGTGCAACAGGACGTCAGATCGCAATGCAAAAGTGCCAAATAGTATTTGTTGAATTTAAAAGCACTACTTGGATAATGAAGCTAGTTCATATGTTAGATAGATCTGTAACTTAAAAGTTTATGGTATAATCCAATATTCTGTAATTTTTAAATATGAGTAAACTCTTTGTGAAATTGGGTGGCAGTTAATATTTCTGCAGACACTGGCAAATGATTGAAAAATTATCCAGGACATTGTAATAAAAAGGCGTTTTGAACAACGTTTTCTCAGCAGATGAGTTGAAATAGGTTTTACAGAAGCATGTGACTGTAGTAGAAAAAAAAGACCAGTAACTTCCAAAAGGATGGCAACAAATTCCAGCATCAGAATTTCTTAGGTTCACACGGAAGTCTAGCCCTGACACGTTGGATACCTGGCAATGTTTTCATGTTATTTGTTGTAATTAAAGTTCTCGGCTGTTTATTAACAACATCAAGAGCAGTCATCGGATAAGATAGGCAGAGAACGTGTGGGTCGGCGTGTTTGCTTAATAGGAGCTTAGGCAGCTTTCTCAGTTGCGCTTTATTTGAGCAGTCTGGATTGTTTCAGCGATACCACTCTTCAGTCCGTGATTAGAATATGTTTCTTGTGTGGTTTGTCTCTTTTTTTTGAAAGTTCATCCTAACTGGCGGATTGCTTGGCGTTCAATGTTGAGAAAATAATCACGATGTTTGTGTTCGTATCTTCAGTTGGTACCGGAATTTACTGGAATCGGGGCCGGCGACAAAGTATGGCTTTACAGTCATAGGGGTGAGTCGTCGACTCTGTGATTCTGCCTTAATAACAGCCCCAGCTGTCTATAATATTCGATAACGACAGAAGGTGAACAAATGAATCAAAATTTATACCACGGCCAGGACCTCAACCCAGATCGCCTGCTTACTTGGCAGATTTGCTAACCATTACACCACAGTAGTAGTATGACTAACACACCTATACGGACTACCCTAGTCCAACGCTCTCTAAAACGCAAACTTCAGTTCACACTTTCAGCCCTTTTTCCCCTTCTTAAGCTTCATTTCTTCAGCTTCTGTCATTATCGAAGGTAAAGTTGGGATTGATATATCTCAAGGAAAATGTAGTCCATAAGATCAATAGATCACTTACGCTTGCGGTACAAGGCATGATTTTTCCATTACGTACAAAACTGGGGTGCTATTCATGTACCGATTCCCCTGGCAATACGGATGATTTTAGAAGGGTAAAAGGGCTGAAGGTGTGAATTGAAGTTTGTGTTAGGGAGGGCATTCAACTATGGTATTCTGTGCAGATATGTCAGCCATGTTACTATGCTGGTGTAATGGTCAGCGCATCTACCTAGTAAGCAAGAGACCCAGGTTGAAGTCCCGGCTGTAATACAACTTTCGATTGATTTCTTCAGCCTCTATCATTTTCGAAGACATATATAAAGTATCTCAAGGAAAAAGTAATTCCATCAGATGCCTGTAATATGTTTGTCAGGCGAGCACCGATGAAAAACACGAAGTCTAGCATATATTAAATAGTAATAAATATCCAATACGATGCTGTGCCAGCAGACTGACTTCTGGAAACAGATTGGTTTAATACCTCGAAAACCTGATCAACCTAGTCATGTTCACAGGTTGTTACGAAATTATTTTAGGAATCACTGTCACTGCAAATACCTCGTTTGTATGGCAATTAACCATACCGAAATTAGTCTCCCCCACTCCGGTCGCTTTCGACCATACAAAATATTCTAAAGTATTTATTACAGTAAATATTAATAAAAAAGAATATGGCGCAATAGTGCACAATTTTACAACAAGAAAGTAACAGTAAATATTTGTATACACAATTACCTGCTTACTTACAACAAGATAATAGGAGTAAATGTTAACATACACCCAAGTGAGCACAAGTTCTTACTTGTTTACGTGATGCTTCTGGTTTTTATGTAGCATGGATCAAATTTGAATTACGGCCACTTTAATTTGTCGCCTGTCTGAATCAAATCACCTACTGCCTAATCTGACGCAGAAATATCTTAATATCTAAACATAAATACATTTAAGACAAGGTTAAAGGTGGAGGGCAGTATTTGCTGACGTCACGATTCATATGATTGTGGAGTACATTTACTTCTGGTCAAATTAAATGAGTAGTATTAATCAAAATCGTCACTACTCTGGATTCAGTTACGTTCTAGATAAACTATTCTAGCAAGTGTTCACTTTAGAGTTCACTTCCAGACTGATATATCGTTTATGAATGTCAATTAATAATTTGAGTTTACACGGTAGTGTGCAATGCTGCATTGAACTCGTGACGTCGGAGCGCACGATTTGACATCTTCAGTTATTAGATAGGTCCAGTGGCTTCGATTTCAGTATTTTTCCACATAATACCTGTGAGTAATATTCAGTAGCCGCAAAGTCACGCTTTCGAGAGTCCTGACGTATTCCGAGCCGCTGCCAACGAGTGTACTGAACCTTGGAACAGGCTGGTCAAGAAGTAGTCCGCACACCATTTTATTGACAGACGGCTGTGGTACGTGGCTTCCTCCCAGAGTTCAGTGCTGCAGCTGATCTCTGATTGGCAAGTAGTGTTTCGTGTCCTAAATGTTGTGGAGAAGGGGTTTACCGAAACCACCAAAGAGATGACTTTATTGATAATATTGGGCATCGGTATATAGTGGACTGTACCAAAAAAGAAGATGTAACTTACCAGGCTTGTGTAAATTTTATAAAAAATGAATACAAAGGAAGACTATCTACTAAAAACCACATAATTATAGTCGAAGGTAGCCATATTTGTGTTACAGATGAAGAACAAAGAAAGTGCGAAAATTGTGAAATAAGCGCAAAAAAGCGTGCAAAAGAAACAGATACTAAAATTTGGTCAGTGTACGTTTCAGTCGAGACCAATACTTGGTAGAACATTACCATCACATAGAACTGAGAAACAATCGCTCTATCGCACTAGGCGATACCATATTGGAGCTATCAAGATCTGACCGATTCTGGATGAATATTCTCTCAAGCTAATAAATTACTGATGAATGATGGCAGCAATTTTTTACTTGCAGATGACAGCAAGGAGCCGAATGAGAGAAAATTGATGTTTGCCAGCGGAAAGGGAAAATTGCGTTTATCAGGCTATGGATCATTGTCCAGTCCCGTGTTACAAGGTATTGGAAGGAAACGAACACTATTCCAGCTCTTTCACTGCGCTTTGCTACAGAAAAGAAACAAGATATGATATTTTTAAGCCATTAAAACCAACGTGCCTATATTGATCCCTGTATTTCTCATGATGGACTTCAAAATTGTTATCGTCCAATCTACTACAAGTTTCTTTTCTGAAACACTGGTTATTGGCTGCAGTTATAATTTTAATCGATGTTCGTGAAAACCAGTTCTGTGTTGCAGCTTTGCTCCTGCCTATAACGAAAACGAAGAAATACGCTATCACATGTGTTCAGCTCTAGCACGTCTTCTCCTGGAAATGTTGTATGTTGACTGGCTATATATTCTAGAGAGCACGTCTGAAAACCAAGAGCTTCAGGACTTCTACGACTATTTTGTGGACGAGTGGCTCGTCAACGAACACATGACAAGGGAAACATAGAACTGCAGCCGAAGGCACCATAGCAAGAGCAACGTCTCAAGAGGATGGAACTGAGGAATAAATACACAAACATCAAAAGTCCCTCCAAATGTTTACACTTAAGTAAAACTTTTTCGAGTCGGTGCAGAGTACCAGGCTACCAGTTTGACCAATTAATTTTAAATTGCAATTTGAAAAGAGAAACAAGTCGGCAATTAAGACTGATGTGACTATCGCAGAGGCTTAACAAGACACTCATTTTTAAATTTATGGCCTTCTCACAGAAGTAACAGTGAAGAAGAAAACATCACAACCACTCTAAATTATGTAAATATTGGAAAGTGGTTTAATGCACGCCATCCTCGTTAGCAGTTTTTCAGATAAATTTAATGGGGGACGAAAAGAGACTAACTTCTCGTGGTGTTTTCCGGAAGCGATACAAAATCGGATGAATGTCTCTTGAAATTTGCAAAATATTTGCTAATGGAATATGTTAAAGGCCCTGCCTTTTTAGGGGATCATCGCGGCATTTCCCTTGAGAGGTTCTTAAAAAACAGTCTGTGTGGGTGGACACTGAATACAGATCTTTGCAGCGGAAACACAGGCCAATTGCAGGCTGCTACATCCATTCATTCTCCGTCCATATGAAGGCGAGAAAACCAGTCTGAAGCTGATTGAGGCGAAATAGATTATCCTAAAAAAGTGATTGGTGGCAGTCTTGCATCATTTCAGCATGTATTAAAGTAATTCTTAGAAACACATATCGTACTCTACAGCACGCTGTGCTGTACTGGTAGACTTCTTACAGTGCTCGTACCTGCGGAAAGAAGCTTGTCCCAGTAAGAGCCTCAGGCTTCCTAGAAGTGTCACTCCGTACAAGTGTTCCAGTCCCGCCGCGCAACATCCGAACTTGTTCGACTGTTCCACCCTTTTCACCTGCGGCCGTTCGCTTGTGTTGGGTGCTAGCCATGGTTACTAAGACCACCTCGCTGCTGTGCTATGCTCCGCTCCGCTCTCAGGTTAAGCCAACAGTCAGTCGGGGTCGTACAGTCGCAAGCTTTGTAAGTGGGGTGTGCAGTCGCTATTTTTATCAGTTAGTAGTTTCATTTAGTTGCGGGCTATCTGGTGGATTTTTATTAGGAGGGGTTGCAAGACAGTTGGTGCTCAAGAGTTAGTTTGAGGTATTTTAGTGTACTAGTTAAAGTGATAGGGGTGTTGCAAACGTCGATGTAAAAGTAATGGAGTCGTAAACTGACGGTGATTCATCTTATAGTTATTGCTTCGGTTCTGGAAAGGTTTATTTTGAGGAGTCTCTGCTTGTACCATGGAGATAAACGTTGCGGTGGATCTGGAGAAGGCATTGGGTTTTCTGGAGGAAATAGGATAGTGTTAGGAAAATAATGTCACCAGAGTGGGACACGAAATGAGGTAGTTCAGAAACAGTTGTGGTGGGGAGTATGTTTGGATGAGATGGAAGATACGGAATTTTTAATGGTGGCAAGAGATGGGCTACTGACACATGTCTACTTTGGAATTGCATTGAAGGGCTACAGAAGTTAACGTCCCCGTCCAACAGGGTTATCGACATCAACATCATTTATCCGCGATCCATGAGATACTTCAGAGGAACGTGGAATTTCACTTAGGACACTGCCATGCATTCTGGTGATCCCGAAATTTACACCATCTATGCTCTGCTTGGCAGCTAAATACTGACGAAAGAAGTTATTTGTAGCTACCGTGGATATGGAGGCGTGTCAGTGTAATACGTTTTAGTAAAATATACTTCCATCGCCCTGACGGATAAATCTACTTGTCCAAGATTAAGAACTGCCAATCCGCGACACGCTGAAGGACAAGACCTTTCACCACCCCTCTCCCCAAGCCAGACACACAAATTACTTCTGTGAAAGTGTTTTGGAGTGTTGAAAAGCAAGCCGGCTTTTCGTCTGAGCAACATACAGTTTACGTTTGAGTAGCACACGGCCTTCGTTGAACAGTAAAATCTAGTACTGAGACTGGTCTGTAACAGTTCGTATCCCTGTAGATCCTAGGCCATAAAAATTATGTTTCGCCTCTGCAAATAACCTTCCTTTCAATGCATTAGCCCCTTGATAAACAACGAAATAACACCACAGAAGTAAATTTCTTATGCCTAATTAAAAAATATCTAAGGTCCTCAGATGATTTGACGAAAGCTCAATCTCTGTTGAGTCAGAGAGTTGAATTGCAAAATTTAAAGAATATTTCAATAATAACATTTTTGATAATAACTTAATTATTTAGCTATAGTTCACGATTCTTGTCTCAATTTTAAAGTCTTCTGTAGTTTAATATTACCAGTGCGATGAAGTAAGCATCCATAAAAGTATAGCTTTTTCTAGCTACATGTCGCACGTAACAGGAAAAGCTCGATGAGTATCAACTTACTTAAATGATGCACTGGATTCCTGTTTTGCAGGTATTGGCAGACAGAGGGCCCTTGCGCCGTCGCAAACTCCTAGGCCTATCCCGACTCGATGTGGCTACAGTTTGGAAGCAGCCTGGTATAGTTCACTAAACTATTTATGTACAAGTACTGTAAACCATAGTCCACGCTTTTATTTATCGTTGTGCGTATTTTGAATATTCGTATGTTTGGGACGTAGAGCAACAATTAATGCCATGACCTGCATCATTGTGTAAGCTCTCAGTTCTATAAAAAAATGTATTTATAATTCTATGATATTCGTTGTCTCTTTTAAACTATACCAGCTTAATAGTCAGGCTAATTTCATTTTACAAAGACTTGTGTCTATGTTGTGAATTTTTGTATCATCTCAATAGAGGAGAGAACTGAATGATAGCATATGGAAGATGTTTACAAAGCAGCCATATGAAAAATTACGACAAAACCTTCTTGGAGCGTTATCGATTATGTTGTGGTTCACGGTGCATGCAGACATGTTCCTTCTGAATATGCTAGAGCTAGAGGCTAGGTAGATGTACTACAGTGTGGACGATACAGTTTCAGAGCACGTATATACACCACTGGCCATTAAAATTGCTACACCACGAAGATGACGTGCTACAGACGCGAAATTTAACCGACAGGAGAAGATGCTGTGATATGCAAATGATTAGCTTTTCAGAGCATTCACAAAAGGTTGGCCCCGGTGCCGACACCTACAACGTGCTGACATGAGGAAAGTTTCCAACCGATTTCTCATACACAAACAGCAGTTGACCGGCGTTGCCTGGTGAAACTTTGTTGTGATGCCTCGTGTAAGGAGGAGAAATGCGTACCACCACGTTTCCGACTTTGATAAAGGACGGATTGTACCCTATCGCGATTGCGGTTTATCGTATAGCGACATTGCTGCTCGCGTTGGTCGAGATCCAATGACTGTCAGCATAATATGGAATCGGTGGGTTCAGGAGGGTAATCCGGAACGCCGTGCTGGATCCCAACGGCCTCGTATCACTAGCAGTCGAGATGACAATCATCTTATCCGCATGGCTGTAACAGATCGTGCAGCCACGTCTCGATCCCCGAGTCAAGAGATGGGGACGTTTGCACGACAACAACCATCTTCACGAACAGTTCGACAACGTTTGCAGCATCATGGACTGTCAGCTCGGAGACCATGGCCGCAGATACCCTTGACGCTGCATACAGACAGGAGCGCCTGCGATGGTGTACTCAACGACGAATGGCAAAACGTCATTTTTTCTGATGAATCCAGGTTCTGTTTACAGCATCATGATGGTCGCATCCGTGTTTGGCGACATCGTGGTGAACGCACATTGGAAGCGTGTATTCGTCATCGCCATACTGGCGTATCACCCGGCGTGATGGTATGGGGCGCCATTAGTTTCACGTCTCGGTCACCTCTTGTTCCCATTGACGGCACTTTGAACAGTGGACGTTACATTTCAGATGTGTTACGAGCCGTGGCTCTACCATTCATTCGATCCCTGCGAAACCCTACATTTCAGCGGGATAATGCACGACCACATGTTGCAGGTCCTGTACTGGCCTTTCTGGATACAGAAGATGTTCGACTGCTGCCCTGGCCAGCACATTCTCCAGATCTCTCACAAGTTGAAAACTTCAGGTCAATGGTAGCCGAGCAACTGGCTCGTCACAACACGCTAATCACTACTCTTGATGAACTGTGGTATCGTGTTGAAGCTGCATGGGCAGCTGTACCTGTACACGCCATCCAAGCTCTGTTTGACTCAATGCCCAGGCGTATCAAGGCCGTCATTACGGCCAGAGGTGGTTGTTCTGGGTACTGATTTCTCAGGATCTATGCACCCAAACTGCGTGAAAATGTAATCACATGTCAGCTCTAGTATAATATATTTGTCCAATGAATACCCGTTTATCATTTTCATTTCTTCTTGGTGTAGCAATTTTAATGGCCAGTAGTGTACTGATTTTTTCTCTAGGCGCTGAGGTGATCAGTCACTTAGGCTACGTGTTTGTAGCACTGGTAGCGAAGGTGGCAACAGCTGCAATGCGAGTAATGCCTGTGAACTGGCATTAGCTGCCTGTTCCTAACGTATGTCTACAATCCAACACAGTGATACCGTCGCCAATCACTACCACAGCGGACATCTGTCACAATGTCCACTCTTATAGTAATGTGCAGAGGGATGATCGCAAGACAGTATTAATCACTTGTCTACATGTTAATTAGCATTTAAGAAAGCTTCAATAACATATTTAAGGATATAATTCATGAATATTCTGTAATACTAGATATCAAGTGGGAACTTCGAAGGCAAATCAGAATGCTTTGCCCCTACTTTTTTAGCCAATTTACGGTTGTAAATGCGAAGTCAGTATATCCATTCCCAGTGTTTGACCTTTCCTGACTCGTGCAGGCCTTATCTGCCGGTAGCTCTGCCGAACGGTAGCGCTTTTCCATAAATTTAATAAACACAACAGATACACATAACAGGGACTTTTGTCGTCAATAATATATTCTCCCTCACTATTTAAAACAGCGATTCAGAGGCTGTAGAAATCAAGTTGTTTTTGAGACGAAGAACTCGTTGAGCCATTTTCGGAGCGCATTTTCGTCTGGAAAGGCAGTTCCTTGAATGTTGTTCGATAAAGGACGGAAAAGGTGAAAATCTGTAGGCGAAAGATCAGGTGAATAAAGTGGATGCCGAATGACTTTCCGAGCCAACTTCCGTATAGTGTTTTTTATCCGTCTAACAGAATGCAAGCGGGCCTTATTGCGGAGTAGCATCACTTCACGCAGTCTTCCTGGTCGTTGTTCTTGGATTCCGTCTACAAGACGTCTCAGTTGTTGATAATAAATGTCAGCAGTTACGGTTACACCTCCGGGAAGCAATTCGTAGTACACCACATCGTCTCTGTTTCACCAGATGCATAACGTTCTTTTGTGGATGCGCACAACTCTTAGTACGGGGAGTTACTGGCGTGTTTGGGCTCAACCAGTCCTTTCTTTTACTCAGCTACCATAAAGACAACATTTCTCTTCACCTGTAATGATGCAGGGTAGGAATTGTCGGTGTTGTTCACGAGCCAGCCGATGACGAGTAAGCAGAGATTCATGTATGGCCACCTGCTGATTTTTTGTGATTTAGGCTCAGGGCATACGGTACCCGGTTTTTGAACCTTCCCTACTGCATACAAATGTTGCACTATGGCAGAATGGAGACGGCAGGGGTAAAATACAGGGAGCGAAAGACTATTTACAATTTGTACAGAAACCAGAAGGCAATTATAAGAGTCGAGGGACATGGATGGGAAGCAGTGGTTGGGAAGGGAGTGAGACAGGGTTATAGCCTCTCCCCGATGTTATTCGATCTGTATATTGGGCAAGCAGTACAGGAAACAAAAGAAAAATTCGGAGTAGGTATTAAAATCCATGGAGAAGAAATAAAAACTTTGAGGTTCACCGATGACATTGTAATTCTGTCAGAGACAGCAAAGGACTTGGAAGAGCAGTTGAACGGAATGGACAGTGTCTTGAAAGGAATATGTAAGATGAACATCAACAAAAGCAGAACTATGATAATGGAATGTAGTCGAATTAAGTCGGGTGATGCTGAGGGAATTAGATTAGGAAATGAGACAGTTAAAGTAGTAAAGGAGTTTTGCTATTTGGGGAGCAAAATAACTGATGATGGTCGAAGTAGAGAGGATATAAAATGTAGACTGACAATGGCAAGGAAAGCGTTTCTGAAGAAGAGAAATTTGTTAGCATCGACTATATATTTAAGTGGAAGTATTTGTACGGATTGTAGCCATGTATGGAAGTGAAACATGGACGATAAATAGTTTGGACAAGAAGAGAATAGAAGCTTTCGAAATGTGGTGCTATCATATAACTAATGAGGAGGTATTGAATAGGATTGGGGAGAAGAGAAGTTTGTGGCACAACTTGACTAGAAGAAGGGATCGGTTGGTAGGACATGTTCTGAGGCATCAAGGGATCACCAATTTAGTATTGGAGGGCAGCGTGAAAGGTAAAAATCGTAGAGGGAGACCAAGAGATGAATACACTAAACAGATACAGAAAGATGTAGGTTGCAGTAGGTACTGGGAGATGAAGAAGCTTGCACAGGATAGAGTAGCATGGAGAGCTGCATCAAACCAGTCTCAGGACTGAAGACCACAACCTCAACAACAATGGTAGAATGATCGCAGTTAATCACATTTGTAAGTTGTGGAGTACACTGACGTGGATTATTGTGGATAAATGTGTTCAAATCATCTTCATCAAACCCGATGGTGTTCCAGAACGTGGAGAGTCTCTGATGTCAAAAAGATCCTATTGAAATGAGAAAACTACTTTCTTCCCGTGATCTGTCCAATGGTATCGCAAATGTTTCTGGCTGTCTCCACTGCTGTCACCCCTCTAATGAACCCAAACAGAAGCATATGTCGGAAATGTCCCGATTTCTCCTTTTGGCCTCTCATTTTGTAGCGTCCACAGCTCCACCCATTATCTCCAAATGACGAAATGACAATATGTAAACTCAAATTTGAACAGTGAACTAAAAATAAAAATGATAATCGATAAATAAACCCATAGCAATCGGAATACCAACATACAAAGAAAAATTCTCCGAACTTATGCATCAATGTAATAAATAAAGGAAAAATCAGGCGAAAAAGTTAAAAGGGAACAGTTACTTCAGTATGTAGGTCATTTGAACGAGAGTTAAAAAGAAATAAATTAAGAGGCGCTAGTTTCTGACCAACTTTCGTATCTGTTTATAGGTTTCATAATGAAAATGTTCTCACTACTTGTGAAGGATTTTGTGGACAGTTTCGTACTCGCACTGCATTGGATATGTTTAGAAATAAATCCAACGAACATCTACCCAGCAAATAAACGATAGTGGTATTCTGCAAATAACCGTTAGTGACAGTGATCAGAAGATGCTGGCGTGTGAGGGGGAGTGTGCACGAAAATAATTCCTTCGCCAACGCAGCGTTATGGGCGATGGACGCTGGGCAATGCTTGTCTCACGCCCTGGCCTTCATGGTTGAGGGCGGCTAGCTATTGCATTTTAGTTTTCTTCCTACCAAGGAGGTGATAATAAACAGAGGTGGCATTATGTATGCTGTAATTATGCTTTCTTTGAAGCCAGGAGGTGAGGCCGAGAAGAGAGTTTCTCCATTAAAACCTTGAGTTAAACTTGCCCTCTACTCAGTCACCGAACTTATTGTCAAATCTGGGTAAGTGTTTAGATACGACATACACCAATTGAGGAACATTGATTGTCAGACATTTGACAATCTAATTTATCGACACTTAGCGTGTGATACATCACAGCAAAACAGACGATAATTTTAAGTCTAATAGTTAGTTGTAATAGTTCACAATATAAACGGCAGATAATCCTACCGATCCTTTCACTGAAGAACTCTGCGATCTTCAGAAAGTAAGCAGTGAAATGACGTTTTTAGTCAGAGGAACACGACAACAGTGTACGAAAATGACTGGCTGACATTAGGCGCAATTAAGCACTACCACTAAAATCAAAAGCTTACACTTAATATCGCGTAAAACTCATCTTTGTCTCTCTCACAAATTTTTCCCCTTCTGAGAACGTTCGGGTCATCATGCACACTACAATTATCATTTGACAATTTTTCGCAGTTAGAAAAATTCAGTCACGATTTTCACTTACCATTACCATCACTAGTGCGCACGTAAGCAGTTGTGATGTCTGTAAAAAGGAATTTCAACAATAAATGGGTTACATACTTACACGATTATTTTATATACACAAATCAATGCTCCAGTGCTCAGTGAAATGAAGTCTTTATTTCGCATTCACAAACAAAACCAACTTGTCGCGTACAGATCAGCGTACTTTATCACAAATCTTGTTTACTATCCGTCAAAGGCAATTAATTTACTGTATTTATATTTACTTTTGTTAGTTTGGGAAAAGGCATTCAGGATTAACACTGCATGAACCATACTAGACAGTAATCCCATCACGTGACCGTTGATGACTCATGTGGCCTCTCAAACTGAGAAATAAGATGATATTTACTCACTTACTCATAGCTTCACTAATCATTAAATCAGTGGACTTCTGTGGATCGCTGTTACACTTTTCTTTAGTCTATAACGACTTGTTACGTATTGGGTCGAAGTCTGCTGTCACGTCTTTTTGACAGGAACCCCAAATACTGGAGTAGTACTGTATAACATGACACACTAGCGCCTTGTATTCCATATTCCAGTTTCTCTGCAGATGCACGACAATTTCTGAGAAACCTTCCAGTAAACCTGTTTATTCCATTTTTCTTCCCTACTAGTAGTCAGTGTACATTTTGTTTGATGCCAGTTCTTATGTTATTCGTAAATAGTTCACTTATGTTACGCGGCCAAAACTTTACCACAAATTTTGAAATCTGTTTTTTCTCTTTGCTGTGGACATAATCATGCACTTATCCACATTTAGAAAGACACCAAGTAGTATGCTGTCGTTCTTCGTTTCCTCAAAGTCATCCAGCCATGGTACTATCTTGCACAGTACAGTACGATTGAGGAAGATTCCTTTGACAGCAAAACGGGACATATTGTTTCAGCTTCTAGCGTGAGGGAGGCACTTCGCATTCTACATGTCGGGAACCCATCATTCTATCTCTGGCGCGTTGGCCGTACTGTACGCCAAGCCTTTCTGTACTAGTTTGTATGAAAAGCAAAATATAACCTGGAAGATGAATTTGCCATTTGTTTTACGAAGAGTCACTCTCATAGCATAATACACGACTCCTCAGTGCTACAGCACTCTTAGCAAAGGCCTGAATGATGCACTCGGTGCTGGGATTTTGAACATTAAAACTACTGAACATTATTTCTTCATTTTTGGTGGATAGAATGCCTGACTGAACTATTTTTGAAAAATGTAATTTTCTGGATAGAGAAGTTTTATTTGGCCAGATAGCAGTAAATACAGATAAAGACTGTCCGTTTGACTACCACATGCCAGTGTGCCGTTAGCTGTCAATACAGACACAGCAAGAAATACCTTGTGAACCAAATGTGTTTTATCAGAAACTCTTGAGTGTTTACCATAAATATGCTTTTTAAAGTTTTTAAAAAAATATTTAAAACTTAAAAAACATTAAATTATTAAATGTCTACCTGTATAAAATTTATCTGTAGAACTATATTTGAAGTAGCTCCAGAAGAGTAATGTATCTGTATGTATATCACTTTCTTTGGCACATCACATCAGCAGCCGGTGTAAAGAAATGTGTCCGCCGTATTGTTTTTAGTTCAGTTCCTGGGGCAGCGGGGATTGTAAAAGAAAACCAAACCTCTGTCTTGTAATATGTACAGGAGGGCTTTTCTGATGTAAAACGAAAAATCTTTTTGTAAACTAGCCTATGCATCAAGGAAACTTTGTTACATTTCAGGGCACAAAGATAGTAGCCGGCCGGGGTGGCCGTGCGGTTCTAGGCGCTTCAGTCTGGAACCGCGCGACCGCTACGGTCGCAGGTTCGAATCCTACCTGGGGCATGGATGTGTGTGATGTCCTTAGGTTAGTTAGGTTTAAGTAGTTCTAAGCTCTAGGGGACTGATGACCTCAGAAGTTAAGTCCCATGGTGCTCAGAGCCATTTGAACGATTTCTGAACAAAGGTAGTACTTAGAAGAAGTCAATGCTATCATCTGATGATGGTCTCAGGCCCTAAATTAGCAGTGGTGTAATAAAATCATTTCAGGAAAACTCGTGGGCGGATTTCCTACAGTGTAATTTACGAAAATAGCTGCAGTGCTCTCCAACCAAAATCGATAAAATAATGGTTAGGTATGTATTAGTTGTGACCTGGGCGAATAAAACATCTCTAGTCCTGCTGAAAGTGCCAAGTAAACATAATGAGATATTTTTATGCTCTTACACGCATGACATTCATTATCTGTAACTAAGTCTACTGAAATTTGGAAATATGGCAGTACAAACTCTGGGTCCCGAATCGCTAATACTGTCTCCCTTTACCATTCTTCCTTCAATATCATGTATTACTCGTTCACTTCCTGAAGACATTTGGGGAGGAGGCTGATGAGGGCTAGCAGAATCAATACAAACCGTAGGTACTCGACCAGCGAGGAAAACTTTCCCTCGCCGACAACCAAGCCCGAATTTCCTAGCCGACAGTACCGAGTTTAGGAAAACGTTTGTTTTGTAAAAGAAAAGAGATTTGACACGTGGTCTAAACAGCGCAGGAAACAAAATTCAGCACAGCGAAAACAACTCAGGCTAGGGACAACAATGTTGGTGTACACTACGTTGAATACTGGGCTGAGAATGGTATGCCGGCCGGTGTGGCCGAGTGGTTCTAGGTGCTCCAGTCTGGAAGCGCGTGACCGATACGGTCGGAGGTTTGAATCCTGCCTCGGGCATGGATGTGTGTGATGTCCTTAGGTTAGTTAGGTTTAATTAGTGCTAAGTTCTAGGGGACTGATGACCTCAGATGTTAAGTTCCATAGTGCTCAGAGCCATCACCCGACTTAATTCGACAACATTCCATTATCCACGTTTTGCATTTGTTGATGTTCATCTTATATCTTCCTTTCAAGACACTGTCCGTTCCGTATTCATAGCCAGTCACTGGCACCTGCAATTTACGTTGCTTGTACCATTTGGACTAGACTTTAATAGTAGAGAATTGCCGGCTGGTGTGGCCGTGCGGTTCTAGGCGCTTCAGTCTGGAACCGCGAGACCGCTAGGGTCGCAGGTTCGAATCCTGCCTCGGGCATGGATGTGTGTGATGTCCTTAGGTTAGTTAGGTTTAAGTAGTTCTAAGTTCTGATGACCTCAGATGTTGTCCCATAGTGCTCAGAGCCATTTGAACCATTTTTTTGAGAATGGTATATAACTTTGGAAAATAACTTTTCGTCGGGGATGCTGGGAGTGTAAGCATGCGACCGCCGCTTTGCACTTTGCCTGCTGTGTTGGAGGAGGGGACGACAAACCCCGTGTGCTCATAGCGCAGGGAAGGCAGCATACTGGGTTCAACATTGCATTCACAATGCCAGCTGCAATATACTACGTCGCGCTGCGAAGTTTCTTAGCCAAGTTTGGGAACGGACGAATACAATTCGTACCGGGCTGAAGTATCCGACTTCCACCGATTCCTCCGCTCCCAGAAAAGCAATAAGTTACTGTGCGTATAGTATAATACCGTGTAATGACATTCGTTCATTCTGCTAATCCTCTCAGTCGCCCCGCAGAGTGTCTTCCTCCGCGCAGGTTAGTACACTTGTACTGTCATTTGTGATGGTATTTGTGGATGGTATGTCTCGGACAGATCACCAGTTCTTCCACAAGTGGGCGGCGCTCGAGGATCCCGCCAACCCGACGGCGGGCAGCCGCGGCTTCCTGCGGGTCGACCTCAACGTCTCAGCGAGTGGGCGCGCACCGCCACCCCAGCAGATCACCCCCGAGGACGACGACATCGAGGGGTGAGCATTGCAGTCAGTGCTACCCTGCATCATATATGTTCTTCTGTGGAAGCTCACTGCGTTTATTCGCCTTCAACTGTGCGCTGATGGTGTAGCCTTCAGTCTGAAGACTGGTTCAGTGTAGCTTTCCACGATAGTCTATCCTGTGCAAAGCTCTTCATCTCTGCATAACTGCTGCAACATACATCCACTTGAATCTGCTTCTGTAATCATGCATAGGTCTCCCCTACAGCTTTTACTCCCACACTTCCTTCAGTTACCAAATTGACAATTCCCTTGTTTTTGGCAAGCTGGGCCACAGTTTTTTCCCTGGTGCAATTCAGCACCTCCACATTAATTTTTCTCTCTACCCATCTTCTCTGCCGTATTCTTCTGTAGCAACACATTACAAACCATTTTATTCTCTTCCTGTCTGAACTGCTTATCGCCCATGTTTCACTTCCAGTCAAGGCTACAAACCAGACTAATACCTTTACAAAAAAACTTCCTAAGACTCAAATTTGTAGCAGATGTTAACAAATTCTCCTTTTTCAGAAATTCTTTTCTTGCTATTTAAGGTCTATTTTATATCTTCTCTTCTTTGGCCTTCATCATTTATTTTTATGTTCAAATAGTAAAACTCGTCTATCACTTTTAGTAGTCAATTTCCCAAAAAAAATAAAAAAATGGTTCAGATGGCTCTGAGCACTATGGGACTTAACTGCTGAGGTCATCAGTTCCCTAGAACTTAGAACTACTTAAACCTAACTAACCTAAGGACATCACACACATCCATGCCTGAGGCAGAATTCGAACCTGCAACCGTAGCGGTCTTGCGGTTCCAGACTGAAGCGCCTAGAACCGCTCCGCCACAACGACCGGCTCAATTTCCCAATCTAATTACCTCAGCATCGCATAATCTAAGTCAACTACATTCGTTTGCCCTCGTGGGTCGTAAGTCAGGCTTCGTTCGTTTGGGTAGAAGACCACTTGCCTGCAAAAGGCAAAGGTTCCAGTTTTTGGTCCAGATCTGGCACACAGTGGTAGCCTGCCGTGGTGTACCAAACCAGCACGTACTCCCCTGTAGGGTGAAAATTCATTCTGGAAATTTCCAGTTTGGTTGATAGAACCGATTTTAACAATCTCGTAATGAACCAAGACTGTCCTCGTCTCTCCAGTTTGATATTGCTCTTTTAGGGCACTTTTCAAAATGCTTCATAAATTTTTTAGGCTATGCTTAAGTTTGTTCCACTCCGTGTAAAATGAGCTGTGTGAAATTTGGGTTCAGTAATACCAGGTGAGCCCGCATCTCGTGGTCGTGCGGTAGCGTTCTCGCTTCCCACGCCCGGGTTCCCGGGTTCGATTCCCGGCGGGGTCAGGGATTTTCTCTACCTCGTGATGGCTGGGTGTTGTGTGCTGTCCTTAGGTTAGTTAGGTTTAAGTAGTTCTAAGTTCTAGGGGACTTATGACCACAGCAGTTGAGTCCCATAGTGCTCAGAGCCATTTGAACCAATACCAGGTGAAACGGGGTCTCCTGAGCCTCTTGAATTGGAAAATCTAGAAAAAGGATACTATGTGCTTTAAAAATTGTCACCTCTGGATGATAAAATTATTCGTTACAGTAGTGTATTTATGTGTGTTCCAGCGCATAATTCAAGTTTTTGCTACTAGTTGCTGCAACAATAACCGAAAAAATCCAAGTTTTCGGTGATGAGAAACACAAAAATGGAAGATGGCAGCGCCAGGAATCATAAATATTCTAAGATGTCAGTGCGGGAAACTTAAAAATGCATGATGGCGGTGGTGGCAAACTTAAAAAATGGAAGATGGCGCTGATGGAAAATTTAAAAATCCAAGATGGCGGAAATAGGCCAGTTGTGCTTTGTGCCCTCTCCCCATGGCCCCCTCCCTTCTACAGCCAATATAAGTGTAGTATTAAAACAAAAAGCTAGTAGTATACTACTGTAGTGGGCAATAAAGTTAAACAGTCAATTACAGTGTTGGGCCGGAGCAGCCATCTTGGCTGCTATGTAGTATCCAAACGATTTGAATTTTTGATCCATGTTCAAAACCTTTTATCTAAAAAATTATATAAAGGATGATCTTGTAGTATTTCCACATCTAAAATACATCAACGTCACACACACTCACACAAACACACACACACACACACACACACACACTCACACACAGTATTTATATCACGAACTTACAGGTTAAGCAGCACTAGTGTACGTGCCATCTTTGATTTCTGTACTACACATGGTATAAGGTACAAATGGGCCAAATTTTTCACATCTAAGTCGTTGTATGATGCTTGTCAACTGTCAATATTAATTCAATATTCAAAATGTTCTCAAAACTCTGCCAGAACTACAAAAATAACATGCTAAACAGACAGTTGACACTTCAAGTTACACATAAATTATCGCTGTAGTAAAACTAACCTGGCCAGGCTTAAAACTGCAGAAAACACTATGCTAAACAGGCAAACACACACACACACACACACACACACACACACACAAACACACACACACACAGTAACTAGTCTCCATTACTGTCTGCTAGTGGAGGAATGTAATTAATTCCATTTTTTAGTTGTACTTTTGGTGTTAGGCACAATGCACCCTCCAATGAAATATTTGCACACTTAAATTTTTCCATGATGGTTGTCAAGTGGTACAACAGAATCTTCAAGTATAAAATACGTAAATGGTGTTGGTATATCAATGTGAGGATGTCTTACTTGTGGCTGAAAGAATGGACGGACGCCACCTATCATTTTTACATGTTTTGCGGTAATAATTCCCGTTAGTAAACACTATTTTAGGGGCGACAAAGGTAATGTACCATGTTCTACCCTAGAAAATACAATTGACCTTATTAACAGCCTAATATTGCTTTCTTTTTGCATTTAACTAGATATACTGCAGATTCTGTACAAAATGAAGTTTTGAGGAATGCTGCATTATTTACTGTGTGGAACTATGATGACACAGCTCTCTAAAACGTATGCAGACTGTATTTCTTAGAATCAACTACTAAATAACACCACAGATTAGTCGAAATACACTATATAAACACACACACACACACACACACACACACACACACACACACAGAACATAGCCAAAGAATTGACTAAAGATGATCTTAGGAAAGAAGGAAGAAAGAAGGTATTTTGAAGAGCTTTTTGTTGTAATGTAGCACATAAACTGTATGTATCCGCCAGCCGCGGTGGCCGTGCGGTTCTAGGCGCTTCAGTCCGGAACCGCGGGACTGCTAAGGTCGCAGGTTCGAATCCTGCCTCGGGCATGGACGTGTGTGATGTCCTTAGGTTAGTTAGGTTTAAGTAGTTCTAAGTTCTAGGGGACTGATGACCTAAGATGTTAAATCTCATAGTGCTCGGAGCCATTTGAACCATTTTTTTGTATGTATCCGAAATACACTCGGAGAACATTTGCTATGTTTACATTCATCACAATATGTCAAAAATTGTGGTGATGGGACAAGACAGAGATCAAACATGTTCAAGATTATGGTGCAAGAAGACAGAGATGGAAGGCAGATAGCCCATAAATAAATACTTGCCGCCGCATCTCGTGGTCGTGCGGTAGCGTTCTCGCATCCCACGCCCGGGTTCCCGGGTTCGATTCCCGGCGGGGTCAGGGATTTTCTCTGCCTCGTGATGACTGGGTGTTGTGTGATGTCCTTAGGTTAGTTAGGTTTAAGTAGTTCTAAGTTCTAGGGGACTGATGACCATAGATGTTAAGTCCCATAGTGCTCAGAGCCATTTTTTAAATACTTGCCAGTGAAATCGTATTATTTATCATATTAAGTAACATTGTCGAGTAGAAAACAATGGAGGCTGCTTATTGCAGCATGCAAGTATAATCACAGATCCCTGATTGTGAATGATATCACGAACGTATGCTTTTTAGCCATGATCATACGGCGGTCTGTATTGTCAAGATCATAAAACATGAACTTACTTTAAAACCAAGCTACACAAGATAAGCAGTTACGAGTAAATATTGAGACTTAATAGCGATAGCACCTACTCACTAACACTATGATCAAAATATTGAGAGCATTCCACAACTACAATTACAGCAGCACAGAAGGATAGTAACAAATTAGCTGATAAGAGTAGTAATTGAACATAAGTTGCAAAAATGCGTTATTGACTTCAGTCAATGACCACAACGTTTCGGAGCCGATCTCCAATATATATAATTCCATTGTCGTGTACAATTTTGCTGCGTGCTTCTCGTACTAACAAGAAAACTAATGGACGGAATAAATCTCGGGTGAACAACCTGGTACGAGTGTGCATAGGACGCAATATTTTGGCAATTGACCACGTTGCAATCATCAGGTGCGCTGATGTACTGACCGGCGGTGGGCCGGCGCCAGTTATATATGGGACAATCCCCCTCCCGCTTCTCCCTCAGGCGCTTCCAATAAGTCGGTGCGGTCCGCGCCCCGCGCGCGGTCCAGGTACAGCGTCCGTTCTCCCGCCGTCTGGGCGCTGCGTCCTAGGTCTTCTCGTTCAGGAGGGTCTGCCGGCACCGCTCTCGTTATTCTTCCCTCCTCCCCCGAAGTCGGTACACTCTGGGAAATATCCTTTTTCTTCTTAATCTGGGTGATCGCGGGTTCCCACGCCTTGCTACGGATGTAACCGCTGTCACGATTTAGTTGTGGCTCCCTTACTCTAATCTCTATGGCTTCTTTGATTACACAGTCCCAGTACTTGGAAGTCTATGTCAGGACTTTTGTTTGGTCACAATCCATGCTGTGGAGTTCCGACAGGTAATGCTCAGCGACAGTCGGCTCGCAGCCGTGCTAGCGTGCGGAGCTGCTCCGCGCGCCGTGTGACGCTCCGCTCTTGGCGGTGTTTACTTCCGCGTCGCGGTGTTTGTATCTATCGAGTCCAGTACTAACGTACACCATGGCGCACTCGTACCGCCGTGCAACGATCAAAGTAACGTTTCAGGCCGAACATCCACGACCCAGAGCTTTCGAAGTCGAACAGTTCATACGTGAGGATCTACGTTTGAACCCCCAGGACGTAATCGGCATACATTTTTCCATCACTGGAAGTGTTGTCTACATCAAGATGTCGACGAAGGAAATTTGCAATGACATAATTCACCGTCATGCCACCGGACTAAAATTCAAACACTCTGATGGACATATGGGTGCTGTGACAGTCGCCCATGCTGGATTCGGTCTCCGGACATTGCGGGTGTTTGAACTCCCGTTCGAGGTGCCTCAGGATGTGGTCATTGCCGCTTTCCAACCATATGGCACCGTCTTGGGTCACGTCGCGGAGAAGTGGCAAACATTTACGACCTACCCCGTATTAAATGGCGTCCGGCAAATAAAAATTGAGCTAACGAAACATGTCCCATCGTACCTGCTGATTGGCGGTGTGAGGGCCATCGTCATGTATGATGGACAGCCACGAACGTGCGCAGGATGTGGCCAGGAGGGACATGTACGTTCCGAATGCTTACACCGCCGTTTAATACAGACGCCGTTACGTGAAGAGACCCAGGCTTCGACGGTCACGTCCTTACCCATCACCTACGCCAAGGTTGCACAGGACCCCGTCGTACCAATCTCGATTGCGCCAGCAGCATCGTCAACGCCACCCGCCGCAGCACAACGCGCCGAGGACACAAGCACGGCGTCACCTACAGTGCTCGCTTCAGGACCGTCCGGTTTGCAGACCGAAACCGATGTTCCTGTTGGAACCATGGACGTCGACCTCGGTGTCGTGCCGACGTCTGCCTTTGTCCAGACGGGTTCGGCGTCAGACGACGGGCGATCACATTCTGATTCAGAAGGCCACATCAGAAAACAGCGGCCGCCTCGCAAACACAGGAAACGACGACGAACGCCTTCCGATGACGCCCTTTCTCAGACGGCCCCACGAGATGTCGACCTGATGTCTGACGGTGATCTCCCACATTGCGTCCAGTCACGCGATGTGGCAGCAACAGGAGCCCCTCCTGTGACGCCTACTCTCCCAGCCAGGGACGTGTCCTCGCCGTTGTCAACGAATGATTACGGCGGTCCCCCTGCCACTCATGTTGCGGAATCCACAACACCCGTTCCGGAAACACGTGGCCGTCACATGTCCACGTCGTCAGCTTCCTGGGCCGATGACGTTGAAGAAGAAGCGGAACAGACTGCCAGCGTGTCTGCACAGGAGTCCACCTCGGCGACACTGGGGCTGGCGCCCCGCCAGTAATTATCAGCACTGCGGGACCACCGGCGGGTCTCCACCTGCCGGCTACTTCTACCGCACGTTCTGCACATACTGAGGATGGCCGCACGCAGCAATATCGTATCGCCACGATGAATCTAGCCACCATTCGTGCCCCCCATAAACTGGCCATGTTCAGAGACACTATTTACTCTGCGGATGTGGATATAGCACTCTTACAAGAGGTGTTTGTGGCTGACTTCCTAGTTCCCACCGGATACAGCGCCCATGTTTCCCCCGCATCTGATACCGGTAGCGGCGTCGCCATCCTGCTACGCGACGGACTCCCTACAGAGGACGTCATGTACCTCCCCACTGCGCGAGGTATGGCCCTCACACTGTTCGGCGTGCGTATTATTAATATCTACGCTCCGTCCATCACTGGCCGCCGTCATGACCGACAAACTTTTTTTGCCGAAAGCGTCACACCCCTCTTCACCGGTCCGCAGGACGATTTGGTACTCGGTGGGGATTTTAACTCAACACAAGAGCCCGCGGACCAACTCCCGCGACATTCCCCTTGTGCATCTCTCTCAGTGGTCATCGACCGTCTCCGACTTGTTGACACATGGAAGAAGCTCCACGGAATTCAACCGGGCTATACATTCTACACCTCTCACTCGTCAAGCCGCATAGATCGCATCTACGTTACCCGCTCCCTTGCTGATGGCACACGTCATGCGGAAGTCTGGCCCTTGGCCTTTTCAGACCATTATGCATACCTCTGTGACGTCACTCTCGCCCGACAGCAAGTGTGGCATAGTCGTGGTCTGTGGAAACTCAATGTCGCTCACTTGACCTCCTCAGACTGTCGCCGTATGGTCGAAGAAGCGTGGGCACGCTGCCACCATCGTCGAGAAGCCTATGACTCCACCTTATCATGGTGGCTCTCCTGTGCAAAGCCGACCCTCAGGAAGGCTCTGATGAGTTTTGGGAAGGAATTAAAGGCGTGGCAAACTAATACCCTGCACTTCTACTACACCATTCTACGTGACTGTGCGACGATGCCTTTCTCGCCAGCCCGGCAGTCGATGGTCCATCGCACGAAGGCGCAGATCTCCTTGATCATGCGGCGTAACTTGGAAGGCACTGTAGTCCGTTCTCGAGCTTCTAATCGAATCCCTCAAGAACGTCCGTCGATGTACCACCTCCTTCAGGAAAGACAACGACGACGACGAGCTCTGATCCAAGTCCTCACTGATGTGGAAGGGCGCCGGCACGACACCCAACAAAGCATCGGTCGTGCTCTCCTCATTTTGCCGGGCTATACGCAGCCGTACCGCATTCTGCAGCACTGATCACAGAAGTCGCTCAGCTCACTACGAACACTCTTCCGGAGGATGCTGTGCATGACCTCCAAGACGACGTAACCACAGATGAAGTGGTAGATGCTATCAAGGCGGGTTCCGATAACAGGTCTCCTGGACCTGACGGTATACCCATCGAATTTTATAAAAGTTTCCAGTATTTGTTGGCTTCCACGTGGACGGCAATCGCACAAGAGCTGATGTCACCGAGGACAGTGGTCCCGAGCGCCTTTCTAGAAGGAATTATTATCCCCGTACATAAACCGCGCGGGTTATCGAGGGTCCAGGACTATCGACCAATTACTTTGCTCAACAGCGACATGAAAATATTCACACGGCTACTGGCATCGCGACTCAAGAAGGTCGCACGTTACGTCACATCCTGCGACCAGACTTCCCTAGGAGGCGACAACAACATCCGTACGGCCCTTTGCCGTTACGGAGACATGATAGCATTAGCGCATCATCAACGTCTCCCTGGCGCCTTGGCTTCACTGGACTTTAGCCAGGCTTTCGACCGTGTTGACCACTTCTATTTACGGACAGTTCTTCAGCATATGGGTTTTCCTGGCGGTTTTGTAACAGTGGTTATGCGCCTGTTGAGTAGTGCAACCTCTAAAATCATGTACAATGGTCGTCTTACACCGTCCCTGGTCATCGCACGATCTGTACGGCAAGGATGCCCTCTTTCCACGATTTTGTATGCTTTCGCCTTGGAACCCCTGCTCCAGGGCATGCGCCAACGTTTGGAAGGCATGGCTGTGCAAGGCCACCGTTTTTGTTGTACAGCCTACGCAGACGACATAGTACTATATCTGCGCAGTGAAGATGAAGTACGAGCAGCACTGACATGGGTGGCGACTTACGGAGAAGCGTCGGGGAGCTGCCTCAACGTGTCAAAATCCAAGGTCCTGCTCATTGGTGAGGGCTTGCCGGAGAGATGCGCTGCCCCCCTTAGTGCCGCCGCCACCATACGGTGTCTTGGACTTGATTTCACAGCAGACCTGCGCCGATCAGCGGCTATCAATGGTAGACGCTTGCTACAGACAATCAGAGCAAATCTCGCAGATCACCGGCTACGAGCTCTCGACGTTATCCAACGCGCGCAATACGTGAACATGTATCATGCTTCCCGTATACCACACGTGGCTCAAGTACTACCAGTCCCAAATCTCCTGGCGCGACGACTGTTGATGGCTTTCGGCTCCTTCGTCAGCTCGGGGATGTTATTCAAGGTGCAGTATGAATCCCTTGCACTGCCACGAGATCGTGGCGGGGTGGGACTCATCCACGTGCCGACTCGTGTCAAGGCACTATACGTCAGCTCCCAACTCAAACTTTGGCATCGTTGCCCGCAGAGCCTTACTAGCCTCCTGCTTCACAACTTTGCACCGGCCTCCTTGTCCGCCCCAGTACTGATATCGACCATTCCAACCCCCTTTTATTACATCCAACGATTTTTCCTGGAGTTCAGTTATATCTACCGGTCCTTACCACTTCCACGTTTGTACCTCACGAAAACAGTCTCCGAATTGTTACAACAGTGCCGCCCGTCCAACCCCATCGAACGTAAGTATCCACAGTACGTGTGGCGACACATATGGAAGGCGATCCATGCGCGTTTTCTCGAATCAGACGTTCAATCAGCGTGGTAAATCACCGTGAATGGCAAACAAGTTAACCGAGATCGTCTGCACCGCATCGATCTCGCCGATTCATCCGTCTGCACCCACTGTGGCGTGGATGACACGGATGTCCACCGGTTCCACTGTGGCACAGCGCTAGACGTCTGGACACTTGCGCGGCGAATTTTGGCGTTTCTTACCCGCCAGACACCGGCTCAGATCGACGTCCACATGCTTTTGTACCCCGATAAGACTTTCTACCCCTCCGCCAAAACTAACTCTGTGAATTGGATCTGTGGCCACACGATCCGCTATCTTTTTACTTCAGGCGACAAGTCTACGATAGGATATTGGACTTATCTCAACGAACGTCACTGCGTCCTGATACGCAACCCACGCTATAAACAATATTTTTCTAATTTCTTACGGAGCACTTTCGATGACCCACCTAGTAGCTGGAACGTCCAAGCCCTGAGAAGCTGAAAACTGTATAAAACGAACCGAACTGAATAGATCTGCTACGCAGAACTCACGCCTACGCCATGAGAAGACACGTTTGGACGAGCTGGCATGCTGTAGGCGGATACACTTCAGGAGCTCCTGTAAGAACTAGACTTTAACTACAAGTCGCATGACGACTTAAAAAGCTTTTCCTTATGTCTTCCTCATAGTTTGTTCTTAAAGGAAAAAGAAATTTGATTTTGGATTTGAGAAAAAATTTTTTTCTTGTTCCAAAGGATTGCTTCTTCGCCAACAAGACGAAGGAGACTCATTTTTGTTTACTGGAAGGAGAAACCAGTATAATCGGAGAATCGGAGTCTTTGTTTTCTTTCAAAAAAAAAAAAAAATAAAAAAGAGGGTTAGCTGGCCTCTGTAATGAAAAAACTGAGTTAATCGATAAAAAAAAAGCGATTGCCGACTTACTGGGCTGTTGCAGTCTAGTGTACCGTTGATGTTCTCGGCATCGGTCCTCAATGGTACGAATGGTATGACCTATGTATACACTTCCGCATTGGCAAGGTGTCTGATAAACCCCTGATTTACGTAGACCAAGGTTTTCCTTGACGCTACCAAGAAGGCTCTTGGTTTTGCTTGGAGGACGGAAGATAGTTTTCACTTGGTGTTTACGTAAAATGCGTCCATTTTTTCCGGATAAGGCCCCACAAAACGGAATAATAGCCAAGGTCGCCTCCTCCTGAGGTTCATCCTCAGTTTCCGCCGGTGCTGCAGGTGTGGGATGTAGAGCCTTCCGAATTTGCCCTTCCTTGTAACCTTTCCTCCGAAACGCGATCAGGTTTTTCCTCATTTTCTTCTCTGTAGTTCTGAGTAAAAGGCTATACATGACCTTTTTAGTGTGCCATATGCAATTAATTATTCTGTAGTCTTTGCATCCTTCGACATTATGTTTCTTTGGTAAAGTTAGTGCAAGAATTTTGACTAGATTCTTAGGCCAACTGTCCTTCCCCCATGTCCTATTGATAGGGTTGCTTGGTCTGAATATTACTCTAATTCTAAAAGCTTTAGAGCTACAGCTGGTATTTTATTGTAGTCCACTGATTTCCTCTTCCAGAACTCTTTAATGACCTTCTCCAATTCAAATCATAATGTGTTTGGTACATGTGCCAATTTGTCACACGCGAATTCATGTTCTAAACTCAGTCATGTATACTTTTCTTGTATGTCATATAATTCCTCAATATACTTCTTCTGTACTTGTCTGCTGTCTTCTACGAATGCTGTCATCTTTCCATTGTTACTTAGTTTACTCTGTTTTCTGACTTTTCTTGGATCTTTGTTTGTTATGTACGTAACTGTTCCATGTATTGCTCCTAATTTACTTTCCTTTCCAGTTTTTCATTCTCCTCCCACTGACTTTTCATTCAATCCTCTCTATCCTGATCTGTTATTCTTCTCAGTTCAAAGTTCAGCTTTCCATACAGTTTTTTTTATCTTCATTCTTCCAGTTTCTACATTTATCAGTTTTACCAAATGTAGCTGATCCAGTCTATTCACTCATATTCTTTCCCTTCTATATTTACCCAATCTTTTTTTAAAGCTTCCAGAATTTTATTTTAATCATATTTCATTCTTCTAGTAGAATAGTACTTTCTGTTGAATTTTCCAATTTTTATTTTCAATGTTTTGAGAACCTGCCCTAGATCCTTCAGGGTTCAAGTCAACCACATTCCATTTGCTTACCAGTTGTCTTATTTTAATATGCCCAGTTTTGTTCACATGTCTGTTGCCAGCAAATTATGATCATCTGCATGAGATACGTTTGTGTCAATGTGGATACTGTTTACGAACTTCTCGTTATAATAAAATCTATCTGCTATCTTGCACTATGACTATGAGCATTCCATGTATACAGTATTCGATGAAGATTCTTAAATAAAATGCGTGTAATCCAGAGATAAAAGTGGTTCCAGAACTCTATAAATTTGTAAACACTTTGTTTCCTGTTTCCGAAGTCCATATTCTGCGACTATTCTCTTCCAGTCTTCCATACTGTAAGTTTTCCTTCGCACTTAACATTTTTTCGGAGATTTCTGCTATTTGTCCATGTATTTGATATATTTTATCTTCCTCTGTATGAGGTGTTGGAATATAAAACGATTGTTCAGAATTTATACTGTGATGCTCAGTAAATTTTATTGCTAGCCATCTTTCATTCAGTGATAAACTTTCTTAATGTTGTTCTCGAGATTTTTCTTTTACATTAATCCCACACTATTTCCTTTTTCCTCTTCTTCTTTGAATATGAATTTATAGTCTACATATTTAAAGTTTCCTACTCATCTCCACTGCATCCCACGTAGTCCTCAACTAATAGTGTTGTACTTCTTCATTTCTCTTATCACATTTTCTAGTTTACTCTCTGTATAAATAGTTCTTACATTCACTGTTCGAATTCTCAATGCAGAGACTTTCGTTATTCTCTCCTTATTATTCTCAAACTTACAACCCTGCACCCTTGAAAGAGGACCCAAGACTAGTCGTGCCTATAAGATTCATACAGTTGGACGATGGATACCGCTAGGATCTTTATCCTATGGTTTCCCATTGCCTTCAACATTCTATGCGTTGCCTTAGTATGTTCACCTGATTTTAGGAATGGTTTTATTTCTCAGGGACATGAGGGTGTCCCATCTCCCTCTCAATCATCTAATATTGAATTAGCTTCTGGTACTTCGACAGGAGGGGTCTCCCTATCGCTGGAGAAACTTGGTCCCTGCCTCGTTGACGATCTGTACAACGCATGTACAGATGTTTCCCCTCTCTACTAGAGATGACATATTTTGTGTTTCTTGAGTCTGAGAACGTACTGGTATTTTATAGACCAACCAGCTCTTGCAGGTGAAGTGAAGCTATTACATTGCAAATTTCCGATTGGGGGCAAAAGATGAGCTAAAGCAATAATACCGTGCAAGTAAGAAGGCTACTGTGTGTTGCGTTCAGCTCAGAGCAGGATGTAGAACATTTTGCGTTGTCGCCAGTGAGTTCTGTATCTCTTCTGTCTACGACCCACGCTGCAGCCGTTGCCTACGCTGGTAAATGACAGCTCTGTAGTGAGCGCCATAATTGGCAACAGTTCTGCAGGTTCGAATCCTGTCTCGGGCATGGATGTGTGTGATGTCCTTAGGTTAGTTAGGTTTAATTAGTTCTAAGTTCTAGGCGACTGATGACCACAGATGGTAAGTCCCATAGTGCTCAGAGCCATTTGAACAGTTCTGCCTTCTGGCTCTCCTTAGAAAAAATTTTTATGGTGGGCAAACTAGCGCTGTGATTTCATAAGTGAATAGTAGTCTGTTTGTAATGAAAATCAACGTTAAATGTACCACCACAACCCCAGTGAACAAGCTACAGATGGATGCAGTAGTATGAAACTATTGGCCTGAGCATCTTGTTGTACACCGCCCCTTGTCACTTTGCATTACCACATGGCTTCTTAAATTCACAACACTATAGATCATAGTGCCCTAATTTTAATTGATTAATAACATGAACTAGGATCACTAATTTTGCCGCTCATCAGCAAAGGGATTGTCATACAAGCAGAAATGTCACAACCAATATATAAGTTAGCTATCTGCTTATTCAAGACTGAATCATAGAAATGACTTCTTCGTCCAACTAGGTAACTAGATGTAACTAGGAGGAGAAGGAGGAGGAGGAAATTAGTGTTTAACGTCCCGTCGACAACGAGGTCATTAGACACGGAGCACAAGCTCGGATTAGGGAAGGAAGGTGAAGGAAATCGGCCGTGCCCTTTCAATGAAACCGTCTCAGCATTTGCCTGAAGCGCATTAGAGAAATCACGTAAGAGATAAATCTGATAGCCGGACGCGGGTTGAACCGTCATCTTCCCGAATGCGAGTCCACTACGCCACCTCGCTCGATGGGTGTAACCGGATACAGGAAAGAAAAGACATGTTCCCGTACAGCATACTTACAGTATTATTCTCCAAAACATTACGTTCACTTTATGAAACTTCCTGGCAGATTAAAACTGTGTGCCGGACCGAGACTCGAACCCGGGACCTTTGCCTTTCGCGGGCAAGTGATCTACCGACTGAGCTACCCAAGCACGACTCAGTCCCCGTCCTCACAGTCTCAATTCCGCCAGTACCTCGTCTCCTACCTTCCAAACTTCACAGAAGCTCTCCTGCGAACCTTGCAGAACTAGCACTCCTGGAAGAAAGGATATTACGGAGACTTGGCTTAGCCACAGGCTGGGGGGGGGGGATGTTTCTAGAATGAAATTTTCACTCTACAGCGCAGTGTGCGCTGATATGAAACTTCCTGGCAGATTAAAACTGTGTGCCGGACCGAGACTCGAACTCGGGACCATTGCCTTTCGCGGGCAAGTAGCTTTTACGTTAGTTCGCAAACACTGTGACAAATCGAAGCTTGGTTCTGTTAAAATATGCCTTTTTTATTTGTTTGGATGAAAATGGAGAAGAGGAAGATGAGGCAAAGGTTCATCCAGAAGAAGCTCTAGAAACTGAAGAAACAGATTTCTGAGTCAAAACGATATCGAAAGAGAGACGGAGTACAAAAGAAAGAGAGAGAGAGAGAGAGAGAGAGAGAGAGAGAGAGAGAGAGAGAGAGAGAGAGAGACAGTTATTGAAAATGTAGGAAAACCTTACAAAAGCGAAAAAAGGAATACTGGTAAGGAAGGAAAAAATTTAATAATCCTAACTGCAACTGCAGGAATAAATCTTTTGAAAAAATTTCAGAGAATTCACGAAAAATGCTCTTGAGTCTAACAGGAAGACAGATTCTGTAGCTGTCCAAAACGCGTTTTTGTGTGGTTTGATAAAGCAAGAAACGTAAGGTTTCTGAACAGGGTCAGCAGCCTTTTCAGTAACTGCAAGTTTGAAATAACAAAACATTTTTAACCAGTAGTTTGCAGTCGTTTGAAAACAACTGCATAGGGAAAGAAAACCACGCGAATCAAAAATATGTAGTATTTTATTTTTTATGCTGCAAGTCAATTTTCTTCCGAAAACTACATCAGCAGCTTTGATTCGCTTACATACAGTATGTTATTTCAGCAGCGCAGCAGATGATTCAACTTTAAGCTTTCTGGTTTCCTTGAATAAAATCTTGAGATGGACACGACTATTTACGTGGCAGGATCGCTAGTAATTATGTAAACAGGAACATCAGTATTTTAAAGTGCTTTCTAATCATTGTATCACGTAAATAATTAAATTAATATATCAGAAAACCATCTATGCAGCTTTCAAGTATACGTACTTATTCTAGTGGTTTCGTGTTTTATATTACACTACTGGCCATTAAAAATGATACACCAAGAATAAATGCAGATGATATACGGGTATTCATTGGACAAATATATTATACTAGAACTGACATGTGATTACATTTTCACGCAATATGGGTGCATAGATCCTGAGAAATCGGTACCCAGAACAACCACCTCTGGCCATAATAACGGCCTTGATACGCCTGGGCATTGGGTCAAACAGAGATTGGATGGCGTGTACAGGTACAGCTGCCCATGCAGCTTCAACACGATACCACAGTTCATCAAGAGTAATGACTGGCGTATTGACCCGAGCCAGTTGCTCGGTCACTATTGACCAGACGTTTTCAATTGGTGAGAGATCTGGAGAATGTGCTGGCCACGGCAGCCGTCGAACATTTTCTGTATCCAGGAAGGCCCGTACAGGACCTGCAACATGCGCTCGTGCATTATCCTGCTGAAATGTAGGGATTCGTAGGGATCGAATGAAGGGTAGAGCCACGGGTCGCAACACATCTGAAATGTAACGTCCACTGTTCAAAGTGCCGTCAATGCGAACAGGAGGTGACCGAGACGTGTAACCAATGGCACCCCATACCATCACGCCGGGTGATACGCCAGTATGGCGGTGACGAATACACGCTTCCAATGTGCGTTCACAGCGATGTCGCCAAACACGGATGCGACCATCATTATGCTGTAAACAGAACCTGGATTTATCCGAAAAATGACGTTTTGCCATTCGTGCACCCAGGTTCGTCGTTGAGTACACCATTGCAGGCGCTCCTGTCTGTTATACAGCGTCAAGGGTAACCGCAGCCATGGTCTCCGAGCTGATAGACCATGCTGCTCGAAACGTCGTCGAACTGTTCGTGCAAATGGTTGTTGTCTTGCAAACGTTCTCATCTGTTGACTCAGGGATCGAGAAGTGGCTGCACGATCCGTTACAGCCATGCGGATAAGATGCCTGTCATCTCGACTGCTACTGATACGAGGCCGTTTTGATCCAGCACGGCGTTCCGAATTACCCTCCTGAACCCACCGATTCCATATTCTGCTAACAGTCATTGGATCTCGACCAACGCGAGCAGCAATGTCGCGATACGATAAACCGCAATCGCGATAGGCTACAATCCGACCTTTATCAAAGTCGGAAACGTGATGGTACGCATTTCTCCTCCTTACACGAGGCATCACAACAACGTTTCACGAGGCAACGCCGGTCAACTGCTGTTTGTGTATGAGAAATCGGTTGGAAATTTTCCTCATGTCAGCACGTTGTAGGTGCCGCCACCGGCGCCAACCTTGCGTGAATGCTCTGAAAAGCTCTTCATTTGCATATCACGGCATCTTCTTTTAGTCGGTTAAATTTCGCGTCTGCCCGCATCTCGTGGTCGTGCGGTAGCGTTCTCGCTTCCCACGCCCGGGTTCCCGGGTTCGATTCCCGGCGGGGTCAGGGATTTTCTCTGCCTCGTGATGGCTGGGTGTTGTGTGATGTCCTTAGGTTAGTTAGGTTTAAGTAGTTCTAAGTTCTAGGGGACTGATGACCATAGATGTTAAGTCCCATAGTGCTCAGAGCCATTTGAACCATTTTTCGCGTCTGTAGCACGTCATCTTCGTGGTGTAGCAATTTTAATGGCAGTAGTATAGAAATTGCACAGGAGCTTCTTACACTACTACCTCAAAACTGTAGAAATTTTCTTAATCTACGTCATTTGTAAGTGTCAAACAAATCTGTAGTAATTTGTCGAATTTGAAGGTCAGTGTTAACTATTTTACGGAAATTGGAAGTTGTAATAACTATTTTCTATTAATTATTTAGGTACTAGGGTAATTTCAGTTTCCTGCCATTTAAATCAAGCGGTTTTAATTAACTAAAAATGTGGTAATTTCTGAATGACGTTATTTGATTTCTTCTTATTTTACTAGCTATGACGGAAATTTCGGCTTCCTGCTATTAAAAATCAAGCTAGAAGAGTCATTTTTTTCTGAGTCTTTGTCTTTGATGTTATTCCATTTTTAGAGATGTACGTCCCAGAATAGCAAATGTACACTGTTAGCCATTAAAATTGCAACACCATGAAGATGGCATGGAACAAAAGTCAAATTCGCGTTCAGTAATCTGCGTGCTTGTATATGCAGATGATTAAAATTTCAGTGTAATAAGACAAAGTAGATACTGTCTGTCCACGACAGGAAAATCTTTTTCACTGGTGCTGCCAGTAGCGGGAATAAATTGGCACTAGTTGGAAGATATTCATTTTTCTCTGAATGTAGTCAAAGTGAGTCATCTCTGCTTTCGCATAAGCACAAAATACGAGTGAAAAGATAATATTAGTCTCCTGTAAGAAGACTTCAATTGCGTCTCGGAATTTGATAGCGTCAGTATTATGGCCAGTGGGGATCACTGTCTGCCGTTCCACGATATATCTGCTTTTTTTTGGTTACGATCCCATCAATGTCATACAAATATGGAATCGAAGAGTTCAGAAGCCTTGCTTAGAGCATGTGGAATGCTTCTAGACCTCCGCGACTAGCACCCGTGAGGACAGATATATTCCAGAATAAATTTTCACTCTGCAGCGGGAAGTGCGTTGATCTGAAACTTTCCGGCAGACTGAAACAGTGTGCCGGACCAGGACTCGAGCCTAGGAACCTATGACCTTAACATAGTCCCAGTGCGGTGCACAGGCTTTAATGTATCAGGAAATTTCGAATAAGCGCATGTCATGCTGCAGACAGAAAAATCCATCCTGGTAAAAATCTCTCAGACCGTGGCTAAGTCACTTATTCCAAATGTGCTTTATTCCTGTGTATTCGAAGATGGATACCGGCGGAAGTACAGCTGTGAGAACGCGTCGTGAGTCGTGCTTGGATAACTCAGTCGGCTGTGCATTTGTTTGCGAAAGGCTTTTTTGCCACAAGACATGCCCACAAGGAAAGTGCAACGACATATTTAGCCGTACGGACTTTTCGCACGGTGACAATTATTGCACCTTTCCTTGACGTGTCAGCATAGAGAGACACGCCGACTATGGTTCTCCCGGCGATAACACTAGAGACAGGAGTGGTATCACGACATCGTTTCAGTCGAGTAACGGTTCTGCGTACGACATCAAGTTGGCGTATCTATGTGTGGACGCTCAGAAGAGAACCAATGTTGCCACACTAAATATCTTACCTTCATGCGGTCTCAGCACTAGGTTCATATAGGCGGTAATTTGGACACCAGCTGTTAACATTTGTGGTGGGCTAAAGCTGGTGACTGCCTTATCTTCAGCGTCTCCCTGACGTTGTTGCCGGCCGGGTGGCCGAGCGGTTCTAGGAGCTACAGTCTGGAACCGCGCGACCGCTACGGTCGCAGGTTCGAATCCTGCCTCGGGCATTGATGTGTGTGATGTCCTTAGCTTAGTTAGGTTTAAGTAGTTCTAAGTCTAGGGGACTGATGACCTCAGATGTTAAGTCCCATAGCGCTCAGAGCCATTTGAACCCTGACGTTGTTATCCAACAACATTACACACAATCGCATGTCGCCCTTGCTGTCCTGAGCTAGGATTGCCCAGAAAATAGCATGCCACCACTCGTCAGCTGTTACTACTGACAAACTGTGGAATGAGCTTGAAGCAGCAGGGAAGGACATACTCGTTTTCGTCACTCAAGCTCAGTTCGATTTGATGCCCAGCCTGATAAGAACCAGTGACGGGTTCTCTGTGTACTGCGTTTCGCGTCCTGAATGCCCTGAAATCACTTACAAATATAATCGTGTATTGTTTTCTACTGTACTGTACACTGAGGTGACAAACGTCATGGGACAATGATATGCACATATACAGATGGCGGTAGTATCGCATACGTGAGGTATAAAAGGGTCGTGCTTTGGCAGAGCTGTAATTTGTACTCACGTGATTCATCGACGGGAATTAACAGACTTTGAACATGGAGTGGTAGTTGGTGATAGGGGCACAAGACATTACATTTCGGAAACCATAAGGGAATTCAATATACCGAGATCCACAGTGCCAAGTGTGTGCCGAGAACACCAGATTTCAGGAATTGGTTCAAATGGTTCAAATGGCTCAGAGCACTATGGGACTCAACTGCTGAGGTCATCATTCCCCTAGAACTTAAAATACTTAAACCTAACTAACCTAAGGACACCACACACATCCATGCCCGAGGCAGAATGCGAACCTGCGACCGTAGCGGTCGCGCGGTTCCGGACTGTGGCGCCTAGAACCGATTTCAGGTATTACCTTTCACCTCAGAAAACGCAGTGCCAGACGGTCTTTACTAAACGAATGAGAGCGGTTTCGTTTGCGTAGTGTTGTCAGTGCTAAAAGACAAGCAACACTGCGTGAAATAGCCGCAGAAGTGAATGTGGAACGTACGACGAACGTATCCGTTACGACAGTGTGGCGAAACGTGGTGTCAATGGGCTGTGGCAGCAGACGAACGACGCGAGTGCCTTTGCAGACAGCACGACATCGCGTGCAACGCTTCTCCTGGGCTTGTGACCATGCCGGTTGGGCCCTAGACGACGGAAAAACCGTGGATTGGTCGAATGAGCCTCGATTTCAGTTAAGAGCTGATGGTAGGGTTTCAGTATGGTGCAGACCCTAAGAAAGCGGACTCAGGTTGTCATCAGGGCACTGTACACTCTGGTGATGACTCCATAGTGTGTGTACTGTGTTTACATGGAATGGGCTGGGTCCTTTGATCCAACTGAACCATCATTGCCAGGAAATGGTTATGTTTGGCTACTTGGAGACTATATGCAGCCATTCATGGACTTCGTGTTCCCAAATAACAATGGAATTTTTATGGATGACAATGCTCCATGTCACCAGCCCACAACTGTTCGTGATTGGTTCGAAGAACATTCTGCACAACTAGAGTGAATCATTTTGCCACCCATATCATCAGACTAAATCCCATCGAACATTTATAGGACACAATCGGGAGGTCAGTTCATGCACAAAATCCTGCACCGGCAACAATTTAGAAATTGTGGACGGCTGTAGAGGCGGCATGGTTTAATATTTGTTCAGGGGTCTTCCAACGACTTGAGTCCATGCTACGTCGAGTTGCTGCACTACACCGGGCAAAAAGATATACTACACGATATTAGGAGGTATCCCATGACTTCTGTCACATCAGTGCACCATCCCATGACTTCTGTCACATCAGTGCACCATTAGTAATATCTCGTTGTTTGCTTTCCTTCTTGGTGCTATAATATTAATGGCCTGTAGCGTATTTACTTAAAATGCGACTGGAGAATTGCATCTGGTGTCTAATGAAAGTGCATCACATGTAAATTGCAGTGTACGCTGCTCCGGTTAATGACATGAACGATCTGGAACAGCGTGATATCGACCTTGAACAGGGCTTGTTATATCCTAATGATGTGTTCTTCCTAGTATACAGTATACGCACAAGAAGAAAAGTTTCGTTGTTTGTTATCTTTCCTGATGCTGGTATTTTCATGACCAGCAGTGTATTCTTCCGAGACACCACTTGACCTTAAACCGCTGGAAGTTTGCTTGTAGGGTATCATGGAAACTACACGACGTGAAAAATGCGGTGTACGCTATTCTGGATAACGTAATGAACGATCTGGAGCAGCATGTATGTAATCCCTGAGCAGTAGTTCGAGATGATCTAAGTAATTTATCAGCTTTGATGGTTCATGTCGAGGCGCTGCTGAGGATACGCTGCAGCTCTTAGCGAACACTTTGTGATTCTTCTGATATGTAGTAAGTGTACGTCCCAGGAGAACCGATGCGACGTATTTCAAAGAATTGTTTGTTATATTTTTACCTTAGCGCTCCTCCCACCCCTTCCTCCTCCTGCTACAAGCACACCCACACAAGCCCGTGCGATTTGTCAGCAGGTTGCACGTGTAGGAGCATGACAGTATGCACTTGTTTTGGTAAATTGCAGATCGTAGCGATTGATCGCTGATCGATTGCATTCCCAAGCAACCTGAATGAACTGCAGGTGACGGCCAGGCCATTGTGGTGATAAGGCTGTCTGGTTGCATCTCGTTTGTCTAGTTATTAAGCGTGATTGCGTAGTTTTATTTCGTTTCGCTTCGCCCACGTTGGCTAATAGCTTAACATAAGAATTTATAATTATTCAGTTAGCACAAACTACGCTAAAATGATATTCAAACCGAAGTTGCTGCTTACATTGACGAGAAATGTAAATATAAAAAGATTGAAACCCTCATTAGCATTTTGAAGCTTTTGGTGCAGAAACAGAAATTCGTGGGAAGTTCATAGCTATAGTCACGAAACAAAGGGCTCTATTTTCCTTCCGAACAGGCCATGAAGGCTCAACGGTACCGACCAGCCGCTGTATCATCCTCAGACCATAGGCGTCACTGGATGCGGATATGGAGGGGGATGTGGTCAGCACACCGATCTCCCAACCGTATGTCAGTTTCCGAGACCGGAGCGCTACTTCTCAATCAAGTAGCTCCTCAGTTTGCCTCACAGGGGCTGAGTGCACCCCGCTTGCAAACAGCGCTCCGCAGACCGGATAGTCACCCATCCAAGTGCTAGCCCAGCCCGACAGCGCTTAACTTCAGTGATCTGACGGGAACCGGTATTACCACTGCGGCAAGGAGGTTTCCGGGCTCTATTTTAGTTGTTCAAACAAATTTCGGGCTTGCAGCCGGTCGTCGTTCAATACTTCGCACGACGTTTCAACTGGGCACCTGCCAGTCATCTTCAGGTGAGGCGTCGCAGACTAACAAACAGTCTGCGACGGCTCACCTGAAGATGACTGGCAGGTGCCCAGTTGAAATATCGTGCGAAGTATTGAACGACGACCGGCTTCAAGCCCGAAATTTGTTTGAACAGTCAATTCGCCGGGAAAATTTTAAAATTCATATCTATTTTAGTTATTCATAAAACAACTGGACGCTTTATTAAATTTTTAACTTTTAAACAGAACGCGGCAATATTTAATGAGTATTTTAATTGAAGCTTTTAGGGCATACCTAATCTACAACTTTCCTTAAGCTCTAACCTCCCGTAAGAAAATTTACGACAATAGTTACGGAAACCAACAATGTTGCTACTGATAACATTCCTATAGACACACCGAGATTGCAAAAACATTATGTAAATACTTGCAGGTAAACTATGAGGCTAATAAATGAAAAAAGAATTGACGACTGAGATGTATAGGTAATAATGAGTCAAACATTATAACCACTTGCTTAATAACTTGTTTTCCCGGCTTTGGAACGAAATACATCACTGATTCTATGTATCAGGGATTCGACAGTTTGTTAGTAGGTTTATGGAATTAGATGTCTACGCGCAGGTCGTGTAATTCACGTAAATAACGGGCCACTGATTTGCGTACGTGGTGATGGTGCCCGTTAGCGACCGAGATGAGTTCCGTAGGATTTACATCAGGAGAATACGATCGCCGAGACATCAACGTGAGTTCACTATAATGCTCCTTAAACTATTGTAGGACGGTAATGACTCCGAAACACGGACAATTATACTGGTGAAAGAATCATAGCCGTCAGGGAAGACATCATGCATGAAGGGATGCAGGTGGTTCGCAGCTGTCAGCATATCTTCGGTTACTACCACAGGTCCCATGCAAGAGCAAGAGAATGCCTCCCATAGCACAATACTGCTCCCATCAGCATGTGTCCGTGTCGCGCTGGACGTTTCGAGCCGCCGTTCACCTCGTGACAGCGTTTGTGGAGGCGACAGTTGACCTAGTGTAACAAAAATGTCATTCACTCGAAGAGCCGAAAGGTTCCATTGATCGACGGTCGAATCTCGATGGTCCCGTGGCACTGCAATCGTAATTGACGATGTCGCTGGGTCAACTTGTTAACACGTAGGTGTGGTCTGCTGCTCACATCCATGTTCAACAATGAACGATGAACAGTGTGCTCCGAAACACGTGCGCACACCAGCATGTGCTCTTTCGGCAGAGATGCCACAGAACAACATCTATCCTACTTTACAGAGCAGACATGCCCCCGAATCCCACATTCTGTGAAGACTCGTGGACATCCAACCATTTAGCGGCTATTCATAGTTTCACTGGCCTTCTATCTCTTTCCGTAGATGCTCACGACAATAGCAAGTGAAGGTTCGACCAGCTTCGCTGTTTTCGAGGTGTTCACAGGCTCTGCGTAATAATAATCTGCCCTTTGTCAAAGTCGCTTATCTCAACAGATTTCCCCATTTGCATCCCATATATTCGCCAGGGTGGTTCAGCGTCCTTGTCTGCGCCGTTTACATACTTTTATTACCGCGTCACGTGTCCGCAACGTCATCATGGGGCATCTAACCTCACGTTGGGCAGTGGTCATAATGTTTTGGCTTATCAGTGTATTTGCGTAATATACTCTCTAAAGTACACACAACACACGTGGTCTCAATGAAAAGCGTAAAGTTTTCTGTTTTCCAAAGAAAAGCCTTACAAAACAAGTTCAATAAATTTTAACTCAAGTTCTTTTATTTTTATTAGCTGTACCCAGTCACGCTTTAGTGTGGCTCAGTCTGCTTCAATGAAAAGAAAGAAAAGAGAAAGCACACGTTTCTAATATGTATGGCAACTGGATATAGGTCCAAATCTCTTTCCCTCCCGTTTTCTTCGTCCATCTCTTCCTCCTGCCCCTTCGATCTGTGCATCACCTCCTCTCCCACTCTCTGCCCATCTTCTCCTTCTTCCCCCCCCCCCCCCCCCCATTCTTCATCTCCAACTCCGCCCCTTTCTCTGCCCATCTGCTCCTCTCTCCTCTGTTTCCATCTCCTACTGCCCCTCTTTGTCCATGTCCTCCTTTCCGTTTTCTATGTCCATTTCTCCGACCCCTCTGTCCATCTCCTCTACCCCCACCCCCTGACCCTCTCTCTGACTTTGAGGCTTGTTTAGTATTACTGCAAACTCAGATTCTATAGTAGTAGTCTAATCTGCTTTCCTGTTTGCTAACAGCGTTTCACTATTATATATCAAGAAGCACATGTTGTATATGTACCTAAACGTTTATTACAGTAACGTGAAAAACTTTGAAGTAAATGAGAAAGGTACTTCGAGATGTTTGGTAACGATGTTTTCCCTTCTAAATAGCTATCTAAAACCACGCCTGTATTTGAGTGCAATGTTGTGTCAAAATCTCAAAGGAATCAGTCAACAAGTTTCGGAGTTATACGATTTTGAACAAACGAACATTTACATTATTATTTGTGTATATATTTTTTATTTTGCAAGTTATAACACTACCACCTGCTACTGCTATACCATAACCTTAAAGTAGGAAGCAGATCGTAAAATGGAACTATCTTGTTAAAGCAATTATGGTATAAAACAACAGAACAGTGTTACCTTCTGAAAGGAATTTTGTTGTGTTGACCGTGATGTACCTAACGGAAGTGGCTTATCGGAAGTGAAATATTTAAACAGTAACAAACAATAATTTTACCTATCCGCACTGTTCAAAGGACAAAGAAAACGGTTGCTAGCCTAATTAGGCATGAGAATGATTAATATTCTTGTTCAAGAAAATAGGTATGAGTAACTTTAATGGACAGACACAGCCAATACTTTATCACATGAGAGTGCAATGAACTCTGTCACTAGCAGATGTTGACGTTAAAGAAAGTGCTAACAGTTATAGGAGAACATGGCTATTTGCATGATGGTAACAGAAAATGACATACACTTTTGCCTTCAAGGCTCGGTCAAACTAAATGGTCTCAATAATGTTACTATCAATATTCAGTGTAGAATCATAAAATGGACATGGGTTCAATTTTACTTTTTCAAACATAATCCTATCTGACATGAAATATGGATACGGTTCATAGTAAAATTAGTTATGGTGCATAGATTAATTCTCTCACTACCAAACACTTTTCTACTTAGAATGAAAATTAAATGGAGTTCACTAACAAATTACTTCTCACTGTCTTTTGAATAAAGAAGTTACTGTTTTTATAGATAGTGGTCTTTTTTTAATCGTTATCTAGCATTAGAATAATAGACAAACTGTGGACCCTTTTACACCATTAATATGTACTTTTAATACACAAGAGGAACCCAATATTGTACAGAATTTGACTTGAATAGCAAGAGTAATTAAAACTTTCTATAATTAAGTAACTTTGTGCATTTGAACTACTTTCAATGGAGGGGGGCCCCTTAATATTGACCACTGTAGCAGAGCAAACTAAACACACTTTCAATACACTAAAGAAACAAGGCCTTAACAAGCATGAACATGTAACTTTCAACAATATAGTTCTCAACTTTTACTGCAGTAGAACACAACTTGATGTGGTTATAAGACAATAGCTCACCTTTGAGTGATTTTCAACAGACTCCACTGTGACCATTTAATTTGCAAAACTCTATAAGCCACAGTTTTGGTAACATTCACTTTAGAAGTTGGAAACAAAATTTTAAGAAGCAGTTTTAATAGAAAAATTATTTTCAGCAAGCATCATTTACTGTGTTACTCAGTTCTGCTACATTAACTTTAACTTAGTTTCTTCTTACTATCTTCAAGTGGCATTAATTAGTAAACACTGGGCTTTAATGTTCTTTCAATAAGGACACTCGGTAATCACTTTAGCATGGGAAGGATCCTAAGTAGAAATGTGACGGAGGATAAATCAAGGTAAGTTTTCATTAATAGTCTTTTGGTTACCTTATTATTGAAAACAAATAAACCATCCACATGAGCTGATGCTTCACTGTATATTTTTATAATTCCTTGGTTCCTTTTCAGTGACTGCGCAACGTGGTGGCGAGTGCATGTCGGTGGGTGGGTTTGCAGGTAGAATTGCTAGACTCTATCATTTCTTGGTGGCATTGATAGACACCAATTCCAGAATAGTTCCAGCTCTTTATCCACCCATCCGAGGCATTGGAAAGCGGCACGAAAAGCCTCTCTCGGCACCACCACAATACACAACATTTGCATGAGCAGTTGACAGTTTGATAGCTCGTCCCCGACTGACTCTCCCTTCCACCTTTCTGTCCATGCCAACCACATTTTGGGCCCGCTACGAAGTTCCGTTCCCGAGGGGAACCACAACACCTTTTACATACGAAATAACTAAGAACCCTAAGAACCCTAAGTGAAGGTCGGCATTTTACATAACAGCATCCAAAAATATTAAATAAAACAGAACACCTGCACATATTGACATTTCTACAAAAAATTATTCACCTAAATTCCAAATATACACAGTAAGTTTTGTCTTCCTCCAAATGAGACAAAGAATTTAAATGATAGGTACACTACATTGCATAGAATAAACCATGACATCAAAAGTTTTTACAAAGAAAGGAGTATACGATTTTGTGTTATCGATTCAATCGAACAACATTTACAGAAACTCAACAATGGAATGTTGAACAAAACAGGAAGCAAAATGAATCAACAAAAAGGTCACTGCTGTCAAACATGGTAGTTCACTGGCCGTAGCGGGAAGTCCCGACACAGTGGCTTTCGATGTATCGGTTGTAATTAAGCAATAAATCGCTCGTGTGTGGCTGGGTCGAAAAGAGCACTATAACGTACTGACTTCGTTACGAATGTTGAGAAACGCCGTGGTGTTCCCACTGCTGTATTAATAAACCATTATTTGATGGTGAGTGTGTGCCTACACGCCTGCAGTGTGGAGTGTGCTGTGCTGCTGCAGACAGCTGCTGAGCGGCGGCTCGGGCAGTGGGCGGGAGCGCGCGCGCTACGAGGTGAGCGTGTTCCGCGGGGACGGGCTGTGGCGGCCGCCGCCGCCGCTGCTGCACATGGTGGCCGGCGCCTCGCCGCGGGACCCGCCGTCCCCGTACGTGCACGTCGCCTTCGCGGGCCTCTCGGTGAGTCGCCCGGTCCATCACACCGTGTAACAAACAGCTGACGTAATGACTACAACGGCGGAATATACTGTTTCACCTGTTCAGCCTACAAGTGCAAGAAGGGGGTATAGACAGCTTTTTTACCATGAGTCATCTGCTAATGGAACAAAAAATAGACTTTGGTATACCACACTGATAACATAGAGCAAAAAATGGCACCACAAATCTAAATTGCAGGCGCCGCAAGCTAACTATGAATACTTAACGGCCGGCCGGTGTGGCCGTGCGGTTCTAGGCGCTTCAGTCTGGAACCGCGTTACCGCTACGGTCGCAGGTTCGAATCCTGCCTCGGGCATGGATGTGTGTGATGTCCTTAGGTTAGTTAGGTTTAAGTAGTTCTAAGTTCTGGGGGACTGATGACCACTGCTGTTAAGTCCCATAGTGCTCAGAGCCAATACTTAACGATACCGGACAAAACTTAGCCGTCCCCAGGACGTAGCACGCAAATACTATGAATCTCCACCTCTTGCTTCGATATAGCTTCAATTAGGCATTCAGTTCAAGCAACTCTTTAGTGACTAGATCCTGTAGCGTTACCAAACTGCTGGAATGCTGATTGCTGTGTTTCACTCGCGCTTCCAAACAGCCCCACACATTTATGTATATACACTACTGGCTATTAAAATTGCTACACCAAGAAGAAATGCAGATGATAAACGGGTATTAATTGGACAAATATATTATACTAGAACTGACATGTGATTACATTTTCACGCAATTTGGGTCCATAGGTCCTGAGAAATCAGTACCCAGAACAACCACCTCTGGCCGTAATACGCAACGGCATCGATACGCCTGGGCATTGAGTCAAACAGGTACAGCTGCCCATGCAGCTCAACATGATACCACAGTTCATCAAGAGCAGTGACTGACGTATTGTGACGAGCCAGTTGCTCGGCTACCATTGACCAGACGTTTTCACTTGGGGAGAGATCTGGAGAATGTGCTGGCCAGGGCAGCAGTCGAACATTTTCTGCATCCCGAAAGGCCCGTACAGGACCTGCAACATGCGCACGTGCATTATCCTGCTGATATGTAGGGTTTCACAGGGATCGAATGAAGGATAGAGCTATGGTTCGTAGCACATCTGAAATGTAACGTCCACTGTTCAAACTGCCGTCAATGCGAACAAGAGGTGACCGAGACCTGTAATCAATGGCACCCCATACCATCACGCCGGGTGATACGCCAGTATGGCGGTGACGAATACACGCTTCCAATCTGCCTTCACCGCGATGTCGCCAAACACGGATGCGACCATCATGATTCTGCAAACAGAACCTGGATTCGTCCAAAAAATGACGTTTTGCCATTCGTGCACCCAGGTTCGTCGTTGAGTACACCATCGCAGGCGCTCCTATCTGTGATGCAGCGTCAAGGGTAACCACAGCCATGGTCTCCGAGCTGATAGTCCATGCTGCTGCAAACGTCGTCGAACTGTTCGTGGAGATGGTTGTTGTCTTGCAAACGTCCCCATCTGTTGACTCAGGGATCGAGAAGTGGCTGCACGATCCGTTACAGCCATGCGGATAAGATGCCTGCATCTCGACTGCTACTGATACGAGGCCGATGGGATCCAGCACGGCGTCCCGTATTACCTCCTTGAACCCAAAGATTCCATATTCTGCTAACAGTCACTGGATCTCGACCAACGCGAGCAGCAATGTCGCGATATGTTAAACCGCAATCGCGATAAGCTACAATCCGACCTTTATCAAAGTCGGAAACGTGATGGTAAGCATTTCTCCTCCTTACACAAGGCATCACAACAACGTTTCACCAGGCAACGCAGGTCAACTGCTGTTTGTGTATGAGAAATCGCTTGGAAATTTTCCTCATGTCAGCACGTTGTAGGTGCCGCCACCGGCACCAACCTTGTGTGAATGCTCTGAAAAGTTAATCATTTGCATATCACAGCATCTTCTTCCTGTCGGTTAAATTTCGCGTCTGTAGCACGTCATCTTCGTGGTGTAGCAATTTTAATGGACAGTAGTGTGTTTATTATTGAGCTAATTCAGCCTTTAAAAGGTTCAGTCTCTTTAAAGTGAAACGAAGAAGTTCAATTTCAGTAGCTGTTTTCATGTCGCTCTCTGTTGCTGTCTTCTGCCAGTTGAGGCCTCTGACTTTCTTCAGCTCTTGATCCCAATTATCGTGTGATTTGCCTTATTGTCCTCGTCTCTCTCTGGGATGAGATACCGGGTCAGTCGAGGTGCAACAGGATGCCTGACTCTGCGTCTAACCACTAAACTACGCGTAAATCCCTGTGAAAACCCTATTATCTTGGAAGATGGTAGTTTCCACATCTTACTCATGAAGATGTGGATGAAAGGACAACACTTCGTCACCTAGGATGTTGTACTAAAGATTCTCGTTTTTGTTCACAGTAGCCTGATTAAATGGACCCAAATAATGGTACGAAAGTCGGCGCCCAAAACATCATAAACCACTTTCGAACTGACATACATCCTTGACATACAGCGAGTTAAGCGCCTCAGTGTGGTCTCTATGTAACATGGTATTATTTGAAAAACAGGCATAATCGCGACTCGTCGCACCACGCTCCACCACTCTGTTACTCTTTAGATTCTACGAGGGCTATTTTTTTAACCTAAAATCACTTACGAAATGGAAACCATAGCGAAAATAAAAAATTGTTTGCAAGATTTAGCTGCACCGTCCAGCTACTTTTCTATATAGGGTCCGACTTAGACATTTGTCGTGGCGTTGTACCAACTTTGGGATACCCTCGTCATAGAAGGCTGCCACCTGTGCTTTCCGCCACTTCTCTCCGCTGGTCTGCAGCCTGTTGTCTGTGCCAACATGTTATCTTCATGGCCAGCGATTCATGTGAGCTGAAATGAAACTTAGGGGAAGCCAATTACGGCCTGTGTTGTTGGTGATCAAAGGCTTCCAATCGAAAATGTTACAGGAGCGTCATCGTTGTTCCTGTAGTATGCGACCGAGAATTGTCATGAAGAAAGAGACGCATGCCAGTTACGTTATGTGGAGTTGCATGAAATCAGATGAAATCTCTCGGCGGGCACCCATACTTGGCGGGATGCACTACTTTCTGTTCATCTTTACGGGGGGATGCTCAGAACTGAAAAATGCAGCGTGACGCTATAGACTAGACACTGCACTACACATCTGCGTGAAGCTTCGCCAGATGTTCGCTGTGTTTTGATTTTGCGATCGATTGAAGGCACCGGCCCCTTAGTGGCCGAGCGGTTCTAGGCACTACAGTCTGGAACCGCGCGACCGCTACGCTTGCAGGTTCGAATCGTGCCTCGGGTATGGATGTGTGTGATGTGCTTAGGTTAGTTACGTTTAAGTAGTTCTAAGTTCTGGGGGACTGATGACCTCAGAAGTTAAGACCCATAACGCTCAGAGCCATTTGAACCATTTTTGATTGAAGGCTGAAAAAAATAGCCCTCATAGTTTGTGGTTGTTTGGTTCATTGATGACGTGAAGCTTTACGTGCCTTTTTCATCACTGGTTTTTCGCGAAGTATAGACCCCAAATGTGTATTGCACGCAATTCGGATATTGTTTGAGATGGACCTGCATTCACTGACGGCAGCAATTCCTGTCGGATTTGAAACCGATTGTCGGAGACTCTCTTCTCCTGTCCCTTTCGGTTATGGTCTTCTGCGTCCACTGTCATTAGGCTGTGATAAATGGCTGCGAGTGGCGGACCATTCTTTACAGAACGCTGGACAATCCGCGTCGATACATCGACAAATGGTACGGCTTTATTCACGGCAAAGTCGTGATTGTCTCCAAACACGACAGTTACATTCTGTCATTGTATTACGTCTCCATGTTGACTCATTTTATTGCGCTGATTCCACACAACTGACTGGTACCTACACCTCAGTTCACTGCCATGACTTTCGTCAGGGATCAAAGTCACACGACCGCCAAGTACCATTTACAGACCATCTACAACGCTACAAACAGGACAGTGTGGCTTTTAATGGATGACCGATATTATGCTCGGTGAGGCTACGTAAGACATTTGTACAACATTCAATGCGTGACGATGTTGTTACTTGCATTCAGTTAGGATCGATGTGCTCGCATAAGAAACGTGATTCTAACACGTACAGCATTCTTCATTTGTTCATGAAGCACTGGGTCACCTCAGTACGTCGTCATGATCAGCAGGTAATCATCGTAATTCCATAACAGTATACAACCTTCTTTCATGATTCTTAAACCATGTGTTAGCTATGATTATGTTGTGCTCTGTGCAAAATTCTACCAGGCGGCTTCCTCTTTCATTTCTTAGCCCCAATCCATATTCACCGACTATGTTTCCTTCTCTCCCTTTTCCTACACTCGAATTCCAGTCACCCATGACTATTAAATTTTCGTCTCCCTTCACTATCTGAATAATTTCTTTTATTTCATCATACATTTCTTCAATTTCTTCGTCATCTGCAGAGCTAGTTGGCATATAAACTTGTACTACTGTAGTACGAAATCAGATAATTTCAGCAGCTTACGAAAAAATGTGCAACTTCCTCATTCTCCGTTTCACTATACGCTTCTGGAACAAAAATCCAGTATTCTACGTCTAATCAAAAATCACGATGCATTCAAACGCAGTTAAAGCCTCACCTGTAATCACTAGCGTAGCTTCCCCACCGATAAATCCTAGCTGCCTGCCCCCACCCATGACCGAGGCCGTTCCTCTGTTAGCACTCTCTTAACTTTGCTTATTTCTATCTCTTTCTTTTATCTTCCATCATCACTACATTTTCTTTCGTTTTTATAAGAATGCCGGCTGTGTTTTAACGTGTAGTAGTAAGGAGTGGTCTGATGGTAAACGAGTGATTTTAATCCGTATTTATGGTTAAAAATAGCCAAAAATGGTACTTGAATGTATTTAACAATTAATCCCTATTCATTTTTTATCGCATACACTGATGATGATATCGTACCCCATAAATGCATTAGGCTCACTGTGGTTCATTAAAGTTGGAGGAATTTCTGCCATGCAGACAAGTAAAACAATTTCTGTACCCTGACGCAACGGAAACAAGCTGCACAGGATTGCCTTATGGTGTTGTACCCAATGTTTAGCAGTACATCATATAATTTTCTTAATCTATTGCCTCATACTTCTGTAAATGATCTGCGAGGTTTGAAGGAGAAAAGGGGGTCTAAAACTTTGGATTTATTATAGTAACGTGTATATCAGAGAAGTTGTCCGCAGCTCGTGGTCTTGCGGTAGCGTTCTCGCTTCTCGCGCACGGGGTCCAGGGTTCGATTCCCGGCGGGGTCAGGGATTTTCTCTGCCTCGTGATGACTGGGTGTTGTGTGTTCTTCATCATCACTGACGCACGCAAGTCGCCGAAGCGGCGTCACATGAAAAGAACTTGCAATACGGCGGCCGAACTTCCCTGCATGGGGCCTCCCGGCCAACAATGCCATACGATCATTTCATTTCATCAGAGAAGTTTAACTGCGCAACAAATAACGATCTTATATGCTACTGTCCCTTACGAAATACCGACTAGACAAAGTGATCAGCACGGGAGGTGCCTCTATGGGAACAAGGGAAATGATCTTACAAGCTTGTACTGTAACAGAGATAAGCATTGCTGAGGGCAAAGAACACATTTGAAAACTGTTATGACTCATTCGCAGAAATTCTCAAAGCTGATATACTTAAAATTTCGTAACGGTTTGCACGGGACAAGAGCAGAGCGAGAGAAAAAAGTGATGTGAATTACAGTCATTGAAACAAGAGATAGTACTCACTGCCCAGTTTAAAACAGGTGATGTAAGGAATTTGGCTTACGACACACCGTGGCAAAGACTTCAGAAATTCGGAAATAATTTATTATGAGGAACTGGGACTACTAACCAGTTCTGGCCACGAACTAACTATCGGTACGCCAGCAAGCAATCGCATTGCGTCTCACCATCAATTCTTCATGGTACAACTGCACAGTGTGTCCCCACGGCCAACAGCATCTCCAAAACATATGCCCTGTCTTCCACTGCCACCGTTCGCTCCTCTACACCCGCGAGAGGACACACTCTTTTCGCACAGCTTCCGGCCAGTCACAGCTCTAGAGTCCAGCCACAGTACGATGGCCCAATCGGCTGGCGTCCAAAGCGTGCCCTGTATATTCCCTCTTCGCCCATTTCAACGGATAGAATGTCTAGAAAGATATCGAAATTTCTTCCGCGAACTTCCAGCAACCAGTGGAGACGCACTCCTACATATTCGGCAGGAAAAATAGTTCCACCGGTAATCATTCTTCCCACGCACTAATCGCGAGTGGAACAGGGTTGGAGGTATCAGATAGTGGTACCAAAAGTACCCTCCGCCACACACCATTAGGTGGCTTGCGGAGTATGATGTAGATGTAGATGTTCCCAAGTTACGTACACGACTACTCGGAGGGTTGGTGTCCTCTACCACCATCCTCTCCTCGTTCTTCGGTTCCTCCACCTGCTGTTGTCCTGTGCGTTCCAACGGTTCAGCCCTCCGTTTCTATGCTTGGAGAGAGCAGGAAATCCCCCTTAGCGAACAGCCAATCTAAGAGAATGGATTTTATGAAAGAGATTTTATGCACATAATTTCCTACAGGTATTAGTCAAGTAGAAAATGATAAAGATGGCGTATGAAAGTGATAAAATACGATATGCAATTGGTAGGTTATACTCTAATAAAAGATGTACTCAAAAAATGGACGTCTTTTAATTGCATGAGCTAATTTTCATTAAGGTTACTCTGCTCTCCACTTCACTAATTAACTTCTACATATTTGATTCTCTCGATATTGCTGCAATGCATTTCTATTTTTTCAGAAAAAATGGTTCAAATGGCTCTGAGCACTATGGGACTCAACATCTGTGGTCATCAGTCCCCTAGAACTTAGAACTACTTAAACCTAACTAACCTAAAGACATCACACACATCCAAGCCCGAGGCAGGATTCGAACCTGCGACCGTAGCGGTCACGCGGTTCCAGACTGACGCGCATAAAACCGCACGGCCACACCGGCCGGCTCAATTTTTTTTTTCAGTTATTATTACCATCTGTCAGTATTATTATTGCATGCATCTAATTTTCTCTGCACATTGCTCCATCTGTGCAATGTCAACTGTAAATAAAATATCTTATGAATTCCTGGCTAGATATAACAGAGGAGGTGCACATTCTGGATTTGCCCGGTAAAATGAATGAACAAATAAACATCCCGTCTTCCAGTATTGTACAGTGGTTTGTGCGGTACATGAAAGATGAAGCAGGTTCACCTCTCACCACTTACTCCTGCAACTTCAACTGGGTAGGAACATAAAGGTGCAGAACGCACATAACCTACCCTTATCGCCAAGTTTACGCTTAACTGCATGCAGAATTCAATACCGTTATAAATTAGCAGTGCATTGACGTACTAAAGAAAAAGCGTGCAGATGAAATTACGCTGTGCATGGACATCGTTTCACACTTATGGGATTGAAATAAAGGTAGAAATCAAATTCCGTACTGAGTTTGTTACCAATGCAATCTTTGGCTCTTCTATTCCTGTGCTCGTCGCAATTAGAACATGGAAAGTTATGCACCTCGATTGTGAACCTTTTCACTTTATTTCACGAGTGTGCTAATGTGAAATATGTAAGACAAACACTGGAATTTTTCAAAATATTTGTTGGATATGTGGCAAAAGATCCTTGTACAGATAAATTGGTGTCATTTACACTGTTTAAAATCTCATAATGATGATCATCATCTACATTTACTTCATGAGTCAAGCATGCAGTCCTCTTCCGATCCATTAGATCACCTTTTTCTTCGTCTTTTTTGGTGTTATGTAAGTTAGTTTGGTAGCCGTTAATTGGCCATCCGAAGAACATATCTGGGCAAATTTTGGCCCAGTATTTTTTGATTTTTGTTAATAATGAAAAGCTCTCCAATTCTATTGTCATGTCTTCGTTGCGGATGGAATTCAGTCTGTTATTTGGGTAAAGTTCTCTCATAATAATATAATAAACTTTACGATTGCGTTGAATGTGGAATGGATACAGAACCTGAATTGTAGTTTTGCGTGTTGTAACTGCAAGTGGCGTGCTTACTCTGTGTTATTGTTAGCAAACCTTTACACGAATCGATGGGGCAATGCAACTCCCAACACCAATAGCGAAATACAGTCACTACAAAATACATTCAGCCCCTTGGGCACTGAATCATCTGGCCCTGGTAACTTTGGTCCTTGTGCGCATAGCAAATAAATTAAGTTACCTTACCCCTAGAGCAGCAACGGTGGAACGCGATATATTCTGGTATCTCATAAAAAAATATAAATAATAGCTACAGGATCTGCAGTGTGCTATGCTGGCCACATTACTTGAAACGCACGTAAAATTCATTTGGCTGATAAACGAGAACATTTAAGAAAATTTAGCTTCTTTGAAAAATATATGACCTAGACTGGGAGGTGGTACTGATTATGGTGAATTACTGACACTCAGTTTTTTTAGCAAAATTATATTGCAGGTTAAGTTTGGATTTTCAAAAACATCTGACAATTTAAGTCACATTACTCACAATTGATTCACCAACAATGGATTTAAACAGCAAGTATTATCTAACTTCATTAATCCAACATAAATGCAAATCATCAAATTACACGTAGCTCTGTAAACAAATCTTAAAAGCATTATAAAAATGAAATATCTAACTAGCCCTTTCATCAAAACCGTTTACGTACATTCTGAGATTACTCAACAATTACAAATTATCAGCCAACTCATCTATACTAACGCGCTGGCAAAAACGGAAATCACAATTATTTAACATGTTTACCCTGGTTGCATGAAGAAACACGTTTATCTTGGTTGCTTGAAGACTTCTGCTTCCATAATCAACAATATTGGCATACCTCTATTAATCTAACTCATGGTGGCTTCACACAGCACACCACAGAAACTGCCTACTCCATCGTCTTTCCCTCACGGACAGCTACCTACAACTGTGCGCCAAGCGCTCTCTTACTTCAACACTAGCAGTACATATCTTTGGGTCTGCGGTCGTGCATAGTCAGCGATCCGTATTATCGAGCCTGTCAGAGACATTCATTGTTTATAGTATACTACATTCATTTTAATTTAATAATATTCTTATCTTATTCTGGTGCCACGTACAAGTGTGCCCCAGTATACTCCTTTCACTTGATTCCTGTGATTAGAATCGAGCTCCTGTCGTTGGCCTTAGCTGTCATACAGAGAGTTAGAACATCTGTTACCTTGTAGTATTTCATCTTGATATCCAAGAGGAAGATTTTCTGCAGTATTCTAAACGTACTGTATAACAGAAAAAAGTCCCTCTCGATTTCCCGGTCGCAACCGTTTGTGATAAAGCATCATAAGTAATTCAGTTTTGTCACCTGTTCGAGGCAGGTGTCATCCAAGCATGTTTTTGATCTTATGATTTCTTTTTATTTATATGCCATAATTTTGGTTTTAGTTCTGAGATTCCAAGTTACATTTTATGGCTGTGTTATGCCATCGCTTTATATAAATTACATTCCGAAAAGGCAATAAGAACGTGGTCGTCACCAAAGAGTAAGGTAGTAGTGCTTTGATATTGTTATATTTCAATACCTGTTGGAGATACTGATTTCCGTTGCTTATATGTCATCTTAGTGCAGGATAGATAAGAGTGGGCACAAGTTGCACCCTTATCTGACATCACAATTATTTTAGGCTTTACGGCCTCTTTGTCTGAATCGTCTAAAAGAATTTAGCTTTAATTATGAAGGATTGCAACAACTTGCACCACGTGGTCTAGAAAATCCTTACAATCAGGTATTTGCTACTATCTGCTTTGTTTCACCCTGTCTATTACCTTGGTATAATAGATGAATACAATGTGCGCTTCCAGATTAATTGCAGCGCTTGTGTGGTAAAGGTAGCATCTAAGTATGAGTATCCTCTATGGAGACCATTTTGACATATCTCTGTGAGGTGTTATGCAGGAGTCTACGTTTTAAGCGATGGCCGCTATAATTTTCTACTTATAAATTGCTTCCGTCTGTACCAGCGAAGTTTCTGGTTTTTTGTCGGGTTAGTGCATCTTTAGGTCCTTCCAATTTTATGCTGTTTACGCTGTTGTCTTTAGTCTAGAATCTAGACTGCCTTCGTCTTTTTATTTCTCACTGTGATCATACCACAAGATGTTGTAGTGTTTTTCACACTCGGTGCTATCAGTCACATTGATCTGAGCTGTTGCAATCTCGTCTTTGATAGGGTGTTTAAGAATTTTGGCTGCTCGTTCCTGCCTGTCATATACATCATTTTCAGTACCAGCAATATACATCTTATAGGTTTCTCTCTGCAGTTTTCTTATCACAGCTTTGGCCTTGTTTCTTTGTGCACACCATCGTTTTGTGATGACCTGTTCCTTAGGATGGTGTTTGTCCTTCTAGTTGAAGAAAGTGTTTGTGATTTTTAAAGTGTTTCAAAGCCTCAAAGTTCTAACCCGTTTTCGTTTAATGTTAGCTTCTCTTGGCTGCTTGTTGTTGGCTGCCTGCTTGTTCACCTACTCGCGCAACACAATCTTTTTCAACAATTACGTGATTGTGCTGAGTCGTAGAGTTACTTGTTTTCTGCAGCATCTTTTAAAATTTGTCGTTTTCCATCTATTTTACCTACTTCAGTAGCATATATTGCTGTGGGTGTAAGTTTCCCTCCAAATTATAACGACCATACACTCTCTATTCTATTCGTAGTTACAGTGTTCCCTTACTGTCGTTCTTTAGTACTGTGAGGTAGCGCCTGTGAAGCTGCATGACCTTGCCAGAACCTTGGCTGTCAATCGTAACGCATATAGCCGTACCTGGTTGAAAAACAATAATATTATCAATTAAACATGGTTGTGGAATAAACTGAATTCTCTTACTTATGTTAACCGTGTTTTTACTTGTCTGAATATTAATTAGGTAATCGTACTTCTTCTGGAATTGTATCCATAAACAAAGTGCATACTTCAGTTCACCGTTTCCTGGAGTAATCGTTGTGATAGTTCATGTTTCCCTCTAAAGCACAGTGACTGCTTTCGGTACTGGATTAGCAACCAATACTGACTCACCTCGCTAGTTTTCCTCATGAAAATAAATTACTCTACATGTTAACACAGGACGTCACGTAATGAAGGAGCGAATTTTGAAGCTAGTGTTTATTCAACTTAGAACAGATACTGACTTTATAATTCCAGAAATGGAATTATAGCTTTTTGTACCAGAATGAAACTAACAAGATCTTAAAAACTTTCTTTTCAGACATTACTTTACGAATTTTGAAAAGACGAAACGAAGTTAGTAATTGTCATTAGACTGTAGTTGTTTCAATATTGAAACTTTTATTAAATAAATGTAGCTAAATTTAATTTAAGCAAGTGCGGTAATAATTCGACCCATAAAAGTTGAGCGGCTGCACTTTCTTACTTTACTAAATCACACAAACAAAGCGTTTATTATTGCTAATTTTCTTCACAATTTTATGGTAGGATTTAAGTAAAGTAGTAAGAAATACTTTAAATAAATTTGTAAAATGGTTTAAATACTGTCGATATATTGAACCAGCACATTATATGATAACACAGTCTGGCTTTCCTGTACATGAACAATGAAATAAATTCTCTTGTAACTCGCCTTGCCATAAGCAGTTAAAGCCGAGAATTCGGCGCAAAAATAATTCCGCAAATTCATCACGTCTCTTATTAATTATGTAGACCAGACTCCGTAATGACTACCTTTGAGAAACATTTTTGAAGTAAGATGACGTTATTCTTGCAACACCGTATTTTAGCCTAGACAGTTTTGCATCCTTGGTTACAATTTGCATGAGACTCATCCCATAACTTGTGAAAATGTTAGCATAAATATTTAATGTCTTGTAGCCCACACCAAAACATGACCTTATTCTAACACTGCTGAAGATTTATTTTCTGGTTAAGTCTGTCTGCGGTATAGTTCGAGCTACATAAAAGGCGTTCACAAAAGCCAAAAACTACAAGGCACTCCATTCAGCATTGTCTCGACGCTGCTCACTATGTATGTCTACTGCGCAGTTTCCTTCCTAGGAAAGGTATTCACAAATCAGAACGACAGGAGAAAAAGCTTGGCCGTCTTCAGGCCTAATAGCTTCCTCATTTCTTTGACAGAATTATATACTTGGAGTAATAATAAATTATAATTTCCTAAAGAAGAGCTCAGATTTTTCAAGATACTTTGTTTTATGTGCTTAAGTATAGAACAACAAAATAAACACGTAGTTCGCCTGATCCCGGCGGAGGTTCGAGTCCTCCCTCGGTCATGGGTGTGTGTGTTTGTCCTTAGGATAATTTAGGTTAAGTAGTGTGTAAGCTTAGGGACTGATGCAAAGCAGTTAAGTCCCATAAGATTTCACACACATTTGAACATAAACGCGCAGTTCATATTCGAACTATATTTTTATAATAATTTGCTTACATATCCCTCGATACAATCATAATCAAATAACAATTAACCAATCAATTCAGATTTCGACAAAACACTACTTGAATGTAAAGTAACGCCTTTCCGTTATAAATTATTTTAAAATGTATTGTTAAAATCTTTTCAATTACATATTTGAAACTACTCATTCAGTTCCTTATGATTTTCAAATGGCTCTGAGTACTACGGGACTTAACATCTTAGGTCATCAGTCCCCTAGAACTTAGAACTAGTTAAACCTAACTAATCTAAGGACATCACACACAACCATGCCCGAGGCAGGATTCGAACCTGCGACCGTAGCAGTCGCGCGGTTCCGGACTGCGCGCCTAGAACCGCGAGACCACCGCGGCCGGCTTGATTTTCACTATTAAATTTGCTACATGAGTCATTGCTATGCTGTTTTGTGCGAGTTCGCTCTAAATCAATACCTGCTCGCCGATATCCATTGTTCCCTGAAGTTTTTTTGAACTATTTGAAGGCTTGTTGAGCTACCTTTCTTTACTTATTTTCGTCTGTTATGGTAGTATACTGCTTTACTGTATGGTTAAATGATGATGGCGTCCTCTTGGGTAAAATATTCCGGAGGTAAAATAGTCCCCCATTCGGATCTCCGGGCGGGGACTATTCAAGAGGACGTCGTTATCAGGAGAAAGAAAACTGGCGTTCTACGGATCGGAGCGTGGAATGTCAGGTCCCTTAATAGGGCAGGTAGGTTAGAAAATTGAAAAAGGGAAATGGATAGGTTGAAGTTAGATATAGTGGGAATTAGTGAAGTTCGGTGGCAGGAGGAACAAGACTTCTGGTCAGGTGACTACAGGGTTATAAACACAAAATCAAATAGGGGTAATGCAGGAGTAGGTTTAATAATGAATAGGAAAATAGGAATGCGGGTAAGCTACTACAAACAGCACAGTGAACGCATTATTGTGGCCAAGGTAGATACGAAGCCCACACCTACTACAGTAGTACAAGTTTATATGCCAACTAGCTCTGCAGATGACGAAGAAATTGAAGAAATGTATGATGAAATAAAAGAAATTATTCAGATAGTGAAGGGAGACGAAAATTTAATAGTCATGGGTGACTGGAATTCGAGTGTAGGAAAAGGGAGAGAAGGAAACATAGTCGGTGAATATGGATTGGGGCTAAGAAATGAAAGAGGAAGCCGCCTGGTAGAATTTTGCACAGAGCACAACATAATCATAGCAAACACTTGGTTTAAGAATCATGAAAGAAGGTTGTATACATGGAAGAACCCTGGAGATACTAAAAGGTATCAGATAGATTATATAATGGTAAGACAGAGATTTAGGAACCAGGTTTTAAATTGTAAGACATTTCCAGGGGCAGATGTGGACTCGGACCACAATCTATTGGTTATGACCTGTAGATTAAAACTGAAGAAACTGCAAAAAGGTGGGAATTTAAGGAGATGGGACCTGGATAAACTGAAAGAACCAGAGGTTGTACAGAGTTTCAGGAAGAGCATAAGGGAGCAATTGACAGGAATGGGGGAAAGAAATACAGTAGAAGAAGAATGGGTAGCTTTGAGGGATGAAGTAGTGAAGACAGCAGAGGATCAAGTAGGTAAAAAGACGAGGGTTAGTAGAAATCCTTGGGTAACAGAAGAAATATTGAATTTAATTGATGAAAGGAGAAAATATAAAAATGCAGTAAATGAAGCAGGCAAAAAGGAATACAAACGTCTCAAAAATGAGATCGACAGGAAGTGCAAAATGGCTAAGCAGGGATGGCTAGAGGACAAATGTAAGGATGTAGAGGCTTATCTCACTAGGGGTAAGATAGATACTGCCTACAGGAAAATTAAAGAGACCTTTGGAGATAAGAGAACCACTTGTATGAATATCAAGAGCTCAGATGGAAACCCAGTTCTAAGCAAAGAAGGGAAAGCAGAAAGGTGGAAGGAGTATATAGAGGGTCTATACAAGGGCGATGTACTTGAGAACAATATTATGGAAATGGAAGAGGATGTAAATGAAGATGAAGTGGGAGATACGATACTGCGTGAAGAGTTTGACAGAGCACTGAAAGACCTGAGTCGAAACAAGGCCCCCGGAGTAGACAACATTCCATTGGAACTACTGACGGCCTTGGGAGAGCCATTCCTGACAAAACTCTACCATCTGGTGACCAAGATATATGAAACAGGCGAAACACCCTCAGACTTCAAGAAGAATATAATAATTCCAATCCCAAATAAAGCAGGTGTTGACAGATGTGAAAATTACCGAACTATCAGTTTAATAAGTCACAGCTGCTAAATACTAACACGAATTCTTTACAGACGAATGGAAAAACTAATAGAAGCCAACCTCGGGGAAGATCAGTTTGGATTCCGTAGAAACACTGGAACACGTGAGGCAATACTGACCTTACGACTTATCTTAGAAGAAAGATTTCGGAAAGGCAAACCTACGTTTCTAGCATTTGTAGACTTAGAGAAAGCTTTTGACAATGTTGACTGGAATACTCTCTTTCAAATTCTAAAGGTGGCAGGGGTAAAATACAGGGAGCGAAAGGCTATTTACAATTTGTACAGAAACCAGATGGCAGTCATAAGAGTCGAGGTGCATGAAAGGGAAGCAGTGGTTGGGAAGGGAGTGAGACAGGGTTGTAGCCTCTCCTCGATATTGTTCAATCTGTATATTGAGCAAGCAGTAAAGGAAACAAAAGAAAAATTCGGAGTAGGTATTAAAATCCATGGAGAAGAAATAAAAACTTTGAGGTTCGCTGATGAGATTGTAATTCTGTCAGAGACAGCAAAGGACTTGGAAGAGCAGCTGAATGGAATGGACAGTGTCTTGAAAGGAGGATATAAGATGAACATCAACAGAATTAGATTAGGAAATGAGACACTTAAAGTAGTAAAGGAGTTTTGCTATTTGGGGAGCAAAATAACTGATGATGGTCGAAGTAGAGAGGATATAAAATGTAGACTGGCAATGGCAAGGAAAGCGTTTCTGAAGAAGAGAAATTTGTTAACATCGAGTATAGATTTAAGTGTCAGGAAGTCATTTCTGAAAGCATTTGTATGGAGTGTAGCCATGTATGGAAGTGAAACATGGACGATAAATAGTTTGGACAAGAACAGAATAGAAGCATTCGAAATGTGGTGCTACAGAAGAATGCTGAAGATTAGATGGGTAGATCACATAACTAATGAGGAAGTATTGAATAGAATTGAGGAGAAGAGAAGTTTGTGGCACAACTTGACCAGAAGACGGGGTCGGTTGGTAGGACATGTTCTGAGGCATCAAGGGATCACCAATTTAGTATTGGAGGGCAGCGTGGAGGGTAAAAATCGTAGAGGGAGACCAAGAGATGAATACACTAAGCAGATTCAGAAGGATGTAGATTGCAGTAGGTACCGGGAGATGAAGAAGCTTGCACAGGATAGAGTAGCATGGAGAGCTGCATCAAACCAGTCTCAGAACTGAAGACCACAACAACAACATGGTAGTTTATGCATTAGATCTCATAGTATTTTTAATGTTCCTTCATGGAAAGTATCCGCTATCCATTTTATTTACCATTCCCTTTCGTAATTTCATATTCTTGGGGATCAACTAATATGAGTCTTGTTTTAAATTTATGAGTGCGTTCGTTTTACCCATCAGAGATTTCCAGACGCTAGGTAGGTCTCCTAGGCGGCGAGGTTGCCATCTCAATTCATCCAAAGTCTGCGTGATTTTCGCAGGGTTGCCTCCCTTAGGCAGAACGTCCCAGTTATAAGGCGCTAGTGACTCGCCTCTCACATTTTCCCGCCTGCTACTCTACAAGTGGAATTCATTGCCCAGGAACCAGTTGTTTTCCTTTTAGGGGGCCTTAGAATAAAATTTTCTGGCCCCGCCGGGAATCGAACCCGGGAACGCGGGCGTGGAAAGCGAGAACGCTACCGCACGACCACGAGCTGAAGCTAAGTACACTATACACCAACGAAAGGAAATAGAATGCTACTCATCTACGGAGACTGTAAGTTAATACAACAGTGATTGCAATAATGTTTTCAAATGTACAATACGGTTACATGTAGTACAGTAAGCGATATGTTGTGTACAGTAAAGGTGGCACTTGATTATAAACTGCATCATAATTACTTTTATTGTGAGTGAGGGTAGGCACAATGCTAATGAGGCAGACGAATTCTACAGAGAAAGATGTCCCGACAAGAACCAACTTTCCCGACTGATGTTTTCTCGTCTTCTTGTAACGCTTCTGGAAGCAGGAAATTTCAGTGCAGGGCAACGTATACGTCGCAGAACTTACACGGACGAAATCACCGAAGTTAATGTTTTAGTGGCGTCATGTTTACGTGAATTGTACACTGTAATACGTTTGTCATCAGGTCTGGAGGATAGCGTGTAGACACCGAATAGAAAATGTAGGATGCTGTTTAAAAAATACGTAGTGCTCTTCATATATTCGTAACGAACGAAGTTACAAGAAAGCTAATAATGCTGGTTAATGCTACGGTGTTGACTATAAAACATTTAGGTCAGGGGCGGGCAAACATTGCACGCGGCTCATGAGCGCACAGCGCTGTACGTGTGCTGCTCGCGTGCAGGCGTCGACCGGGGCTGTGGCGACAGCCGGCTGGTTGCGGCAATGCAGTGCCAGGCTAAGCTGCGGACGTTGATGCGAAGCGAGCACTATATAGTGAACGTTGTATTTCAAGAAACGGAGAAGTGAAGATTTTCTATCTTTTAAAAAGTAATGGGAGAATCATTTTTTCTTTGTGCAAAAACGTGAAAATTCGAAATGTTTAATATGTGGCAGTATTCTCGTTGGTCAACGGAAGTTTAGTATTGAAGGCCATTATAATAAATTTCACAAAGACGAGTACAATTTATTGTCGGATTCTGAGCGGATGGGGAACTGACTGAGCTTAAGAAGACCGATCTGACGATACCAGATGAATCTGTCGTAGTTGGCCGGCCGGAGTGGCCGAGCGGTTCTAGGCACTACAGTCTGGAATCGCGCGACCGCTATGGTCGCAGGTTCGAATCCTGCCTCGGGCATGGATGTGTGTGATGTCCTTAGGTTAGTTAGGTTTAAGTAGTTCTAAGTTCTAGGGGATTGATGACCACAGCAGTTAAGTCCCATAGTGCTCAGAGCCATTTGAATTTGTCGTAGTTGCTGTTGTCACGAGAGATCTGCGACTTTCTCTCGTCATGTCCCTCATCTAACTGATTTAACATTTTATGGAGCACTGTTTTCAAGTTTTCAGGACGACAACAATAATAGCCCAGCGGTATGTGTAAGTTATAAGACTGCGCTGCTTAATATAGCGAGAGCTGGAAAACCATTTGCTGAATTAATAAGTCTCGGTTAAGAGCAAACATCAGTGATGAAAATTTACGTAACTGTTTGTGTTTGTCTGTATGTAGAAATTTTGTTCCAGATATTAAACGTATTGTAAACTCCACCTGTGATAATTAAATAAAATGTATCGTAGGTAATAGGTACTCTTTCAAACCATGATTTCTTTCAAGCACTCCTACTAACCTTATTGATTCACTCAATAAAGCAAGCTAGGAAACAAAACGCATTACAGAGGAAGGAGCGGACAGAAGGTATGGTGGGGATGGGAGATAAGCGGGTGGCCAGCTTGCACCTGTGTGCACGCGGAGCACCTGTTAATTGCACGCGTGCAAGTGCACCGCACATGTGCAGGATTCCTGCCCGCCCCTGATTTAGGTGATACATTTTTTTAGTATTTTGTGTCTGGACGAAAAATTACTTAGCATAGTTAACATAAATGGTACACCCTGGATATCATTTCTAAACCAGTTATCAAAATTCGTATTGAGAATGTCTAAGTTGTGAACGAGAGTATAAACATTCGCATTGAAGATAAGATAGCACTCTGAATTGAGAACGGTCTGCATTTCCATTTCATCGTCTGCGACGGCTGGCGACTGATGCGGCGTGCGCAGGCCCGCACGAGCACGTGCAGGGGTAGCCGGTCCCCGGAGTGGAACGAGCGGCTGGTGTTCTACGACCTGCTGCCGCCCATGTGGCAGCGCGTGCGGCTGCAGGTGCGTCACGAGGACGCCGTGCTCGCAGCCGCGCACCTCGACCTGGCCACTGTCTCCAGCCCCGGACACGACGGTACGGGGGCTTCTCTGTTTTTTCTTACAGCATCATTCAAGTTATTTAGTACTGAAAATGTTCAATCAACATGTTCCTCCGTCAACTCGGTCAAACGGAGGGTGCAGAAGAGGCACAGAGATCTTTCTCCGGTTGCTCCGAAGACAACTATAAACGGGAGTATTCGTATACCATTTTTCGATGTGTTCCGAAACGCCACGTAACTTTCCAAATGGTGTAGTGTGATCACTTTGGTCAAATAGCAATGGAACTATCTGAGAAATCTGACACTGCCCGGTTATTTATTTATTCCAGTTTCTAGAAGTACACCTTCACCTCCCTTCCCTCTCTGTCCATCGCCTCCTTCCCTTTTTTCTGTCCACCTCATTCTCCCCCCTACATGTTCTTCTCCTCTTCCCAATCTCTCTGCGAATTTGCTCCTCCCTCCTCTCTTTGTCCATATCTTTCTCCATCCTCTCTTTGTCCATATCTTTCTCCATCCTCTCTTTCTCTGTCGATCACCAAGTCCCACATGTCTCTACCCATCTCCTCTTCTCCCTCTCTTTATCCATCCCCTCTTCTCCCTCTCTCTATCCATCTCTTCCCCTTTCTCTCTCCCAGTTCAGCTCATCCTACCCCTGTGCCTGTCCATCTCCTTATCCCCCTCTTTCTGTCTGTCCATCTCCTCCTCAACCTCTCTGTCCATCTAATACTCCCCCTCTCACTATACACCTCTTCCTCCCCCTTCTTCCTGCTCAGCTGTGTCCATCAACACATATCCCCATAGTACACATTCTGATAGTACCTGCACAATTTGCCAGTCATGCAGGTAGTCTAGATGTCAGGCATTACCAACCCTTGTCACCCCCAACCCCTATGGAAGTTAGGTGGTTCTTATCTCCACAATACTTATTTCCAGACAATAAGTAGCATGTGTACCAAATTTGGTTTGGCTGAAATCAGTCCATTGATTTAGGATATGATGTGGAACATACAAACATACCTAAATCAAATTTCATATATGTACAGATATAAACTGGTAACAGTAGGTGCTTAAAGGTTCCTAGACAGCTAGTGATCTATACAAATTGCTCAAAAAATGCTCTGCACCACCCTCATGACATTCATAGATTCTGTTTCGTGAATAGAAACCTGTTTCGCGATACCCTATTGAGCAAAGGAAACTTTACAGTCATCTGTATAATGGATGTAAAAATGGGTGTAAAAATAAACCAAAATTCTCAAAGCAGTTCAGTAGAGCACACAGTGCCTTAATCCGTCAATGGGACAATACAACTTGTGTATGATGTTCAGTCTGTTAACATGCCTTGAAGGGCTATCCAAAGCTTAGAACAGGCACGTATTGTTACTTCTTGGGACGCCTGATTGTCAGAACGTGAATCGACGTACTCCATAGCAACGTCATTCGAACAGTCAACTGCTATATTGAAAACAGAAAACTGAAGATCTGTTTTGCAGTGATCGCCATGTCAACAACGCCAAATAATGACTGCTACATACAAATTATAGTCCATTGATACCCCAAGCGGAATGCAACCGAACTACGTGCCATGTTCGTGGAGGAAACAGGGAGTGCTGTGCCGACACAGACAGTACACACCCTTCTCCAGACGACCATTTACGTCTCTAAGAGTCCATTAAAAGTAGCAGTAAAACTACCCAATGCTGAAATGTACGAAGAAGGTAGGCAAGGAAACGCCTGGAAAGGAACCTGGGTCAATACCATCTGGTGCAGGATTCGTCTGATGCGCCATGATTGTCGTAGAAGAGTACAGAGGCAACCTGGTACCAATTACATCTCAGGCAAGTAGTTATCAGAGAGAAGGATCAGTCACGTTTTCAGATGGTATCACGCATCAATGTCGGGTGCCTGTCATTGCTGTCGAGGGTAATATGTAGCCTGTGGAACGTTGGGAGAAGATCTTCCAACCTATTTTTCAGCTCCACAGTTAAAATTTCAACTGTGGATTCGTCTTTCAAAACGATAACCCATCTATTGTCCCTCCCTTGGCCACTAGAAATTTTAATGAGAATTCCTGATAAGACCACAAAGAACAAACAGACAGCAGCCTCGAAACTTTCCGCTGAAAAATTAATTATAACGACTGTTCCCTACTCTTACCAGGTCCTCATTTCTTCCTAGTATTAAATGATTTAAATAAATCTATCCTTTAGTGTTACTTTTGAATACGAAAATTAAAATTGAGCTTTTCATTAAAAATAAAATATTTAGTGCTGTGGATCTTCTTCTTGGCTGAAAATGAGGAAATTAATAATTTTACAATAATACGTGGCGTCTCCGGATTGCAACCGAGCGCACCTAAGCTTAAAGTTCTTCTTACCAGCCAGCTTAAGAAAGAGCTTGTCACGATCTGGGTCGTAATGCAGCTCTGAAAAATTCTTGGCGCTGTTATTGAAGAGCAAGTCAGACGGATACGATTCTGAATAACTGTGATAGTCTGCGTCGGTAGGGCAAGTTCTACAAATCTTCGTCTTTCACAAAAGAGAATCTGTTCATTACAAAAGACCGTGTTGTTAAACAGGGATCTCACAGTACTACCAAGCATTCAAAATCTTAAGTCTTTTGATTGCTTGCACTTTGTATCTTAATTACTAGTAGAGGAAAGATGAGCGTAATATTCACTTCAGAAATGAGAAAAATTTTACCTTTTAAGATAATAATTATTATTTTATAAAAAACCGTTCTTCTCAGTGCTCAGCTATTACACGATATATTCAGCCTCTTACAAGAGCGTTTATTGACAAAAATTTATATTTTCTTATATCTCGCAGCAATGGCAGCTGTCGTTTCTTCACCTAACAATAGAAGAATACCTCCTATGATAATACGTCCTTCCTTAGTCAAATTTGCTATCAGAAAAAATATTATTAGTAAAGTCACGGCATACACTGAAAGGTGGCTACACTGAGCCACAGCGCCAGAGAGTTTTGTTTCGCCGCCTCCACTGGCAGTGATTATTGAGAAGTAGCGGAGTGCAGTGCTTGTTGAGAACTCGTGGTAGTCTGTGCTGAGATGTCGTAGTGAAGAGTGCTTGTCGAGATGTGGCAGTAGTCAGTTCTTGTTGAGATGTGGTAGTAGCGAGTCGGTGTGGAGATATTGTAATGATTAGAGTGCTTTTCATCAATTTATATGAAGGTAAAAGAAAAAAAAATTTTCCTTTTCTTTTTATTATCTCAATGTTTTACATAATGCGTCATTACAGGTTCAGTCAACAAAGCATCTGGCTTGTGTTCTTGTATTAGAGTGTAATTATGGTTTTCTTGCGCAATTATAGGGTTTCTATTTTTCTTAATTACTTCAGTATAAATGGTATTTAAAATTTCTCGTCTTATTGAAGAAGAGCCGTGCCAGATGTGTACGTTGAGTCATACTTCCACACACAGAACAGCTACACTTGTGCTTTGGTTTCGTAGGTTTTATAGTTGCTGGGGACTTAATTAATTAATTGTGTTAACGAAAATTTTCATTTCATTCTTTGTTGTTGTTCCATGCAGTCAGATTGCGTACAAAAACTAGTCAGGGCCAACCGTTTACGAGACACAGCGTAATCGGACATACAGCTAAACTAAAATTTTAAAAGTATTTGCATTTCATATTTAAATAATTAAGCCCCCATGCACGTGGCGATCGCTGCTTCGGATCGTCCCTTCTGATTGTAAAAATAGTAGACAGTATTGTTGTAGTAATTTGTAGTTTAGTAATTGTAGTCTATATTGCATGTGTAGATTTGGTAATTGGCATTCTTCTAATGGTATTTTTTTGTTTTGTTTGTAGAATTGAATTTTTGTTGTCTTGTCTACGGGTTTGACAATTTCGTGCAATTATTTCAATTGTTCGTTAATCGTGTTTGAGGGAAACATTTTGTGTGAATGGTATTGTTGGAGATAAAGGGTCATTGTGTGTAATTTTCATATAGTGACGAGTTTTGTATATTTTGTAAATGATTACGTGATCAATGAAAAAGGCAAAAATGATGAATAGTGAGAATGACGAAATTGTTAACATGGCGAACTCGCCAACACGGGAGAACAGTGTGAAGAATAATGAAGTGGAAAATAATTTAATAAGTTGGGAAAATAGTCCGGAACCATTTCAAAATTTTTCTCAATCAGAAAATTCACAGAATACGAGATTAACGACAGAAGATTCTGTAATAGTATCGAACACAGATGGCCTTACAGCTATGACGAAGGAAGCTGGTTTTGTGGGAAATGTTAGGGGCAAAAAGAATTTCGAACAAGTTAATATGGAGCAGTTGATGAGTGCAATATTAAATTTTCGATCTGAATTTAAAACAGAGATAGGAACAATTAAAACTGAGATAGGATCTGAATTAAAAACACAAATAGGAACAATTAGAACTGAGATGGGAACAATGGAAACACGGTTAGACTCACAAATAGGAACAATTAGAACTGAGATGGGAACAATGGAAACACGGTTAGACTCACTTGGATCACAGTTAGGATCTGAATTAAAAACAGAGATAGGAACAATTAAAACAGAGATGGGAACTTTGGAACCACGGTTAGATTCACGAATAGGGACATGTTTCAAAAATATGAAAGATGAATTAAAGAAAGAAATCAGAGAAGAAGTACAACCGATTTTGAATGCTCACAATAATAGATTAGTTGCAGTAGAGATTAGACAAAGGGAACAGGATAGAGAACAGGAAGAAAGAGATCGCGTGATAGTACAGAAATTTTCAGAGTTAAATTTACAACGTGCAAAAGATAAGGAAGAAATGACAGATTAAATAACAGTTAACTACTAAATGTGTTAATACTGAAACCCGAGTCGCGACACTTACGGAAGACGTAAATAAACAGAAAGAACAAATAGGTGATTTATCGGAAAGAGTTGAGGAGATTTCAGACAAATTGACAAATCTTAGTTTAAATGGGGACAGAGATTCAGATGATACAGCACCATTGCCCTTTGCAGAAACCGAAGAGTACCAGAACATAAATAAGCATGTTGAAAATCAGGGAAAATTTAATGAACGCGTTAAAAGGGAAGTTGAGGCATTACGAAAGCAAGTCAAACAAATCGAAGGCGAAATTGTAGGAAAAGACAGCAAAAGAAATTTGGAATCTCAGATAGCAGAGGGGTTTGAAGAAAATAATTTGTTTCATTTACGGGATGCAACAAGAGAGCGCCAGGCGCGCGAACTTGACAGTAATCAACATTGGGACTGGGACAGACGCGGTAGGTCTTTGTCGCCACGAGGCGAAAACTTGGACTATAAACACCTTTTGACTGTTCGGAAATTTAAGATCTTTCGAAATTCTAAGAATGACATACATCCATGTTCATGGCTAGATCAATTTATGTACGCAATTCCACCAAATTTGCCACTAAGTCACAAACTGGAAATTATGTGCGGCTATTAAAGTCCTCAGGGGATTCACTACACTAAGTGAATATGTGCCGTAGCGTGCATAGGGCCCGAGCTGTAGTGGTGCTATTTCCCTTTTAGTTTTGCTGCACCGCTGCCTAATCATTTACTATTCTTTGCATCTGTCAAAACAACTCTTCGACTATCAATCTATCTAGTGAGTAAGTAAACAATAACCTGATATGACTATTTTACCTAAATGTGATTTCGGAAATTACCGTTTGGACTTACTGTACCGTCAGAAGCATTCATTCCTAGTTTAAACGAAATTTTACCTGTTTATCTTCGTGACAATATTGCTTCATATGTTGACGATATTCTTATTGCTAAACGTTCTTGGAGTGAGCATAACAAAATTTTGGATTCATTATTACGTATTTTTGCAAGAGTTGGCATTACAGAGAACTTGGAAAAACCTGAATTTGGTCGTTCTCAGGTGAAATTTCTCGGTCACATTATTTCTACAGAAGGTATTCTTCCTGATCCAGAAAAATTAGACGCTATTCGTAATTATGCTGTTCCTACCACAAAACGTGATGTTCGTAGTTTCCTTGGTGTCTGTAATTTTCTTAGACGCTTTGTTAGATTGGACGATTTGGCCACACCTCGTTTTTGCAATCTATCTGGAAAGTTCTTTTTAAACGAAAATCGGTCGACAACTCTGTTTGGTTAGTTTGTATTCCTGATGAGTGGGTTAATAAGCTGATTTGGTACACACATTTCAGTTATGCACACTTTGGTCCCAGAAAACGCTTTCATAAATTACGAGAAAATTGCTACTTCAGTAATATGGAAAAACGTATTCGATCTGTTCTGGCCAAATGCAAATTATGTCAAAAGGCTAAGCCGCCAACAATTTCTCACAGAGCACCGTTGTTTCCTATCATTCCAGAGAAATTAAAGGACATGGCTTCAGTCGATTTGTTCGGTCCAGTGGTTCGTTCTACTAATGGTTTTGCGTACATTTTCGTAGCAGTGGAGTTGACATCAAAATATGTGTGTTTTACACCTTTACGCAAAGCAACAGCTCGTTCAGTATCTAACGCTTTCATTAACCATTTTCTTAAAGAAGTTGGTCATGTTGATGAGGTTGTATCAGATAATGGATCACAGTTTCGTTCTAAAATTTGGCTTCGTACTCTACGGCGTCGTAAAGTTAAACCAATCTTCATTTCACTTTTTCACCCTCAATCTAACGCTTCAGAGAGATGGATGAAGGAAATCAATAAATTGTGTCGTCTTTATTGTCATCAGAATCACAGAACGTGGGATCAGTATCTTCATATTTTTCAAAACATTCTGAATGAACTTCCTAATGACTCAACTTCTTTACTGCCTATACTGATATTAAAAAACAAAGCACCGACAAATCGCATATCTGAAATCCTTCCTTTTCCACCTTCACGGAAACTGCGGCATTCTGAAGTTGTCAACCTGGCTCTACAAAATATTGCATCTGCGGCTGCTAGAAGAGAGAAATCAGCTAAGCGTCCTGGTCGTTTAAAAATCTTGTCAGTTGATCAAAAGGTGTTAATTAAGTCTCATCGTTTGTCTCACAAAGGAAAAGGCTTGTGTCGCAAATTTTTTCTGCTTTATAACGGTCCATATAGAATTCGCAAAATTATTCATGATAACACTGTTGAAGTAGAAACTCTTAAATCACGACGCTCTAAGGGAATACATCATATATCAAACGTTAAAATTTTTGTGGAATGACATACTTTCGAGAAACCAACAGTTTACGTAAACATGCAGAGAATACAAGGATACCGCGCTGTGTTTTGGCGGCGGCATATACTCAAAGCAACAGTCAAGTCTGCGCGCCGCACAAGGCAGTCGTTGACCGCAAACAATTGCTTCCTACGTCACGTGCCTACAGCTGATCGAGCCCTCAGTGCGAATGCACTGACAGCCGTAAACAAATACACAGTCTAATTTCTCCGACTAAATTCAGTATAAAGCTATAGTGACTTGTTGAATTACGTTATTAACGTTCAGTATTTTTCAGGATACGGTTGTATAAAATATTTAAGAACTTCAGGTAAATTCTGTGTGTGTCCGACGTTAAGAGGACTTGCTATCGAGAAAATTTCAGGAAGAACGTAATTTCGAAGAAGAAACTAATAAACTAAAAAGGTAACTGATAATTGAGTTTATTTTTCAGGTAACATATTTCCACTTAGGTACGTACTTTAGACGTAATTTGCTGCTCGCAATTACGTGATTCATACTTTGTGCTAATTTTATGTTCTATGAATTTACTTGTGAAGCGACGTGCTTGCGTACATTTGCTGATTTTTGTCAATGTTTTGTTAATGAACAGGGTTGTTATTTGTATACATTATGCATCGCTTGGCTGCAATGCTTTTTCACTGATGTCATATTTTTTTATTATGTGTCTGCTGTGCTTATTTATTTAAATTATAATTGTCACCTGATTAGTTGTGCTGATAAGTATGTAAGTTATACTTTGTGATTTATCTGCTTGCGCCTTCATGTTTACTTATTAAGATGACATATGAACATTTATTTGCTTATGCTGATATGGTGCTAATGACCTGTTTAGTACGTAAGATATCTGTTTGCTGCTATGCGTATGGATTGCATATTTATACATTTCTGTTTGTTGTCATAACTACTCTTTAATTTGGTATATAGAAATGCTGATATACTGTGTATGAACATAGAGTGTAGGTCACACTATTGTATTAATTATAGATTGTTCGCTTGGCAGAGCCTCATTGTAGGAATTGTGCTGCATCCACTTGTTGACATTCTGTTCTCTACTGGTATATTTACTCGCTATTGCATGTTTTGCTTACGCTCAGTGCCTGATATTTTTAAGATAAGAAAATGAACTGCTATAATTCGACATAAACGACATTAGTACAAGAAACTTCATAGAAGTCACATGAGCTGGAGGTTTTATGGAAGCTGTATAAATTTTTGGTAATAGGAAGGAAGCTAACGACATGACATACCAAAACTAGGTTTAGACCATTGACAGTTATTACACTGCATTTTTCGTGAGCAATTGAAATAGGAAGTGACACTTGACACAAGAAATACTCCACATGTTTGCTTCTGTTTGCCATAATTCTTGAAGTGGTGTACACACTGTGAAATATTATGATCATTCACACTCCGTAATCGTACTTAATTACTGAGAGTTATTCGAACTAAGTCTGTTAGAGGTCATGTATGCATTTCTTTTATTTAATGATGGACAAGGTAACCAAAATCCATCTTATAATTTATAATGAGTAGAAGATTTGGGTAATGAGTAGAAGATTTGGGTCAGATGGATTACACAGAGGTTGTGTGTTGACAGTGTGTCTTCGGATTGTATGGGATGATGAGGTTTGCATTAGGTTTTTATCTGTACTTGTTCGAGAAGACTGACTAGAAGAAAGAGTTGTTATGGAAGTCAAATGATAGTGGCAATAAGGTTTATATGTGTCGACGTATTGAAGAGGAATTATTGAGGTATTATTGAGATTATGTGAAGTTGATGATTATTGGAGTTTTGGTGGACAAGAGGTAAGGTAAATGATATTGATGAAGATTTATACGTATCGACGTAAGAGGTATTATTGAAGTATTGAGATTATGTGATGCTGATGATTATTGGAGTTTTGGTGGATAAGAGGTAAAGTAAGTGAGGTGCATATTTTTTTGTTGTTGGTCTATGTGGAACAAGGAGGATGAAGATAGCAGACTAGAACACTCAAGTAGAAGGAAGATTGTCTACACAAACTTTGTTAAATCAATAAGCAGTACATTTTTTTATTTTTTTATTTTTTTTATTTTTGGAGAGAGGAAGTAATTGCATATCTTGGCTCACTGACAGTTGTTCAGCAACCGTACATTTTGATCTGGCTTGGCAAACATTGGTCTTGACATGATGACTATGACGTTGACTTGACTATTATTGACTGTTATACATTGCTGCCACTACTGCTTGATACACATGATGAACATCAAATTTTGACAGAATTGCATTTACACAGTTAACACTATTCAATTACACAGTAGTACTTAATGTGGATGAAAGATGAGTGAGTGTGTTTTGTGTGTTTTCCTTTCCTAATCCTACCAACCTATCTCCTAAATATTATTTTATTTGTTTGTTGTGGCTTGCACTGACACCCATAAATATTATAGGTTTTCTGATATTTGAGTATTTGTAATAGTTAATATGACAATTACCTGATATCATTTGTGTGTTTATTAGAATTTGTATGTTTAGTGTAAGAGCATTGAGAATAATTTTGTAAAATCATTTGTATGTGCATTCAAACTATTGTTCATGCCTGAACTGTCTGATTAGTGATGGTGAATATTATGAACTGTTGCCTGCACTTGTTCAACATTGATGTGTGACACTTAAAAATGTTTAATTTCTGCTGATGAACTGTGTGATTAGTGATAGTGAATATTATGGACTGTTACCTGCACTTTTTCAACATAATGGGTGCCACTTAGAAATGATTAATTTCTGCTGATGAACTGTGTGATTAGGATAGTGAATATTATGGACTGTTACTTGTACTTTTTCTACATGATTGGTGCCACTAGGACATGTTTAATTTCTGCTTATAAACTCTGATGAACAGTGTGATCAGTGATACTGAATATTATGGACTGCTCTCTGGACCTGCTCATCATTGCTAGGTGCAACTGATGGACTGCTTCTACTGAAATGATGTCACTTGTTGGTGTCTGCACCTGCTCAACATTACTGGGTGCCACTGATGAACTGCTTCTACTGAAATAATGTCACTTGTTGCTGTCTGCACCTGCTCAACATTGCTGGGTGCCACTAATGGAACTGCTTCTGCTGAGAAATGTGACTTGTTGCTGTGTGTACCTGTTCAACATTGCTGGGTGCCACAGATGGAACTGCTTCTACTGAAATGATGTCACTTGTTGGTGTCTGCACCTGTTCAACAATGCTGGGTGCCACTAATGGAACTGTTTCTGCTGAGTGATGTCACTTGTTGCTGTCTGCACCTGTTCAACATTGTTAGGTGCCACTGATGAACTGCTTCTACTGAGATAATGTCACTTGTTGGTGTCTGCACCTGCTCAACATTACTGGGTTTCACTGATGAAATGCTTCTACTGAAATAATGTCACTTGTTGCTGTCTGCACCTGTTCAACATTGCTGGGTGCCACTGATGGACTGCTTCTACTGAAATGATGTTGCTTCTTGCTGTCTGCACCTGTTCAACATTACTGGGTGCCACAGATGGAACTGCTTTTACTAACATGATGTCACTTGTTGGTGTTTGCACCTGTTGACCATTGCTGGGTGCTGCTGCTGGAACTATCAACTTTTTTTTTTTTTTTTTGAATAATTAAAAGTATTTTATGTGAACATTTGTACAAAGTGATTTTTTGTGTATTGTGTAAACTATTATGTAAAGCCACATGTATGAAAGAATTTGTATTGCCTACTGTATTTTATATATTAGGTTATTGGAAGGTCAGTGCAAAGCCGAAATTTTATCTAATTATGTGATATTTACGTATTAATATTATCTTTTATTTTTGTCTGTATTTTTGTGGATGAATTTGGTGGTATTTTCACCACCAATGCTGGCAAAAATACCATCAAATTCTAGCCCGTGGAGGAAGGGCATATGAAAGGTGGCTACACTGAGCCAAAGCGCCAGAGAGTTTTGTTTCGCCGCCTCCACTGGCAGTGATTATTGAGAAGTAGCGGAGTGCAGTGCTTGTTGAGAACTCGTGGTAGTCTGTGCTGAGATGTCGTAGTGAAGAGTACTTGTCGAGATGTGGCAGTAGTCAGTTCTTGTTGAGATGTGGTAGTAGCGAGTCGGTGTGGAGATATTGTAATGATTAGAGTGCTTTTCATCAATATATGTGAAGGTAAAAGAAAAAAATTTTTTCCATTTCTTTTTATTATCTCAATGTTTTACATAATGCGTCATTACAGGTTCAGTCAACAAAGCATCTGGCTTGTGCTCTTGTATTATAGTGTAATTCTGGTTTTCTTGCGCAGTTATAGGATTTCTATTTTTCTTAATTACTTCAGTATAAATGGTATTCTTATTGAAGAAGAGCCGTGCCAGATGTGTACGTTGAGTCATACTTCCACACACAGAACAGCTACACTTGTGCTTTGGTTTCGTAGGTTTTATAGTTGCTGGGGACTTAATTAATTAATTGTGTTAACGAAAATTTTCATTTCATTCTTTGTTGTTGTTCCATGCAGTCAGATTGCGTACAAAAACTAGTCAGAGCCAACCGTTTACGAGACACAGCGTAATCGGACATACAGCTAAACTAAAATTTTAAAAGTATTTGCATTTCATATTTAAATAATTAAGCCCCCATGCAACATGTTTGTTAAAATTCCCGGAATGCTAACAAGCCAACGATGTTATTTACAATGCACGGCTTTCGCAGTCGAAAAGGATAATTCAGGCTATTTATAACTGAGAGTTTCACCCAGTATATAGATGTGTTGTTGTTGTGGTCTTCAGTCTTGAGACTGGTTTGGTGCAGCTCTCCATGCTACTCTATCCTGTGCAAGCTTCTTCAACTCCCAGTACGTACTGCAGCCTACATCCTTCTGAATCTGCTTAGTGTATTCATCTCTTGGTCTCCCTCTACGATTTTTCCCTCCACTCTGCCCTCCAATACTAAATTGGTGATCCCTTGATGCCTCAGAACATGTCATACCAACCGATTCCTTCTTCTGGTCAAGTTGTGCCACAAACTCCTCTTCTCCCCAATTCTATTCAATACCTCCTCATCAGTTATGTGATCTATCCATCTAATCTTCAGTATTCTTCTGTAGCACCACATTTCGAAAGCTTCTATTCTCTTCTTGTCCAAACTATTTATCGTCCATGTTTCACTTCCGTACATGGCTACACTCCATACAAATACTTTGAGAAACGACTTCCTGACACTTAAATCTATACTCGATGTTAACAAATTTCTCTTCTTCAGAAACGCTTTCCTTGCCATTGCCAGTCTACATTTTGTATCCTCTCTACTTCGACCATCATCAGTTATTTTGCTCCCCAAATAGCAAAAGTCCTTTAATACATTAAGTGTCTCATTTCCGAATCTAATTCCCTCAGCATCACCCGACTTAATTCGACTATATTACATTATCATAGTTCTGCTTTTGTTGATGTTCATCTTACATATTCCTTTCAAGACACTGTCCATTCCGTTCAACTGCTCTTCTAAGTCCTTTGCTGTCTCTGATAAAATTACAATGTCATCGGCGAACCTCAAAGTTTTTATTTCTTCTCCATGGATTTTAATACCTACTGCGAATTTTTCTTTTGTTTCCTTTACTGCTTGCTCAATATACAGATTGAACAACATCGGGGAGAGACTACAACCCTGTCTTACTCCCTTCCCAACCAATGCTTCCCTTTCATGTCCCTCGACTCTTATAACTGCCATCTGGTTTCTGTACAAATTGTAAATAGGCTTTGGCTCCCTGTATTTTACCCCTGCCACCTTCAGAATTTGAAAGAGAGTATTCCAGTCAACATTGTCAAAAGCTGTATCCAAGTCTACTAATGCTAGAAACGTAGGTTTGCCTTTTCTTAATCTAGCTTCTAAAATAAGACGTAGGGTCAGTATTGCCTCACGTGTTTCCATATTTCTACGGAATCCAAACTGATCTTTCCCGAGGTCGGCTTCTACCAGATTTTCCATTCGTCTGTAAAGAATTCGCGTTAGTATTTAGCAGCCGTGACTTATTAAACTGATAGTTCGGTAATTTTCACATCTGTCAACGTCTGCTTTCTTTGGAATTGGAATTATTATACTCTTTTTGAAGTCTGAGGACATTTCACCTGTCTCATACATTTTGCTCACCAGATGGTAGAGTTTTGTCAGGACTGGCTCCCCTAAGACTGTCAGTAGTTCTAATGGAATGTTGTCTACTCTCGGGGCCTTGTTCGACTTAGGTCTTTCAGTGTTCTATCAAACTCTTCACGCAGTATGATATCTCCCATTTCATCTTCATCTACATCCTCTTCCATTTCTGTAACATTGCCCTCAAGTACATTGCCCTTGTATAGACCCTCTATATACTCCTTCCACCTTTCTGCTTTCCCTTCATTGCCTAGAACTGGTTTTCCATCTGAGCTCTTGATATTCATACAAGTGGTTCTCCTTTCTCCAAAGGTCTCTTTAATTTTCCTGTAGGCAGTATATGTCTTACCCCTAGTGAGATAAGCCTCTACATCCTCACATTTGTCCTCTAGCCATGCCTGTTTAGCCATTTTGCACTTCCTGTCGATCTCATTTTTGAGACGTTTGTATTCCTTTTTGCCTGCTTCATTTACTGAATTTTTAAATTTTCTCCTTTCATCAATTAAGTTCAATATCTATTCTGTTACCCAAGGATTTCTACTAGCCCTCGTCTTTTTACCTACTTGATCCTCTGCTGCATTCACTACTTCATCCCTCCATTCTCCTTCTGCTGTATTTCTTTCCCCCCATTTCTTGTCAATTGTTCCCTTATGCTCTCCCTGAAACTCTGTACAACCTCTGGTTCTTTCAGTTTATCCAGGTCCCATCTCCTTAAATTCCCATCTTTTTGTAGTTTCTTCAGTTTTAATCTGCAGTTCATAACCAACAGATTGTGGTCAGAGTCCACATCGTCCCCTGGAAATGTCTTACAATTTAAAACCTGGTTCCTAAATCTCTGTCTTACCATTATATAATCTATCTGAAACCTTTTAGTATCTCCAGGGTTCTTCCATGTATACAACCTTCTTTCATGATTCTTGAACCAAGTGTTAGCTATGATTAAGTTGTGCTCTGTGCAAAATTCTATCAGGCGGCTTCCTCTTTCATTTCTTAGCCCCAATCCATATTCACCTACTACGTTTCCTTCTCTTCCTTTTCCTACTGTCGAATTCCAGTCACCCATGACTATTTAATTTTCGTCTCCCTTCACTACCTGAATAATTTCTTTTATGTAATCACACATTTCTTCAATTTCTTCGTCATCTGCAGAGCTAGTAGGCATATAGACTCGTACTACTGTCGTAGGCGTGGGCTTCGTGTCTATCTTGGCCACAACAATGCGTTCACTGTGCTGTTTGTAGTAGCTTACCCGCATTCCTATTGCTTTATTCATTATTAAACCTACTCCTGCATTACCCCTATTTGATTTTGTATTTATAACCCTGTATTCACATGATCAAAAGTCTTGTTCCTCCTGCCACCGAACTTCACTAATTCCCACTATATCCAACTTTAACCTATCCATTTCCCTTTTTAAATTTTCTAACCTACCTGCCCGATTAAGGGATCTGACATTCCACGCTCCGATCCGTAGAACGCCACTTTTCTCTCTCCAGATAACGACGTCCTCTTGAATAGTCCCCGCCCGGAGATCCGAATGGGGGACTATTTTACCTCCGGAATATTTAACCCAAGAGGACGCCATCATTATTTATCCATACAGTAAAGCTGCATGCCCTCGGGAAAAAATTACGGCCGTAGTTTCCCCTTGCTTTCAGCCGTTCGCAGTACCAGCACAGCAAGGCCGTTTTGGTTAATGTTACAAGGCCAAATCAGTAAATCATCCAGACTGTTGCCCCTGCAACTACTGAAAAGGCTGCTGCCCCTCTTCAGGAACCATACGTTTGTCTGGCCTCTCAACAGATACCCCTCCCTTGTGGTTGCACCTACGGTACGGCTATCTGTGTCGCTGAGGCACAGTATTTAGATATATGTCACAATCTGCATTACCCGTTACGATATGTTACTACATAGTCCCTCTCGGGCACAAAATTTTGTGGTTACAACGTTTTGATGCTCTAAACCAGTTTATACCGTTCGAATTCGCTCACAGTTCAGAAAATGTTAGGTTGTTAGCAGTTTAGTATGACTGCTGACATATATACAAATAAGTTTGCAATTAATAGTATACCAAGCAATTTTTGTTTCAGGTTGGGTGAAAAATATTCAATCCGCTGGAATAATCATTAACAATGATTCAGACTCACCAATTCGGGAGCTGATGGCAAGGAAAACCAGCGGGTAAAGCCTGCCAATGAATCTGTCAACTGGTGGATACGGGATTTAGGTTACTTAGTAATAAAGTTTTCATTTGACAAAAGAAATAATTAACTGTCCCAGACCAACAAATAAACATTTCACGGAACAAATACATTGAAATAGTGGTTATTATTTTGTTGGTTATTAGTCTTATTGATTTTAGTGCACACAATGCATAGTATTGTTGTGTGTGTTTTAATTTCTTACATTTTGTAAACAACTGCAAGTAATACGACGACAGCGATATGTTGTCGAAGGATGCCGATGGTTGCAGAGACGGTCTTCTGGATGAGGTGTGGTTGGTTGGGACGATGGTGATGGAGGAACAGTAGAACCGGAGGTGGATCCAGGCCTCACAGCGCCAATATCGACGTTCTCGCCGGATGAAACAGAATACAACAAGAATGAGTAAAGCCAGATACTAATAATCCGACGGCGCCTAACTGAAATGAAACGAATGAAACGGATTTGCGTTCAATTTCTAAATGGTCGTTGTAGGAATCAGTAGTTTTTGGTTTGTGTATAGTTGCACCTTTTCGTGTAAAAAAGAAAAAAAAAAAGGAGAGATAGACACGCGAACGAGCCACGTAATCTGAAGTTATCACTTCAACAACACCATTGTCTATAATATCCACAGATACATACACTCCGACACAGGCTGTAATACGGCTGCCACGCCAGAAGTACGGAAGCAAACTTTAGCAATGGCACCTGAATTACCACATGTCCAGGTCCAGCACCAGGCTACTTCCTTGGTTTATGTGAAGAGCTTGGCGAAACAGTGTTGGGCAAACTGCGATAAATACAGCCTACTTCAGCTATGCAATGTTCCTCACTGTCTTCAGCCAGGTACAAGAGGTACCTCAGGCCGGTAATCAGCCTGATACGAATGATCTAGCAGTTGCAATTAGATGCTGCCTTTGATAGCTGCAGAACTATTGGCTGGGCCTAGGCCTGGGATTCGAACTGATGCCTCTCAGCAGGGTAACCATCTTCTGGCCAACTTGTACCGACTTCAGGCTGGCTACCTGGGGTCCATGTTTTGCACCTGGACCAGCAGAGCTGCTATCTGCCCCATGGGGGCACACTCCGTTAATGCGAACTTGCCCTTGCAGCCCAGCATCAATACATACGGTGATGGCGTGCTTCGCTGAACTTCGCACGCTCTAGTGCTTCCTGCTCTGAGTCGCTATCTGCAGCAGCCAACGTTTCTGACTTCTGCGAGTTTGTCATACCTGCTTGCCAACTACCTGCTGAGGCCTGACACAGCACTACACCGCCGCACTCTTCACAATGTAACTTCACATTCAAACGTGTGTGAGACTGGCCATGATCTATCTTCCTACCACAGTTGCTCACGGACGCTCTGTGAGTGCTTTAGGAATTTGTGTTCAACCTATGGCCTGCAAGGTAGGAGGACACCAGCTCACCATGCAGAGTTCAGAAGAGTGCAGCAGTACGGACAGTGATGTAATCACACAATGATCTCAATGTCGGTTCAACTACATTCCCTGTAAAGGAAACGTTATCGTTAACAGAAATGAGTCTATGGGTTCAGGCGTAACTGTATGTTAACAAAAAAATGAAATTCTTAGATTTTCGTTATTGAGGTTTATATTTACTCTAAGTATGACTTCATGACATATCAATCACAATAGTAATACGTACAGGATGGTAAAATATTGATATTTGGTGTTCACAACTGAGAAGTAAAATTCCTAACTATTCTACGGTTCTTTCATAGTACTATGGCTGATGACCACGTCTGTCGATAAAATACAAACAAATTAAAACAGTTGGGCCAGAGATATCAATTAAGCTAAAAATGCACAATGGCTCAAATGGCTCTGAGCACTATGGGACTTAACATCTGTGGTCATCAGTCCCCTAGAACCTAGAACTAATTAAACCTAACTAACCTAAGGACATCACACACATCCATGCCCGAGGCGGGATTCGAACCTGCGACCGTAGTGGTCGCGCGGTTCCAGACTGAAGCGCCTAGAATCGCACGCCCACTGCGGCCGGCTAATGCACAATGAAAATACCCAAAATTGAACGGAGTCTGTACAGGGTACGTAAATATCACTGCAAATGTAAACAGTTCAATAACTTCACTCTGCAGTGGCTGGTCAATCCTTCTCGTTAGACTGGTATCTCAAGTTTCAGATTCAATTAAGCCCGACAATCGTCAAACTGTTTATCTCCAGGTCTCAATTGAATGTCACTTGCTGGCTTTGCGTGAGCGCACGTGCTTACGTTTCGTCGGCTGTGGCAGTGGCTGCTGACGGCAAGCTGTGAACCTGAGATTCTATTCTAAATCTCTCTTGACTGTTAAACACCAGTCTGATACATTTCCTACGTCTTTGGTGGAGCTGAGGCTCCCTGTCGTTCCTTAGCTAAGTTAATTGGCATGGTACATGCTATTTGGATCGAATAGCGCGTATGTCGTTGCCATCAAATCGCTCGCAAGCGTTAACTGCCAGTGCCCGGTGCAATTCTCCATAGTCGGAGTCTTTGCAGTTTAACAAAAATTGGTTCAAATGGCTCTGAGCACTATGGGACTTAACTTCTAAGGTCATTAGTCCCCTAGAACTTAGAACTACTTAAACCTAACTAACCTACGGACATCACACACATCCATGCCCGAGGCAGGATTCGAACCTGCGACCGTAGCGGTCGCGCGGTTCCAGACTGTAGTGCCTAGAACCGTTCGGCCACGCCGGCCGGCTGCAGTTTAACCCCTTAAGAGTTTAGATGAGCCTGAGAACAGTTGTTCACATAATTACTCTCGCAATTGTCTCAGCAAAGCGCGAGTCGCCTTGCTCAAACACTCGACGATTTGCTGGAAGAGGAGAGCCAATTTCTGTGTCTGCATTTGGCTATATCAAAGCTGGTGGCCACGCTTTCTCTTTCTGGCCAATCAGAGCGTACGTACTTGTTATAACTCCACCCACTAGAGTTTCTGTAGTTTATCAGAGGCGTCGTATCTTTCATAGGGCAGAGTTTAACTTCTGCTATGTAATACTGATATAAACAGCTTTTTTGCACATGGGTGTTTCTTCGAGTGGCCATGTTCTGTCTTGGATTTCTCCAGACGTTTATTTGCCATCTCCAGCCGTGTTCCTACAGATAGGATTTCCAAAATGTAGTCGTTGAAAGCAGGGACAAGAGCGGCTTTTGCCAGCGGTCTGCGCAGTGGCTGTGGCGTCGCATTGTGTCTGCTGGATATCCTGCTGTGAAGGTTTTGGCCTAACATGACACGGACGTTGCCATCGTAAAATTCTCCTTTTCTCAGAACTGCATGTGGTGACTCGGTTTTGGGAAATTACTTGCATGCAGTCACTAGTGTGGGTGTTAGTGGTTTATATTCACGAAATTATTTGGTTTGCCTATCATTAAAATTCGTACATTTTCATGTAACTATGTCGTGTGACATATCGATTTAACCGGAATTGTTTCAGGAATTCAATGTATGGTGTGCTATTTGTCTGACACCTTACAACCTCAGCTACCAATCTGCATCTCAGAGCGCTGACTGCTAGTCGGCCACAACACGACTGCTGTACATTGAGGTGACGAAAGTCACGGGATACCTCGTAATGTCATGTCGGACCTCCTAGTGTAATGCGTAACGCAGGAACTCAACGTCCCCTGCAAAAGTATTGAACCTTGGTACCTCTATAAGCTGTCATAATAGCGAAAGTGTTGCCAGTGCAGGATGTTGAGCACGAACGGATCTCTCAATTATGTACCATAAATGTTCGATGGGATTCTTGTTGGGTGACCTGGGTGGCCAAACAATTCACTCGAATTGTCCAGAATGTCCTTCAAACCAATCAAGAACAATTGTGGCCCCGTGACATAACAAAGTTGTTTTTGAACGTGAAGTACATGAATGGCTGCAATGGCCTCCAAATATCCGAACATAACCATTTCCAGTCTGTGATCGGTTCATTCGGATCAGACAACACAGTCCATTCCATGTGAGCACAGCCCACACCATTATGGAGCCACCACCACTTTGCACAGTGCCCTTGTTGACAACTTGGGTGCTTGGCTTCGTGGGGTCTGCGTCCCTCTCAAACACTTCCATCAGCTCCTAACAAATGAAATCGGGGCTCATCTGACAAGTCCACCATTTTGCTGTTGTCTAGCGTCCATCCAATATGGTCACGAGCCCAGGAGAGGCATTGCAGGCGACGTCGTGCTGTCAGCAAAGGCACTCGCTTCGGTCGTCTGCTGCCACAGCCCATTAACGCCAGATATCGCCGCACTGTCATAACGGATACATCCGTCGCACATCCTACTTTTATTTCTGCGCTTATTTCACGTAGTGTTGCTTGTTTGTTAGCGTTGACAACCCTACGCAAACGCAGACGCTCTCGTGCAGTTAATTGATGATCGTCGGCTACTGCGTTGTCCGTAGTGAAAAATAATGCCGGAAATTGACACTGTGTGTCTCGGAATATCGAATTCCTTAACGGTTTCTGAAATGGAATGTCCCATTCATCTAGCTCCAACTACCACTCAGCGTTCAAAGTCTGTTTATTCCTGTAGTGCGGACCTAATCACGTCGGAAACGTTTTCTGTGAATCAACTGAGTGCAAATGATAGTCCGCTATCTGTATATTTGTATATCGCTATCGAATGACTTTTTGTCGCTTCAGTGTAACGGAATACGAACGAAGGCAGCTGGAACCTATAGAGTGACAGCATATGTCTTCTTCTAACAATTTAATGTTCATCAACTGTACCAGTTTTAGATGCTCTGATTGCGCAAGACAATGCAGCAGGGTGGCATGAATGCAGTGTGGGACAACAGTTTACAGTTCAGCATAAGGATTTCGTAGATTAGTTAAAAGATAGAGAACGTATTACGGAAGGATAGCGTTCCATTACCACCCGATAATCCTGCTTTAGGTTTTCCACTGTCACATAAAAACTTTTCAGGCGAATGTCAAGGTCATTGCTTCAGAAATACTACAGCCGATTTTGCCTCGTCATTGCGAAATTGAGCGCGCCCTCTGCGTATGATGCCATTCATACTGACACGACGATGATGCTTAGCCTTCCTTCCTTAATCAACAAATTCACTTTCATGCGAGTGGCAAATCTGGTTTGACAAGTTGATGTAGTCAGTCCACCATAACAAACTAGCTGATTTATCATTAAGTGATCCCGCATATTGGTAACGTGAAAAGCCTCCTACTTCTTTTTTGACTAAGCTGAGTACATTACTAGTATGGCTTCAGTTAAAAATGCCTTGAAAATGTTCCCTTCTTCTGCAAAATGTTGACCTACGAAAGAAAAGTAACCTTATCTGACTGCTAATTGATTGATATACTCAGAGGTAGGAACGACCTTGATAACACAACGAGTAATTTAAGGGGAGCTAGAGCACGTATTTAAGTAAATGCAACATTACAAGTAATACACTCTAATCTTCTGATACGATATGCATGTATAATTGTACTCTTTCTTATCGAGAGGATAGGTGTAATGAGGCTGTAAAACCTCGCATTGCTTGGCCTAACGCTTATTGTCAATGAACATGAAGTACACTGGAAAAATGGAAATGAGCGTGTGGCATCGTTGGCTGGGAGACCCAAACTGGGGAAGTTCGGCAGACAAGTGCATGTCTTATTTCAGTCGACGCCACAATGGGTGACTTGCGCACCGTTGATGAGGATTGCACAACACCCAGTCCACGAGCAGAGAAAATCTCCAACCCGGCCGGGAATCGAACTCGGGCCCGCTGCACGCGAGGCAAGCACGTTACCACCCAGCTAAACAGGCGGACATAAAGTACACTAATCATTCCGAAAATTCAAGGGATCAACAGAACTTTTCGAAGTTCTTAGCAATACAAAGCTTTCAAACATTATACTTGCTGTAAAATGGATGCAAAGAATTCGAAAATTCTTCCTCTGATTCTGTCTCATCTGAAAACAATTCTGCTCCAGGAAGAACGTGTCAAGCGAATTTGTTTGCAACTATTACCGATTTTAAGTAAGAACACATGAGCACATGGAAATTCTCAAGAAAACGTGTTAATTTTCGGAAGTGACTGTCGGATGAAAATAAAAGAAGATAATTTTAGAATAATTTATCAACAGTGGAAAAATGCTCCTGTCGAAACACTAAAAAGGAGAGTATATCACTCTTTAAAAGACTGTCTCAGGAAAGCGAGGAACCAGTTGTTTAAATCCTCATGAAAAAAATCGACATGTGTAAATATTCGCGCTCTTTTAGCACAGAACATTCTGAATTCTTTTACCCAGTCTCTTTTTCTAATTAAGCCTTCATACTCAGCATCTACATATCCCTGCCAGTGCACATATGTACCTCTTCCACAGTCTTCTTTTTGTCATCGATTTACAGTACATCGCACTTTCGCCGTCTCCTCTCTCACTTACAATGTCTCCTTGTGTCTTTCTTTCCCACTGCCACTGTCTGCACCATATCTTCGCAGATCAAAATCTCTGGAGGGTTTTGATGATTGGAGGGGAGGTGTTCAAGCTTATATTTTACTCTACGTCCACGTGTTTAAAATTTAAGCCAAAAATGCTCCCTCCTCTGTACCTACCTTTTAAAGATTACCGGTCTGGGAGGGTCCAGATCCCCCGTGACTACGTGTGGTATCCATTCATCTACTTTTTTTTTTCATTTCCTCTTTCTCCTCTCTCGCATTGCTTCTGTCTCCAACAATCTTACTTTCTCTTTTACTGCCTCTCACCGACCGTTAGTATCTCCTCTCCCTTTGGCTCCTACTGCTATTGCCTTCATCCATCTCTATTTCATTGCCGCTTTCTCTCTCCCACCATCACTGTCTCCTCTCTCTTTCCTCCCACTGGCACTGCCTCCACTGCACGGAGTGGCCGCGCGGTATATGGAGTCATGACACGGATTGCGCGGCTCCTCCCGCCGGAGGTTCGAGTCCTCCCTCGGGCATGGGTGTGTGTGTTGTTATTAGCATAAGTTAATTTAAGTAGTGTGTAAGACTAGGGACCGATGACCTCAGAAGTTTGGTCTCTTAGGAATTCACACACATTTGAACTTTTGGCACTGCCTCCTCTCACTCACACCGTCTACTACAATGCAAGAATAGCGCGAAAATATTCGGACACTAAAATTTTTGTCAAGGAAGGCGCACTGAGGATTGGGAAAGTTGGTTTCCAACTATTTGTCAGTCTTTTAACGAGGCCGATATTCGCCTTTTCTTTGCCCCAAAAGGAGCATTTCTCCGCTGGTTTCCTTCTACAACCAAATGTGCTGCTTATATGGATCTAAAGTTTTGTCAGTTTATTTATAGACCTCGACATCTTCTTATACTTCGAGATATGTAAACAATAAACAAGTATGCATAATGTAAGGTTAATGTAAATTCGTCTGCTGTATATTTTTTTCCGGGTACGTTGCCCATCGATCGTAATTTATCGCAAACGCTCGGATTATGATTTGTATCTTAAAAGAGCAAAAATTTACTTAGAAATACGCTGTCCAGTCACATTAATATGACTACTTTCAAAACCCTGAATAATCAAAAATGGTTCAAATGGCTCTGAGCACTATGGGACTTAACATCTATGGTCATCAGTCCCCTAGAACTACTTAAACCTAACTAACCTAAAGACATCACACAACACCCAGTCATCACGAGGCAGAGAAAAAATCCCAGAATAATCACCTATTGCAACATGGACCGTTGCGGAACGTGTGGGAGGAGAGTCAATGAGGTTCTGGAAGGTGCCGACAGGGATACAGAGCCATGCCGACTTCAGTGCCGTAGACAGCTGCACTAGGCTTTTCGTTTGAGGAGATCGAGGTGGTCCCATAGATTTTCGGTTGGGTTGAAATCCAGGAAGTTTGGTGGCTACGGGTACACGGTAAACTCGTCCTGGAGGTCTTGGAACCACCAGGCACGTGCACTGCGAGCTGTGTGAAACGTTGTATTGTTCTCCTGGTAGATGGGACCTGCAGAGGAATAAGAAACAGCGTCTAGAGGTGGACATGGTCCCCAAGCATAGATACATACCTCTGTTAACCCATTGAGGCTTCCAGAATGACTATATCACCCAGACAATGCCACAACATTCCCCATGCCAAAACGCTCCCTCCTCCAGACTGGATCCTTCAGACGTTTCACGCCGTACACGCCAACGGTCATCTATGCGATGGAGCATAAAATGCGATTCATCTGAAAAGGCTACCCGTTGCCTCTCAGTGGACGTCCAGTTGCGTTATTGCCATGCAAATCCCAGCCGTCGTCGCCGCTGAACAACTGTCAGCTTGGGTGCATGAAACAGGCGTCTGTTGCGGAGGCCCGTACGCAGCAACGTTCGCCGAACTGTCGTTAAGAAGACACTATTTGTAGACCCTTGGTTCATCTGAGCGGTCAAATGCTCAACAGCTGCTTGTCTATTTTCCCGTACACATCTCCGCAGCCATCGCTCACCCCACTTATCTATGGCCCGTGGTGCACCGCAGTTGCCTCGGCGCCGGTTTTGGATAGCGGCATTTTGCCATGCACGGGATATTTAACCAGACGGCGCGTGAAGAGATTACAGACTTAGCCGTTTTGGAACTGCTTTGACTCTTGGCCCGAAAGCTAATGATCATTCCATTCTGGAAATTAGATAAATCGTTTCACGACAACGACTGCACTATTTACCGCGTCCCCCCAACAATCTTTTTGTACTGTCCACTGTTAGTGCTGCCACCTGTGGTCTCGACAACGTATTTTACTGAATTTGCGGACTTTCCAGTTTGACATAATTTTTGATAATCATTTTAAGTACTATTCAGGCATGTTAAGACCCTTTGTAGCCCATTTTTTGTCACTGCAGTACCACTTTGGGTACATTTGTATAGGGGTGAAGTGCCCATTATAGAGAAATAACACGTCATAATGTTCTATTGGTGAAAAAAATACTGAATTAATCATAACCTCAGAAACTTTGCGATGACCCTAGAACCCTTTCCATACGTTTACTACGTGAGTTAAAACTACATTTACGCCTCACACCGGATATTACATGCATATGCACGGTAAACCTGAAACGCTTTAAAAGTTCTCCGAGTACATCATTCTAACAACATATGGTAAAAATTTCGACGATTTTCCATGAATGTAAATTATCCAACTAGCCATACCTACGACTGGTACTTTTCGTAGTCAAAAATCGTGCTTTTTCGGGGTTCTTTTAGGAACAGCCAATGAACAAATAGTGCTTTTGAAAGCTGCCTAAGGTCCGCCCTGGACCACACCTAATGCGAAGGAACCAACTGATGTGCTCAATTTGGTTGGGCTGGAAGAAGTGTATAATGTTTTAATTCTGACTGAGTACTGTAGGATAGCTACAGTACGTCCGTTCTGCCGGTAGGTATGCAAATGGTCGTTAGACCAAGAGATATCCAAAACACTTGCCCTCGTATCTTTATGGTCAATAGAAACCGAGAGATGATCCCCTGGAAATTCGCATATCCGCGCGTCACTTTTTGGATCATGTTTGTGCAGCGCACTGTCGTACACGGACCAATTATTCGACTAACAAATGAGAAAGTGCCATAGCAAGATTACTGTTGTCCTCTAACAGACTAAGTGGAGAACAATTCCACTAAGCATTTGAATTAGTACAAAACGGAAGCCTATAGAATTTTAAATTCCCATTGCAATATTAAATAAATGTGAGGCCAACGTGTGTCACGGACTACTGCCGCGTATGAATAAATGAAATACCGATATTGATCCATGAATGTGGAACAAGGCCTTTCGGTTTGAACAACAGACTGAATGGCACGGGAGAGTGTTGTACCTGAAGATGGGGTACCTAGGAACGTGTGATTTTCCTAGTCCGTGTTTCAATCTAGCGACTGATTTTAAAATCATATCACGGAATGCGCCCTAGAAACCACGGTATGCAGTTTTCGGTATTTTTTAGTGTTTCTGTTGTTGTGAGATATGTGGCTGTGTTTTGTGCACCGTTTGTAAATTTTGTGAATTTTACATATTTAAGAACTGTATAATATGTTAAAGCCATTTGAAAAGTATTATTAATTCTTCAGTCACAGAGTTTTATGATTAGTAAATTTCACTATATTTTTAAAACTAGTTACCCAATGTGTGGATGGTTAAGCCACACTTCGTCGATCATGGACCAGCTTTTACGTTAAAATGGACCAAGGTAGTCTACCATGGAACACATCACATTTCCAAATGGATTAGGTTTCTTTAATGTCTTAATAATTTTCCCCGTTTTGAATATCCAGTTTTGTGTTTGTTGCCAAAAGCTGTTGGTTCAAAAGCATTTTAACTGTTAACTGGTTTTTAGATAATATTTCTTCTTAATTTGCTTTGATGTACTGCTTATTGGTATTTAGTGTAGTAATAACGTAGCACGTTGACTACTAATTACAGTACTCACAAGATAATCTCCACTGCAGCACTCTGAATAGAATATTTTCCCCAGGGTACATGATCATGTACCTTGGAATAATCTTTTACATTTGGAAAATAAACAGACTTTTCCGGAGTAATTTTTGTAATGTCAGAAAAAGACTGCAGCAAACATAAAGTGCTGGCTGACAGCAGTCACGCAGACGCTTCCTTGCTCCTGCTGTGAATGTTATAAATGATATCTTGTTTACATCCACTAATGGGCGATGCAACGATCATTGTTCGCGATCGCTTGTACATATATGCGGCTAAAAGGGCAATGCAACAAACTTTGTTCAATGATTAACGTTGTAATTTACATAACCAACTGCGATTTTCACTTTAGGGTGGCTTATGTCTAAAAAATACGATGATGTGTAATGAGTGTCACCCTGAACAACATTTTAGATTGATCTGAGGATGGCTCAGTAATGAGCGCAAAGTGGTTATCAATAAAGAAAATTTGCCATCTTCGTAGGTATTTTATCCACACAATAGGTCGCGTATCTCCCCATTGACCATGTCAAGGAAAAACATAAAATAAATGCTATCGTTTCAAAATGGATTAAGATAATATATTAAACTTCTTTTACAGGGCTGGCTAGAGGCTGAAGCCTGAAAAGTGTTCCCAGATACAACACTCTCCCCTGAAGCTATAAAGCTGAAATCTCTGCAAATGAAACATTACGCCAATGTGCAGATGCAAACTACGATCTAACAATAAACTTCTATTGGTTGTAGCGTAGAAATGGCCATCGAAATGAAATATCAAAGTCATCGAGTGCAGCCAGCGTTTTCGTAATACATCTAGCCCTAAAGCTCTCGGAAACCGCGCGATTTGTGCTGCCATCTACTTGGGCGCGCTGCTCAGAATCTGCCACGCTGATACGCGATTGATAAGGTAGCTACTCCTCTAAAGTATAGTGTTTGGATATACATGTGCTGTGAAGCCAAAGACTGTGACATTCGTAACAGACAAAATCTGTATATAGTATGTCTCTACAACTCGCCTGTGACTAACATCTCACGTAAAGATAAATGATTTGAAAGATTTTTAATGGGCTGCTTTCAACGTCAAGGGCTGTTATATTGGTGGCAATACTAATGGTGTCTAACATTAAAGGTCTTAGCTGTTGTAGTGATAGGGACCATCGCGCTTGGATCAAATACTGTGCTCGAGGAGCGTTCAATAAGTAACACAACACTTCTTTTTTGAAAGGTTGGATTTAGTAAGGATCCTCATACACCGTATTATACCCCACTCTTTTGCCTACAAAATCCTGTTTTTCAACGCAGTCTCCGTTCAGTGAGACGGCCTTAAGCCTCCTTACCGGGAGGGCCTTTATGCCTGCAGATGGAAATCCTCTGTTGGGCGTCGAGGAATCCAGCGAGCACACACCTTTGAGTACCACAACCGGTGGACGAGTGTGTCAGCACCACAAAAGAGAAGCAAAGTGTTCGATTATGATCCGTCGATCACCTCGAATGAGAGTGTCCACACGTTCCAACATTTCAGGGTCACAGCAGTGTGTGTCCCGCTGGCACGTGGGTATGCGCCTCGCCCAACGACTCACCTTGTTTTTCTCAGGTCTCCGTACTCATTCTGCAAGCGCCTACGAATATGTGTGATGCTCTGGTTTCCCGCCAAAAGAAACTCAGTGACAGATCTCTTTTTGGAACACACCTCCGTCACAGACGTCATTTTCAAGGCTACGTTTAGCGCCGCCACATATCGGAAATTCATGAAACTGTAAGAGCCGATGAGGGAATATCCACGATATCCAACAACAAGTTCCAAATTTTTTTCAACCGAAATCGTCCGAGAAAAAAAAGTGTTGCATTATTTTTTGAACGGCTGTCGTAGCTAGCGTGCTATCTCCTTGTGCTATTAGCGCAATGGCAACGTTTCTTTGTGGCAGGTTTCCTGCCGACGTTCGGGCCTGCGTACGTGTACCTGTACGGAGGGGACGCGGCGTACCGCGGCCGGCTTCTCGTCTCGTTGCGCACCGTGCCGGACGCCGAGGTCACCACTGGCGGCACCGCCGTCGAGCCCTTGCCGGCCCTCGACGAGGTGACTGCGTGTATTAGGAGACAAGTTAGCCCGTGCTGCGAACCACTAAGATGCACAATGCCTGGACGAAATAAGCAGACCGGGTAAAATATTAGTCACGCTTGTACGGAGCAGAAGTGAAACGGCTGACTCAGTGCGGTATATACTGTGTCAGAAAAGTATTCCATATTTTGAGAAGAATAGTACGCACCAAAACGAGCAAGAGTCCCGTAAACATGGGATCTCAAATGCGTACCTTAAGAGCTATGAGCACTTGTTCATCTTCGCTAACGAGAAACACATATCTTCCGTTGCTAGCTCTTTTCTAGTACGAACTACTTACAGAATGCAGTAAACAAACTAGGATACATCCCTCCGATATTATCCATGGGCACAGCACGCAGTAAATATATATTAGTGTTGTTAATGTACACCTTATTCACAGTTATAGGTAAGTGCAGCACATACATTAGTTCTAATGGAAACAGGATGTGTTCTGGTAAATTTGTGAAATGATTTTTCATTGCAGTTTTATCTTAGCTCTCTCCAGCATAATGGAGGCCTCGGGTTGTGTGGTGTCACATGTCGATAACACCCCGCAGGCGCCGTAGGAACAGAATTGCAAGTTTCCATCAGACGCCGATAGCGGTCGTGGGGGATGTGGGGGACCCAGTGATGCGCCCCCACTAAGCCATGCCTCCAGCGACTCTGGATTATGACCGCCCTCTGAAGTCCTTTGAATGGCCCAAATCTCAAACACCTTGGCAACGTTTGTATATGGATCCCTCGGGTATTTACTGGAATACACGTTGGCTCATCGCCGTTTACACTTTCAGCAAGTTTACCTTCGTGACTCTTGTGCACTCTACTATGGCTCGTTTAACAATCCAGGCTTTATCGTTGATCTTCTGCTTCGAGGAAATGCCTGAAGTGAATGTGACTGACAACGGACCTCCACTTTGTTGCCACTGAGTTTGAACAATTTTGCACCGCCATCAGAACCAAGCACATCATCTGTGTACGGTTCCATCCTCAATCCATTGGCGAATCTGATAGCGTTGTAAGGACATTTAGGCAACAGATGGATAAACTCCGTGCCTCCCACACAAGCGATAAAGCCATGTTGCTATTTTGTCTTCCTGTCGCTCGCAGCCACGCAATGGGTCATCGCCGGTGGAGTTGTATATGGATGGCGGCACCACACTTTGTTTCGGTTGCTACTCCCTCAAAGATTGGCGGCGCCCTCTCCGCCCAGACAGGCAAAGTACACTACGTGATCAGAGTATCTGGACACCCCCAAAAACATACGTTTTTCATATTAGGTGCATTGTGCTGCCACCTATTGCCAGGTGCTACATACCAACGACCTCAGCAGTCATTAAAAATCGTGAGAGGGCAGAATGGGGCGCTCCGCAGGACTCACGGACTTCGAACGTCGCCAGGTGATTGGGTGTCACTTGTGTCATACGTCTGTACGCGAGATTGACAACATCCCTAGGTCCACCGTTTCCGATGTGACAGTGAAGTGGAAACGTGAAGGGACAGTTACAGTACAAAAGTGTACAGGCCGACCTCGTCTGTTGACTGACAGAGACCAGAGAAAGCTGAAGAGGGTCGTAATGTATAATAGGCAGACATCTACCCAGACCATCGGACTCGAATTTCAAACTGCATCAGGATCCACTGCAAGTACGATGACAGTTAGGCGGGAGGTGAGAAAACTTGGATTTCATGGTCGAGCGGCTGCTCATAAGCCATACATCACGCCGGTAAATGCCAAACGGCGTCTCGCTTGGTGTAAGGAGCGTTGACATTGGACGATTGAACAGTGGATAAACGTTGTGTGGAGTGACGAATCACGGTACACAATGTGGCGATCGGGTGGCAGGATGTGGGTGTGGCGAATGCCCGGCGAACGTCGTCTGCGAGCGTGTGTAGTGCCAACAGTAAAATTCGTAGGCGGTGGTGTTATGACGTGGTCATGTTTCTCATGGAGGGGGCTTGCACCCCTTGTTGTTTTGCGTGGCACTATCACAGCACATGCCTGACTGATGTTTTAAGCACCTTCTTGCTTCTCACAGTTGAGGATCAATTCGGGGATGGCGATTGCATCTTTCAACACGATCGAGCAGCTGTTCATAATGCACGACCTGTGGCGGAGTGGTTATACGACAATAACATCCCTGTAATGGAGTGGCTTGCACAGAGTCCTGACCTGAATCCTATAGAACACCTTTGGAATGTTTTGGAACGCCGACTTCGTGTCAGTCCTCACCGACCGACATCGATACCTCTCCTCAGTGCAGCACTCCGTGAAGAATGATCTGTCATTCCTCAAGAAATCTTCCATCACCTGATTGAACGTATGCCTGCGAGAGTGGAAGCTGTCATAAGGCTAATGGTGGGCTATGACCGTACTGAATTCCAGCATTACTGATGGAAGGCGCCACGAAGTTGTAAGTCATTTTCAGCCAGGTATCTGGATACATTTGATAACATAGTACTACCTGAGTGGAAAAGTGCACAAACCTGTTCTTTATTTGCGGTAACAGAAGGGGACTGAACACGAGTAGATGATGCTCCGATCATTCTATCAGTTCTTTGTAAATAGATTGCCACTGGCTCGCACCGCTACACGTCCAGGCCTCCCTTGTTTTCACGTAGGGACGTTCTGGCAGTCCTGGCTTGGGTGGTTGGCACTAACGCACCTCAACATTTCCGCCAAAGTCTGGGAATAATGTTGTTACTAATCTTATCTCTTACTAGTTTCTCTACATTCTGCTTATTAGTATTTGCCTTAGTTCCTCATTACTCCTCCGCATATGTAATTTTTCTTCTTGTCGGATCATTTCATCAAGTTCCAGGCAGAACGTGGGTCTCGCCATTAACAACGCTCGCGAGCTACGACTGGGGAGAATGCTCTCTGGTATACTAATAATAATATCTAACTCAGAAAAGCCTTAAGGCAATGCTTGGACAGTACGTGCACTACTCCTAGCATACTGAGGCAAGGATTCTTCTCGTCTTTCACTCACTTCAAATGCCCATCAACCAACTCTTAGAGCGCCTGAACCGGTCTAACACGAAGTCAGCGGAGAAGCAGTAATTTTTTCACTTTCGCAACTTTCGCCTTTCTAAAGATGAAGACTAATCGGCTAAGCCTGTGTATAACCGGTTCCCCACAGGAAGAGCTGTGGCGGTTGGAGGAGCACAGTTTGTTCGCGGTGCTGCTGGGAGCAGACTGCATCCCACGCGGTCTGGCCGGGAAGGCGGTGGTGCTGCAGTTCGCCATGGGCGACCAGGCCGGCGGCGGACTCGCCTCCATAGCGACGCAGGCGCCTCTGGGTGAGACAGAGTCACGTTATGTTTCCTAAATCTTTCTACTGACTGGATATCGAAATCGGAGGCAGTATTATAGTCAAATATGGAACAAATGAATCTATTGATTGACACCTGTAGTCCATCATATTATTTAACTGTTTGGTCTAAATAATACTTTCTCACGGTTGTGTTCCTTTCTTCACTGTAAAACGAAATAATTCAGTTAATTAAAGCTTGTACTGTGGTGAAAAGATCTTGGGTTTCCAGCTGGATGACAGTAATAAAGTAGCGCGGTGCTTTAACACTGCCGCCCGAGATCTCTTCACCAATAAGATACTCCGGGAGTGCCTGTATTCACATAGAACTAGTACCGCTTGCCCATTCGTGATGTATATAGTTTCATCATAAAATGTAGAGGAAATTTTTGTTGTTATTTGTGTGACCTTCTCTAAGTATGGGTCCCTTATACGGCGAAGGAACTGATATTTTTTTCATGGTTTGTGGCCCTGTAGCCCTGTTATGTAGTAATATATGCTTGAGCGAGTGAGGAAAATTTGAAATAGAAAAAATAATGCGATGTTTTTTCGAGAAAAATATTGTGTATTAAATGTCTCGTGTTCATTTAGTTTATTTATACATAATGGATAAGATCTAAATAGTTTATTCTATTTTATGCAACGGCATTGATAGTGCTGGATGGCGACGACCCCGTTGGAGGGCGACAGATCGGTAGTAGACTTGTCAGGACAGGTGCTTCGACCTCGTCAACCAAGGCGTACTTATTCTCCAAAAGGAAGCAACAGAAACAGATACGTACGTACCTCCCACTTGTTCTACACAGGTACCACATGTTGTGCCTCTTGCGTTCCGTTTTGGAAGTTTTGACTCCTGAATTTCTTTGTTGTGACATAGTTCTGACCCTTTTATTTGTTCTTTTCATTTCTGTGAGAAGTCTATGCGGCATCTCGCCTGCTCCCACTATTCACCGCAGAACACGAATCATATGGTAGGAATACGTTACCGTCGCAAGTAAATGTGAGTAAGTGAATATGAATCATGTGACAGGAATACATTACGGTCGCAAATAAATGTCATGAATAGTGAGAGCAGGCGAGATGCAGCATAGACATCTCACAGAAAGTGAAGGGATTCAAGATTCAAAATGTCTCGTGTTCATTTGAGAGCTGCATCAAACCAGCCTCTGGACTGGAGACCACAACAACAACGTGTTCATTTAATTTATTTATACATAATGGATAAGATCTAAATAGTTTATACGGAACGGAAGCTGCATAAGATATGCTACGTGTGTAGAACAAATAGGGGTTCGTACTTCTGGAGGTCCCTTCATTACATGTCGCCGTTGCAAACTGACATTACGCCATGACACATACACAAATCAGAATACAGTGAACAGACACGTCAATGACCGGACGGAAAGTTTGTCATTTTGTGGAAAAAAACAATTGGACTAAGTGAGATCTGAACTCGGATCTCCCGCTGCCTAGTCCAACGCCATGACCACACAACCACGACACAATAGTCATTTTTGTTGTTCAACATTGCGTAGATTACATTTGGACCGTTTACTGTTTCTGTTTTTCTTCATTTTTCCACAGTTCAGTACACCTTCTTCCTATTTTCATGCTTGATCTGTGTTCAGTTTTTGACGGGCTATGACATGGACTAACTTACCACTAAATCTGAAGGGAATGCGATGGGGAGTTTTCCTTGTTAGTTTGGAACATGTTGTTTTATTTATCTCGTACAGCATACAGGGGTGATTCAATATCCGTGTCCAGGAGATGGGGTTGGGAAGGGGGACGTCGGATATACGGTCTTTGGTGACTGTGTGTTGTATCGTCAGTCCCGGTCGACATGATTCAGTGTGGCAAGAAAGGAGAGCGACCTTGTGAGGTAAGCATTGCTGGTCGGCGACCGTAGTTGAAACACTTGCTGGTGATGCAGTCAGACACAACTTTGCCATAGCAGGATGTGCGGCGGCCTACCACAGCAGTGATTGGTGTAGCCACTGACATCTTGTAAGTGGTAACCAATCCTCAAAGATTACCTGGCAGTACCTGCCAGCTGTAGTCGCTAAACGGGTCTGTGTGTGGAAGGGTCCTGTTATTTCGACCCTCAGCCCATCAGAGCTGATGCTGGACCGCAAGCCAGGCAGTCCTTAGGGTGACGTATGTTGATGAGTGCACTAGGGTATGGAGTTAGAGTGACTATGCTTCTCCGGTCCATACACCAATAGCCTGCTACAACGCAGTCACCGGGACGGCTGGGAGGCCATTACTAAATTCCCCAGACGTCATGTGCTTCCCTTGTCGCTATGCTGGAGGTAAATCCTGAATTTTCGTAACATCGCTAGCTGCTGACAGTGTAGTTGCACCAACTCACTGAGCCCGACTGAGATGGCAGAGTGCTGTTCCAGCTATCTGTTGCAATCGACACGGCTATGGCAGCGGTGGCTTGAGCAAGCCAGCGACGCTTCGTGTATAAGACAATATAATAACTGTTTTCAAAACAGGCGAGAGTTGATGTCAGTAAATTTATAATCACTGAGCTGACAGAATAAGATATAAAACTGAAAAGAAGAAATGATTAAGGCATCGAAAATACATATGGACGAGCTTTCTTGTGAAATAGTAAAATGAAACGCCGTTGTACTCTTTGTGCACTTAAAAGCAATGACGTTGTCCTATACCATTGTGGCATCAGAAAAGCGTATAAAAATTAGACTTGCACACTGATTGACGATTTTGACTCACTGTCGTAACTAACCATATAACATATTTAAGTACTTTAAGTACTTTATAGAGATCGCTGGGTGTACGCTGACTGATTTACTTCGATCGTAAACTATTTCTGAGCTGTAGTATTGAATTGGTACTTGGAAAAGATTAGCAAGTATTATTAGTTGCTTATTCTTCTCATATAGCAATCGTAGATTCCTTGTTTTTCTGGTCGGCACACTATACTGAATTAGCAGAATACGGAGGCAGATTGCACGCGAAGTGTAATTTAGTGTAATTTATATTTAAGTGTATGTTAAATTTAATTTAAAATATGTTGAGCTTCGCGACACTGTTCCTACACACTGCAGGTGTTCATCGCTGTGTCTTGATAACTGTTAGTTAATTATTTTTAAATAAACAGTGTGGAATCGTAATAGAAAACGATGGTCATTCAGAGAGGTAGATAAACATTTGATGAATACACAGTGATCAGCCAGAACATTGTGACCACCTACCTAATAGCCGGTAAATCCACCACGGATAACAGCGGCGACGCGTAGTGGTATGGAAACAATGAGGCCTAGGTAGATCGCTGGAGAGAACTGCACGATATCTGCCCACGCAGGTCGCCTAAATCCCGTAAATTCCGGGGAGGGGGGCGATGAGCTCTGACACCATGTTCAATCACATCCCAGATGTATTCAATCGGGTTCAGAACTGGCAAGCTGCGGGGCCAGCACATCAATTGGAACTCGCCTCTGTGTTCCTCTAACCACTCCGTTACACTTATGACCTTGTGACATGGCGCATTATCTTGTTGAAAAATGCCACTGCCATCGGGAAACATGGTAGTCTCGAAGGTGTGTTCGTGGTCTGCAACCAGCCTACGATACTCCTTAGTCGTCATGGTGCCTTGTACGACCTCCACTGGACCCATGGACGCCCATGTGCATGTTTCCCAGAGCATAATAGAGCCGCTAACAGCTTGTTTCCATCCCACAATGCAGATGTCAAGGAGCTGTTTTCCTGGAAGACGACACATTACCACCCTCCCATCGGAATGATGAAGAAGGTATCGGGATTCATCAGACCATGTAACACTCTGCCACAGTGCCAACGTGCATGGGTCGTTGGCTGCGGAGGCCCAGTGTTAGGAGTGTTCGATGCACTGTGTCTTCAAACACACTTGTACCCTGCCCAGCATTACAGTCTCATGTTAGTTCCGCCACAGTTCGCCACCTGTCCTGTTTTACCAGTCTGCCCAGCCTACGACGTCCGACATCTGTAATGAGGGATGGAAACCCATCCCCACGACGTGTGGACGTGGTTTCACCTCGGTTTCGCTTCGTGTTGAAGACACGTAAATTCCGTAAATTCTCGTGCCAAACCTCTGGGCCATCACAGTCGGCCCTCGGTCAAAGTCAAATGGATCGTGCGGCTTCCTCATTCTACACATGGACAGTAAACTCACTCATACTATGTGCAACGTTCTTGAGTCTTTCTTTATTTCTTTCGCTTACGGCATAGTCCCGCAGCGATCGCAGGGTCGACGCGGTTAGAACGGATTTGGCAAGGTTAGTTTTAGGGGTGGTCCGATGCCCTTCCTGCCGCCACACCGTACTCCCAGGGATGGGATCAGTGTACCCCAGCTGTCTGCATCTATTGCAAATTGTGAAATAGTGCGAACGTGTTTCAAATGTCTGCGACGCGTGTAACTGAGGCGGAACGTGGGGATCAGCCCGGTATTCACCTAGCGGGATGTGGGAAACCGCCTAAAAACCACATACGTTAATCCGCCTGGCGGATTCGATTCGGGGCCGGCGTGCCTACCCCAGTCCAGGAAGCAGCGCGTTAGCGCTCTCGGCTACCCTAGCGGGTGTGCAACGTTCTTGAGTCCGGCCAACAGTAATTCCTCGCCAGTTAACGCTGCTATCGCCGGGTCGGCTTTATATCGACATTAGGTCACTGGTCATAATGTAATGGCTGATCAGTGTATGCAGTACAGGAATTATGAATATTCATGACTGTCTTTGATCAATTTTGGGCATTTTGAACCCTTATTGGAAGGTTTTATGCAGTTAAAATAATAAGTGGGGATATTTCGATCGAAATAAAACGAAATTCTTGAGATAATTACTGCTTCTGCCCCCTTGTGACAGAGTTCACCACACGGATCCTTTGCGTAAATTTTTCATCGTCGTTAGTCAAGGCAGCTTAAAGTTTTATTCTCTTTAGATCTCTGCGTAGATGTCTATCCAACACTCCCTGTTTCCATCGAGTTTTACCGTTGTGTCATCTTACGTGCGCAGAACCTTCTTAGACTGTTTCCTGATATTTGTTCACATATCAGCACAGTACTGAAGCGTTTCCAGATGTCATTATTTTAAACGACACTAACTGTTAACCTATATATCTTTGTTTCCATGATGCTTAGTCTAAGGAGGGGCCCAAAATTGGGCGCAGTGGAATGCGACAATGCGGATGAGGCTGCCGTTGGGTTTCTACTCCAGATGATGTTTCATGTGACGGTCACAGGTGATGCTAGTTGTTGTTCACATTGGCTACAAAATCCTTGCGTTAATACTGTCACTAATTTGACCATCGTCGTTGGTTAATATTTCTAGCGCAAGAGTGTTTAGATAGGGAATATACGCTCACAAACAATATTACAGGTAGCTAATGTACTCGTATTGGAGAGAAGAAGCGCTTCTGTCTCCACGGTGAATGAACTATCACGTGTTATGTGACTGGAATGTCATTAGACCTTTAACTGGCCATAGGCTTGGCAGCAGAGCGAAGGATGAGATCCGAGCATTTATTTGCAGGTAAATTCTGGGTACACGACGCTTGGTACACACTATGTCCGAGATCTTGCAGGCACTGGGCTCTTACGTGCTGCTGTGAAAGTTGTTCGTCGAGTATCTCCATTCGAGGTAAATTGCTATCTCCAGAGTCAACGGAGGTGGGCAACAACGTATTGATGACAGAGATTGCTATTGACTATTGTGGATTGTTATAGCGAATAGACGAACTACGCTGCACCTACTTTAATGCTGGATATGAATTACTAGTGAATAGCCATACCATCCAGAACCACTTCCACCAATGAAGCCCTTTTTTCTTTTCTTTTCTTTTTTTTTTCAAACAATCACGACAGCCCTACAAATTTATCTTATAAGACGTAATTACAATGAGTTTCAACCGGAACGATCACATAGATAATGTTGTGGGGATGGCAAAGCAAAAGACTGCGTTTTGTTGGCAAACACTTGAAACATGCAGTGGGTATACAAAAGAGACTGGCTACACTACGCTTGTCGGGCCACTGCTAGTGGATTGCTATGCGGTGTGGAATCCTTACCACATAGGACTGACGCAGGACGTCGAAGAAGTTGAAAGAAGGGCAGTTAGTTTTATGTTATCTTGAAATAGTGGACACAGTTTCACGGACATGATAAGCGAATAGGGGTGACATCTAATAACAGAGGCGTTTTTCATTGCGGCGAGACCTTTTCGCGACGTTAGCCGGCCGCGGTGGCCGTGCGGTTCTAGGCTCTGCAGTCCGGAACCGTGGGACTGCTACGGTCGCAGGTTCGAATCCTGCCTCGGGCATGGATGTGTGTGATGTCCTTAGGTTGGTTAGGTTTAAGTAGTTCTAAGTTCTAGGGGACTGATGACCTAAGATGTTAAGTCCCATAGTGCTCAGAGCCATTTGAACCATTTTTCGCGACGTTTCAATCATCAATTTTCTCTTCAGAAAGTGCAGATGTTCTGTCGGCGGCCACCTACGCAGGGAGATATGATCATCATAATAAAATAAAAGAAATCAGAGCTGGCACGGAAAGATTTAAGTGTTCGTTTTCCCTGCGTGCTTTTCGAGAATGGAACGACGGAGAAATAGCTTGAGGAGGCACTTAATTGTAAATTGCATAGTAATTATGTAGATGTAAGACTCTTGAACAGGAACACGTTTTTATGTTCTATATATTTTATCTGCGTAGGGTTAGAAGACATTAAAAATCTTGCGATACACACCAATGAGTCGCGACACAGCTCTTTAGAAACACTGCAGCGACTTCCTAATACGCGTACCTCTCCGGCGCACAAGCCGCAAGGGACAGAGTTGAACGCACGGCTTAAGGATGACGCATGGAGTAAGCAAAACGTCGTCTGGACTGATGAGTTGCGGTGCTTGTGTTATGCACCAAGAGCACCGCACAAGTATGCATGCAGCAGTGCATACCACAAACCAATATACTGCCGTTCACCTGGTGGAGACATAAAATATTGTTTGAAAACACTCTAAGGACATAAGAATGCTTACACGACCACCACTCCCACTCCTCCATCCAGAACATTCGACCTCAATCTTATTGAGCATGTCTGTAACTGCATCGTCGAGTTGTTTTCGTCTTGCACCTCTATCCGGCTACCACACGCCATTGCTACGCGGTACTATTTGGTGTCTCTAGATCGACTTCTCGTGTGTGTATAACTCTTATGGCTGTCCCATATGCGGTAGAAGTATTTCTAGGGATGCTACGCAGTGAGACTTCAGCGCTGTACTCGTTCAAATGGCGATGTCTTTGCTGGTGCAGAGTCTGTGGTGACGGAGAGCGCCGCCATGTCGAACCCGCTGCGGGCGGCGCCCTCGCGCGATGGCGACGCTTACTGCAGGCTGCGGCTGGGAAGGCGCAAGCCGTGCGCCGCGGTGCGCCGCCGCTGGCCGCGCTTCCACACCAGGATGGCGCTCTCCAACGCGCTCGCCTCGCTGGCCGCCTCTCTCGTAAGCTGCAGCAATAACACAGTTACACCAATTACTGTGTCCATCACACTACTAACTTCCGAAGACACATCATTCACAGCAACTACGCTTCTCTCTGTCTTCATTTGGTCTCATACGTAGATTGCCTTGTTGATCGTGGGAGCAACGGCTTCTTTAGACGGCAGTATGTTTATATCTACGTACACACTCCGTAAGCCACAGTATGAAGTATGGACGAGGGTATCCTATACCACTAGTGGCCACTCTCATTCCTCTTCCACTCGCAAATGGAGCGAGGGAAAATTGTCTGTTTACAGTCCAGCAGACCAGCTCTAATTTCTCTTACCTTATCTTTGGGGTGCTTATACGAGATATACGTTGACGGCAGTAGAATTGTCTGCTGTCAACTGAAAACGTCATTTTCCTAGGTTTTCCGAAGAGTGTTTCGCGGAAAGAACGTCGTCTTCCCTCTACGAATTCCCAATTGAGTTCACGACGCATCTCCATAATACTCGCGCTTTGAACAAACCTACCGGTAACAAATCTAACATCACGCCTCTGAACTGCTTCGTTGTCTTCCTTTAATCCGACCTAGGAGTGGCGTCGCAAACATTAGAGCAGTACTCAAGAATGGGTCACACAGGTCTCCTATACGAATTCTCCCCTATACATAAACCACGCTTTCCTAAAATTCTCTGAATAAACCAAAGTCGACCAATCCCATTCCTTACCGCCGCCATTACGAACTCGTTCGATGTCATATTGCTTTGTAACGTTAGAAAAATGGCTCTGAGCACTATGGGACTTAACATCTATGGTCATCAGTCCCCTAGAACTTAGAACTACTTAAGCCTAACTAACCTAAGGACAGCACACAACACCCAGCCATCACGAGGCAGAGAAAATCCCTGACCCCGCCGGGAATAGAACCCGGGACCCTGGGCGTGGGAAGCGAGAACGCTACCGCACGACCACGAGATGCGGGCTGTAACGTTAGACCCAGATATCTAACCGACTTGACAGAGTCAAGCAGCACATCACTAATACTGTATTATTACACAATTGATTCTCCTGATCATCTGCATTAACTTACATTTTTCCTAACTTTACGGGAAACTGCCGTTCATCACACCAAGTAGAAATTCCATCTAAGTCATCCTACATCCTTCAGCAGTCACTCAACGACGATACTCTTCCGTATACGACAGAGGCATCAGCAAACAGTCGCAGATTGCTGCTCACACTAAGGCAACAGTAATTCACTACTGGCCATTAAAACTGTTACACCATGAAGATGACGTGCTACAGACGCGAAATTTAACCGACACGAAGAAGATGCTGTGACATGCAACTGATTAGCTTTTCAGAGCATTCACACAAGGTCGGCGCCGATGGCGACACCTACAACGTGCTGACATGAGGAAAGTTTCCAACCGATTTTTCATACACAAACAGCAGTTGACCGGCGTTGCCTGGTGAAACGTTGCTGTGATGTCTCGTGTAAGGAGGAGGAATGCGTACCATCACGTTTCCGACTTTGATAAAGGTCGGATTGTAGCCTACCCCGATTGCGGTTTATCGTATCGCGACATTGCTGCTCGCGTTGGTCGAGATCCAATGACTGTTAGCAGAATGTGGAATCGATGGGTTCAGGAGGGTAATACGGAACGCCGTGCTGGATCCCGACGGTCTCGTATCAGTAGCAGTCGAGATGACAGGCATCTTATCCGCATGGCTGTAACGGGTCGTGCAGCCACATCTCGATCCCTGAGTCAACAGATGGGGACGTTTGCAAGACAACAACCATCTGCACGAACAGTTCGACGACGTTTGCAGCAGCATGGACTATCAGCTCGGAGACCATGGCTGCGGTTACCCTTGACGCCGCATCACAGACAGGAGTGCCTGCGATGGTGTACTCAACGACGAACCTGGGTGCACGAATGGCAAAACGGCATTATTTCGGATGAATACAGGTTCTGTTTACAGCATCATGATGGTCGCATCCGTGTTTGGCGCCAATGCGGTGAATGCACATTGGAAGCGTGTATTCATCATCGCCATACTGGCATATCACCAGGCGTGATGGTATGGGGTGCCACTGGTTACACGTCTCGGTCACCTCATGTTCGCATTGGCGGCACTTTGAACAGTGGACGTTACATTTCAGATGTGTTACGACCCGTGGCTCTACCCTTCATTCGATCCCTGCGAAACCCTACATTTCAGCAGGATAATGCTCGACCGCATGTTGCAGGTCATGTACGGCCCTTTCTGGATACAGAAAATGTTCGACTGCTGCCCTGGCCAGCACATTCTCCAGATCTCTCACCAACTGAAAACGTCAGGTCAATGGTGGCCGAGCAACTGGCTCGTCACAATACGCCAGTCACTACTCTTGATGAACTGTGGTATCGTGTTGAAGCTGCATGGGCAGCTGTACCTGTACCCTCCATTCAAACTCTGTTTGACTCAATGCCCAGGCGTATCAAGGCCGTTATTACGGTCAGAGGTGGTTGTTCTGGGTACTGATTTCTCAGGATCTATGCATCCAAATTGCGTGAAAATGTAATCACATGCCAGTTCTAGTATAATATATTTGGCCAATGAATACCCGTTTGTCATCTGCATTTCTTCATGGTGTAGCAATTTTAATGGCCATTAGTGTACTGAGATGGACAGCACGAATGGTCACAGGCGCTTTTTTGACCCATAGGAGAGCGTCTCACGGAAATGATGAAAAACTTAACTGGCAGGCTCTTGAACGTACCTGTAGACGTGAAAGCCTAGATATAAAATTTCAAAAACCAGCTTTATGTAAGGAATCTAGGAACATACTACAAAGCCCTAGTATCACTCTCTTATGGATCGCGAGGGCAAGATTAGACTAATAACTGGAGCGTACTGAGGCGATTAAGCTATGGTCTTTCCCTTCATTATATGAGCTAATGGAACGAGAAAAAGCCGTAATAACTGGTACAATTTAAATACCCTCTGCCACGCACTTCACAGTGCTTTGCAAAATAGATGGAGATGTAGGTTTCACCTGCTACATGTTGGGTGCAGTACATACAGCAATCACTACATCAGTTAGATGTTCGAGTGTGGAGGTCCTGCTTTCCCTTCAGGCAACTCTGCATACATATTTCAGTAGGACAGTGTCTGTCCAGTAGTTGAAGGAAAGGTACAAGTCGATAATAAGAGGGGCCGACAGTTTACTCGTCACTATTCTTAAACTTGACGCGAGGTTTCTGTACTTGTATTCATCACCAGGAGCAACAATAGGAATTCTGACGGGCGTTCGCAGTTTAGCTACAAGTGATAACATGTATGTTATCAGCCATGTAGGCGAGGCAATATAGAAAGGAAGTAACAAAGCCATCAAACTGGGTTAGCTGTTGTGCCTGACTACAACTGATACCGAGGCAACGGAAAAGAATCACCATGCCACAACAGCGGCAGTAACACAGGACTGGACGAGCTTCACGAAAAAAAAAAAAAAAAAAAAAATGAAATCTAGGCGCAATGTTGCATTATGCATTTTCCATAAGTAGATAATTTCGTTGAAATGGGTAGTATCTGGTGTATGATATGTATGGTTTTAATTATTTTGTGTGATTGGTTGGGACTTTCATTGACAATATGACAAGTTAGCAAAAAGTCACAGCAAGTTCGGAGTTGACTTGGCCGCAAGGGCCGCTCGGCTAGCCGGGGCTCGTCGGCAACCGAGTGGTACCGAACCTTAGCCGGAGGAAGAAGGGTAGCCCAGCACATGGGACAGGCCGACCGCGTGGCTGGGAATTCCATGTTGACGCTGTGACGAGTACTGGGCTTTGTGTCGATATCAGAGGTTTGCATGCCGGAAGTGCCAAAGATGGAGGACTTTGTGAAACCATAATGGTAGACATTTCACAACTCATGTAGAAATAGCCAGAGGAATCATGATACCGTGAAAAGAAACATTTACATTACCATTACTTGCACGATGACTCTGATGGTGTTATCAGATTTTCAATATCTTTATTAGTTTAAAGTTTAGTATCTGACTGTAAATTATACAAGTAATATGCAACAATGAATTTCCAAAATCTAAACGATTCATCCGATTTTGTCGAGAAACATATCTTTAGAAAGCTATTAGTGTAAACCTAAATTGGTATAAAGTACAGACATGTAACATCAATAGTACATGAGTTATTGGAGGTGAAGGTGACCAATTGCTATCAATCGCGTCAGGCCATAAGTGCTCCACAGTTACACGAAAGAACGGTAGCAGCATGCTTATAAATATATTTATTCGTCTGTGGCTTTGTTTATATCTGATATATACTGTTCATGAAGAAATTGGTCAAATATCTTTTGTGTTTTAGAATACACAGAGACATTAGGCTACTGGCCTACTTTTGGTTTCTATTCCTTTGATATATGTTTATTTGATTTGTTTATGTATTTAATAATGTGTGTTAGAGAGTGTTTATGGCCCAGCCGTAGGAATATTTATTTAATTTCATGTTATTTAAATGTAAATCCAGTATTTCGTATATGTTTCAATATGTTTGTGAGTGTACGTTGGCTTGGAGAAATGGCGGGAGCGCTCTAGCCAATCATAGCGTTCGTTAATCGGGAGACTGTATGGAAGAGGGGGAGGAGGATCGGGTCGCACAGGACACTGGAGTGCTGGACAGGGAGCAGTGATGGACGGTCGCAGAAAAGACTTGGAGAGTGGAGCAGTTTTGCACGTGGTCACGGGAGATAGAAATATTTCTTAGTGCCGACTTGTGCACTTCTGAGAATTCCGTGGCTTCTGCAGTGAAGACGTAGTATGCGTTTAGAAGTTAATATCTCGCGAGCTATGTTGTTGTTCATAGCTAATTATGTGAAGTAGGAATCTATTGTTTCTCTGTTATTCAACTTATATTTTATTTAATTGCTGGACCATCGACACCAATAAGTGTTTTGCAGTAATAAACGTTATTCTTAAAGGTACTTCTGCTATCGTACTCATCATTTAAAGTCGTTAAAAATAGTACCTGCAGATTTTATTTGATTGCAATCTTTCATTTATAAATTTCTATGTAACATTCACAATTCGCAATTTCTAAGTGATAGGAACCTTCGACAATTCGATTCATGTTGTATACTGTAAACTCAACAGTATTTGGCTTGTAATGCGGCAACTACGTATCCCAGCCAATAGACAACGAAACCAGCCTAAACTTTTAATATTTCAACTCTGAGGGTAGGTCACATTTCATTCTTTTATATTTGAAAGCCAGCAGTATGAATGTAATGGGAAGGTATTCTCACTTCCATACCTCAGGCTCAGAAGGAGAAACGAGTAAAATTTATGACAAAAGCTTTCATGAGTGAGAGAGCACTGGTGCACACAGTTAACACTTGTACAAGATTTCATGGCAGGACGACGGTAAGAAAAGAGAGAACGCGGCCGACACCAATAAATATGAATTGCTTCTTAGTACAAATAATGGCTGGTGTAATCGAAAACAAGAAAGACACCACGAGTTGAACAAGATCATGAAGAGCCAAAAACCAAACAATCTCAATTACCAAAACATGGACACAAGAGTAGGAGGCGATGTGTAAACAAAACAGTATGATGGATAAATTTTGAGAGCATTGTAAAGAGCAACGTAAACTCAACACAGTATGTTTAAACTAAGGTAGATGAAGTGGAAAGTATGGTCAGAGAAATACAAAGAAGCAGTGAAACTACCATGAATTCGATCATGCAATAGATGAATGCAAAAATAGCCACTGCAGAAGACAAAATAGCATCTGTCTCGCAAGACTTGGATTTCAACAAATCAACCCCGGAGCCCTGCTACGCTATTTTTTATTTTGAACATATGCACATTTTTTTTTACTTCGAGTATATGGACGAGACAAGGCTGAGACACAGGTCGGCAAAGGCAAATAGCATTGCCCATAAGAAGAAGTCTACTAGTATCAAACGTAGTTCTTAAACTGGGAAATGAGTTTCTGAGAATGTACATCTGGCATTGTATGGAAAAGAAACATAGTCTGTGGGAAAACCGTAAAACAAGAGAATCGAAGAGCTTGATTACGCCGTTACGGATCGGTGCAGAAAATCAAATGACCTAACTGAATGAAAGATGAGTAAGTTCTCCGCAGAATGTGCGTGGAAAGGAATATGTGGAAAGCTAATTACAAGAAGCAGTCAAATGGAAACGAGACTGATGGAAAAAGCTATGTAAAGTGTTTATTATTTCAAAAGTAATGGGCATAACTGTTAATACATTTATCTGTCTTGTGAGACAAGACTGTCAGGATCTTCATTGAAAAATGTTTACGGCTTTCTACGAAACCGTGATTGTACCCAGGCGCGCAGTTCTTTATCCGAAGCAAATCGGCGACCACAAATGTCTTTCTTCGGGGCTTCAAAAATATTAAAATCGCAAGGGGAAAGATCGGTGCTGTGTGAAGGATGTGTAAGGGATTCCTAGCGAAAATTCTGCATCATAGTCGAAACAACCTTGGAAACATATGGTCGTCCAATATTCTGCAACTATCCAATTATCAATGAGAAAAAAAGTCATCATGACTTTCTCGGAGCTGGGTGCCTTTTGTTTCGATAACGCTGCAGAAGTTTCGCTGGCTGAGACCAGTGAAGTTTCAATTCTCTGGGAAGCTCTTACACATCCTCCATACAGTCCCGATCTCTTGCCATGTGATTTCCATATTTTTCGAGACCTAAAGAAAGAAATTCGTTTTCTTCGATTTGTTTCGGACGATCAGTTGCATGCCTGGGTACAATCATGATTCCGTAGGCAACAGCAAACATTTTTCGATGGAGGTATTGACCGTCTCTTCTCACAGTGGGATGAATGTATTAAAGGCTAAGGCGATTACTTCTGAAATGATAAAAAATTTACTTACTTTATTTCCGTCTGTCTAGTTTTCACTTGACTTCCCCTTAAAGAAGAATAGGTTGATACGACGTGCGTTAAAACACCAGGGGAAAAAATTTCATAAACTAGAGGTACTCGTAGAGAGCTAAAATTGTTGCATATATAAAAAATAATTGAAGATGCTGGTTGTACGTATTACTTAGAAATGAAGAAATTGGCACAGGAGAGGAAATAGTGGTGGGCTGCAACAATATTTTCTCGGATTTGAAGGTTCAAAAATGGCTCTGAGCACTATGGGACTTAACATCTATGGTCATCAGTCCCATAGAACTTAGAACTACTTAAACCTAACTAACCGAAGGACGTCACACCACACCCAGTCATCACGAGGCAGAGAAGGATTTGAAGGGAAAATAAAATAAAACTGTGATGCGCTAATGTGACCGAGGTGTCAATATTCGTAATCAGTAATTCATTGTCAATTTCTGAATCCTAGCCACGCCTCCACTGCTCGTGTCCTAACAACATGAATCCGGAAAGTTGATAATTGAAAGGATACTCATGGAGTGTATGGAAGGGATTGTCCATGGGACTCTTCTGAAACTGATGATCGTTACGATGAAACCCATTGGTCAGAAAGTAATTGTATGGCACAGGGCAATCGCATTAACTCTTTTTCCTCTTTCGTCTGGTCTTGGGGTCATATGTCTACGGAGTAAGAAAAGAAGGAGAGAACATTGTTTGCGAAGTCTGCAAAACTGTTGGAATTTAAGTCGCAGTGGATTAGCCTCTGTGCCTGTTATATTATTAAGATAAGCAATTTCGGGTAGTGTCCTGCAGTTGGCCAATGGAATATATCCTATCGAATGCAAGACATGACTTGAATCGAACTTTGCGACGTATTCTTGTGCAGGCATCAGCAGAGAAAACATTATTTAATTTTATTTTTTTGAGCCATCAGTCTTCTGACTGGTTTGATTCGGTTCGTCACGAATTCCTCTCCTGTGCCAACCTCTTCATCTCAGAGTAATACTTGCAGCCTACGTCCTCAATTATTTGCTGGATGTATTCCAATCTCTGTCTTCCTCTACAGCTTTAACCCTCTACAGCTTCCTCCAGTTCCATGGAAATTAATCCCTGATGTCTTAACAGATGTCCTGTTACCCTGCCCCTTGTCCTTTCCAGTGTTTTCCACATATTCCTTTCCTCTCCGATTCTACGCAGAACCTCCTCATTCCCGCCATCTAATTTTCAACTTACGTATGTAGCACCACATCTCAAATGCTTCGCTTCTCTTTGTTCCGATTTTCCCCAAAGTCCATGTTTCACTACCATACAATGCTGTGCTCCAAACGTACATTACCAGAAATTTCTTCCTCAAATTAAGGCCCATGTTTGATATTAGTAGACTTATCTTGATCAGGAACGCCGGTTTTGCCAGTGCTAATCTGCTTTTGATGTCTTCTTTGCTCCGTCCGTCATTGATTATTTTGCTGCAAGGGTAATAGAATTCCTTAACTTTATCTACTTGGTGACCATTGATCCTATTGTCAGGCTTCTCGCCGTTCTCATTTTGCTACTTCTCATTACTTCCGTCTTTCTTCGATTTACTCTCAATCCATATTCTGTACCCGTTAGGCTGTTCATTCCATTCAGCAGATCGTATAATTATTTTTCACTTTCACTCATGATTGCAATGGCATCAGCGAATCGTATCATTGATATCCTTTCACCTTGAATTTTAATTCCACTCATGAACCTTTCTTTTATTTCCATCATTGCTTCTTCGATGTGAACAGCACGGTAAAAGACTACATCCCTGTCTAAACCCGTTTCAATCCGAGAAATTCGTTGTTGGTCTTCCTAGCTTAATGTTCCCTCTTGACTCTTGTATGTATTGTTTATCTGTCTCTGCCTTTACCTTACACCTATTTTTCTTAATATTTAACATCTTACACCATTTGACACTGTCCAAAGCCTATTCCAAGTCGACAAATCCTATGAACATGTCTCGATTTTTCTCTGTATTTCTTGTATTCATCTCAGAAAAGAGAGGAATCTCGTTTCCAACTATAATCGACTTTATCCAAGTGAATAAGTAAGATAGACTTATCTGTTATTTATGAGATTCTCTGACTGTTGAAATGTTTTTACTTGCAGGAATCTGGACTTTCAGAACTGGAAAAAGGAAAGAGCAGACCAACAGCCGGCGGTGATGCCGACCAGATATCAATTTTGATTAACGTGGGTGCAAAACTGAGAGAAGATGCCACCAGGCTCATGAAGACCACCGACATCTGGGCGGCAGCCTACACACCACTAGACATCTATAGAGCCAGCAAATGCAAGAAGCTTGTGGTACATTCAGCATCCCATCTTACCATAATAGTCATAAAATTAGACTTGGTGCAGGATTTAAGAGTGGAATTTTCTTCAGAAAGATCATTCTTCAAATCCTCGACTTGTTATCCATTGGGTTCCTGTACCGAAAATCTGCCAAATATTATTTTAGTTGATACTGTATGCTGCTTTCTATTGGTTCTCAGCAACTCATATTAGCTTTTGCCGTTTCTTCTCTTACAATTTCCCACATGTTTGTTTTTGGGTTCTGTTGGACAGAGATTTCATATAATTTGCATCTTCATTGTTATTAAGAATAAGTGTAAATCGTTTTGTTACCTAACACCTCGGCTTACAAGATTTACGTTTCTATTCATAATTGCCTTCCAGACGATATCTTTTCTTGTTATGTATAAGGGGTAGTCAAATGATAACGATACAGATATAAAAACATAAATAAACTGTTCATTATTTCAAAAGTAATTGTCATAAGTGTTAATAAGTTTATCTCTCTATGAGACAAGACGGACAATGCCTTCATGGAAAAATGTTTTCGGTTGCCTACGGAACTATAAGTGACCCAGGCGTGCACCTCGTCGTCCCAAGCTTCCAAAAGTATAGAAATTTCATGGGGAGAGATCGGGAGAATATGTGGGATGTGTAAGGGCTTCCCAGCTACTCTGCGGTAGCGTAGTCGAAACAGTTTTGGCAACATGTGAGCGATCATTATCCTGCACCAGAACAATGCCGTCCATCAACATTCCTGACCGTTTGGACTTGATGGTCCGCGTCAGTTTTTGCAAAGTGTCCACGTACCGCCGTGTGTTAGTTGTTTCGACAAGGCTGCAGAAGTGTCGCTGGGAAGCCCTTACACATCCTCCATACAATCTCGATCTCTTCCCACACGATTTCCACATTTTTGGTATCCTGGTGAAAGACGTGCGTGGCCGTCGATTTGCTTCGGACGAGGAAGTGCACTCCACGATACAGTTATGGTTCCATAGGCTATCACAGACATTTTTCCATGAAGGTACTGATTGTCTTTTCTCGCAACTGCATAAGTATATTAACAGTTATGATGATCACTTCTGAAACAATAAACAGGTTACTTACTTTTTTTCCGTCTGTTTCATTTTCATTTTATTGCCCCTTATATTATCTGTTGTTGTCTTCTTACGTTACTGTGTCATTCTTGTTGCCATTCTCAGTCTGAAAACTGGTATAAGTCAGCTCCACACACTGATCTATCCTGCGGAGGGCTTTTCGTCTGTGCTACCTACATCCACTTGAAACTGCTTACTATATTCCAGCATTAGTTTCCATCTAAAGTTTTTATTGTACACACTTCCCGCTGTTACCAAATAAATCATCCATAGATACCTCAGAATATGTCATATCAGTCTATCCCTTCTTATACTAGTGTTGTGAACCTCTTTTCTGCTGTTCTCAATTCAATACATCTTCATTAGTAACTCTATCTATCCACTTCATCTTCAGCATTTTTCTATAGCACCACATTTCAAAAGCTTCTATTCTCTTCTTATCTGAACTGTGTATCTTTCATGTTTTACACAAGACTATGCTACACACAAATAATTTCAGAAAATACATTTTTACAACTAAATTAATGGTAGATGTTACAAATTTTACATTTCCAAGAACACTTTGCTTTGCTATTTTCAGTCTGCATTTCATGTACTCTGTAATTAGGACATCAGCTACTTTCTGCTCAAATAACAAAACTCATGTACTACTTTTAGTGTCTCGTTTCCTAATATAATTCCTTCATCATCGCCTGATTTTATTCGATTACATTCCGTTATTATTTTTTCATATTTGTCGATATTCCTCTTACAACATCTTTTCGAGATACTATCTAATCCATTCAGTTGATCTTCCACGTATTTTGCTAATTCTGACAAAATTAAAGTGTCATTGGCAAAACATAAAGTTTTTATTTTTACTGCTGAATTTTAATTTCCTTTCCAATTATCTCCATGGGTTACTGTAGCACTTGCTCTATTCTTCTCCTTCTTCTTTTCTGTTTGGCTCCTGAGGGACTCGAAGCTCCAGTGTCGATCTCACCTGTTAACTCCAACTGCTTCTGTATTGTGCTGCTACCTGCCAATTACTCATGCCCATCGTCGTGCACATCGTTTTAATTTCATTTGTCCACGTACTCATCGGTCTCCCCATTAACAAATGACTTCTCCATGAATATTTTTGAAACCACTTGATTCTCTTTCATTCTTATCAGATGGCCTGCCTATTGAAGTCTTCTGGAATTTATTATGCTCATTATTGGCTTGTTGCGATAACATTTGGATTTTTGTGTTGTCTCTTCTCTTCCATCTTTGCGATTCATTAATTATGATAGTATGGACCAAAGATTTTCCTACAAACTTTGTTTTCAAATATTTGTGACTAGTATCCTTCCCTTTTAGTTAAACCCCATGTCTCTGTTCCCTAGGTCATGGCTGATCTAATGATTGTGTTATATAGCTTCTTTTGTACTACTTGGCTCTGATTTTGTTCACCTATCATTGCGTCCAGAAATTTGAACTCTTCAGTGCGTTAGAATTTATGTTTGAAGATTATTAGATGAGATTGGTTGTCTTGTTCGTCTCTACATCTTTGAACTAACATGTATTTTATTTCAGATCATTTAGTTTTAGTCCAAGTTTGGATGCTTCTTCTACGAGCTCCCCAAATAACTGCCTAATCTCTATTTCGCGTCTTCCAATGAACACAATATCACCTGCATATGCAAAAACGTTAACTTTATTTCTTTGGAGTCTCCCACAGAGTAATAGATTGAGTTTCCTCACGATTTTCTCCAAGGCTACACTAACGAGAAGGTGGGACATAGCATCTCCCTGTGTTAGTCCAGTTTTGTTTCAAAAGTGATCGGATTTTATTCCACTTAGCAAATCTCTGCTTATATTATCATCCATGCACATTTTACAAAGATTTATAAGTTTGATTCGAAATATCAAGACCTTCATTAAGTTCCATAGGCTTCACATGTGAATGGAGTCGTAAGCTTTCATAAAACCGATCAACAAGTAATGTATTTTTTGTTTACGTTCTGATACTTTCTCATTTATTATTTTGATTACAAATATACGAGGCGTATTCGGAAAGTAAAGTCCGATAAGGCGCGAAATACAAACCACTTTGAAAATCCGATGGAACGTGGCACAGATGTGTTGGGCAGTGTCTTTAGTGTCCTGTCGAGAGCTTCACGCCACTCTTTTAAGTTGAGAGTGCAAAGTGATCTCGTGGAAATGCCTAAAACAACAGTGTCTCCCGCCAAGTATATGGATCTGGTGAGAGATTTAGCCTGAAGCTATGCAGCCCACAAAACATAAATGTCTTGCCTTTCTTTCTTCAAGACAATTTTTAGCGGCATTCTGCAGGGGCAATGGAGACACTCCTGCAGCGTTTTCGATGATAAGTGTTGGATCTCCCACAATACAGCCCTTAATTGGCTCCCTCCGTTGTTCATCTTCGCTCACATGAACTGCTGGCTACAAAGACAACATTTTGGCAAAAACAACGAAAGGCAGACCAGAGTAGAGAATTGGTGGAAAACACTGTCGTCTGCTTTCTGTGTCGAGGGTACTGGAAAGTTTGTACAACGCCACGACAAGTATCTAAGTCGGAGCAGCGACTATTTAGAGAAGTAGCTAGAAGGTGTGGCTAACTGTTGCCAATAAAATATTTTTGATTTTTGATGTGGTTTTCATTTCGCGACCGATCGGACCTTACTTTCCGAACAGCCCTCGTATTGTCAGTAGAGCATCTATTTCTCCGAAATTCAGTTTGACAATCCCTGATTATATTTTCTGCGTATGGTTTCAAGCGGTTCAGCAGTCAACAGGATAAACTCTTACAGGTTCTATTAACTAATGATATTCTCCTGTAGAATCTGATGTCTTTCCTGTTTCCTTTTTTACGTTCGCGAGTTTTGATGATTCTTCCCATTCTCTTGGTATTGTCTCAGTTTTCCAGATTACATGTGGGTCAAGCAAACGCCTGTGCAGCGTTTCTCCACCATATTTTAGTATCTCACCTGGAATTCCGTTACTCCCAGTTACCGTGTCATTTTTCATGTGTTTGATATTCCCAGCACCTCTTCATATGTTGATTCTGGAAGCTGGCAATTATTATGGATGCTGCTGGAATTGGTAATTGATGATTCTGTATCAGAACGGTTCAGTACAGCATCAAAATATTCCTTGATTTATGATGAAATTGTGCATGGTTTTATGCTCATATTGTCATCTTCGTCCTTCATCAACTTAGATTTGTAATTAAAGCCTCTTTTATTTTTAATGACTGTGCCATATATTTTGCGAATGTTGCTATTTTTGTGATATTCGTGAATAAATTCGATCTGTTGATTTAGGTAGTGTTTCTTTTTCTTACGAATTATTTTATTACCCTCTTCATGCGCCTGCCGGCAAGTAACTTCTATTTCAGGATTTTTACATGCTTGTAGCTATTTCCTGTGTAATTTCACAACCTTGTCTTTAGCTTCCTCATATTCTTCAACAAGGCACTTCTTCCTATCTTTTTTCACTCTCTCTAATTTATGGCTTGCAGCTGTGAGGATAATTTTTTTTAAATTCTATGCCAGCGCTCATTACTGGTCATTTCATTAATTTCTCGCATACATATTAGAACATCAAATCGGTTTGAAACTTCAGCATTATATTTTAGTTTTTCTTCTGTTCCTATTACATTTTCCAGATCAAATCTTGTTACGTTTCCAGGTCTAATTTCCTTCAACCTGTTTCTCACTGTATTTATTACTATACTGTGGTCTGACCCCATTCCTGCTCCTCGGAGGGATCGTACATATGTAATTGCCTTTCTATGTTATGTAGGGGAACACGGTCAATTTCATATGCTATTTTCTTGTCACTTGAATTCCATGTTTCTTTATGTATACGTTTTTGAGGGAATATAATGCTGCTAATAACCATATCCGTTGATGTAGCAAAGTTTATCAGCCGAATTGCATTGTCATAACTTTTCTAATGCAAACTTTCCTTTCCAAAAATAGGTTTCAAAACATCCTCTTTCGCTATTTTTGCATTAAATCCCTTACTACTATAAAGATAGTGTGTTTTGGTATTTTGTTCCGAAGGTCTGATAGGTTTTCGTAAAGTTATCCCTTTGTGCACCATCTTTATCATTAGTTAGTGCATGGCAGTTTATTAGAGACGAGCTGAATCATTTGGATCTTACTCTAATATAGCATAATCTTTCATCATCTGCTTCAAATGATATTACTGTGGATAGGAAATCATTTCGTACGCAGAAGGCTGCTCCAGATTAATGGGAACCGTTTACTGTACCGTTGTTAAAGTTGTATACTTATCCACATCTTGTATACTTATACGCAACAGTCTCGTTTCCTGCAGTGCTGCTATTTTTACATTATAAAGGTTTTGCTGTTTACTGTGTTCCCAATCTTGTATCCATTTTCCAGCTAAAGATCGACGTATTTTGGGGCCCATGTGTCATCTGAGGCATATGTGAGATATTCATTATATTTCAGTATATACAACCCGTTAGCCCTGCGTACAGCCCACAACCTGTAGGACTGGGTCTTTGCCGGTAGATGTCGCCCTTGCTTATCTTTTGCAGATTCCTTTACCCACCGGAAGGCAGTACTTGCTCTATTTGCAGATTAAATAACATGGGGAATAGACTGCAACCCTGTTTCACTTCCTTCTCAACTCCTGCCCCACTTTCATGTCGTTCGACTCTTATAACTTCAGTTAAGTTCCTGTACAATTTGAAGTTAACCTTTCACACCCTGAATTTTAATGCTGATAAGTGCTCTATCGTGCCAAATCCTGCGTGGCTCACATCTTGGGTGTTGTACAATCATTTTTATTTGAGTATCACTCTAATTTCAATTTCAGTTGGATACCTACAAAGAAAGTTAATCCATGAAATATTTTCCTACAGGAGAAGTTGCGAAACATGGCAGAGGTCTGGCAGTCCGGTGGTCCGGTTTTAGGTTTTGACGTCGCGCTCTCCACGGGAAGTCTACTGCTGGAGGAGCTCCGCGACGCTATTGAAGACGTGAGTTGTTGTCTCTCAACCACGTTGGCTCTATATTCTATTGATTAGCAAATTGTATTGGTGACTCTAGTCACCTGAGAAGAAGCCAGAACAGAAGGAGAAAATTGCAGTAAGACTTTCTTATCCAGCCATGCATTGTAATAATAACGAATATCTATCGTTGCTGCAATTACTGATCAACATATCAGCACGAAGCATAATTACACACAGTCCCAAGTCCGCGTTTCAGAGTGATTTGACAACAGCTACCGATATTCGTCTCGGGGACTACAACCATGAAACTGTTTAACCACCAGCAGAAAAATGCTTCTGGCGGTGCACAAAAAAGGCGAATATGTTCTTCTTTAAAGGACCGACAGAGAAGTGGGAAACCAGCCGCTTCAATTTTCATTACATCTTCCTCGTCAACAATTTTGTCATGCCAACATACTCGCGTTCTTTTAACACACGACATTCTAAAATATAAATCATTTTATCCAGTCTCTCTTTGTACTCACAGTTAAGGCTTCATATTCAGCATCTCCCTCTCACTGTCACTGTCTACATGTAAGTGGCGATCAAGAAGTTTCCTTTTGAGGCCGTTGATACAGTGTGTGTTCAACCAGGCTCGTTTCCGGTGCTAGTATAGAAGCATCGTCGTACAGGCATGGGGTTAGTCTGGCCTTCGAAAGGAAACATTTGGTCAGCCCCTTATATATATCTCTCTGTGACTCCTTTTTTTCTCTATGATTTATAGTATTCCCACTGGCATTGTCTCCTCCCTCACTTACAGTGTCTCCTTCAACCTGTTTTTCGCACGGCCACTGTCTCCGCCGAACCTTGACAGATCAAAAATTATGGGGTACCTTATATTTTCCTCTATACCCACGTTTTTAAAATCACGATTGAAAATGATCCCTCCCCTACACCTACGTGTTAATGTTCGCTGGTATGGGAGAGTCCAGACCCCCAATCCTATGTGTGGCATTCACTTATATCTTTTCATCTCCACTATCTCCTCCCTTTTGCTCCCACTGTTTGAATCTCCATCCATCTGTGCCTCTCTTTAACTGCCATTGTCTCTCACTGACCATCAATGTCTTCTCTGTCTTTGGCCCTCCCCGCTAATGTCCTCACCCATATTTCTTTCTCTTTCACTGTCACTTTCTCTCTCCCACCGTCACTGTTGACTATCTCTGTCTCTCTCATTGACACTGTCTCCTTTCTCTTCCAGCGTCACTGTCCCTCTGCTACTCTCTTTCAGAACAAAAGACCGAAAAAATTTTTAGTGAGGAAGGTTGAATTAGAATTGAGGTAACGAGCTACCGACTTTTGAATCACAGTCTTTTAAAATGGAACATGTCTGTCTTTTTGTGCTCCAACAGGAACATTTTTCCACTGGTTGCCTTCTTTTGGGTGATACAGCAGTGTGTGCTGCTTATATGAAACGAGATTCGACAGTTTTTGTATATACTTCGATACATATATATGCTTTGACACATATAAACAACACATAAGAACGAATAGTATAAGGTTAACTGAAAATCGATTGCTTTACATTTCTTCTGGACACTTGGTCATCGATCACTATTCACTGAAAACGCCTGGCTTGTGATTTGTGTCTTAACAGAGCGAAAATATTATTCGAAACGTTTTATTGAACTGCCAACTTTCCAGTTTTACATAATTTTTATCAGCCTTTTTCAGTTCTTTTCAGGCATGTGAAGATTCTTTTCAGGCCGTTTTTACTCTTTTTAGCCCGTTTTTATCACTGCAGTACCACATTGCCCGTACACATAGACAGTACGTCATTAAATTTTGTTGGTGAAAAAATGCTGACTGGAAACATATTCTGATGACTTCAGATCCCTTTGATGAACCTAGAATCTTTGTCATGTGTTTACTACGTCAGTTGAAACTACATTTTCGCCCCAAGTGGATATTACGTGCAGATTTTAATTGCGTATGTACAGTAACTTTGAACTTCTGGATCCTGGTAACGAATGATGATGTTGAAACACGTTTCAAGGTACCCCGAGAACATTATCTTGAGAACATATGACAAAAATTTCAACGATTTGCCATGAATATGAATCATAGAAGTGGCCATCCTCACAACTGATAGTTTTCGTATCCAAAAATTGTTATTTTTCGAAGTTTCCTCGGAAAAAATGGTGCTTCTGACTCTATGGTGTAGTCCCGTTCTTTCTAAATGGATCGCCAGGCCAAGGTCTACCCTAAACACTTGATCTCTTATCTCTGTGTTAATAGGCCCCGAGATATGACCGCCTGAAAAATTGCGTTTCCGCATGCGAGTTTTTGAAAGATATTGGTATCGTGCATTGCCTTGCACGAACTGATTAATACAAAATATGTTACTTCATCTTATTTCATTACTACTGCGACTCACAAATGATGAACAGTGTCCATCCACAACAGGCGAAAGTTGAGGCACTGTTGCGAAGTGATTTCCCAGTGGATTTCAAAAACTTAAAACCGATGAAAGGCTCCAGAGTCACATAATCTAAGACTCAGCCTCTTAGAAAACTTCAGATCTCTGGTCATTTCCGTTAAATGACGATAGTAACAACAACGCAAACAACTTAAGTATCGTATTGTTATCGGGCATCATCCATGTAGCATTATTATTTAATTTCCGTTCCGTTTGCGACTCAATTTCTAGCAGTTCACGTTTACGAAAGATTGCGATAAATCTGTCAGGCATGAAACACAACGAATTAAAAATTTAACATGAAAGTTCATCACCAGTTTCATTTTCATGTCACACGTAAAAGTTCGTGGAACATGACATACTGCGAATTTTTCTCACGGTATAGTTCGCTAACTACGTTTGGTTCTAGTCGTCTGGGTAACGCTGAAATTATCTTTCTGTTGCAGATGGGATACTAGGCCATTAAAAATCTTTTGGTATCATACACAAGTAAGACTTACTCATCAGATCCTAGAAGACATGATGCAGATTAGAATCGTTAAAAGACAGTTATTTTGCAGTTGGCAATACCGTGTCGAAGCCTGTCAAGCTCTTGTCTCAGTGACCTAGTACATAGTGTCGGAAGTTCCATGCATCTTTTCGCGGATGATGCTGTAGTGTACAGAGAAGTTGCAGCATTAGAAAATTGCAGCGAAATGCAGGAAGATCTGCAGCAGATAGGCACTTGGTGCAGGGAGTGGCAACTGATCCTTAACATAGACAAATGTAATGTATTGCGAATACATAGAAAGAAGGATCCTTTATTGTATGATTATATGATAGCAGAACAAACACTGGTAGCAGTTACTTCTATTAAATATCTGGGAGTATGCGTACGGAACGATTTGAAGTAGAATGATCATATAAAATTAATTGTTGGTAAGGCGGGTGCCAGGTTGAGATTCATTGGGAGAGTCCTTAGAAAATTTAGTCCATCAACAAAGGAGGTGGCTTACAAAACACTCGTTCGACCTATACTTGAGTATTGCTCATCAGTGTGGGATCCGTACCAGGTCGGGTTGACAGAGGAGATAGAGAAGATCCAAAGAAGAGCGGCGCGTTTCGTCACAGGGTTATTTGGTAAGCGTGATAGCGTTACGGAGATGTTTACCAAACTCAAGTGGCACACTCTGCAAGAGAGGCGCTCTGCATAGCGGTGTCGCTTGCTGTCCAAGTTTCGAGAGGGTGTGTTTCTGGATGAGGTATCGATTATATTGCTTCCCCCTACTTATACTTCCCGAGGAGATCACGAATGTAAAATTAGAGAGATTCGATCGCGCACGGAGGCTTTCCGGCAGCGTTTCTTCCCGCGAACCATACGCGACTGGAACAGGAAAGGGAGGTAATGACAGTGGCATGTACAGTGCCCTCCGCCACACACCGTTGGGTGGCTTGCGGAGTATAAATGTAGATGTAGATGTAGAATCAGATCACTATTAGAGAACACAGTGTCTTAGTGACGTAGATTGGCAGTTTACTTTCTAATGAGGTCTGATGGACTTCCACAGCCGCAGCCTGCCCTGCCTGACGTGGTGGTGCGGCTGGTGCTGGCGACCGGCGGCAGCGTGGGATACGCCCGCCTGAAGGCGCGCGACCTCTGCTATACGGAAGAGCCGGGCCTCCGTGGCTCCATGTGTGGCAAAGTCTCCACAGTCATACTGAAGGTAGCAACAAATGTCAAGATAAAGTCTGTCGCCTGCCTTGACTCGCCTTTAGAATTGCTCTATTACAACACAGATATCTATGGTCTTCAGTCCGACGACTGGTTGATGCCACTCTCCACTCTAGAATATATTCTGCAAGTCTTTTCATAATTACGGAAATTTATGTATTAAATTTTTTTCGAGTCAAGTCTTGGTGCCTCTCTACAATTTTTACTCCACACACTTTCCTCCATTACGAAATTGACGATTCCTTGATGCAGATTACACTGAGGTGCCAAAATTCATCGAATACCTCGTAATATCGTATTGGACCTCCTATTTCTTGGCATAGTACACCACCTCAGTGTGGCATAAACTCAACAAGTCCTTGGAAGACCCCTGCAGAAATATGAGCTATGCTGCTCCTATAGCCGTTCGTAATAGCGAAAGCGTTGCCAATAAAGGATTTTGTGCATAAATGAACCTCTCTATTACGTCCAGTAAATGTTCGATGGTATTTATGTCGGGCGATCCCGGTGGCCAAATCATTCGCTCGAACTGTCTAGAATGTTCTTCAAACCAATCGCAAAGAATTGTGGCCCAGTGACATGACATCGTTGTCTGGAAACATTATGTTCATGAACGGCTGCAGATGGTCTCCAAGTAGCCGAACATAACCATTTCCAGAGAACGATCGCTTCAGTTGGACCATAGCATCCAGTCCATTTCATGTAAACACAGTCCACACCGCTATGGAGCCACCAACAGCTTGCACAGTGCCTCGTCGTCATTTTGGGTCCATAACTTCGTTAGGTCTGCGCCACACTCGAGCCCTACCCTGCCTTCAGCTCTTATAATCTAAAATTGGGACTTATTTGACCAGGACATGGTTTTCCAGTCGTCTAAGGTCCAATCGATATTGTCACGAGCCCAGAATAGGTACTGCAGGCAGTATTGTGAATTAGCAAACCCACTCCGTCGGTCGTCTGCAGCCATAGCCCATTAACTCCAGATTCCGCGGCGCTGTCGTAACGGATACGTTGGTCGTACGTCGCACATCGATTTCTGCCGTTATTTCACCCAGTATTGCTTGTCTGTTAGCTTTGACAACTCTACGCAAACGTAACCGCTCTCGTTTGTTTAGTAAAGTCTGTCGACCACTGCGTTGTTTGTGGCGAGAGTTAATACCTGATATTTGGTATTCGCGGCACACACGTGATACTATGGATCTCAGTATACTGAATTCTCTCACGATTTCCGGAATGGAATGCGCAGAGCTCCAACTACCATTCCGTGTTCAAAGTCTGTTTATTCCCGTCGTGCGGCATTAATCTCGTCGGAAACCTTTTAACATGAATCACACGAATACAAATGACAGCTGCACCAATGAACTGCCCTTTTATATCTCGTGTATGCAACACTACTGCCATCTGTATACATGTATATCGCTATCCCATGACTTTTGTAACCTCAGTGTCAGCCACACAATGAAGCTGCATGTCCACGGTGAGTACAACAACGGTTTACTTTCCGCTTGTTTGTTGTCAAATCAGTCAATTATCCAGACTGTTACCCCTACTCTACTAAATGGCTCCTGCTCCTCTTCAGGAATCGCCCGCAGCTCGTGGTCTTGTGAAGAGCGTTGCTACCTCTGGATCACGGGGTCTCGGGTTCGATTCCTGGCGGCGTTGGGGATTTTCTCTGCCCGGGGACTGGGTTCCATGTGTTGTCCTCATCATTTCCTCATCATTCGTGACTGTGAAAAAAATTGGATTGTGGAGAAATTGGGACTTTGTACGGGCGCTGATGACCACGCAATTGAGCACCCCACAAACCAAAACATCATCATCCTCATCATCTTCAGGAACCGTCAGTTATTCTAGCCTCTCCACAGATATAGGTTCTACGTGGTTCAGTCTACGGCACATCTATTTGATTTAGGTACCTTGGAAGCACACAATGAATTCTTCAATCAAACACAAACTCTACGGTAAATACTTAGAGTCTAGTGCCTTGATGGAACAAAATTTTTACTCGTCGTAGATCTTCTACCATATTTTGTACCAGTGATAACAGTAGTGTTTTTTGTAAGCATAATGTTTCTATTACAACCTTTGTATCAGGACTTCTACCACTCCAATATTACAAGAGGATCTCTATGGATTGTGTGGTACTAGCAGGAGGCACCCGCAGCCTGGAACTTGGTAAATATCGATGAAGGCTAGTCAAATTGCTTAAATGGAAGAGAATATCCTGAAAAAGACAGCTATCTGATTACAACTAAAAGTTTTGGACAAATTATGTTTCATTTACGCAACTTAGCAACAATGTTGCACAGCTGTAATGTTTAGACAGCACCTCATAGTGGTGATTAACGGGAAAATAACGAGAAAAGTGGCTCAATGGAAGGTGTAAATGTTCAGATGAGGAACAAAGAAAGTGATCGACTTCCTTCCCCACGATTCCTTACTCCCATGGGACCGATGACCTCGCTGTTTGGTCTCCTCCCGCTAATCAGTCAATTAACCAACCAAATGTGAGCATGTATTTCTGAGGAAGTGTTAAAAGTAATCATTTTCTGAAAATACCGTGACTGGATAATCGAGTGAGCTGTTTCGTAGATGGTATTCTTAGTACTGGCATGATTGATTTCGAAATTATGCAATTTTTTTCTCACACGTGCTGATAACAGTGCGGCCGACTGGACTTTCTATCTGCCTTAATCTTAGCTTGTGCTTCGTCTATAATGACCTTGTTGTTGACGGGATGTTAAGCACTAATCTTTCTTCCTTTTTTCGCGACAGTCTAGTTCAGCTGAAACACTGAAGCGGATGAACTGGCTGAAAAAGCAGCCAGATAAAAAATCAGTGATTTTGATTGGGAATGCGTGAATTTTTGGTTACTTTACGTTTGAAGTTTATATTTGGCGCCTACAAAAACCGACATATTTTATGTAATGATCTTCAGTGTGTTTAATTTTTGATCACTTTGTGTACTTCATTATTTCTGTTCAGTTGGACTGCCACAATCACGTCCGGAGATGAACTTGTACAGTTTCGAAATCTATCATGTGAACTGAATATCAACAACCAAATAGCTGAACGAATTATCCATTTATAGCACACCAATCAGAAACCGCTGAAGGCCGTAAAGGTTCCACCCGTCATATTGATCAATCACTAATTGATGCAAATCTGTGTGCAGTAACGTACGTGACGGTCACGATACTGGTAAATGAGAGTTGAGAAAATGACGGAGCACGCCTGCTGTACTGATGCCGGCAGAGCGGGCAAGACGAGTGGTGCGCGGTGACGCTGGTGCTGTGGCTGGGCGCCAGCCGCGACGCGGCCGCCTGCCTGCGCAGCCTGCCGCAGGGCTGCTCCCCCCAGCAGGACGGGGCGCACCCGCTGCCCGCCACCGTCACCTGCTCCCAGCAGCAGGTCAGCCCAGTCTGGACGTCCGCTTCAGGCAGCCGAGACTTAGCAGCGATATTTCATTCTAAGTTACACTCAAATCAGTTACAGTCACTGTGAGCTATGTTGTGAGGAATGCGACTGTTTACCAAATGAAGGGAGTTTATATTTCTACGATCAACATCTACATCTACATGGATGCTATGCAAATCACATATAAGTGCGTGGTAGAGGTTTCATCAAACCACCTTCACAATTCTCTATTATTCCAATGTCGTACAGCGCGCGGAAACAATGAACACCTGTATCTTCCCGTACGAGCTCTGATTTCCCTTTTGTTATCGTGGTACTCGTTCCTCCCTATGTAGGTCTGTGTCAACAAAATATTTTCCCATTCGGAGGAGAAAGTTGGTGATTGGAATTTCATGAGAAGATTCCGTCGCAACAAAAAAACGCCTTTCTTTTAATTAGTTCCAGCCCAAATCCTGTATCATTTCTGTGACACTTTCTCCCATATTTCGCGATAATACAAAACGTGCTGCCTTTCTTTGAACTTTTTCGATGTACTCCGTCAGTCCTATCTGGTAAGGATCCCACACCGCGCAGCAGTATTCTAAAAGAGGTCGGACAAGCGTAGTGTAGGCACTCTCCTTAGTAGGCCTGTTACATTTTCTAAGCGTCCTGCCAATAAAATGCAGTTTTTGGTTAGCCTTCCCCACATTTTCTATGTGTACCTTCCAATTTAAGTTGTCCGTAATTGTAATACCTAGGTATTTAGTTGAATTTACGGCTTTTAGATTAGACTGATTTATCTTATAACCGAAGTTCAACGAGTTCCTTTTAGCGCTCATGTGGATGACCTCATACTTTTCGTTATTTAGGGTCAAATGCCATTTTTCGCACCATTCAGATATCTGTTCTAAATCGTTTTTCAGTTTGATTTGATCTTCCGATGACTTTATTAGTCGATAAACGACAGTGTCATGTGCAAAAAAACCGAAGACGGCTGCTCAGATTGTCTCCCAAACCGTTTATATACGTAAGGAACAGCAATGAGTCTATAGCAGTACCTTGGGGGATGCCAGAAATCACTTCTGTTTTACTCGATGACATTCCGTCAATTACTACGAACTGTGACCTCCCTGACAGGAAATCACAAATCCAGTCACATAACTGAGACGATATTCCATAAGCACGCAATTTCACTACGAGCTGCTTGTGTGGTATAGTGTGAAAAGCCTTCCGGAAATCCAAAAATACCGAATCGATCTGAAACCCTCATCAATAGCACTCAACACTTCATCTGAATAAAGAGCTGGTTGTGTTTCACGGGAACGATGTTTTCTAAACCCATGTTGACTGTGTGTCAATAGACCGACCGTTTCTTCGACGTAATTCATAATCTTCGAACACAATACATGTTCTAAATTCCTGCTGCATATCGACGTTAACGATATGGGCCTGTAATTTAGTGGATTACTCCTACTACCTTCCTTGATTATTGGTGTAACCTGTGCAACTTTCCAGTGTTTGGGTACACTATGTGACCAAAAGTACCCTAGCACCTGGCTGAAAATGACTTACAAGTTCGTGGCGCCCTCCATCATGCTGCAATTCAGTATTTTTTTGGCCCGTTCTTAGCCTTGACGACAGCTTCCACTCTCGCAGGCATACGTTCAGTCAAGTGCTGAAAGGTTTCTTGGGGAATCGCACTCCATTCTTCACGGAGTGCTGCGCTGAGAAGTATCGATGTCGGTCGGTGAGGCCTGGCGCGAAGTAGGCATTCCAAAACATCCCAAAGGTGTTCTATAGGATTCAGGTCAGGACTCTGTGCAGGCCAGTCCATTACAGCGATGTTATTGTCATGGAACTACTCTGCCACAGGCCTTGCATTATGAACAGGTGCTCGATCGTGTCGAAAGATGCAATCGCCATCCCCGAATTGCTCTTCGACAGTGGGAAGCAAGAAGGTGCATAAAACACCAATGTAGGCCTGTGCTGTGATAGTGCCACGCAAAACAACAAGGGGTGCAAGCCCCTTCCGTGAAAAACACGACCACACCATAACACCACTGACTCCAAATTTTTCTGTTGGCACTACAAAAGCTGGCAATGAAGTTCACCACTCATTCGCATTACCCACACCCTCCCATCGGACCGCCACATTGTGTACCGTGTTTCGTCACTCCACACAACGTTTTCCCACTGTTCAATCGTCCATTGTTTACGTTTCTTACACCAAGCGAGGCGTCGTTGGGCATTTACCGGCGTGACGTGTGGCTTTTGAGCAGCTGCTCGACCATGAAATCCAAGTTTTCTCACCTTCCGCCTAACTGTCATAGTACTTGCAGTGGATACTGATGCAGTTTGGAATTCCTGTGTGATGGTCTGAATAGATGTCTGCCTAGTACACATTACGACCCTCTTTAACGGTCAGTGTATCCGCAGCTCGTGGTCGTGCGGTAGCGATCTCGCTTCCCGCGCCCGGGTTCCCGGGTTCGATTCCCGGCGGGGTCAGGGATTTTCTCTGCCTCGTGATGACTGGGTGTTGTGTGATGTCCTTAGGTTAGTTAGGTTTAAGTAGTTCTAAGTCCTAGGGGACTGATGACCATAGATGTTAAGTCCCATAGTGCTCAGAGCCATTTGAACCATTTTTTTTGAACTGTCAGTGGTCTCTGTCAGTCAACAGACGGGGTCGGCCTGTACGCTTTTGTGCTGTACGTGTCCCTTCATGTTTCCACTTCACTATCACATGGGAAACAATGGACCTAGGGATGTTTAGAGTGTGGAAATCACGAGTACAGACGTATGACACAAGTGACACCCTTTCACCTGACTACGCTCGAAGTCTGTGAGTTCTGTGGAGCGCCCCATTCTGCTCTCTCACGATGTCTAATGACTACTGAGATTGAAAGGTAACTCTGGTGAGACTATTTAAATGATTTAGAATATAGGCAAAATTTAGTGTAATAACATTTATTTTCCCAAAACAGACATAACTTATGCTAAACACGTTATTGATCGAATACCGTAAACAACTAACAGGTAATTGAAGACTACACTGCACAAGGATCCTGGGTGGCAGAGATAGTTTAACTAGTGGAGTGAGTCAAGTACTCCGGCCCTAAAGGTATGGATAACGCAATCTGAATTAATCTGACGCTGAGGAGAGTTTGGCTGATCAAATCTACTGACTTGTCTCTACATAAGTGCAGCTGAGAGCAAGTGGCGATTGAGATCTGTACGCCATGACAATTCTGGAGTGGCAGTACGTTACCCTCTTTACTTTGTGCGCCGATGTAACTTGCAGCTGGCGAGAAATGTACGGCGGAGGTGAGACGCTGGAGCGGCACCTGTGAATAGATCGCGGTCGCGAAAGAAATGCAAAAATCTCACGGTCTAGCGATCAGGAAGAAGGATCGCAAATTACGCTCTACACGAGCCCTGAAATCGCTGTAGATTTCAGTGTGTGACACCCTTTTCGCTGGTCGTACTGAGGAACAATTTGGCTCACTTATACGACAGAGTGCACAAGGATACCAAACGTCAAGACTGGTAAACCAGAAACGAATAAGTGTGCTCTCGGCAATCGGGTAGTCCGAAATGTTTGAAGTCACACTGTCTGGACAGTGTCTGACATCACCACAGGCTCCCCACTCTAAACTACTCGCAAATGAAGGTAGTCTTAGGATAGGTCCCAAATACCAACCCCACATGCCATAGTTTCGACCAGAAGAGCTTACCAGACCAAAGTCCTGCACCCGAGCGCTTCGCAGCTCTCCAGAAATAAAAATCCGTTTTCCTGCAAAGTGCACGAACGACACCCCTTTCACCCCATCTTGAGTCAATCACAGGGCTCTGGAGGTTCTAAATCTCCCCTCTCACACGACAGCACAAACTCATGTAGAAACAGGGCAAGAGTTAAGATACCTGCGTCTGTGAAAAAAGAAATTGTCAATTACTGGCTTTTTTAAGTTTTTGCATAGGAGGAAGAGATGATTCTTCAAAGTCATGTCACTTCCCAGGGCAACAAGCGAACAGATAAAATATCAAAGGTCTTTATCTAAATCGTCTGTTCCTTGGAGCTTGTTAGTCGTAGCTATGAGGTCTAATAAAGATTCTAACGTTTCTGAGACGCCTGTGTTTCTTATACAACCAAGCCAGTCAATGGAATTGGTCCACTGGCCTATTTGCACTATCAGCAAACAAGAAAACATGTGAATTTTTCTTACACGTGGCTCAGCACACACTGCCCGGTTTATGATTCACTGTGTAGATGCGTTCCTTCAGACTGTCGCCCCAGCCCAGGCTTCTGCTGGCGCCACAGCAGGTAGCGTGGCATCGTTCTGCTTTTGTCCTGTCTCGATGAGGGTCTGCCTTGTATGGCTGTGGGCCTGTCCGGCAAGATTTACTAAGGGACAGGCTCGTCGCCAATTGCTTTCAACTCCTGACGAGTTGTTTCTACGAGCTAAGAATCAAAAATACCTCATGCTCGTAGTTTCCTACCAGGCTCCATCAGCATCTGCTCAGGCCATAACTTCCTCGAGTCTCACTCAAGGTGCATCAGGTTGCAACAAAATCTTTAATAATTTTCCGTATGCGAAAAATAGGTGAGAGAGTAACTTGTCCTTTTTCAGGGTCGCTGATAAGGAGTACCTGCCAGTATGTGGCATCACAATGAACCTAATATGAAAACTTATGTTTTGCGGGTGTTTGGATACTTTTGATCACTTAGTGTATATATGCAGACTGAAATGACGAATGAAAATTTGCACTAAACAAAACCAGGATTCCAATTCGAGCCTCCCGCTCACTAAGGAGATTTATGAGACTTGAAAAGGTCTCTGCAAACATATAGTTTCATTTGATTACAGTACCAACACCTGGGTTTCAGGTATGATCCCCGTTACATTCGATGCTGAGGTGCTGTTCCAGTACAGATGGAGAGCCTCTGCAATTCTGTTCGAGATTAGGGATACTACCAAGTGGGCTGCGGCGTGAATGAGAATTTGCATTGAGGAGGGAGGCGTGCTCAGGTAGTCTGTGCAGTTGTGCACAGCCACTCCGCCAGGCTGGCGTAGTGGTTAGCGCATCTGCCTAGCGAGCGGGAGACCCATATTCGAATCCCAGCATTGATAAAAATTTTCATTCTATATGTATAACTCGTACATGTTTGAGACTTGAAAAGGTCTCTGGAACAATATTGTTTCATTTATATTTTCGAATTATTCCCGAATTTTCGTTTCAGCCATTAAAAGTTTCAGTTGCTAACTATCGTCACCATCAACCAGTAGACGGCGTCTTTAACAAGTTTCTGCTAAACGTTGGTAAATACGTGCAGCGATCGAAAAATTGGGTTGTGTATTGCAAGCTTAGGATGTCCAGTATGTGTGCTGCAGTCTGCAGCTGAGATTCGAATACGGTTCTCACTGGCAATCAGTCACACAACGTTGCTGTCATACAGAAAAGAAGTTACTTTTTTGTAGATGAGTTTGAAGCCAAAGAATTTACATAACAGAATCATAGTAAGCTCAAAATTAGTTAAGACATGTAGTTACAGTTATGTGATTGTGGCACAGTCACAAGGAAAATTTTTTATACATCTTTAAGAACAGGAGGAACTGATTAAACTTAATTTGAATGTCGCACTGTTGCGTTGTTACAAATCAGTTCCTACTGATCTTCAATGTATATAAAAAAACTAGCTGAGAAATCTGGTGTTGACCGGATATTTATTTAAACCAATCTTCTATAAGTCTGTCTCCTACTCCCTCTTCTCTCTGTCAATGGCCTCCTCCTCCTTCTAAATCAATCTTCTCCTCCTCCTCTCTTTGTCAGTCTCCTCCCCACACATTCTGTCCATCTCTTCTCTTCCTTCCCTTTCTCTGTCCATTCGCCCCTCCCTATCTGCCTCATCATCTCCTCCTCCCCCATCTCTGTGCCAGTCTCTTCCTCCCACTATCGCTGTCCATCTCCTCCTTTTTTTCTCTGTCCATCTCCTTGTCCCCTCTCTGTATCTGTTTCTCCCCTATCGCTGTCCATCTCCTCCTCGTCCTATCTGTGCTTGTCTTCACCTTTCCCTGCTGTCTGTCCATCTCCTCGTCTTTCCTTCTCTCTCCACATAGTCACGCTCACCTCAGTAGGAGGCTATTGATTCTTACCCCTATAGTATTTTAACTAATATGTCCAGCAAATTTGACTGAAATCCTTCCAGGAATTTATGAGGAGCTTCTTATTCGTGGCTTTACTGGCATACGCACATATCGAATATACACTGACGAAAAAAATCGCAGCACCAAGAAGCAGTTGTGCGACATAAACGAAAGTTGGCAAGCGTGTTTCTACATCTGAAAGATAATGTCTATACATATTTCGCGCCAGTTCCATAAGAGTGGCGCTAGTAGCACCACTATGAGGATGCAAACCAGGATTCCTTTAAATACACGCTGTAACGCTCGTGAGCGTTAGTTACCTTTGAGATTGGACGTTGTGAGTTGATGTTAGCCAAGCATGCATCTAAAGTGACAAAGAAGCCATTATGAAAACCTCGAAACCTCGCTGAGCTTGAATGGGGCTGCGTAATAGCGCTACGAGAAACTGGATGTTCCTTCTGTGATATTGCATATACACTTGACAGGAATGTAGCCAATATACATGCCTGCTGACAGGGCGCTCACGTGAGTGTACGGTTGCAGGAAGATCGGGCTCCGGACTACCACATGGTACTACAGAGAGGGAAGACTGTCGTGCCTGGCGTATCGCTCTGCCGCATCGTACTGCATTTGCAGCGGCATCGTACTGCATTTGCAGTTGGCACTACAGTGACAGAACGAACTGTTACAGGTCAGCTACTACGAGGACAGCTCCGACCCAGACGCAATGTAGCCTGCATTGCACTGACGCCAAACCACCACCATTCGAGACTTCAGTGGCTAAGCGCGAGAGCTCGCTGGAGAGCGGGGTGGAGGTCAGTTGTATGACATCTGTTTCTGAATCTGTACCAGTGACGGCTGCGTGTTGGTTAGGAGGCGCCCAGTTGATGCCGTGCAACCAGCCTATCTACGTGCTGGTGACACTGGAACTACACATCATGTTATGATCTGTGGTGCGATTTCATATGACAGCAGGAGCACTCTCGTCGTTATCCCATGCACCCTGATTGCAAATTTGTACGTCAGTGTGATGATTCGACCTGTTATTCTGGCATTTTAGAACAGCATTCTAGGGGTGTTTTCCAATACGATAACGCTTGTTGCCGTACCGCTTTTGTAACCCAACAGGCTCCCCAGAGTGCCGACGTGTTGCTTTGGACTGCTCGATCACCAAATCAGTCCCCAGTCGAGCACATACGGGATATCATCGACGACAACTCCATTGTCGTTCACAACCAGCATTGGGCATCCCTATACTGACCGACCAAGTGCATCGGTCATGGAGCTCCATCCCCAAAAACTGATATCCGCCAGCTGTAAAACACAATTCATGCACGTGTGCATGCTTGCATTCAACCTTCTAACGGTTACACCGGCTTTTAAAATACCAGAGTTTCACATTTGCAATGACGTATGACGCACTTACATTAAACTCTGATCTTGCAATGTTAATGACGTTAATATGTTACCTATATAAATGAATGCCAATAATTTCATTATTCTGCATAAACTATTTTTTGGTGCTGTGATTTTTTCCGTGGGTATATTTCACTCATATTTAACATATTTTGCGCGTTTTTGTACACATACTTCACCTTTATGTCTAGCGAATTTCCATTTTCACCCTGTTTAGTGTTTATGACATCATATGTCCTGATTTATGTGTTGCGCAGTGATATAATTTTGCAAGTACATCCAGGAGTATATGTGCCTACTGTTTGCGAAATGTGTTGTGAAGAGAGTTAGTAGATTAAAACGTCATGCATGGTGCAGCATTTTCTCGGGCACCACAGTGTTTATGACGTCGTATCTCCTTAACTGTGTGTCTTACAATGATTTACTGTTTTAGTACATTCAGCGGCACGTATGGATACTGTCTCCAAAGTATGTTTTGAGTGGAGTTAGTAGTAAAGAACTAGTAAATTTAAACGTCGTGCTTCATGTGACAGTTTTAATGCATGAATAGCAGAAATGTAGTAAGCAACGAAATTTTTTACCTTCATCTTTTTGTGGGAATTGTCTGCGAGTAAAAGTTTTGCAAAGGTTTTAAATTATGTGTAAAGTTTTTTGCAACTGTGTAAGTGCTCTCATTCTCAAATACCGGATACTGGGCAAGTAGGCGTGAATAACAAATTTGTTTGCATACCCATCATCCGCAGCAAGCACAGTAATATTCGTTTTGCAAATAAAAACCGCCTTTTCTTGCTACGGTGTATTTAATTTCTTCCAGACGCGTTTCCTCTTTAACTTTAAGGCATCTTCAGTGGAAAGTAGAATGATACAGTTTTGTTTTGATATGCCGGATTTGCAGATTATAAAACAGCTCACTACTTATTTCATACGTAAATAAGTTGTTACAGTTACTCGCGTTTTTGGTTGGCATCTGCGTTTCCTCTCACCTGGTCACATTCTGGAGGTCGCATTATAACTTCACTTACGAAACACAAGCGCGTTCATTTTACGAAGTCTTCCCTTCACAATTTAAAATTTGTTTGCACTAATTACTGTGGAACAGTATTAGTCTTCTGTCAGTAGTTGTAGATATTTCGCCGAAAATTGTGATTTGAAGCCGTAACTACTGTGTCTTCACTCTGTTTGTCTTCCTTGTGCAGTTTGTTTACGTACATGTTACCAGCCTAACTAAGTATGTGCTGGAAACTAAAGGCTGGTCATTTCTGTCCACTTTATATCTGTGTGTGTGTGTGTGTGTGTGTGTGTGTGTGAGTGTGTGTGTGCGTGCGCGTGCGCGGGTGTGCACGCTCATAGCACAGCTACCGAAGTGGACAGGAAAGATAGTTGAAGGCAATGGTATAAGCAGTGTTTATTACCAGTTTTGACTTATGGCAAAAAGACACCAACTTTTAATGGTAAACCATTCAAAAGTAAGGATTGCTGAGCAAGCCATTGAGAAATACAGAATTGCAGTACTATGGGAGATACGCAAAAACAAATGGGTAATGGACCAGATGGATTGGAAGATGTAGTTATAACTGTGATGATATAAGGAAAAGTAAATGGAAGTTATCGTTGCATAGCCAAGCGGATCAGTGGACGAAACCGCGCTAATAGCCGCGCGATCTGAGGCGACTTCCCACGGTTCGCGCGGCTCCCCCAGTCGGAGGTTCGAGTCCTCTCTTGCTCACAGGTGTGTGTGCTGTCCTTAGAGTAAGTTAGTTTAAGTTAGAATAAGTAGTGTGTAAGTCCAGGGACCGATGACCTCAGCAGTTTGATACCATAGGAACTTACCACAAATTTCAAAAATCAGTGGTCGATGTGCCAATAAAGTTATTTCCTCCATTCCGGGAGGTAATAAAATACCTAGGTTGTGAATTATTAGAGGTATGAGATGGAAGCGTAGAGCTTAGGACTGTATTCCGTGGAAAAATCTAGATGAAACGTTGTCCTAAACTGAACAATCTCTTTAAACTTGTGCAGCTCTTTGGTTGTATCAGAATGAAAATCACGTCTACAACCTGGATATAATTATAGCTGCTATGTTTATAAGCCAAATGGAAGAATTCAACAATACTACGAAACATCCTGAATTACAAACTATCATAATGTAAACAACGCAGGATTAATTGGTGGCAGGAAAGGGCCGGATCGATATATTGTCGTTGATAGGTTCTAAGGCGACGAAAATACATCTGGATCAAATTCGGTTTTATTGGTTATGCGGAAGCAGAAAACTTTTCTGTCTATACTATCCACTGCTTTCTACTCCGGTGTATATGATGTTATATATCTAAGAAGAGGCGTTCGTACATGGAAGGAACTGTGTTCCGTGCTACTACTCACTTCAGTGAAGAGGGTTCACCGGAAACTTGGACTTAATGGGAAATCATAAAAGCGCAAAACAGTGTTCTTCTGAAAATACGCATTATTATATTCATGATATTTTCTCAGTTTGTGGTACTGCCGTTAATGCAGGTTGAGATTATCTTCGTTTCTTTCTTTATTAGCTGAACAACTACGTCGTTTGTTCCTTATTCCTCCGTAGTGGCTAGCACACTGGACTCGCATTCGGGAGGACGACGGTTCAATCCCGCGTCTGGCCATCCTGATTTAGGTTTACCGTGATTTCCCTAAATCGCTCCAGTTAAATGCCGCGATGGTACCTTTTAAAGGGCACGGCCGACTTCCTTCCCCGTCCTTCCCTAATCCGATGAGACCGATGACCTCGCTGTCTGGTCTCCTCCCCCCAAAACAACCCAACCCTTATTCCTCCTCTAAAGCGCAAACAAAGTACTTCAAAATTTAATAAATACGCAGACGTTTATCTAGCAAATCCACTTAGTGTGATGTCTGTGTTGCAGACGCTGTTGGGACTGGCACACGTGTATGGCGGCCGCTTCTTCCCCGGAGATGACGAATCCGGCCTGTGCGACCCTTTTGTCAGGGTTACCATCGCTGGAGGACACACTTTGCAGACTGAGGTACGTCTTGCAACTTCTCATTCGTCACTGCTTATTACACCTATTGGTTTACGAACCACCCGTATGTAACATCGAAAAATCAGTGTGTGTCTGCCAGGGCGATAGCTTGTAGTACAATGTACTGCCTACGCCATGACCTAGTACTGCTTTACCTATTCTTATGTGTTCCTTGATTCAACCTGAAACACAAAACACTAACATACTGAAGTGATGAAGGATATTGATTATATCGTTCCGGTCACGAATATATTTACTGATATTTCGGTTTTTGAAGCACCTTTGATTTTAACTATAGTGATAGTTCGCCATCTTCAGGAATTTGTCATGTATGTACTAAGGAAATAGTAGAGAGTTGCTTTTTGTGAGGTTATAGTATGGTATATGGAATCAAACACAGTTGAAGAATATCGTGAAAAGCTTGATAATTCCAGTCTTTAATCACAAACAACTCCAATTTCTAATACTTTGCTATAAGAGAGAGAACTAAAAAAGAACACATCCAACAAATATCGACTGCTAACATACTCCACAGTGGCGCTGTTAGTCTTCATCGAGGATGTCACCTGGATTCCAAAACTTTCTAATTTCTCACTTCTCTTTGAATAGCAACGGGACCCTCAAGCGAATGGATTTTCATCTTTGGCAGTCATATCGCTTCTGCACGAGTGCTTTCATGTATTTATGTGGTGTGTGTAATACTATCTGAAAATTATCGATCAGTAAGATTTACTTGGTCTTGCTAAAAGCCTAATGTACGAGGGCAGTTCAATAAGTAATGCAACACATTTTTTTTCTGAAACAGGGGTTGTTTTATTCAGCATTGAAATACACCAGGTTATTCCCCAATCTTTTAGCTACACAACACTATTTTTCAACGTAATCTCCATTCAATGCTACGGCCTTACGCCACCTTGAAATGAGGGCCTGTATGCCTGCACGGTACCATTCCACTGGTCGATGTCGGAGCCAACGTCGTACTGCATCAATAACTTCTTCATCATCCGCGTAGTGCCTCCCACGGATTGCGTCCTTCATTGGGCCAAACATATGGAAATCTGACGGTGCGAGATCGGGGCTATAGGGTGCATGAGGAAGAACAATCCACTGAAGTTTTGTGAGCTCCTCTCGGGTGCGAAGACTTGTGTGAGGTCTTGCGTTGTCATGAAGAAGGAGAAGTTCGTTCAGATTTTTGTGCCTACGAACACGCTGAAGTCGTTTCTTCAATTTCTGAAGAGTAGCACAAAACACTTCAGAGTTGATCGTTTGACCATGGGGAAGGACATCGAACAGAATAACCCCTTCAGCGTCCCAGAAGACTGTAACCATGACTTTACCGGCTGAGGGTATGGCTTTAAACTTTTTCTTGGTAGGGGAGTGGGTGTGGCGCCACTCCATTGATTGCCGTTTTGTTTCAGGTTCGAAGTGATGAACCCATGTTTCATCGCCTATAACAATCTTTGACAAGAAATTGTCACCCTCAGCCACATGACGAGCAAGCAATTCCGCACAGATGGTTCTCCTTTGCTCTTTATGGTGTTCGGTTAGACAACGAGGGACCCAGCGGGAACAAACCTTTGAATATTCCAACTGGTGAACAATTGTGAGAGCACTACCAACAGAGATGTCAAGCTGAGCACTGAGTTGTTTGATGGTGATCCGTCGATCATCTCGAACGAGTGTGTTCGCACGCTCCGCCATTGCAGGAGTCACAGCTGTGCACGGCCGGCCCGCACGCGGGAGATCAGACAGTCTTGCTTGACCTTGCGGCGATGATGACACACGCTTTGCCCAACGACTCACCGTGCTTTTGTCCACTGCCAGATCACCGTAGACATTCTGCAAGCGCCTATGAATATCTGAGATGGCCTGGTTTTCCGCCAAAAGAAACTCGATCACTGCCCGTTGTTTGCAACGCACATCCGTTACAGACGCCATTTTAACAGCTCCGTACAGCGCTGCCACCTGTCGGAAGTCAATGAAACTATACGAGACGAAGCGGGAATGTTTGAAAATATTCCACAAGAAATTTCCGGTTTTTTCAACCAAAATTGGCCGAGAAAAAAAATGTGTTGCATTACTTATTGAACTGCCCTCGTATAACAAGACGAGCAAATATCTCACAGTATCTCACAATAAATAGCATATTATTCAACTAAAGACCTTGCAGGGAAGTCTTTTGAGACTGGCTTCTTAAATCAGTTCTTAATGTTTTCTAAGCTCATTTGCGATTTTTCTAAACACTATTCTTTTTGTACCTAAGTCTTATACTACACACAAAATTAAAGCTGTACACTGGACTCGAAACACGTCTTGTTGTGCCTTTTGATATTGCTCTTGTTTTATGATTGCTTTTTGGAGCTCTTGACATCTAAAACTGTTCTTGTACAACCAGGTGCAGTTTGGAAAACTGGATCCGGTGTGGGACCAGACACTACCCTTCCATGATGTGGTCGTATGCTGCTCTTCCGGAAAATTCATCAAGAAACATCCACCCCTCGTTATTGTGGAAGTGTTCGATTTGGATAAAAGTGTAAGATATTTCCATGGTTAATTTCGGGATAAGATATAAACCTTAGCAAGTTGTTATTTTCAAAAGAGGCAGCGCTTGCTTTCTCAATAAACCCCAGAGTGTTACATGTATATGGGGTGTGACGTAATTAATAGCGTAAACGCGTACAGTTGAATGAGGACGATACTAGAAGCAAAAAACTCTCAGTGCACATGAGCTCTAAAGCGCATACCTTATGAGCTACTAGCACTTCTTCATCTTCGATACTGTGAAAAAGATCTCTTCTTATGAAAGCTCTTACTTTCGATATTTTGAGAGTTGGTAGTATGGAGCCAAACACGAAAAAAGTCCAGTAACCATGGCCTCCAACCTTAAGAGCTGTGAGTACTTCTTCATCTTCACTACTGTGAAACATATTTCTTTTACTGAACAAGTGATTGTAGCTCTTAAGGTATGAAATTCTGAGCCCATGTTCAATGGACATTTTTTCTCATTTTGGTCCATGGAAAGCAAAGAGCTTGGAGTAGATAAGATTTGTTCCACAGTAGCGAAGGCTATGAAGTGTTGATAGCTTGTTAGATATGCGGTTTAGGGCCTATATTTAATGAGACTTTTTGCTTCTGTTATCGTGTACTTTCGTCTGTTTACGTTGACGCTATTACTTATGACATACATTACGTATGTTTTATGCAAGTATTATTAGTTGTATTTTAATTTTATGAGTTGGCACTGGCTGAACAACTTTCGTAGGAATGTCCGTGATACCATGCAGTCACTTGAAGTTTTATTGTTTAATACCGCAGCATGAAGATGGTTTATTTAACAGATTATCTGAGGAAAACAAAATTAGGTTGTTTAGAGCAATCTGTAGAGCGGTTGATATTTCATCAACGCCTTGCAACTCCTCACTCATCACTGCTCATTACACTCATTGGATTACGAACCACCCCTATGTAACATCTAAAAAACAGTGTGTATTTGCCAATGAAGTCCAATGCAGAAAGGAGATGTAATCATCAGACAAATCACCTCGTATTTAATACAGATATCCACAACAACAAAAAAAGTTGTTTTGCAAGTCTGAGTGGGCTCATTCCATTTCTCCAACCAAGAACCAATCCTTGGCACAGTGGCTAGCTAAAAAAAGCGCGGGCGCCAAGGGGCGAATCATAGCGGACGTCGCCTCCTGACGGGGAAACAGGCCACGGTCTTTGCATGCACAACGCGGGAACCAACTTACGTGTTACTGGATTTCTATGTGGTCTCTCTGTTCACAATGAGTTCTTCTGGTGGAGTCACTAGAACTCATAAGATCAAAGCTTACATCACCAGGGGTGCCGACTTATAAAAAATATTGGGGGGTGGGGGGCATACTGGCGATCATGCCTCGGGAAATTTTTAAAATTTTAGTTGAAAAATAGTGAGTTTTAAGTTTTTTAAGCATTTTCGAGTCATATGATCAACCTTAGAGCCCCGAAAACTGGACTCTCGATAACTCGACGCTTCGGGAAACTCGACAAGCCTGACACATTTTTTGGTTTTGAAAAAAGAAACAAAACATAAACACACTCGTTATTTTCGTAAAACGCTAATTTAATTTACGGTAAAAATCATGCTTATAGACTATTACAGAGCAGTGAATATATAGCTCTGAAAAGACTGAAATTATATTTAAATAAATCCTAAACTATCATTAAAAGAGTAAAACATAAAATATTGCTGCCGCACAGTAATAGCAATTTGATTAATAAGTGAAATAACTAATTTAAAGTTACTTTGAATAAGGCTCAGGGTTCATTAAATAAAACAATATCTCAAAGTTAATGCTTTAATACAGTTAATGGAGTTAATACAGTATGCCTAATACTTTCGGTCAAAACGTATGTAAATAGCGGGTGTTAATTGGGTCTTACACCCTAAAAATATTTAAGTATTTAAAAATAACGAGTAAAGTACTATAGTAATACAATAATAAACTAGCACTAATATTTCTAAACTGAAAATTTGATATTATGTATGTATTTAATTCTCTATTTTATAACGATTTTAGTATTGTTCTAAATGCCATTATTAGGGCTAGAGTGTCTTTACAAAGGTGCAAATGTCGACCGCCTGATTGGATTACTGAATATGAAGTCGTTGATGACTGGTCGGATATCCAATTCTTCCAAAACATCTCGGTGGGCATGAAGAACAGCCAAGTTGTTCAATCGCTTCTGTCCCATTGTTGATCGGAGATATGACTTCAGTCGCCTAAGGGCGCCAAATGACCGTTCTGCTGTTGCTGTCGTGATTGGAACTACTTGGAGAAGCTTAATTCACTCCACTACTTCACATAACATTTCTCCAACTGCAGGCACTTGTGTAATGTACTTCCTTACATCACGCATGTTTTTTTAAGACCAGTTGTTTTTTATTAGCGATATCGCCGAACATATTCAACTGTAAGCGCAGTCTCTCAATGTCTAGGTCATTTTTGAAAAACTCAGTTGATTTTTCTAAATTTGTTTCACCTCTGTTTACTAAACCCAAGCACTCTTGTTCAACTGCAATGACCTGCGTGAGTCCAATTGAAGTAAACAACTCAGTAATGCAAGATTGCACCATTTCACAAACTTCAATGTAAATAGCTTTGTAGTATTCCTTTGGGGCTTTGAAAGTGTGTGGTGAGCTGGCTTCGTTGTTTTCATACTTCTTTGGTATACTTCAGTTCCGAGGAAGTGAAGGATCGTCAACTCTAGTGAAGATTTTTCTTTTAAACACAATTCCCAAAAGTGTTCAAAACTATCAGGCCTTCGATTCAAGCCGGCCGCGGTGGCCGAGCGGTTCTAGGCGCTTCAGTCCGAAACCGCGCGACCGCTACGGTTGCAGGTTCGAATCCTGCCTCGGGCATGGATGTGTGTGATGTCATTATGGTAGTTAGGTTTAAGTAGTTCTAAGTTCTAGGGGACTGATGACCTCAGATGTTAAGTCCCATAGTGCTCAGAGCCATTTGAACCTTCCATTCAATGTACGAATGAAGCCCTCAAATATTTTCCCAGATCAGCAACACCTAGATGAGGGTATTGAATTTTTTCATTGACATTCTCTACTGGGTTCCTTGCATGGCAATAAAGACGTAAAAAGAAGTAAATCTTGAATTGTAACACTGACTCAAGATAGCCTGCACATTTGTAACCTGCCTCTGTTTTGTCCTCTGCAGAAAATGTTTCCAAAAACGCTAGAAGTTCTTGAAAGTTTTTCAGTATTCTCAAAATACCAGAAGCTGGCATAGTCCACCGAGTCGGGCAAAGAGGTCGTAGACCAGCTTGGTCGTTGGCGCTCTCACAACGTATGTATCGGAAAAGTCCCATCCTTTTGTTGAATTCCCTTAGGTGTTTATTAAGTCCTTGGCTAAAGCCATAATATCCCTCATAGACGTAAGATGGCGGAGACTGTCTACAACTGCCAAGTCTAGACTGTGAGCAGTGCAGTGCACATAACGTGATTTTGGTTGTATATCCAAAACTAACTTTTTTTAATCCTTTGAACTTATCTCACGTATTCGAGGCACCATCTTAGCACTGTCCTCTTAAGTTATCCATTGACAATTCAAGACGAGCAAAATCATGTTTTTAAACGCTAAACAGAGTTTGTGATTCAGTGTTGGGTGTCTCGTATAACCCAATAAAGTCTTCATTGATGATTAAGGAATCATCGACAGTACAAATACATAATGACACTTGTTCGTGAATCAAAGAATCACTTGTTTCGTCAACCATAATAGAAAAATATTCAGTCTTCTTGACTGAAGCCAATGGCTTTCTCAACACGGACTTTCCTATTAGATCAAAGATCTCGTTTTGAATATCGTGGGACGTCCACTTATACCGCAAACGCCCTAAAACCAATCTTTAAACTCAGGTGAGCCATTCTTTCGGAGTTCCAACAATTGAAAAAAAAATTGAGTTTACATCTTAGTTCCCTCTATTATATAGTCCTTGTCGGCATAGAAATTGCACGGTAGTAAAAATTGTCTCAAGAGCTAAACGGACTTTCTTCATATCACTATCTAACTGTGCATTCAATTGGGAGGCCACACTTCGGTTAGTGACAGAATTTAGTTTCAGAACACCTTCTTTATGAGTAAACGTATTTTCATGAAGACGGAAATTTTCTGAAGCCTTTTTCCAGTTAGAAAACCCTATGGAAGTAAATGCAACTTCTTTTTTTGAAGAAAATTGTAACAGATTTTCAGCATCTGCCTCTTTGCCAGATTTGCAAAAAACTTTTTTGGTAGATGCTTCATATTCTAACCATGTATATTTGATCATCCAAGACTTCTGAAATTATATTCCCTTACCGGATTGTCCATGTTTCGGCTGTGAACGGTTTTCGCCTTAAGATGACGAAGCAATTGATGAAACAATAATTGTTGAAGGTTGACTTGCAGTATCATCAGCTTCCAAGCTCGCCTTTTTGGTGACAAATTTATCCACTGGAAACTTAATTCACAATACACTAAGAGACTGAAGTAAACGAATAAAATATAGTCATACAGAATAATCCACTAGACCTGAAAGTCGGAACACTAAACACGTCTGCAGCATGCACTGAACGAAACTATCCACACTGAATGACTGCGACAGCAGGGTCGGCTTTATATAGCCGCGGCGTCATAATGTCTCGAAGCGTCAAGGCGACGCGAGGCACAGGGTTCCAGGCGCTTCTGCTCCAGTTATTTTGATGTCGCCGCGGCTGCAGCGCAGACCCGCTGGCGCCAGACTTTACCCGAAGGTTTGCGCACCGGGACAAATTGTAAGTGTGCCCGCAGCACCGTAACACTACCATGATTCACACCACTCGTTTTCAGTTAAACTGCCTACTACCGTAATGATTATTTGTTTTAACTCATTACTGAACGTATTTTAAAAGGCAACTATCGTCAAACAAGGAAAATAAAAAAAATCCAACATAATTTTGTGATTTTACAAAGCATAATATAACTAATAACTTTATTAAATTATTGGGGGGGGGGGGGCTCCACCCACATAAACGAATTTTTGAGGGGGCTTGGGCCCCATGAGGCCCCATGTCGTCGGCGGCTGTGTACATCATACATCTTTTCAAACGTACACTTGACCTCCACTTAATTTTTATTTAACGAACAATATTTTGAAAAAAACTGATGGTGTTGCTACGGGGCGGCCCTTTGTCTCCCCTAGTAGCTAACCTTTCTATGGAAGACTTGGAGGACAAAAGCGGAGGCTTTGAAACCTTAATATTTCTGGAGATACCACCTTTGTGGTATGGTCACATAGGACAGTAAGGCTTCCTTCATTTCTGGAACACCATAACTCCTTCCATCCGAGTATCTGTTTCACCAGAAGTGGAGAAAAATCCAGACCTCCCGTTCTTGGATGTGATTGTCCATAGAAAAGAAAACTTTTCCTTGGATCACGTGTTCCGACTCATGCTGGCCTATGTCTACGAGCTACGAGCTGCCATCACCCATCCCATTTCGATCAGAGGGTTTTCTCAGTCCTTGAGAGCTTACCCAACTTCGCTCTGTGTTTGTCCAGGGCAGGTACTCTGAGAAAGAGATTCGAAATGCATTTCAATCGGCGCGCCCTAAAAGTCAAGAACAGCCAGAAGGTAAGAAGAACTTTACGGGGATGATATTCCTATCTTATGCTGATAGCGTGTCCCTTAAGGTCGACAGGCTATTCAAGAAACATCTTCCGTCCTCCAGGGCTAGTGCAAACGATTCTGTGATCTATTAAAGATAACCTAGGTCTAAGGAGACCAGGAAAATATAAAATCATCCACAAGTGTGGGAAACCAAACATTGGCCAAACGAGTCGCGCTGTTAAAGATAGATAAGAAAAATATCGACGTCACACCAAATTAGGTCAGCCAGAAAAGCCTGCTGTTTCTGAACACTGTCTTGACACGGGACATAGCATTAATACGAAAAGACAAAGATCCTTTAGTCCACTTCCAAGAATTGCGACTCCATAATTAAGGAAGCAGTCAAAATAAGTATGAGTAACGGAGAATCGAAGTCAGAAAACTTAGTCTGGGCGCCAACAAACTGGTCGCGCGCGCTGGGCTGCGACTTGCAGCCGCGTTTTTCCCGCGACAAGCATGCGTAGACCGTTGCTCGTTTCTTCGGCATGGTGCTCTGGATGTCGACGTCCGCTAGGATTCGTCTACGATGACGTTATAATCCCACTCCTGGGCGCCTACGCATTTCTAGTGAGTAAGCACATATATTGGTAAGCCACTGCAGCAACACGTCAGTAAGCAGCTGTCTCGTTGAAATATTGTGCAACTGACATAACAATATCCGACGCGACGCCCGTGAACCACTGAACCAATTATTATGTCGGGAAAGTCTGAACAGCACATGTCATTGGCTTTTATTTTAACGATAACGACAAATGCTCCTGTCACAGCACAAAAAAGACGAGTATGTCTTGGGCAGAATTAGGAATGTAAAAGTAGGGAACTGGCTTTTCGACTAATCTGTCAGCTTCGAAGGCATTTAAATTAAAACATTTTGACGGATTCGTGCTTTTTTACTTGTTGGTATTAGTATTCATGGCATGTAATATAATGCGTCATGTCAATTAAAGTAGTGTGATACATGATATCATGTCGTATAAAATGACACATGTCATCCTACATGGCATTTGTCATGTCGTGCATTATGACACAGCGTGTCATTAAAGTTTAAAGTGCATGCATCCCCCATTTTGGGGTACTTACTGTTATAGATGCATCTCCACTCTTGGATACTTCCTATTATAGATAAATCCCACTCTCCAGAAGCACATACATTTGTGTCTATTTGTTATTACACCACACACCATATACGTAATATGGGGTGGGTTTGAGGGAGAAATGATCCCTGCACGAAAAAAGTAAACTCCCTCCCTCACCCAGAAATAAAAAAAAAAAATTAGCGCCGTACTCCCCCCCCCCCCCTCCCCCCAGGAACAAATCCACCATCAGAAATTATATCCCCCAGAAATTTTTTTTTAGCCATACAATATTATATACGATGGCTAGCGAATCTTAAGGATTTTGAACACAGGATCAGGGACTTAAGCCTATAAATTGCATGATACAGATGTGCCTTCAACTTGTTGCTAAGGTTCAAATGGCTCTGAGCACTATGGGACTTAACATCTGTGGTCATCAGTCCCCTAGAACTTAGAACTACTTAAACCTAACTAACCTAAGGACATCACACACATCCATGCCCGAGGCAGGATTCGAACCTGCGACCGTAGCAGTCGCGCGATTCCGGACTGAGCGCCTTAACCGCGAGACCACCGCGGCCGGCTGTTGCTAAGGGAGCTCACTGTTCTGAGAAAGTACGTTTAACTCGTAAAGCAATACGAATATGTCAAGATGTTTTGATTTAAATGTTTTTGAAGCTGCCAGATAAGTCGAAAAGCTAGTTCCTGTCTTTTACACCCATAACTCTGCCTAGGACATATCACCTTTTTTGTGCTATGGTGGGAGAATTTTTCGTTCTGGTTCCCAGCTTTTACTCTATCGTAATTTTGACATTAGGCTTACATCGTGACAGCTTGGCAACCGATGTAGCTTTTTTGTTGACTGGGGCAACAACTGATCCGGTATAGGTTTTTTTTACGAGTATTGTCTTCTGAACCATATTTCTTATGTCGTGGCAACGGATAAAGTTTTCAGAAAACAACAGCAGGATCATTAATTACATGTATTTGTTCAAAATGGTTCAAATGGGTCTGAGCACTATAGGACTTAACAGCTGTGGTCATCAGTCCCCTAGAACTTAGAACTACTTAAAGCTAACTAACCTAAGGACATTACACACATCCATGCCCGAGGCAGGATTCGAACCTGTGACCGTAGCAGATATATTTGTCTACTTACTAATGTTGTAATAAAATGTAATTGTAAGAGACACGAAACAGCAGTATTCACGTGTCATATACTCTCATCGTTCCTTTAGCACTCATGGATAATTTCTTGTTCCTCTACTGCAGCAGCTTTACGCAAAGCAGTATAGCTGTTAACATTTGTAGTGATTATAAGAATCAAAGTAAATCAAAAGGCTCTTTCATCCAGCAAAGAGGAGAGCGTTGCACACGTTATATGACTCCTTTGTTCATGATTCAAGAAAAAGGAATATTTCGAGAAAGGAAATTTTCTTCCCGCTACAAGTCAGCAGCTATAATTCTTAATGCCAAAAATAGATTTTTGAGGTATTTGCATTCAAAGCCAATGGACTTGTTTGAATGTTTTTGCAGCGAGTAAAACACATTCCATATTCTTAAAGCGATAATTTGGAAGATAAGCAACACATCTATATAAGACTATCATAAACTTTCTATTGGACACAAAACGCCGTTCAGCCACAAATTCGTTTATAGCACTTTTGTGGACAGGTGCATTGTCCCATGAATATTGGTAGTCCACTTTACAAGTCCAGGCGTCTTCTTAAGTATTTTTCCAAGCGTTCGGTCCAAAAGACATGTGTACTTTGCACTAGTTCTTATTGTGCTATTTGCAGGTAACTGATAGGTGGAGAATCAATTATCTAACCGAGAACCTATTGGCGTCACTGTTTCCAAGAGGTAAAATCGGCACTTTCGTCCATTGTTTCGTTTCTGGCGGGGCATGATGAGCCCATCTCTCATCTTCTACAATGAACAAATGACATACAAAATCAGTTGACTCGTTTTTAAAATGGTTCAAGTATTGCAGAAAAATTCGATGCCGCAGTTACTTTTTATCAGAATTGAATAAATGCTGCACACTTGCACAAATTATCTTTTAGTTAATTTTTCACGTAAAATTACAGTGCTGTTTCCTCTGATGTGCATATGCACTCAACTGTATCACATGTCCTCCATGATCCAACGTCGAGTCTGGTATTGTGCACTCTCTCGATGTTTTCATCCGTTATTTACGTGGATGAGAAAGTCACTTACCAATAAATTGAGCCATTCGTTTCGTAACTGTCAAAAATGAGGGGTCATGCTCTTTATTAGCTTTCGCCAACTTTGGATGAATTTTAGATGGTAATGAACCATCCAAAAGAATGAACCTTATGACGGCGTTCCAATTTATCCATCTGAACGAAATATATAAACATAACTATTCCGCAGCTCAAGTTACTTAATGATGAAATAAAAACCCACCGTCTCTGTACCTAGCGGAGTAATTTCGTGGCACTACACTTGCTCCCCCCCCCCCCCCCCCCTGAAACCCCGTTTTGGATGTTGTTATATAAACATCAGCAGCCGTCTTGTCAAAACCTTTAAATCAGGTACTTATAATAAGTCAGCTTGACGCTTTCAGACTTCCCTTCCAGATGGGATGCCAGAACGAATCTGAACTACTTCAATGACTTGGTTAAATTAACTTTCTGCCCGCATCTCGTGGTCGTGCGGTAGCGTTCTCGCTTCCCACGCCCGGGTTCCCGGGTTCGATTCCCGGCGGGGTCAGGGATTTTCTCTGCTTCGTGATGGCTGGGTGTTGTGTGCTGTCCTTAGGTTAGTTAGGTTTAAGTAGTTCTAAGTTCTAGGGGACTGATGACCATAGATGTTAAGTCCCATAGTGCTCAGAGCCATTTGAACCAAATTAACTTTCTACTAGATCGGAAGTAGAGAGAGGCAAAAATTCAACCCAGAATGAGATTTTCACTCTGCAGCGGAGTGTGCGCTGATATGAAACTTCCTTGCAGATTTAAACTGTGTGCCGGGCCGAACTCTGGACCTGGAAACATCCCCCAGGAGACGAGATACTGGCAGAAGTAAAGCTGTGAGGACGGGGCGTGAATCGTGCTTGGGTAGCTCAGATGGTAGAGCACTTGTCCGCGAAAGGCAAAGGTACCGAGTTTGAGTCTCGGTCCGGCATACAGTTTCAATCTGCCAGAAAGTTTTAAAAAAATGGTTCAAATGGCTCTGAGCACTATGGGACTCAACTTCTGTGGTCATCAGTCCCCTAGAACTTAGAACTACTTAAACCTAACTAACCTAAGGACGTCACACACATCCATGCGAGAGGCAGGATTCGAACCTGCGACCGTAGCAGTCCCGCGGTTCCGGACTGCACGCCTAGAACCACTAGACCACCGCGGCCGGCAGAAAGTTTAAAAAATTCAACCATTTGCATAGCACCAGCTTCATAATATGTGCAAATTTGTATATAAATATTGTAATAATAAAGGGTAAATAAATAAAGAGATTAATGGAAATCAATTATTTTCGATTAATGTCCAAATTTTTGATTTTTATAGTTTCTCTCTTTTGAGTTCCTTTTAACGTGAACTTACTTCCATGTAGTCGAGATCTACACACTCATGTTAGGTGCTTCTTCTTCCGACGCCGCAAAACTTATCACTCTTGACCGTGTAGGTAATGTAATTTTCATTTATCGGACTTCTTCCTTATACACAGGCAGCACTCGTGACATGACGTTTACGTATTGCGCGGGAGATAACTGAATAGCTCCTTGGTTTTGTTCCAATAATAATTATTATTCAGACAACACAAATGCCTACCACACATACCTTAAAAAATATACGTCTTCTCTCCACGAGAACTATAGACAGAGTCTCTCTACTAATTGACAAAAAATTGAAAGGAGTTTATTTTCATTTGTTATTCGCCTTCCGGCGTAGCTAAATATATCTTTATCCACGCCTATAGCGACCGCGCTAACAATTGTTATCTTTGGTTTTAAATTTTTGTTATAGCATGTTGGGGCTTTTCCTTATGTACCTATAAAAAAAGTCCCGTGGCTTTTCAGAAGTTGACTTTCGGGGAACTATCTCTTCTCTCACTTCAAGCTTCAATAATTTCAATATTCTCAACAAAATTCAATGATCAAAAGTATCAGTCTTCTCCTAAGGAAAATTATGTTTCAAAACATTGATGGAGAAAGTCTGCGATCGCAATGCACTATTTTTAATCAATTATAAAACAGTCTAGATCGTAAGGCACGTTAATGACAAGGGGATCGGTTTCGATCATTACATAATAACAATAATAATAATAATAATAATAATAGTATACGTGCCTTGCGATCTAGACTGTTTTGTTGTGAATTGCAGATTCTCATGAGGAAATCAGATGCAAATTCGATTTGCTACTTCCACACAGACATTCACTTTAGAATTCTTGATTGATAATAGAATCCCTTCTCATATTCAACGGAGTGTTTTATTAGAACGTAGTTTACCATAACATCGATGTTGACCATAAGCGGTCAACACAGGCCGACATGAGCTTCTACCGCGTGATGGCTTTCGCTTGGTAGACAATAGCAGTCAGCTCTGGCTTGGCGGCTAGGCGGAAAATGCTGCCGTCGTAGTGTTAATGTGCGATCACGACATGAAACGGACACTAACTAACCTCTTAAATACACAATTCCAACTTTAGAAAACCACAAACAATATAGACAATCTTACTAAATACCTAACATTATGCTCGTAGAATACATAAGACATATGATTAGCAGCAAACTTAGCGGTAGGAGACGTGGTGTGACTATCTTGATATTTAGTTACACTATATTTCTCACTAAGACTGTTGAAAAATATCGATATAACGATACATCGATGTTCCTCCCAAAACTCCCGATATCTACATAGTCGATATTTTATTCTACAGTATAAAGATATTTCGATATAGAAGTGGCAACATCGAGCGTCGATATTTTTATTTTATATTTTTTTCGTTATTTTTGGTAACATTTGAAACAGTCCTTTTGAAATTAAAGTAGAACATAATTGTACTTTCACTCGGTGAAGGAGTTTACTACTTTTTGAGCTTCCATCATGTCCAGTGTTTCTCTTTGACTGTGTGAAGCAAATATAGGTGACACAAAGAAGAAGGCCGATTGTACTGGGGGTGGGTGCGGTGTGAATTGAATAACAAGATTCCTGATGTGAAGAAATAGCAAAACTGTTGCGTTAAAAAGTGTGCTATTTCTTCATATCAGCATTCTTCTAAAACAGTTGCTGAAAATGATGAGCCCGCATCTCGTGGTCATTCGGTAGCGTTCTCGCTTCCCACGCCCGGGTTCCCGAGTTCGATTCCCGGCGGGGGTCAGGGATTTTCCTTGCCTCGTGATGGCTGGGTGTTGTGTGCTGTCCTTAGGTTAGTTAGGTTTAAGTAGTTCTAAGTTCTATGGGTCTGATGACCATAGATGTTAAGTCCCATAGTGCTCAGAGCCATTTTTGAAAATGGTGAACAAAAATCTAAATGACAAGATTGGCCTTTGCGGTGAGTAGAGACGTGTGGGGGGAAATGCTGATGTAATCGGTGCTCGGCGCTACCAACAGAAACTAAAACGTTTAACTACACCGCGCAATTTTGACATTACGACTTCTAGGTCACTGGCGTTGGCAGAAATTAAAAAACAGGGAAGTCGTCATTAAGTGTTCCAGACAGATCCAATATGTTACGAAGGACACCTTTTATTGTACCACTTACTTGCTGTTACCATTGTTAGCAAAATGGTTATCGCCAAGCGAGAATGTGTATCGTTTTCCTTTCAGTTCTTGCTCTAAGGGGGATAGGCAGGCTCCTAGCTTGTTGAAGTACAGAATATCTAATAAATAATAAAGTAGTACTTAAATATACAGCTTTAAAACTGGCAATATGTTTACAATTTGCAGCCGATGTTTTTATAGGCTGGTCCGTAGATATGTTTTCTTCGATACATCAATACGTTTTTTTATATATCGAGCGTCGATAATAGCATTATTTTAAATATCGATATATCGGATTCACGATATTTTTAAAAATATCAACATTTCTAGTTCTCACCTTGCCGTGGCACATGCTCACAGTAAATATTCTGAAAGTCAACTGTTGTACGTGTGAGGCTTGCTGCGGTGAAGAGGTGAGACGGTGGCTGCCTGATCGCGTTGCCAGGTGGTGGGGCAGCGACGCGAGGAACTGGTGGGCCGCGCGGTGACGTCAGCGGCGGTGCGCCTGCAGGGCGAACCCCACCGGCCACCTCCGCTGCGTTGGCTGCCGCTGCACCGCGCACAGCTGCACGCAGGAGATCTGCTCTTCTCTGCAGAGGTGCTGCAGGTGAGCCGAGCACTACACCTGCAAGTACAGCCGCGGCTAATCAAACGTCAGGCGATCGGACTGCATCTACAACTGTAAAAATCTACACCGATTCCGCAAACAGAGATTTTCCGCAACTCAGCTCGCTCTGTTCCTTCATGAGATCCGTAGCGCTGTAGACGATGGCCTGGCCTTTGGCACAGTTCCGCACTCCCACTTAGTGGAAAAAAAAAACGAAGTTAGCAAATATCGGGCCAGATTTGCGACAGGAGCCAGGGCTTCCTTACAGTCAAAACTCAACACATCGCTCTTAAATCGACAGACGTAAACGTAATATCCGGAGTACCCCAAGGAAGTCTGATAAGACCATTACAATCCCCCGTATTGTTTGTAACATATATCGTGTGTATATGTGATTTCCTAATATTGTCTCCACGGTGGAATTCTGACACAACAAATGATTAAGATGACCCTGGCGTTAACAACTTATACCTAGGGATTTCCATAAGTATCGTGTTTTAGTTTTCTGCATTTCAGTTTAACATATCATACCCGTCATTCCTATCGGAATGCTGCTAGAATGAATCACAACGTGGGTACCGTAGACTATTTATTTTCAGAAAACATATAGAGAGTGAAGAATTGTATAAATATGAAGTACACAGTGTCAGAGTCTATACCTAATGTAATTTTAAGGTTAGCGCAAAGTATGTTTGACCTTCTTTAGATCAAACCCCATCTCCTCCCCTCTCTCCTCCTCCCCTTTATTAGTCAAACACAAGTAGACTAGCCGGCCGGTGTGGCCGAGCGGTTCTAGGCGCTACAGTCTGGAACCACGTGACCACTACGGTCGCAGGTTCGAATCCTGCTTCGGGCGTGGATGTGTGTGATGTCCTTAGGTTAGTTAGGTTTAAGTAGTTCTAAGTTCTAGGGGACTGATGACCTTAGAATTAGAATTTAAGTCTCATAGTGCTCAGAGCCATTTGAACCACAAGTAGAATGATACTGATTACCGGAGGGTAACCTCCGGGCTGGTATTTTCTGACAGCGCTCGGTGGACCAGCAAATGGAACTCAACACATTTACTGTGAGTGTTTCGCTATAAGCCAAGCCAAAGTGTGCATATCACGTACTGAAGTACAGACAGAAACTGTACTGCTCCGATGATCTGCTCACTGGGGCATTGGCCACTGTGCAGTTGACGTACGTGGCGTACCTGCAATTCTCTGCCTACACAGAGGATACAATGTGCCGACCACAATCTCCTAGTGCTGAAATTACGATTCAAGATTTACATTTGCTCACTAGCCAGAAACAGAAATTCCAACCAAGTAGTCTCCCGTTAAGAAGCATTTCAGTGTGTGTCAGACTCCATAGAGAGCTGAAGACTCGTCACCCGGGTAAACTGAATAAAATGTCTGTCACAGAGACACGACTTCACGCGCTCTCAGTGTAGAAAGCAAAATTTTGTAAAATGCCCCCTTGTTTCTCTCACCAGCGAAATCTCTAGAGCGATCCCCCGGGGGAATGGGCCTCGGCTAATCGCGGCGCGAAAGTGCCCTCAGTCGAGCCCCAGAGGGAAGTGTATCTCCATGCCACACCCCACTTCCTACTGCACACCTTGCGTTTACATTTGCCCTCAGGCAATGATTTCCAGGGGCCATCGCAAAAACATTACCTGCCATTAAATGGATCATGAGTCTGCCAGCCAGCCACCTGAAGTTTGTACTCCTTTTACAAGATTTTCTAGAAGTTCCCATTTCCCTTCCCTACTCCACCAATAAAAAACTCATCTTTTCTATTCAGCAGGAAGAGTGCCGTGGTGCTTCCCATGAGAAAATTCAATTCGTGACCATCACTTGTGATCCCGTTCTTTCCTTCGCACTAAAAGGGATATCTTTCGCCTTGTTTGCTCCCGATGTTATTTCTTCATTTACGATAGTCTGAAATTTTTTGGTCCACCAGACAGGAACCTCCCGCCTGCTCAGTCCACACTACGGGAGGTCTGTCGCCTCCAGCATTGTAAACCTCTGCCTCCAACCTCCGCTCTCCCTTAGGACAGTAAATGTCCACTTCTGCAGAACACAAGTCTCTCAGCCCAGTAGAGATAACTCTGAAAAAGGGGCTTGATTTAAAAAAATCGAGTAATTTTGATTTTCATGGATGTCGTATGTATTACCCCTCTCACGAAAAATTGAAGTTTTAAACCATCTCCCCCTTGTGTGCTATCCACCAACTTGAAAAAACCGCTAAGAAATGACACATCCTTCAGTCTTTTCTGAGTAGCTCGCTTCAGCTGCATTTTGGGCAAAAGATATCAGTATCAGTTTTAAAGAGGGTTAAATTTTCTCCATGTTTCGTACAGAACATGTTGGAAAATTTAGAACATCTACTGAGATACGATGCTGTGGAAATCTACAAAAATGTCAAAAAGCGTAAAACATTAGAAATGTCAGTGGTTTCACGTTAATAATTTTTTTAATGCACACAATGTACTGTACTGTAGAGGATTTAATTTGTTTCTAGGTACATACACAATAATTCTAATTACTCCCTATAGATGAGGAGAAATGTTGCGTTAACTATTTTAATAAAAGTGTACTTGAAGCTGAAAATACCATTCACAGTCATAAATAGTATTCCTGGATGTAATATCATCTTTAAGCCATCATATATCACTTTATTCCCTCTCCAGCATCCCCCCTTCCACTGAACAGCCCTTGGAGTTTTGAAAAGTTTGTCAATTACTATTTAACCTCAGTGAATGCACTTTCGTGCTGTATTGTAGAATGTGCTCTTTCTTTCGAAATGTCAGATTCATATCGGGGTGTGTGCTTTATCTGTGCTGAAAGTTTAGGTGAAGGTGAAATGTTGTTAGTGAAAGAGAGAGGTGTAAATACACTACGTGAGTCGAGTGCAAGGCATAAACTTACAGCACGCTCTGATTTAGTAAATAGTGTGAACGAAGTCCAATTTCATTCTTCACACCTAACGAGATATAATAATGACAAGCTGACAGCAACTTACGTCCGAAAGAGGTTTCCCAGCCTGCGCCTTGACCGTTACTTACATCGTTGAATGAACGTTTTCAATTTCAAGGATTACTGCATTCTCTGCAGTAATTTTCTACATTGAGGAGAAACGGAAGAAGACTCCCTTTGGCTAGACGCAATCGAGTGTTTTGTGTGAAAAAACTGTCCATGAAATAATCAGTTCTCAATATTGTCAATGCACGAAGGGATCAATGGCCACAGGAAGTTCTTCAGCGCATTTCCACCTTACGTGAGGGAACTGATGTAGTAGTAGGTGATGAAGCACACCATTAATAATGCTACAAAAACTGTACAGTAGAGTACTTACTGCGATGAAGCAAAGGAATTCATTTTCTCCTATTTGGAAGAGAAGTCTGAAGAGTGTCAGTTTCCATCTCAAGACTTGATTAATCAGACTGAAGGAGAGATTCGTCCGAACATTAGAACCATAAAAACAGTACTTAAAATAATGGAGATGATATGCTGGCTAACTCACGTTGCCAAACACCATTTTTATGTTTCAAGATTCTCAATAATAACTGGTTCAGGAAAAGGAAAAGTAAATTGGAAGAAGACCACATTCGAATCCTCAAGGCTGCAGCTGACAAATTTGTAGAAGATATTCGTTCTCACGTTCATGACAACAGCAGGTATACATCTTCAATTGACTTCCTTGAATGTATGGAATCTGTGATACCACCTTCTTTACTTTATTTCATGCAAAAGTGTGGATCTGAAACACAAAAGAGGCGAGTTGGATTGTTGGAGGAAAAAGTGTGTGGCATTGTCGCATTCAGTGATATCCATAGTAAGATAATGATCATTTTTGCTATCACTTCTCACTGGAGTTGGTAGTTATTTATACAAAAGATTTGGATCACAAATTCCCGTAAATATGTTTTCACCACTGGGATTTTCTTACAGTTATGATGAGGTTTCAAATTTTGAGGTACCTGTTGCGCTTCACCCGGATGAATGCCTCAAGAGGAATGCATTCTGTCAATTCACATTTAATAATGCCGACTTCATGATCAACACCTTGAATGGGGAAGATACATTTCAGGCATAGAGTGAGATCGTGTACGTTACTCCAAGCATCTCTGTGGTTCGATGTATGTGTTCATTGTAGATTCGAATCATGTCTTAATCCACCAGAGGTTGAATTCAGCATGGAAGAAGATAAAATGTAAGCACTATTTTTAAACTGTAGTTTGTTGAAATATGATAAAATATTGAAAATTTGTGTTCTTCTTTTTCAGAAATACTTATTCCCCAAAAATTACACGACTCTCATGAACTACGTTTACATATTGTATACATAATGGCTTAAAGATGATATTATATTCAGGAATACTATTTTTGACTGAGGATGATATTTTCAATTTAGAGTCAACTTTCACAAAAATTGTTGACGCAGCATTTCCCCACATGTATAGAGAGTAACTGCCAACTTCTTTGCAGCAGTGTAACACCGTTTCCCGTCAGATCACCGAAGTTAAGCGCTTAACGCTTGGCCAGCACTTAGATGGCCACCCTCCGGGCCCGCCGAGCGCTGTTAGCAAGCGGTGTGCACTCAGCCCTTGTAAGGGCAGTTGAGGAACTACTTGATTCAGAAGTAGCGGCCGCGGTCACTCAAACTGACAACGGCCGAGAGAACGGTGTGCTGACGACAAACTTCTCCATATGCGCAACCAGTGCCGCCTATCGGTTGAGGATGACACGGCGGCTGGTCGGTACCGTTGGGCCTTCCGAAGTCTGTTTGGACGGTGTTTATAGGGAGTAACTACAAATATTTTGTATGAATCTTCAAGGAAATTAAATCATCTACTACACTGGTTCTTATGTGTAGCGCGCAAAACTGGACTAGAAAAAGTTACTAATGCGAAGCCAATGACATACCAAACGTTTCGCGATTTCTTGACATTTTTGAAGATGTTCGTAGTCTCGTTTCTCCATAGCTGTTCTGAATTTTCCAACTGGTTATATGCGAAACTTGTAAGAAATTTAACGCTCTTTGAAACTGATAATGGCATATTTCTGCCTAAAACAGACTGGAAACGAGTTACTAAGGGGAAACTGAAAAAAGTGCCATTTCTTACCGATATTATCAAGATGGGTGATAACACACTAGGGGGAGAAGGTCTGATACTTACTTTTTCACGAGAGGGGTAATACATAAAAATGTTTTAAAATAAAAGTTACTCCACTTTTAGCAATACCAGCCTCTCTTTAGCTGACAGTGGCTTTTGAAGAACGCATGGCCTACTTCGCCTTTCCTGTCAGTGTTCAGCTCCAATTAACTCCCAAACGTGCATTATTACAGCAATTGTTAGTACATGGTGCTAGCCAGTGTCGGCCAGTGAATGAAATGACTCATCATCCGATTGTGTATCGTAAACGGTGATCTAATATGAATTTAAATTTAAGAGAATATTAAATGTATGATGGTAAAATATTGTCGCTTAACACCGTTACTGTTTACATTGTATGTCAATTATCTAACAGAAAACGTCGGACGCCGTTTAAGACTGTTCGCAGGTGATACGGTTGTGTATTCGAAAGTAGCAACGCCAGAAGACAGTAACGACTTGCAAAATTACCTACAGAGGCCTAATGTATGGTGCAGACTGGGGCAGTTGATAATGAACGTAAATAAATAAGATGATTGTGGATACAAAGAAAAAGAAAGACACTACTGCACAACTACACCATTGATGAGAAACTGCTGGAAACAGTATCTATCGTAAAATATCTAGGACTACCCAGTGTACCCTTAAATCGAATGACCACATAAAACAACTAGTAAGCAAAGAAGGTGCCAGACTGAGAGTCACAGGAAGTATCTTAAGGAAATGTAATTCGTCTACTAAAGAAGTGGCTCACAAGGCACTCCTTCTACAGATTCTTGAGTATTGTTCATCAGTTTGGGATTCTTACAAGGCAGTACTGATAGAAGAGATAGAGAAGTGTGGCGCATTTCGTCGCAAGATCGTTTTGTCTTCTCGAGAGTGTTACAGACGTTCTTAAACTCCAGTGGCAGACATTACAAGAGAGGCGCTGTGCATCGCGGAGGGTGTTACCATTGAAATTTCGATAGAGCACTTTCCGGGAAGAATCGCACACTATATTACTTCCACCAACATACATATCGCGAAATGACCATGACGAGAACATTCGAGAAATTAAAGCTAAGACGGAGGCTTGGTGACAGTCATTCTTCTCACGCCCCAATCGCGTGTGGAACAGGGAAGGGGTGATCTCTTAGTGCTACCAGAAGTACCTTCTCCCATGCATCTTAAAAAGGCTTGCGACGTTTGATGTAGATGTAGATGCAGATACAGTACGACACTATCGTCTCAGCAAAACAGACACAGTCTCACCGGTATCAATCGCTACTGTATCGAAAAACTATGGCTCGTTGCGGTACCTTGTCATGAAAATACAAAATACAACACTCAGATTAGAAAAGAAATCACAGAATAAACGAACGCTATCCATACGCCGTTAGTAACAATAAATCCTTTATCTCTATGTAGCCAATGTAACTGACCAAACGTATTACTACAGCATTAATTTCTTTACCGCATAATAAAATTTTAGTGTCCACATCTACCATCAATGAAGGGACGATACCTCTCCACGACTGACTATAATGCACCTCATACACGTTAAAGCATATACTATTGAAAATATACAACGACAGATACATTTTCTCTTCATCTCAGCATATAATATGTTAATAATATATCACATTCTTATTTATTCTACTGTTCACCTACTTCTTCGAAATACTCCGTAATATTCTCTCAGTTGCCGTCCATTTGTTGTCCTAGTCGTTTTAACTTGGAGAGTGACAAGATCTCCTACGTTATTGAGAGTAATGACATTCCATGATAATTAGTCACCTGTGTAATACTTCCTTCTCTGTGTTCTATCTTGTTCCCTTCTGTCCATCCACTTCTTACTGAGTACTTCCTTTGTTATTTATGTTGTTTGCGTTTTATGTATTCCCTTTCTTTTTTCATAGATTTACTGTACTTTCTTTAAGCAATTACACGACCCTTCAATGAATGTTCATAGTTAACATTCCACCATCATGCGTGGTATTTACTTTGCTCCCTGTACCAACTACCTGTATTTTGTTACTTTTTTACTGATCGAGCTAACTCTTTGAATCCTTTTTTCCTTTAGTTTCTTTGCTTTGAGTCCTGACATAGCTGTTGAGTTGCTCTTTTAGTTAGGATGCGTAGGTTTGAACTTTCTAACTGGAACATAGTATTTGTCTACCTCAATTTTGATACTGACATTAATTATTTCTAGACTCCTTCGAGATATAGTAGCCTGCCTGAAATTCTCCTGTTGGTGAACTAACTGATCGCCACGTTCTTTGCTTTCTGGACAGGTGCCGCAAATGCGTGGACATTACCTGAAGATTGTTGTTCTCTGACAATTCAACAAACCGTTTCCAATTTTTGTTATTGTTTTCATGTGCCATATAGTTGCCATCAGTATTTCTAAACCCTTGTTTGCCTTCCACTGTATGCATTAAAATCATCCAGTAAGAGGAGGAGGAGGAAATTAGTGTTTAACGTCCCGTCGACAACGAGGTCATTAGAGACGGAGCACAAGCTCGGATTAGGGAAGGATGGGGAAGGAAATCGGCCGTGCCCTTTCAAAGGAACCATCCCGGCATTTGCCTGAAGTGATGTAGGGAAATCACGGAAAACGTAAATCAGGATGGCCGGACGTGGGATTGAACCGTCGTCCTCCCGAATGCGCATCCAGTAAGAATTTAATGTTGTATATCAAGATATTTACGAGTCTGGTATCTATAGCATTTCAAGATTTGTCTATGTTTTCAGATATTTTCTAATTTTTATCGTTTGTTGGTGCTGTGGCGTTAATAATTAGTACGTATCTATAATTAGTTTGGAATACTGCCATCCTGTAGAGAATGTTTAGTAACATAATTGTTTATGGACAACAGTGAAAACAAAGTAAATACTATATATCGGAATTAAATTTAGTGACAAAGATGGCTACAGAAAATGGCCGTCAAGGACAACTGCTCGATATCCAAAATGTGTATTAAGGCGTTTGAAAGAACGGGTACAATTTGTGCCGATGTTCAGTCTTCAAATGACACACATATTTAAGGTGTAAATGGTGCTTCATCCAGGAAAAGTGTCATAAAATGTTGAAGAAAAGTTTTGCAGACCTCTAGACGTCACTCTTCAATCTGTAAAGAAATGCAGTAACTTGGTACGGAGTGGAGACCATAGTTTCCTAATGTCAAGTAATCTAGCAACAACATCTGAAAATTTGTGTAAGAAGATTATATCTACCCCATGTGGTCTTTATTGAGAAAATAACTGTCATTTAACATTTGAGAATGAAGACTGTAGTTTTAAAACAAACATGCCCGCAAACTACAAAAGTACAATAAAAATTACAGCTTTTGGACGTGCAACTAAGTGACCATGATATCGACTAGGCAAATGGTTGACCGAGCTCTGGAGGTATGTTGAATCCTACTGTTCAAATAGGTCCTTAAAATGCTTGATACTTGAAGATATGGACTGGTCGTTTCAAGACGATGCATCCATGAAGTTTTGTAAACGAGCCGCTGGTGTGACGTCGGGCGATCGTAGTTTTACGCCATCACGACTACTGGTTTTTCCTTCGTGGTTGTTTCATTATATCTAGAGACATAAACATGTTCTAAATACCACTCTGAAGTACATGGCAGAGCGACACGTAGGGGACCGGACCATATTCCGAGGTTTTTCGCGTAATATTTGTTTTCAGAAGTCAGCTTCCGCAAACGTCTACCAGTGCCGGCTTTTTCGGTATTTCCGTGGCGCAAACCAGTGAGACAAACATGTCTGTGACCATCGGCGCTGCCCTTTCTTGATTCATTCAATGTATCCTGTTATTACTTCGCCAACATCCTTGCCTCGTCTAATACAACGGTTGTCGTCAGGTCGCCGAAGTTACGCATTGCCAGGCGTAGCCTGTGCTTGGGTGAGTTGAGTTACCACTCGGGTACGTTACGATCTGTTGACAATTTTCCCTTTGCCGCTCGGGCGAAGCGGAGGAGGGGTGGTGGCGCAAAGGCCCTGATTACCAGGCTTTGCGCCAGTGTCCTGATTTGAATTTTAAACCTCTTACCAGAGTCTCGTGAACTGAGGACATGTCAGACTGTTGACGGGCGTCGTCTATCGGATGGAGACGTCAAGGCCCGGCGGCCCACTTGGTGCTGTTTAAGAGTAGGCTGTGTGCCGGCACTGCCTTTCATCATCTCATTTCTCTCATCATCACACAAAGAAAAGTAGGCACAACGCTACACACACGCCCATTACAGTCATCTACAAGAATCAGGTACAATTAACATACAAATTTCATACATCGCGAAAGAAAAGGCCAGTGTGTGTGACGGACAGGAAAAAGCGTTCCAGTTAGGGTGCTCAACCTGCCCTTAGGGGCCTTTCAGCCAACCCTGTCATATTGCTTTCCTTTTTATTGATGTTATTTGTTATGGCTCACACTCATTTCAGAAAATGCTAAGATGGTACGCATACCTGTTTTATAAGCCTCGTCTTTTACAGACTGACTGCATTTTCCTAGTACAATATAATGTACCAAAATCTGCCGCCTGCTTTAATTACGATTGAGTTTATGTGAACATTCGAGTTCATATCCATAGAAATTGTTACATCCAGGTCTTTGTATGACTTCACAGATTCTAATTTTCACTCACGGATATTGTAGTCATATGACAATACTTATCTTCATTTTGTGAAGCAGATAATTTTGCTTTCTCGTACATTAAAATTAAGTTGCCAATCTTTGCAACACGTTGAAATCTTATCAGTGTATGAGTGCAAATTTGTGCAGTTTTTTTTTCAGCTAGTGCGTCATTATTGATAACTGCAGGCACTGAGGTGGCAAAACTCATAGGGTACAAATTTGCACATATAGAGATGGCGGAACTATCATTTGTACTCAGGTGATTCATGTGAAAAGGTTTCCGACGTCATTATGGCCGACGACGGGAATTAATAGACTTTGAACGCAGAATGGTAGTGGGGGCTAAACGCATGGGGCATTCTATTTAGGAAATCGTTAGAGGATTCAATATTCCGAGGTCCACAGCATAAGGAGTGTGCAGAGAATACCAGCGACCGAGAGCAGCGGCGTTTGCATAGAGTTGTCAGTGCTAAGAGACAAGCAACACTGTGTGAAATAACCGCAGAAATTAGTGTGGAGCGTGCGACAAACGTATCAGTTAGGACAGTGGCACAGAAGCCATGGGGCCACGTTGCCAACAAGGCAATCCGAGATTTAAGTAAAATTATTAATCCGAAAGTTGATGGTGGCTCCATAATGGCGTGGGCTTTGTTTACTTGGAATGGAATGGGTCCTTAGGTCTCACTGAACTGATCATTGAATGGGAACGGTTATGTTCGGCTACATGGAAGCCATTTGCAGCCATTCGTGGACTTCATGTCCCCAAACAACAATGGAGTTTTTGTAGATGACAGTGAGACGTGTCAATAGCCTACAATCGTTCGCAGTTGGTTTGAAGAACATTCTGGACTATTCAAGCGAATGATTTGGCCATCCAAGTTCCCACCGAATATTAATGGGATTTAATTGAGAGGTCAGTTCGTCCACAAAATGCTGCACTGGTAATTCTTTCACAATTTCGAACGGCTTTAGAGGCAGCATAGCTCAGTATTTTTGCAGGGGACTTCCAACGATTTTTTGAGTCAATGCCATGTCGGGTTGCTGCACTACTCCGGGAAAAAGAAGGTTCGACTAGATATTAGTAGATATACCACGACATTCATCATCTCAGTTTAATCTGAGGTTAGTATTAATATTGTACGCTGGTTATTAATATACAAAACGAACGGCAAAGGTCGGCCTTGGTGGCCGAGCGGATCTAGGCGCTACAGTCTGGAACCGCGCGACCGCTACGGTCGCAGGTTCGAATCCTGCCTCGGGCATGAATGTGTATGATTTCCTTAGGTTCGTTAGGTTAAAGTAGTTCTAAGTTCTAGGGGACTGATGACCTCAGAAGTTAAGTCCCATAGTGCTCAGAGCCATTTGAACCATTTTTGAACGGCAAAGGCTCCATTTGCTGGGAGACGCCTGAACTTACTTCTACTTTTGCGGGATGACTCTCCATTCAAAAAAACGTTCTGCATCCTCCCTAGCAAGAAATCCTCAATCGTGACATAATTTTCTCTGATAATCCATAAGTTCGCACTTTTGTTAATAAGCGTTGGTGTGGTCAGTAATAAAATGTTTTAGAGAGTTAAGAAATACAGCATCGAGCTAACTGACTCGATCTGTGTGGTCTTTCAGTACTCGATGTGAAAAAGCACGTGTTGTGTTTAGTATGATCTATGTTTTCGGAATCCACGCTGGCTGGAATGGAGGCGGTCGTTTTGTTCGAGACATCTCACTGTATTTGAACTCACAATAAGTTTTAGGGTTCACCAACAGACCGGTCGTCAGTGAAATTGGACGGTAGTGTTGTGAGTCACTTTTCTGCCCTTCTTGTAGAGCTACATGATCTGTGCTTCTTTCGAACCACAGGGCACAGTCTTTCGCGTATTCTACTTTGAAAACGAACAGTTGGAAACGGCGATCAGCAGTTCTGCTTTTGCTTTTCTACTCTCAGATACGATTCCCGTCCCATCGTTGAGTGCCTAGGCGCTAAGTTTTGTGCCACTAACAGTCTCCATTCGTGCCATAATTTCTGTGGGTTACGTGTGAGTTTTTTTGATGAGATTCTGCTACGGTGCTTAAAGATTTGACTCACGCCCCTCTTAACAGACAAAGTGGTCTTATTCAGCATCCCTCTGTTTACATGGTGATATGTAAGCTTTTTGTTATTTATTCCCTATTTGCGTTTTGTTATTACAGTATCACAAGAAATAGTAGGTAGTTGTTTTGGTCCAAATGGCTCTGAGCACTATGGGACTTAACTTCTAAGGTCATCAGTCCTCTAGAACTTAGAACTACTTAAACCTAACTAACCTAAGGACATCACACACATCCATGCCCGAGGCAGGTTTCGAACCTGCGACCGTAGCGGTCGCGCGGTTTCAGACTGTAGCGCCTTTAACCGCTTGGCCACCCCGGCCGGCTAGTTGTTTTGCATTTGCAATCAGAAATGAGACGTTCTTTCAATATATAAATTCCTTTATACTACGCTGAAGGAATACATGTTTTGGGAAACACACATCACACTGCCCAATCGACCGCTGCAATAATCTATCCGTCTCATGTACTAAAAATTCGAGATATGTCTTTCAAGGCGTAGCCTTTCCGCCTGCGGGAGATGCAACCGTGCAACCTCTGTAGTATGTACGGTTGCTTCTTAGTCGGCGCACAGAGGACGCCAGCACAGTGCCTTGCTATAGACCAGAATATTTGAATGCACTGGAGTTACCTCAGTGTGAATGTCACTAGGTCGTAAGTCATTTCCTCATTCGTATCAATGCACTTCTTTCTGGCAGAAGATGTCTAACGTACTTGCTATTCCCATGCTGTGACATTACTTTCGAGAGGTAGGTTTATAATGAACTACTTCCGTTTCCTGGCCTGCTTATGCGTCTCCAAATCAGCGACAGAAAAGACTGTAATGGTTTGCAAGCGACAGGCAGCGCTCGTTCTTAGTTTGGGCAGTAATCATTTATAATACTACAGAAAATCCGAATGTCTTGATTATCATATTACTATAGAAATTAAACATGAAGCTGCTCTTTACTTAAGTATGAGATACCGGAAGTGCTGATGGGAATACAGCCAATCAATACCTCTGACCAATCTGTCAAATTTTAGTACAGCTCGCTGCCATAGTGTACACAGTTGCTTGTCAGATTGAATATTAAATCAGTTCGCGGGCGTGCATCTGGGACAGCAATATTTATATATTAGATGTTTCAGCTGATAAATGCACAGGCATCTTCAAGGCGACTCGACGACTGAATTAAAACCATTTGAAGATGTTTGTACGATTAACAGCCGAAACAACAGGAGAAGAAATAAAGAGTGTTTCAAAATGATCTTTACAACTTTCATCACAAATATTTCAGAAATGGGTATAGTTAGAAAGCCGCGGTTTGCGGCATAATGTCACACACACCTCAAGTTTTAACACTGTTTAACACCGTTCAATGTGAATGCTATCAGCAGCACACAGGATGTCTAAGTGATATTCCAGTTCCTTGTATGTCGGATCTAGCATGTCGTCATTAACGCGTGCAGATGCTCTTCCGAGGCGAGATGATACACAGCGTCCTCCACAAAGCCCCAAAGAAGAATGCCTAGTGGGGGTATGTCTGGAGACCTTGTGGGACAGGAAATGAGTCCTTCTCTGCCAATCCAGCGAGCTGGAAATGTGTCGTCCAAAGCCTTCTTAGCGTTCGAGGCCCACTGAGGAGAAGTATCATCTTCCTGCAGCATTATGTCGGGTTTCAGTTCTTAAACCTGTGGAAAGCAAACTGTTTCAATATGTCCAAATAATAAGTCGGGGATTCTCAGAGCCCACATCCTAACAATTTGTCCATTTACCTTCCTGGGCACATAAAAGCAGGCTTCATTCGTGAACGTCACCTTTTTCAGTTAGTTTGTGTCATCGACGATGCGATTCAGTCTGTCAGCTGCAGACTGCGCTTTGACTTGTCATCACGTTGAAGTGCATGCAGCAGTTGCACCTCTTAGACCTGAAGCTTCATTCTTTTGTTGAGCACTCTGTGCACCGTGGTTGGTGATAACTACAACTGTCGAGACGCTTGACGGATTAGTTTGTTTGGGGTCTGTATAAATGCTTGTTGCACCCGTTCCACATCTGCATCACTCGTACTCGAATGCCCAGAACGCGTTCCCTTCATGATACTTCCCGATTCCTTCAGCATTCGCGCACCATTGTCAGATGATCCAACATGGTAGTGGCGTGGTTCTTTAACGTGTCCGGAAATTCATCAGGACCTGAATGTCAGCTGTTGCCTCTATCAACTATTCCAAACACTGTGCCATCTGCTGCGGGGTCGCCATTGTCGCCAATAACTAACCTGCAGCAACAAAACTGTTTGTGTGTGTATGAACATCACGCCGCAAACTTCCTCTCTCTATCTATCCCCACTTCTTGAATATACGTGATTAAAACAGTAGACAATACGGTCGAGAACAGGATACGTCAGCCCTCCAAGCCAGCCACACATAGAGTCCTAGATGCAAGATTGTACGACGGTAGATACTTGGCATTGTATTCTTAGTGCCACGTTCCGTAATGCTTTTATTCATCCCATGACTGTAAGATAATGGCTCGTTCTAAAATTTTGTGTTAATGCCATATGTGGGTATGAATAGACGAATGTTGGTTTTCCAAATTAATTTTTAAGTAAGTTCACAATTATGATCAATTGTAGAGACTGCTGCACGGCCTAGACCTTTGCCCCTTTTGTGCTTTTATATTAACTTCATTGCCTTAATTTAATCTGCATATGCTTCACTATTGTCATTTCTCACCCATTTTAGGCCAATCTCATGACGCCCAAGAAGGGCGAAACGCGTCGTCTCTTGTCAATAAAAAAGATTTTGTAACCGAGACTGTCTTATTTGAAGAAATTCATAACCAGTTGCTGTACAAGGCGTCCAGTTTGGAATGGAACCAATTTTAATAATTCGGAATTATATCGTAGTTGTAGGAGGCAGGTGATTATGTTGTATTGGTAACTAAATTATTGAAAATCAACTTAATCTTTTGGAACTTTAGATAAAGATTCGTTCGTTGTGATGAAAATTTATTGACAGTTTCATCAAATTTGTGCTTTCGAAAGCATTTTTAATTAGCCAAATTCTCTGAAATTATTTTTATCTCTGCAGGCGAACATCATCTGTGGTTGCCATCTTCTTGAGATCGGGAGTTCTGTCGGTGGTCCACGTTTTTTCAACACGATATTTCGACACCGTATATCGATGTCTTCATCAAGCGCCCCTGACCGCGTCAGCCAGGAAGCCAACCTCAGGGAACACTTGATGAAGACGTCGAGTTATGGCGTCGTAATACCGTGCTGGAAGACGCGGACCACCGACAGGATACCCAGTTTCAACCATATAACAATGAACTGCCAGGAAAGTCTAATAGATTGTATCATCTGTCACGATTAAGAAAAACTGTTAATGACCTTTCTTCGTATATAGTGCTTCTCTTTTCCTATTCAATTACAATCATCAGCTGTAGGCGGGTCATTGACCGAAGAGTAACTGTAGCTGGGTAGGCCATACTGAAATTACCTACAATGTCAGAAATCACCCTGTATTCTTCAAATTACTTGCCTGTAACGAACGTAATAACTGTATCCTTAGATTATAAATTCGATGCGTTTACAACGGCGTATGGCACACAAATTATAATGTAATTAATTCATTATCTCCAAACTGTTTATATAAAAGGAAATTTGGAGGAACTATTCGGTTAATATTTTTAAGGATCAGATGTCAGCACCTGACGGAAAACGTAATATGCGTCATTTTGACAGGTCAACAAAATATCATATTTTCTTTTATCAGATGTTTTATTTTATTCAGTTTTAGTTATGGAGCGTAATACTTCAATTAGATATAGTACGTTATTTGATCACTTATGGCCTGTGCTCCTCAGTTGTGAGTTGAGAGGCAACTGCATGTTTGTAAAAACTAAAATAAAATTATTATTCGCAGAATGTGAATACAGTGACTTAGTTTCAAATAAAGTGTTAATAATTATGCCCATTATGGAAGAAATTCCGATCTGGGATGCACGTCATGGATTAATGACCAGAAGGTGATTGATTTTCAATGTAAGAAAAGTAATGAATTTTTCATGCATTTGTTTATACATCCAGAGGCGATTTTGGTGTTTTATTGATTCATTTCTCTGATGCTGTTTGGCTGTTCTTTATATGTATTCATATTTCCGTAGGTGGGAACTAACGAAGACGTGGCGGTGGAGACGTGGTCGACTCGTGAAGGTGTGGTGGTACCCATTCCAGTGGAGATCCGTCCGCGCATCATCACCTACAAGTAAGAACAACGTAAGAACTAACAATGCGTTTGTCAGTCTCTAAGCTATAGGGACGAGATACAATTCTTACTGATAATTCACTGAAGAGCCCAAGAAACTGGTACACCTGCCTGATATCACCTGGGGCCCCGCGAGCACGCAGAAATGCCGGAAAACGACGTGGCATGGACTAGACTAATGTCGGAAGTAGTGCTGGAGAGAAATGACACCATGAATCCTGCAGGGCTGTTCACAGATCAGAGTACGAGGGGGTGCACATCTCTTTTGAACTGCGCGTTGGAAGGCGTCCCAGACATGTTCAATAATGTTCATGTGTGGGGAGTTTGGTGTCCAGCAGAAGTGTTTAAACTCAGAAAGTTGTACCTGGCGACACCTGTAGCAATTGTGGACATGTGGGGTGTCGCATTGTCCTGCTGTAGTTGCCCAAGCCCGTCGGAATGCACAATGGACATGAACGGACACAGGTGATCAGACAGGATGCTTACGCACGTGTCACCTGTCAGAGACGTATCTATGCGTATCAGGGGCCCATATCACTACAAATGCTCACGCCCCACACCATTACAGTGCCTCCACCAGCTTGAACAGTCCCCTGCTGACATGCAGGCTCCACGGATTCATGAGTTGTCTCCATACCCGTAAACCGCCATCCGCTCGATACAATTTGAAACGCGACTCGTCCGACCAGGCAACATGTTTCCAGTCATCAACAGTCCAATGTCGGTGTTGACGCGCCCAGCAGAGGCATAAATATTTGTGCCGTGCAGTTATCAACGGTACACGAGAGGACCTTCGGCTCCGAAAGCCCATATCGACATTTCGTTGAATTATTTGCACGGCCCAGCACTGAAATTTGCAGCAGTTTGCGGAAGGGTTCCACTTCTGTCACTTTGAACGATTCTCTTGAGTCGTCGTTAGTCCTGTTCTTGCGGGATCTTTTTCCGGCCGCAGCGATGTCGGACACTTGATGTTTTTCCGTATTCCTGATATTCAAGTTACACTCTTGAAATGATCGTACGGGAAAATCCCCTCTCCATCGCCACCCCAGAGATATTGTGTCCCATAACTCGTGCGCCGACAATAACACCAGGTTCAAAATCACTTAAACCTTGATAACCTGCCATTGTAGCAGCAGTAAGCGATCTAACAATTGCACCAGACACTTGTATTACACTACTGGCCATTACAATTGCTACACCACGAAGATGACGTGCTACGGACGCAAAATTTAACCGACAGGAAGAAGATGCTGTGATATGCAAATGATTAGCTTTTCAGAGCATTCACACTAGGTTGGCGCCGGTGGCGACACCTGCGACGTGCTGACATGAGGAAAGTTTCCAACCGATTTCTCATACACAAACAGCAGTTGACCGGCGTTGCCTGGTGAAACGTTGTTGTGATGCCTCGTGTAAGGAGGAGAAATGCGTACCATCACGTTTCCGACTTTGATAAAGGTCGGATTGTAGCCTACCGCGATTGCGGTTTATCTTATCGCGACGTTGTTGCTCGCGTTGGTCGAGATCCAATGACTGTTAGCAGAATATGGAATCGGTGGGTTCAGGAGGGTAATACGGAACGCTGTGCTGGATCCAAACGGCCTCGTATGACTAGCAGTCGAGATGATAGGCATCTTATGCGCAAGGCTATAACGGATCGTGCAGCCTCGTCTCGATCCCCGAGTCAACAGATGCGGACGTTGGCAAGACAACAACCATCTGCACGAACTGTTCGACGACTTTTGCAGCAGCATGGACTATCAGCTCGGAGACCATGGCTGCAGTTACCCTTGACGCTGAATCACAGACAGGAGCGCCTGCGATGGTGTACTCGAAGACGAACCTGGGTGCACGAATGATAAAACGTCATTTTTTCGGATGAATCCAGGTTCTGTTTACAGCATCATGATGGTCGCATCCGTGTTTGGCGATATCGCGGTGAACGCACATAGGAAGCGTGTATTCGTCATCGCCATACTGGCGTATCACTCGGTGTGATGGTATGGGGTGTCATTGGTTACACGTGATGGTCACCTCTTGTTCACATTGACGGCACTTTGAACAGTGGACGTTACATATCAGATGTGTTACGACCCGTGGCTCTACCCTTCATTCGATCCCTACGAAACCCTACATTTGAGCAGGATAATGCACGACCGCTTGTTGTAGGTCCTGTACGGGCCTTTCTGGATACAGAAAGTGTTCGACTGCTGCCCTGGCCAGCTCATTCTCCAGATCTCTCACCAATTGAAAACGTCTGGTCAATGGTGGCCGAGCAACTGGCTCATCACAATACGCCAGTCACTGCTCTTGATGATCTGTCATATCGTGTTGAAGCTGCATGGGCAGCTGTACCTGTACACGCCATCCAAGCTCTGTTTGACTCAATGCCCAGGCGTATCAGGGCCGTTATTACGGCCAGGGGTGGTGGTTCTGGGTACTGATTTCTCAAGATCTATGCACCCAAATCACTTGAAAATGTAATCACATTCAGTTATAGTATAATATATTTGTCCAATGAATACCCGTTTACCATCTGCATTTCTTCTTGGTGTAGCAATGTTAATGGCCGGTAGTGTATATAGGCACTGCCGATCACGGTGTGGTATTCTGTCTGTTTACGTATCTCTGTATTTGAATACTCATGCCTATACCAGTTTCCTTGGCGCTTCGGTTTGACTGAGGAGTCTGGGTGCAAGTGCTACTCTGGGATGAAGAGTAGGAAGTGGCGGCTGTGGCCTTGCAGGCTGGAGGCGGTGTTCTGGGGCGTGCGGCGGCTGCGGCGCGTGCAGCTGCTGCCCGTGTCCCGGCCGCGCGTCGCGCTGCAGGTCGCGGGCCGCCGCCTCTGCTCTGCCGTCATCCCGGACACCGCCGCTAACCCCAACTTCCCCAACCCGCGCATGGTATTCACTCTGGTGCGTTCCTCATTAGCCTACAGTCATCAGTTCCGTTTGGCACGAGACCAACTTCTCTATTTCTCTGCGGGAATCACTCTTTATGCCAGGTTTTCGCAGAAGCAGAAAGTACGTAATGCACCGTCGTAGTGTGTCGCTCCCTCCGACAGAACGTAATGCGTGGTCCGCCAGTCCACTACGTCAGGCGTGACAGGCCAACTCTTTCTGGATGTGTCTTATGCGTTCTGCTTTACATTACAAAGAAGCACCTGCTGCATTTCAGGTGAAGTTCGAGTGAAAAGAGCCTACAAAGTTTGCTAAAAAGCTACAAGTGCCGTTCAGATCCAAACAAAACGAACTGTTAACTGACACAGTGTCAAGAACATATTGCTGCCTGCTACTCTGCGCTTCGCATAGGCTACATCTGGAGCAAATAATTCTATTCGTCATCACCCTTTACATGTTACCTGTCAGTGAACCCAGGTGTTTCCTACTCTTTTCTCGCACTAAATCCATTAATACTGTACTGTATATCAGCACTTCGGTTATAGTAACATTCTTCCCAGAAAACACACATGGACTGAATAGTTAATGTACTCACGCTTTCATTTTCTGGAAAATCATAAATACGCAAGCTATTTAGGTTTTGCGTTCTTGCCATCGCAAAACGCCCTGACCTGTTCACGCAGCGCAGAATTCCTGTTCCTAGGAAAACACGGCATTAGCCACGGTTTTCAGCATTATGTTTATCTAAAATACCATTATGCCTTTAGAAGGAGGATGAAACATGAAAAGTATTAACGCTACAGCTTTCAAAAATGGTTCAAATTGCTCTGAGCACTATGGGACTTAACTTCTGAGGTCATCAATCCCCTAGAACTTAGAACTACTTAAACCTAACTAACCTAAGGACATCACGCACACCCATGCCCGAGGCAGGATTCGAACCTGCGACCATAGCGATCTCGCGGTTCCAGACTGTAGATCGTAGTACCGCACGGCCACTCCGGGCGGCCTCTTTCCCTTATATTATCACTACTTAAGACTTATGCAGGGAAATCCATTTACACATCTAATGTTTCAAAAATGCTACACTCTAATGGACTTCGCATATAACTGATTATACGAAAACCTTTTTGCGTTATACACGGTATCCGTGGAATGGTATCTTGTCGATTTTTCGGTAAGGCTTCAGTGTTCCATTTCCTGCGTGCGATCTGTTACTCTCTGATATTTTAGATCCGTAGCTTCATTTGATAAGATTCGTTTCGGTAGCCTTCTGTGTTCACTGGGTGGACGTGGTAATCAGTTCCAGCCAACGGCGCTCCGGCAATTTTCTAGTATTTCCTCTCTTTTTGAGTCGGTGGGTGCTCAAATAGAGCGTTAATTGTACTCCAAGCTGCTTGAATGACGTAAATAAGTGAATTTTAAACTTTATGTGTTCACACGTTTTTTTAAAGAACACAATCTCGTTTACTAAGCGGGTTGACTGATCGTCTTATACATATGTAGCTTGTGCAAAAACAAGCCAAGAAGTAATGTTTATTTCAGCCAATTCGACAGTCATTTTTCTCTGCGTCCATCGTAACCACGATGATTCCCCTTTTTCTCATTATCTTCAAAACACATTCAGAGCATGGCGCCAAAGAACAAGAGGCACCACACAGCAGATGCAGACCCCCACACGCCGTCTCGTCTTGTAGAAGTGATGGGTTCAAGACGTTGACCATCTGCACATATCGTAATAAACTTTCCCACAGTGAGATGTTCCTCCACTTGCTTACTACCGAACGTCACGAGCATCTCTCGTCATCATAGAAGTTTGTAAGTGGGACATGCCGTCCTAAAAATGTCATGTCACCGTTCAACCAGCAACACAGCTAGCTCTTTATTCCCATGAAGTAATGAGTGCTGTCGACGAGGGATCTCAGATCGATTCCACATTCCTAGATTTCCAGAAGGCTTTTGATACCGTTCCTCACAAGCGACTATTAAGCAAATTGCGTGCGTATCGAGTATCGTCTCAGTTGTGTGACTGGATTCGTGATTTCCTCTCAGAGAGGTCACAGTTCGGTAAATCATCGAGTAAAACAGAAGTTATATCTGGCGTTCCGAGAGGTAGTGTCATAGTCCCTCTGCTGTTCCTGATTTACGTAAATGATCTAGGTGATAATCTGAGCAGCTCCCTTGGATTGTTTGCAGATGACACTGTAATTTACTGTCTAGGGAATTATCAGACGACCAATTCCAATTACAAAATGGTCCAGAGAGAATTTCTGTATGGTGCGAAAAGTGGCAGTTGGCATTAAACAAGGTCATCCACATGGGTACGAAAAGAAATCCGATAAATTTTGGGTATACGATAAATCACACAAATCTAAGTGCTGTCAATTTGACTAAATACCTAGGTATTACAATTACGAGCAACTTAAATTGGAAAGTCCACACAGATAATATAGTGGGGAAGGTGAAACAAAGACTGCGCTTTGTTCGCAGAACACTTAGAAAATGCGACAAACCCACTAAAGAGACAGCCTACATTACACTTGTCCGTCCTCTGCTGAAATAATGCTGCGCCGTGTGGGATCCTTAACATGCAGGATTGACAGAGGACCTCGAAAAAGTGCAAAGGGGGGCAGCTCGTTTCGTGTTATCGCGCAATAGGGGTGAGAGTGTCACTGATATGATACGCGAGTTGGGATGGCAGTCACTGAAACAAAGGCGGTTTTCTTTACGGTGAGATCTATTTACGAAATTTCAGTCATCAACTTCCTGTTCCGAATGCGAAAATAGTTTGTTGACACCCACCTACGTAGGGAGAAATGATCATCATAATAAAATAAGAGAAATCAGAGATCGAACGGAAAGATTTAGGTGTTTCTTTTTTCCACGCGCCATTCGAGAGGGGAATGGTAGAGAAGTAGTAAAAATGGTTCGATGAACCCTCTGCCAGGCACTTAAGTGTGAATTGCAGAGTAACCATGTAGATGTAGATGTAGACGTAGAACAGCACCGGGAAAATTTCGGAGATCGTTCACGGATATTTTCTGACTATTTTGATATAAGGAACATGTGCTCTCTGGTTGGCTCTGAGCACTATGGGACTTAACATCTGAGGTCATCAGTCCCCTAGAACTTAGAACTAATTAAACCTAACTAACCTAAGGACATCACACACATCCATGCCCGAGGCAGGATTCGAACCTGCGACCGTAGCGGTCTCTCGGCTCCAGACTGTAGCACCTAGAACCACACGGCCACTTCGGCCGGCTGCTCTCTGGTGTCTCCTTATCGAGTAATTAGATTTTGTTTGATTTCTTACACCAATTTATCTTTGTACCTGTATTGCACTGAAAATGTCGGCCCAACACTGCAAATGTTGACTTATGCGTTGTGTTCCTTGCTTGTAAACAAACTTTTTTCCATCCAGTCACATCAGTTTCTTTTGTCAGCAGGAATAGCCACTTTCCTCTTTGACGTCAAGCTTGCATTCGGTACTGCTCGGTTCTACCTCGGGTTTCTTTTCATACTCAGTAGGCTGGATTTTTTACCAATGAAAATATGGAACGGGTGCGCGTCAGGTGAAAGCAGTGGAAGAGAGTGACATCATGCTATGCTGAGCTGTTGCCGCAGGGACGTTAACTACATCTCTGTATTTTGGGATGTAACGATTGTTACATTACACTCTGTTCTGAATTGTGCGTGTACATGAATGCATGTTACAGATAGTTTCACAGAAGCATGGAAAAATGAGGTAACAAACCGAATAAATCATCATTGCATTATTTCACTGTACCGTGGCAGTGGAGCTACAGGTTCCTTGTACCAGAATACTCACAACATATCCCGGAACAGACGCCGAAAAGTTGTCGAGGGAGTTCACTGGGGATAGCAATATCATCAGCGGGTATTATCGCTGATATCATTTCGCCTTGAATTTCAGTCTCACTCTTGAACCTTCCTTTTTTCCGTCATTGCTTTTTCGATGTATATATAATTTATAAATATTTCGTACACATTGGCTGAAGGATGATAACTTTAAGTCTCCTGCTGCGTTTTTCTGTTTGTCTACGAATGCTAATCTCAGGATTTACTGTAGTGATTTCGATACGGTTTTCACTCATACATAGACTGTCAGATGAAGAAGGTGTGTGAGTATAATTTATTAACGCTACGCCAGGCAAATCATCCAGTCGTATATACTTAATTCTACCCGTGTAAACCCGGAGCACTTCGTTAGTATCATGACTGATAGAAAAAAAACCGCAGCATCAAGAAATGGTTGTGCGATGTAAACTAAAGCTAATAGGAATATTTCTACATCTGAAAGATGTCTATTGAAATTTCACGCCAGTCTCATATGAGTGGCGCTAGTAGCCTTATTTACCTTTGGGATTCGACTGATGAGTTGATGTTATTCAAGAATGCTTTTACGGCGACGAAAATACCATTATCAGCACCTCATTCAGTTTGAACGAGGTCTTGTAATAGGTCTACGAGGAGCTGGATGTACCTTCTGCGATTCTGCAGGAAGACTTGGCAGAAAGGTAGCCACTGTATATGATTGCTAGCACTGGCGGTTACGAAAATGTGCGGCCGCAATGATGCCGGTCTCTGGACAACCAAGTGGCACTACTGAAAGAGAAGACCGCGGAGTTCGGCATATGCCGCCGGCGCATCGTACTGCATCTGCAGTAGCAACCTGAACAGCAGTTGGCACCTCAGTGACACAACGAAGTGTTACTAGTCGCTTGCTTGAAGGACAGCTTCGAGCCGCACGCCCTATAGAGTGCATTCCACTGACTCCAGACCACCGACTTTGCGACTTCAGTGGTGTAAAGCGATAGCTCACAGGATGGCAGGGTGGAGGCCTGTTGTATTTTCTGATGAAAGCTGGCTTTCCCTCGGTGCCAGTGATGGCCATGTGTTGCATAGGATTATGATGATGATGATGTTTGGTTTGTGGGGCGCTCAACTGCGCGGTTATCAGCGCCCCTACAAATTCCCAACCCAATCTCGCCACTTTCATGAATGATGATGAAATGATGACGGCAACACAAACACCCAGTCATCTCGAGAAAGGTGAAAATCCCTGACCCCGCCGGGAATCGAACCCGGGATGTTGCTTAGGAGTAGGCCAGTTGAGGGCCTGCAACGAACCTGTTGCCTTGCTAGACACCTTGGACCTACTCCTGGAGGTGTGCTCTGGGATGCGATTCCGTATGACACCAGCAGCGCTCCCGTGGTTATTGCACGCACACTGACTGCAAGACTGTACGTCAGTCTGGTTGTTCGACCTTTTGCGCCATCATTCATGAACAGCATTACAGAGGGCGTTTTCGAACACGATAACGCTGGCCCATTAGCCGCTGTTGCAGGCCAACATGTTCTACAGAGTGTCGGCATGTTGCCTTGGCCTGCTCGATCACCAGATCTTTCCCCAATGGAGCACATGCTCGACATCATCGAAAGATAACTCCAATGTCATTCATAAACGTCATTAACCGTCCCCGTAGTGACAGACCAAGTCCAATAGGGATAGGACTCCATCCCAAAAACCGACATGCGTCACCTGTACAACACAATAAATGCACATTTGCACGCTTGCATTCAACATTCTGGCGTCTACACTGGTTATTAATGTACCAGCATTTCCATTTGCAATGGCTTATCTCACACTTACATTATTCTATGATCTTCCAATGTTAATCACTTAAATATGTTACCTAGAAAAATGTATTTCCGAAATTTCATTACTCTACATTGATTATTTTTTGGTGGTGCGATTTTTTCCGTCAGTGTGTAAACTGAAGCACAAAACTAATATCAACTAACTAATATTAACTAAACTAAATGCACATAATTTTTCTAATGGCGTCACGACAAAATATAAAAAATTATTTTGCATGTAGTAGTGGGCAGCAGGATGAGTATTCTGTCTTATAATCAGCACTCATCACTTACTGAACTTATTTTTCTACAAAGATAATAATGTAATTTCTTTAAGTGGGTGGTGTATTTCTTTGATGGTTACAGTTTAACGCTGCGCAAGCTGGGTTGAGGTGACATGTTATCTCTTCGCTAAAAGCTCATTTAGTTTATCTTAAAAATGTTTCAGACAAACTTTGACAATCATGCACCACTGTACATTTTTTCAAGAGCTCTCGATGCCATTCTCATTTCGGATAAAGGTGTGCATCGTTCCATTTTAAAACACTAACTGTATCTCTTTCTCAGTATGTGTTGATAACATATGTAACTGCTTCTGTCACTAAAATGAGATACGCAGAGAACTTTAGAACAGCTCCATCAATACGACGGAAACTTTTTTCTGTTAAATGAAGTCTCTATTCGTATGTATAGTTTAGTCTATACTTGGTATCCTCATTACAGCTGTATATCTAAGGGCCACTAATGGAGTCCGCTGACAGAAAAAAGACGTAACGTAACTAGATGTAGGTCTGGCAGTCTTCCCTTCGGTTATTTGGACTTTGTTAGGATGTTGTTACACAGTTGTCACATGTTTGCCTGTTGATGTTGCAGTAATCACAGAGGTTAATGTATTATCTTAGCATCGTAGGGTAGGCTGCAGAAACGCTACGCACGCAGCAGAAGTGTGTTGACGCCGCACTTGGTTGTCGTCAGGAGCTGCCGGAGCAGGAGGAGTACCTGCCTCCGCTGCAGGTGGAGGTGCACGACTGCCGCAGCTTCGGCCGCGAGGTGCTGGCCGGCGTGCACGCACTGCACAGCCTCGCTGACTTCGTCGTGCCGCCTCCGCCCTATCTCACTGATAAACAGGTAATCAATAGTGTACGACTGTGTTCGGTACACGAGGATCTGCATGCCGCGAAATTAACGCTGTATGTGTCACACTTGAATGACCAGTTGTATATGGATATTATTCAGTATTCCTGGCAAGGAATTGCTTTTCGCTGTTCATCCCGATATGACTGCCAGTGTGACTCTGGCTTCCACCGGAACAATAGATCGATATTGCTATCGGTGGTGAGAGGGCTTCAGACGGCGTTCGGAGATTCAAGAATGTTAAATTGTAGATACTGTTTCTGTCTTCCATGCGAGCGGTTCGTCGATTCACAGGGAAATCTCAGACATTAAAAACAATGTCTTTACAGGCGAAGCACAAGCTTTGATTCGAAAAGGGTGCGTAAGGAAATCGACCATGCCCTTTAAACAAACTATCCCGAAGATATCCTTGAGCGACTTACGGAAATCATAGAAATCCTAAATCTAGACTGGCTAGGGGAGATCTGAACGACCGTCCTCCCCCAATAAAGACTCCAGTGTCTTAACATTGCGCTACGTCCCTCGCTGGCCTACAGTAAATTCTAACGGGACCCGAGCCTCCAACTCTTGCTTCAGAACAGTCATAGTTGCTAGCAATGTCTGATATTCTCCTGGACTAGGCAGCACATTTCATAGCTTTCAGTGGCATCCCGACGCAGAGCTGCTACCATACTAGGCCAGGGATACGGTTGTCGTGGCTGCACTGCGATAATTAGTATGTTAAACAGTGATTTTAAAGATGTGTCCACCCTCGCAAGACACCGAGACTCATTTCTGATATAAAGTAAGGGACCCTAATACCGTCCCTGCTCCTAATTTCGTACTACTTATTTCCGGTTTCCGGAGTTGATAACAAATGTTTAGTTGCCGGCTCATTCGTGATTTGAGCTCATTATTTTGTTGAGAGAGCCATTGCGTGCAGCACGTTTAGCTTCCATGTACGAGGGAATTCACCTTTTTACGCTGAAGTAAGCTAGCGCAGCAGTCAGAGTAACAGCTTGCTAGTTCTAATGTGAGCACTGATTTGTGTTCAAATATTGGCCTTTACGTCAGTCGTCTGTTTTAGTATCTAGTGTGTGTTCATTACAGTCAAGTGTTTGGCAGTGTTGCTGTAGCGGACGTCATAAGTCTGGAGATATTCGTAATTTCGTCCCCCTTGCAGTTCCGATTTTCGTCTCGGGGACGAAACTTTTAACTCTTATTATAAACTGATTTCATTTACTGTTTATAGAAACTATTTTATTTTCTTCATATGGGAAGACGCAACAGGAGAGAAATGGATTCATTGCACGAAATGCTTCGTTTATTATCACGAACATGTTCTTCATCTACACCGGCAAACGAATTCATATCTGGCAGATGTTTATAGGGGGGAAAGGACTTGGAAACATTATACATTCATGGCCTTCATGTGATTTATAATAGCGAAAGTGTTTGGCAGTATCAGAATGGAAAAATACGATTAAAAAAAAATTACTTTTGAAAATTTTTATAATGGACGAAATAACGAAAACTTGTTTTTGTATTTACGTTTCTACCATGTTAACGTTTATGTCAAATACTGGTTTCAGTATGTTATAACAATTTAATTGTATCTTGTCTAAAGTGAAGAACAAACTGAGGAATGAATTTACCAATTTTTGGCCTTTTCCATAACATTTCAAGACTGATACCGTTCCTAAACCACAAAGTGACGAAGTTTGAACCCCCTACCCTAATTACGTGTGCCTCAAAGGCCTGGTGCAAGTATTCCAGCTGGATGCCACTTCGGCGCCTTGAGTATTTCTAACCTACCCCATTTATTCCACCAGGGAAAGGGAACCTACAGTTTAACGTGGAATCCGATCCACGTGTCGTCTGTGGTATATGCCCATACCGTTGAGAGGTGAATGAAGGCTAAAAACCAGGCTGAAAAATCAGTGTTCCGAATGAAATTCGATCCCACAACCTTTCGGTTTTCATTCACGCACATTCATGCACTTTACAAATGGGCCCGAGATTTGTTGTGAGGAGGCTATATTATTTATAAATTACGTTGATGGTAAGACAACAGTTGAGACTCTCAGAAAGCTGTATGCCAGGAGCAGGACTAACCGTCTGTATTGGAATACAATCATTCGTTGAAATACTGTCACAAAAATGGCACTGAAGCGCATTATGTACAATTAACAATTCAAAAAATGATGCCTATGTTCGTACACGAATAATACGCGGTCGTGTCACATTAATGTGACAACCTGTCAAAAGCCTGAATAACTACCTTTTGCAGCATGGACGTGCAGGAAGGGAGTCAGTGAGGTTCAGGAATGTACAGACAGGGATGTGGAGCCATGCCGACTCCAGTGCTATGGTCAGCTGTTCTCGATTGAGGGTGCATGGCAGAAACAGTCCGATCGAGGTGGTCCCACAAACAGTCAATTGTGTTTAAATCCGGGAGTTTGGTGGGAACGGGAGTATGGTAAACTCATCATGGTGCTCTTCGAACCACGCACGTACATCGCGAACTATGTGACACTTTGCATTGTCCTCCTGGTAAATGCCATCATGCTGAGGAAAAACAAACTACATGTAGGGGTGGACATGATCCTCAAGGATGGGTGCATACTTGTGTTGATACATTGTGCCTACCAGAAGGACGAAAACATTCCACAGAACACAACGCTCCCTCATCCGTTCTGGACCCTTCCGACGATCCAACGACCATCTGTCTGATGGAGTATAAAACGTGATTCATCTGAAAAGGCCACCTAAGCATGGGTGCATGAACCAGGCACTTGCTATGGATTCCATAAGCAGTAATGTGCGTTGAACGGTCGTTGAGGAGACACTGTTGGTAGCCCCTTAGTTCAACCGCGTGGTCAGTTGCTCAACAGTTGACTGTCTATTCGCCCGTACACATCTACGGCCCGTGGTGCACCACAGTTGCCCCGGCGCCGGTTTTGAATAGCGCCATTTTACCATGCACCATATGGCGTCAGGCGAACGGTTTACAAACTTAGCTGTATCGGAAATGCTGTCACCATAGGCCAGGAAGCCCATGATTATTGCCTTTCGCACTTTAGATAAATCACTGTGCTTCCGCATTACGACGCTTGCAAAGTCTTCCGCATACTCCGACATGCTTTACATTCCCTCCTCTGCTTATGTTCAAAATGTTCAGATGTGTGTGAAGTCTTATGGGACTTAACTGCTAAGGTCATCAGTCCCTAAGCTTACACACTACTTAACCTAAATTATCCTAAGGACAAACACACACACACCCATGCCCGAGGGAGGACTCGAACCTCCGCCGGGACCAGCCGCTCTGCTAATGTTGCCACCTGCCTTCTGTGAGTGGTTATTGCGCGTTGACGTCAAACAAAGGCGATGGTCACATTAATGTGGGCCGTGTAGGAAAGCAGATTTAGTTCCGCATAGCCATGTTCGTCTAGCACAGCCAAGAACAAAATGTTGCTGTCTTCTAACTTCAAAGAGGAGATAATATTGTTAACTATCTATTCACATTGTCAAAACGAAATTCGAATAATTAAGCATCATAACAGAAAAAAATGCAGACGACAAATACATTTAAGAAACGATGCAGGTAGTAGGTACTATGTGAAGTTGGATGTAGCTACGTAGCATGAGTCGTTGTAGACTAGTCTATTGTCAACACACATGTGATCTCCTGAAATCAAGGACACTTCTCAATTATCAGTAACAGAGTATAGAAAAACATCTCCTCTTTACCCAATACGTTTGAGAGCGTGGTTTCTTCTTTTCATAAAAATTTACCACATCCAAGTATGCGATAAAATGAGCCGGACAAAAGTTTCTGAATCTGATCGTGCATGTACAATCCCACTCTATAGCTTTATCCAATCTGATAATCGTAACGAGAAACGAATATAACCTGTCGTATGAAAACCTACGTTGAAAATCATTCATTTTCTTTCATCGTTGAAATCATTTTTATTTCCTGATGCAATCGTGTATATATTTTTATATAAGCGGTTTGAACCGCAAAGAACGATCTTCTTCAGATTTTAATGAGTTTCCTGTGTTTTGTTAGCTGATGTGTTTCATTCCGAATATCATTTGCCGCAGGCCACAGTAGTCAGATGCAGATTTGCGCTGATTGTCTTTTGCAGCTGTCAGAGATCCAACAGGGCCTGGAAAAAGGCCATGGTGCAGAGGAACCACCGGCGATTGCTGTGAAGAGAGAGATTCGAAAGACAATGACAGCAGTACGCCATTTAGACAGTGAAGATGTTCCCACCACGCCTGTAACCTACAAAGAAGGTATTGCTATTAAAAAACAATATTAACTTAACATCAAATGTATATTGTGTGTTTCGAAGTTTTGCTTGTGAAAGTATATCCAGATTTTTTTGAAGTAGCAGCCGAGTTAATTTCGTTACTCGATATTGCACTTGCTGTATGGTTCCAGTATGCCGAGCACAGACCTCATCGTCTCGCTAGGGAACGCCAGCGAAGCTGTGAACTGGACAAGCCGTATGCTCCTTTATACGAGGGCTATTGTTGTTTCAACCTCAGATCGATCGCGAAAGTAAAATGACAACGAAAATCCGGTGAAACATTGTGCAGATGTTTTGCGACCTGTCTATCGCGCCACGTCGCACTTTTCAGTGGACAGTGAGCGCGTAAAGATGTGTGTCTCCCGCCAAGTGTGAAGTGCCTAATTTCGTGATGCCCACCTAATAGTCTGCAGCTCGTGGTCGTGTGGTAGCGTTCTCGCTTCCCGCGCCTGGGTTTCCGGGTTCGATTCCCGGCGGGGTCAGGGATTTTCTCTGCCTCGTGATAACTGGGTGTTATGTGATGTCCTTAGGTTAGTTAGGTTTAAGTAGTTCTAAGTTCTGGGGGACTGATGACCATAGATGTTAAGTCCCATAGTGCTCAGAGCCATTTTGAACCCACCTAATGAAACTGTCATGCGTTTCCTACTTTGTGCCAATTCGGCCGCATACTGCAGGTACAACGAAGACGCTCCTGCAGCGTTTTCGATGGGAAGCTTTTGATCGCCCACCATACAGCCTGAACTTGATTCCCTTTAATTTTCATCTTTTAACTTACATGAACCGCTGACTATGGGGACAGCATTTTGGCACAAACTAAGACCTACAGACCTACGTGAGGAACTGGCAAGAAGCGCATATGGCTGCCTTCTACGACGAGGTCATTAGACAGTTGATACATTGATACGACTAGTGTCTAAGTCATATCTAACATTTTTGATGGTTCAAGTGGCTCTGAGCACTATGGGACTTAACATCTGAGGTCATCAATCCCCTAGAACTTAGAACTACTTAAACCTAACCAACCTAAGGACATCACACGCATCCATGCCTGAGGCAGGATTTGAACCTGCGACCGTAGCGGTCGCGCGGTTCCAGATTGAAGCGCCTAGAACCGCTCGGGCACACCGGCCAGCAACATTTTTGATTTTCACTGTTTTCAATTTCGCGACCGATCGTAGGTTGAAAAAGAAAACCGTCATAACGTACTCGTAGTTTCATAACGCTGCGGAAGCAGATTTGCAAAGGAGCATCACCGCCAGGGACGAGAAAGAAGCTGTATTATAAATGGCGGCAGGGGGGCTATCTAAAAGAGTTGGTACAGTGAGCTCCCAAGGTCTGCACAGGGCCATCTGAAGAAGACACTTTTAAAGAAAATTATAATATTAACTCGACTGAAAACCCGGAAATCTAGAAGTAACGGACGTATTTGTTGTCCGTATTATGTAACGAAGAAATTCCACTATAGTGTTTATCACATATCAAGAATTGTAACCCGGATACCCTAAGTGACGTACAGGGTTCAGTGAACGATCATACCGTGTTAAAACCGTGAGGCTTAGTCTCTTTGTCTAGTATCGGGCCCATGTGTATTGTGCCACCACAAACAGTTCGAAGTTACTATGGAGGGTGAGGCAGCTAAGATGCGAACCACAATGTTTACAACTCGTTAAATTTCTTGGAACAGCGTTTTAAGGGCACATTAATACACACTGGGGTGAATATGTTGACGTTTCATTAATGGTTGTAATTATCTACCAAAATAGTCATCATTTACACTTGCAGCAATTGCATTTGCTGTGTCTGCAGTTGAAATTATCGGATATAAGACCGCCTCGTATACAAAACACTGTATTTTTTTCATGGTCCAAAGATGTTTCAGCACTTCTGTTTCTTCATTCAAATCTGCGAAATGTGAACATATTTTAAGTGATAAATAATCTACGACAATTAGGCATAAAGAGAGCCGTTGTTAATGATGACAAAAACAAACAAAAACTTTCTTTAGGCCTAATTTTCGCAGATTAGTTATCACGTAAAATATGTCCACATTTCACCAACTTGAATAAATAAAACCCACAGGTGATGGCAAAGATGTGCTGAAACATGTTTGCGTCAGATGAAAAAACGTGTTTTGCATGACAGGCTGACTGATATCCAATAATATACCAAAATGTTTTGGTTTAACATCGAGTATCACGGCGTATCAGTCTAGGATATCCTTTTTCACGCTTCGAACGTCCGTTGGTGCTATTTTTGTGCCAATGCTAATTTCTGTGTCCTGTAAATGGAAATGTCATGTGGCTAGGGCCTCCCGTCGGGTAGACCGTTCGCCTGGTTCAAGTCTCTCGAGTTGACGCCACTTCGGCGACTTGCGTGTCGATGGGGATGAAATGACGATGATAAGGACAACACAACACCCAGTTCCTGAGCCGAGATAAATCTTCGACCCAACCGGGAATCGAAAGCGGGCCGTTTTGTATGACATTCTGTCACGCTGACCTCTCAGCTACCAGGGACAGACTGTGTCCTGTTATCCCTGATGAACAGAGATACATGTGTGAGACGACAGAGTACTCATGCGATAGCGGTTAGGTGATTCTAGAAGCTGTGGGTCTTGTTTCCAGTACTGAACCGGCGAATGATTTTTAATACCGTGACCCTTCGATTGTTAACGCCCACCTTCGTCATTTACAGTTTGTTGCCCACAGTGTCGATCAGATGGAGATGTTTTCTTCTTGACGCGGTGGCACCTGACAAGCTCGGCTCTTGCGTGCTCTCGAAATTTGAGTAATACAATTGTCGCGAACCTACGACCTGGTCATAATCAAAGGAGCTGTTATGAAGGTCTTTCCCCATTTGCTCTCAAGTTATACTGATGCTATTACATAATTTGAGAGTATCAACCTGTTACTAGCACAGTACCAATCTGATGTTGTTATATTGCTCATGAGTGCGCAGAAATTTGTACTAAAAGCGTTGCTCATTGTCCGGAATTCGCCGTAAAATGCTCAATACCTTTGAATACAGAGAATGTTTTCCCGGTAGCTCTTTTTTATATCGAACCTTCGGTTCAGATACGACACATTGGTGCTAATACAACACCTTTACGCAAACACTATATCACTACAGCATCTCCCGAACACAGAACACACCAACGCTAGAAAATTAGTAATTCAAAACAAGACAGAAGAACACAGTAGCTACTGACACTCTGCACAATATGCTATTGTTTATTGATGGCGGACCTGCGGCGTATAAAAAAAATGTTCAAATGTGTGTGAAATCTTATGGGACTTAACTGCTAAGGTCATCAGTCCCTAAGTTTTCACACTACTTAACCTAAGTTATCCTAAGGACAAAAAGGACAAACACACACACCCATGCCCGAGGGAGGTTTTTTTTTTTTTTTGCTCGTTGTGATTGGTCGTTTTTCTTTTTTGCTCGTTGTGGTTGGTCGTTGCGGACGTCATATGACATCCGTTAAAGTTCGTTTTGTTGATGCTTCCACTCAGTTTTTTATTACAGAGGCCAACGAAGCTCTCTGACCGAACACCCTGAGCTACCGTGCCGCTGTCCGCTCGGCTAAACCCGCGCGGCAGCGGCGTATAATTTACTAAGTCTACTGTTGGTGATATGTGAGAATAAGTCGTAATGCAGTTAGACACTTCCTTTCCCAACATAAAGGCATCACATGACTTAGTGGAAGTGTTTTGTGTACTAGCTTAATTCATAAATTCATGGCGTATTCTTGTATTTTAGATATGTAGTATCACGTTTTAATAACGGTAACGTGTACATGTGCGCAGTCTGTAGCGCAGTAGACATTTATTAGTTTGTTTTGGAAGCCCAGTACCTTGACCATAGCTCAGTCAGCTGACAGCCTCAGTTGGTGAAGCACCATGAGGCTAGAAACTCATGTATTTAACTTTCTCTCTATGTTCTTATGGAACGAACAGTGTATGTGTGTGCTACATGTGCACGCAGGAGCTGGCCGCAGTTGGCTAGCAGCTGAAGACGCTTATGGCCTCAGGGTGCGGCAGCAGCGGAGAAAGTGGGGCGACATATGGAACATCTCAGTTGTCGCTTGTTTCGTCCACGAGCTCTACTGTCGGGGCACCTTGCAGCGTACCCGACGCGGGGGATCCGCGCTCACTGCAGAGTGAACGGCGGGCTGTTGGTAGCGTCGCTCGAGGTGGATGGTTTATGTGAAAGCTGGCCTTGTGGCCTCACCAACTCACTCTGTGAGTGGACACGTTGTCGCTCCTTCAGAAGGTTCCGAGTAGGCACACCAGAGGGAGGTGTTTGCTGTAGCCTCCAGGGACACAACGAGTTCCATTGTGCACTCGATGTGTCTGCCGGGGGGCCTCATCCGAGATGTGGAGGAAACCCTTCCTGCGGCTATCGAGCGGCCATAATGTAGTGAATAGCGATATTGCCTCAGTTGGCTTTTCTGACCACAGTGCCCATCAGTGCTACATATACGTCCAACGCCCAGGACTGTTTCGTGGAAGAAGCCACTGGAGTATGAACATCAGTCTGTTGCAAGACGAACAGCTGGATGCAGACATTCAACGGGCATAGGAGCGAGTAAAGCTCTCGAAATCCCCTACAGATCGACTACATAGAGCCAAACCGAGGCTTAGATGAACAATAAAACGTTACGCTTACCAGAAGTACTATTAGGTCAAACAAACAGTAGAAATTTACTTCCCACGTCTCTGTGAACTATACCACGCTACCGACATCACAGATGACAACGCTTATCACCGTATAAAGAAGTATAAGGCGAAAATTACGAACCTGTATCGCAAACACATAGAAAGTATGATAATGCGATCGCAACCAAAGGACATCGGGTCAGAAGAAACAGCCTCACTGTACCACACTTTACAAACATTGCGGCGGCAAAAAGCGAAGCTAATTAAAGAGACTGTTGATTGGACGGGGACTGTAGTTACAAGACAACGCGATATCTCATCAAAAGTATATAACTACTACAGAGAACTTTAGGACAGGTAGGTGATCAGTGACGCGCTTTGCACCGAAGTACGCAATGAAATAGTTTCCGTATTGTCTCGTGACGACAGTGATACGCTTGAGGTCCCATTCAGTGGAGACGATGTGAAACAGGCCGTGTTCAGCGCCACGAAACGAAAATGTACTGGACCCGACGGCCTCGGCGCGCAAATTTATCAACAGTATTGGAATATTGTGGCACCAGCATTAACTCAACTTGCTAATGAATTGTGGCAGCTTCAATTTGTACCAGATGAACTCAAAGAAGGCTTCATTGTGCCTTTACCAAAAAAGGAAACAGCAAAAGGATACATGAAATGCGACCTGTCACCTTACTTAACTCAAACTTTAAAATCATAACACGGACTGTGAAACAACGAATACAACTGGTGTCATATAAAATATTAGGAAAACGCCAATATGGTGCGACATCTGGACGCAATGTAATATCAGCTGCCTGTCATCAACAGGATGTCATTTGTACTCTGGAGGACAATAAAGACCCCGGCGCTCTACTATTTTTAGATTTGAAAAAGCGTATGACCGCATAAACCATGAATATCTGATTAAGGTAGTGACGAAGATGGGTTTCGGCCAACGTTTCGTCAAACTATTGCAGCACTTCATCCCACATCACGTATTCTGATTAATGGTCACCTGTCCAACAAAACTGTAATTAGGAGATGTATCAGGCAAAGCTGCCCCCTATCATTGCCGTTGTACGCATTGCTTATGCTGACAACGTCTGCTTAGCAGTACGATCCATAGCAAATCTGACGGAAGTGGAGACCCTCGTCAACGACTTCAAGGCGGTCACCGGTACAAAACTAAGCAAGAGAATGATGACGATACTCCAGTTAGGAGGAGACATTGGTAATGCTACCCATCTTGATTGATATGCAATGAGGGCACAACAAAAATCTGTCTGAGTCCGCTAGGGTGCAGTACCAGACGTGATGACGGCAAAAAGCGGGACAGATATGCTGCACAAGAACACAGTGACAACATGCATTTGTTCTGACAGGGAATTAGATCTCCTGAAAAGAGTACACACAGTCAGAATATCTATAGCGAACAGAATGCACTTCCTGGGCCAAATCCTACCAATCTCAGATCACCTAACACAGCATACAGAAAGCGTTCTGGTGATATGTCCTCAGAGGCCACATCTTCAAAGTAAGCTTTGAAACGTTGACCGTATCAACCTCCCGAGGAGGGATTGGTCTCATAAATGCCAGACATAAGTGTCAGACCTTACTAATCAACTGTATGCATAAAACTATCACCAATGACACATTAAGCTTAATTAAAAACTTAACGCTAAATTGGAAACCACGCAGTATAATTTCACCAATTAATGAAGCTGCGATACCAATAACCTTTCTAACCTTACGCTATATTAGACTCTACTATCGCGAGTTCAGTTGCATACGACAAGCTGGCAACATCCATCCACTTTATACCAACTCGAAAATTCATAATTTTCTCACAGCAGATGGTTTCAAAATTACCCGCAAGCTAAGTGGAATACCATCTGGCGAAGTATCCATAGCTCTATATTGCCATCACGCGTCCGATCTACATGGTATCTAATCGTCAACTAGAAAGTTCCAACCAATGAGAAGTTCCACAACATCCACCTTAGCCCCACACCCGCCTGTACGATATGCGGCCACGTGGACACCTTAATTCACAGGTTCAACTGTGGTGCAGCTGGAATGATCACGGCAAACATGCGAAGTAGACTGGCGGTAATTGACCGCACGGTTCCGCGTGACGTCGACATCGTGGAATTAACCAGACCAGAAAAAAATACGATCCCCCACAAGAAGGAAAATGCCGCCATTTGAATTTTAGGTTACACCGCTGCTTACATGATCAATCATCGTCATACAACACTTGAATAATACTATGCATATATAGAATACAAAGAAGCAAAGATAAGAGGACACATATGATAGATGTTGAAAATTATGATGCAGATGTGAATCAATTAATTTAAGTCACTGCGTAGCACAAAACAAAGTATCACAAGAACATGGAAAAACCAGTAAAACTTACAGAATTTCCCTATATTATTATTATTATTATTATTATTATTATTATTATTATACACGTAGTAGACCCTTTGTGAATCACATGAAGCTTCTACAGCTCTTCCTGCGGTTTTTCCATGAGACCTTCATTTTCTCGCTCATGGATTTCTTTCTTTCATCCTTTCACTTTGTACCGGTCTTTTTGGTTCTTGTCTCTGGCTGGACTTCCCACTTGTCTATTTCGCTTCCGTAGGTGTTGCGGTCTGCAGTGTCCTGAATGGTGAGTTGAGCATCAGTAAGGTCTCTTCGTACTTGTTCGGCCCATGTCATACCTTTAAGGTTTTCAGTGTCTGTGAGTATCTGGGGTGTGAGCCTATACTCAGGGAGTCTGTGTATGCGTCTTTTCTAATGTCAGCAGCAATATTTGTAATTTCCTCTGTAGTTTTGTTCGTTTGCAGTCTATATCCAGTTTCAGCTTTTCATGGTCCAAGGATTTTCCTAATGACCTTTCGTTCTTCTTTTTGTAGATTTTGTATTAGCATCTTGTTGTGGAGTGACAAGGTTTCTGCTTCGTATAGCACCTCGGGTTTATTGACAGTGCTGGAGTGCCCGATTTTTGCATGCATGGACATGCACTTTTTGTTGTAAAGTTGGTGTGTTCGACCGTAGGCTCTCTTTAATTTCTTTACTTTAGTTTCTTGAGATTTTTTTCTAATCCAGTAGGTTCTAAAATTTCCCCCGGGTATTTGAAATGTCGAACTATGTTTATCTCGGTTCTAGGCGCTTCAGTCTGGAACCGCGCGACAGCTACGGTCGCAGGTTCGAATTTTGCCTCGGGCACGAATGTGTGTGAGTCCTTGGGTTAGTTATGTTTAAGTAGTTCTAAGTTCTAGGGGACTGATGACCTCATATGTTAAGTCCCATAGTGCTCAGAGCCATTTGAACCATTTTCCTGTTTATCCGTCCATATTTTGTGGTGAGATTTGGTATGTTTTAGAGTGTACACATAAGTTTCGTTTTCTCAAAAGAAATTTGCAAGCCACCCTTCTCGGCGCATTCCTTGAGTATTTCTATTTGATATATTGCATTTCGTTCACTGTCTATCAAAATTGCAAGGTCATCGGCAAAGGCTAGGCAGGTGACTTCATTGGTTTCCATAGGCCACGTTTTGTAAGCTCACTCTCCCATTCCCTTATAACCTTATAACCTTGTCCAAAACGATATTGAACAGAACTGGAGATAGTCCGTCTCCTTGTCTTACTCCAGTTTTTATCTCAAAAACATTCCGAGATTCTCTCATGAATTTTACTTTAGAGTTAGTGTTGGAGAGTGTCTGTTCAACGAGCTTAAATGTTTTCTGGTCAAGTCCGAGTTCTATTAGAGTGCTGACAAGGAATTTGCGGTCGACTGAGTCATATGCCTTCTTGAAGTCGACGAATGTATATATGGTGGGCTTATGTCTAATAGCTCTGTATTTTAACTTTGTTTTTATATTAAAAATTTGTTGAGGGCAGGAACGTCCGGGTTGGAAACCCGCTTGATACTCCCTAATCTTGTGTTCAAACTGTTCCTGTGTTCTCTGCCATAGACATGAAGAGAAGATTATGTGGGTGACTGGTAGTAGTGAAATGCCTCGGTAATTGGTGACATTCGTTCTATCTCCTTTTTTGTGCAGGGGGGTGGATAAGTGCACACTTCCAATCGTCACGTAATTCTTCTGTTGTCCAAATTTCTTTGATAATTTCCGTGAGCTTCTCAACTGATTTAGAGGCTAAATTTTTCAGTAGTTGTGTTACCATGCTGTCTTCACCAGCCGCTTTGTTGTTTTTGAGATGATGGATGTACTTGAGGATTTCTTCTTTTGAGGGTGGTATTGACTCTTGGTTGTTGTATGTGGGTTCAATAAGATATCAATATTATTAATTACTTTTTACTTTAGTTGGCAGGGAGTCAATATAAGTTTCTACAAGAAGACGTTTTAAATCATCATAAGACTACTTTATCTACCTGAAGAGAGATATCGCTTGCCATATTAACGTGGCACTATTCTTTACAGTTACGGAGAAGGTTAAGAAAAGTACAAGAAGACAGAAAAGAAAATTTCTGTTTCATAACTATCCAGAAGAAGGCTATTTAGTGAATTATAGCAGGATATTGCTTGAAATTTAGTAGCTACTGTGTCTGCCATTACAAATATCAACATCCTGTGTTAATATGCAAGACTAAAATAATTTTCAACTAGAATATTTTCATGATTGAAAACTAACAAGCTCATTGTGAAGTAGTGCTCTGGTGTGAAGAATATTGAAGATTCAGAAGACTATTTCATAAGATCCATGTGTTGCCAGCTGTATAAAAGTGATTAATTTTTCCTGTGGTTCAATGATGGAAATGGAACAATTTACTACAAGGAAAGGAATTCTTTATTTAAAGTACTGTTTGAACATAAGAATACTGGACACACTGCAAAAATATTTTTGGTGGATCCCGTACTTAATTCTTATAAACTTTTAACTGTATTTGTATTCCGCATGTTTATGTGTTCACATATAAAGAAAATTTCATACAAAGTAAACGTAAGTTGCAGTTCGTTCATTTAACTATTGGATACAGTAAACAAATATTTCTTTTGTGAAGCTAGGACCTATTTCTTTTAAAATGTTAATTGTATTTGCATTCAGGGCTTATTTATGTATGTATGCATTAATATATTCATATGCGATTATAAAAAAGGGAGTGCAGGGTGCAGTCGTCTGTAAGTTGTTGCGCTTGTCGGCACCAATGACGCCCGTCGCTTGGGTTGTGAGGCTGCCCTCGTACCTACAGGCGATTTGCGGAAATGATGAAGACTGCTCGGTTCCCTCGCGGAGTTCAAGCGGAGCTCACGATTTGCTACATCGTACCAAGAATCGATCGCGGTCCTTTAGTTTGGAGCCCAGTACAGGGTCTCAACCAGAGGCTTCGTCGATTCTGTGACGGTCAAGTCTGCAGATTTCTGGACGTGCTCTGTGGGGTGGAGAACTGCGGGACTCTCCTTAATAGACCAGGGAACACTACACAAAGAAAGCAGCTACTTTGGTAGCAGAGTACTCGTGGAGTGGACATGAGGGTATTTGAGGCTAAGCGGTAGTTTGAGCTGCTCTGGTGAACTCTATAAAGTCGATTCGCAGAGAGTGAAATCAGATCACGTACAAAGTACATATACAACGACTGTCGATGTTTTAACCCTTTCAGGGGAAGTGGTTCCGTTTGAAACCACGTACAATTTTCTCATTTTGTGGCAAAAAGGCAGTGGCTACATTTGGGGACACCATTCAGCAGCCTAGTTGGTGCTGCCCTCTAGCGGCTGTCACTAAAACCGCTTCAAAATCTGTAAATATTAGCAAGTATTGAGGCGAGTTGGATAGCCATTTTTGTACGCTGTGCGCGAACGTCTTTGTTCTCAAATTGTGACTGTATTCTTTTGTATTAGGTAACATTTGTGCATGTATTAAATGCAGAATACTGTTATGTTTACATTAATACTATAAGTTCTGCGATAATAACCAAAATAATGCATTTATTTCCGAGAATGTTGTGGTCATTTGTGGTCATTTTAAACCACTGCTCCTGTAACGACAGCATTAGTAGGTCTGACGAATTTTTTTTTCCAGTTTCACGTGATGTATTCTCACAGACTAAAGGATGAGGATATTCTGGAGTGCCTTTTCGCAGATATTCCTTCAGATCCCGACTCACAAATTGACACTAGCAGTGATAGTGAAAGTGATGTGCTAGCTGAAGGCAGTGATCTGGATTTGCGAATGAAAACACCTTTTTTATCTCAAATTATTTCGGAAAGTAAGAGTGAGGACCATTTTGACAACGACAGTGATGATAGTTTCAGCAATAATGACTATTTGCCACTGTCTTTCATAGTGAATTTTTCATGCAGAAAGGACGTCAGTGCAATGAACTTTGCCGCCAATTTTTCAGAGGAAGCTGGTGTACCAGGAAAACTTAAAAATGACAGTGAAGGTATCCAACCAGTAGATCTTTTTTGTGTCTGTTTTGTGACACTATGTTAGAACACATAGTTTTCCAGTCTAACCTGTACGCAACACAGAAAGGTGGCAAATTCAGCCCTCTTTCTAAAGCAGATCTAAACGTATTTTTGGCTATAAACATTCTAATGGGAATCAAGAAACCTTGTTATTATTGTGATTGCTGGTTATCCCGTAAGGAACTTCGAGATGAGTACATTTACTCACTAATGTTGGTAAAAAGGTTTAGCTGGATTTTGACACATATCCACATCAATGACAACGCTGTTATGCCTTCAAGGGAAAGCAGAAATTATGAAAAATTACATAAAATCCGTCCACTAATCAGATACTGATAAACTTCAAAGAATTCTATGCACTTTCTAAGGAGCAAGCTATAGATGAATGCATGGTGAAGTTGAAAGGACGAATCGCATTCAAACAATATATGCCTCAAAGGCCAATCAAGAGGGGATACAAAACTTGGGTCAGAGCTGATAAGCTTGGATATATTTGTGATTTTCAGATATGTACTGGAAAAGTTGAAGACAGTGGAAAAATCCTTAGGAGAGAGAATTGTGAGAGTTATGTGTAAAGGCTTGGAAGGAAAGAGATACCACATATACTTTGACAATTTTTTTACCAGTGTCTCACTTTTACAGTAGCTAAAATATGACAGACGTTTTGCCTGTGGAACAATTAGATCACACAGAAAAGGACTTCCTACGCTAAAAACTAACAAAGAGTTGCAAAGAGGAGAGTTTGACTGATCAGTTCGTTCTGATGGCATTGTCTGCATCAAATGGAAAGACAAATGTGTAGTAATGTTGCTGTCTACAACTGATTCGCCTGTATGTGTTGAAGAAGTCAGCCGTTAAGAAAAGGACGGAAAAATCACAAAGGTACCTTGCCCAAAAATTGTGAAATCATACAATGCAAATATGGGATGTGTCGATAAGGTAGATATGATGAACAGTTTTTATGCAATAGACAGGAAATCACAAAAGTGATGGCTAAGATTATTTTGGTATATAGTTGATATTTCTATTGGAAATGCATTTATTCTGTTTCGATTATGTAATCCAACAGCGAAGCAAGTCCTAAAGGATTTTCGAAGACGTGTTGCCACAGGCCTGGTAGGCAGTAATGTCTTCAAAGATCCCAGTACGCCGTCAGAACCATCTGCAAAAAAATTCAGAACTGTTGTTCCACATGAGAAACATATATCGGAAGCAAAACATCTGCCAAAACATGGAACCTCAAGGCGCTTTGTGCACTGCAGCACAAAGAAAGAACCCCACAGAAGCAGATGGACATGTAGTCACTGTCAGGTAGCCTTATGCTTACCTGCAGAAAGGAATTGCTTTTTACTGTATCATCAAAAGTGATGACATTTAGCGGGCAGTGGTTCCATTTGAAACCACCCTGTTTGTGTTCAGTTTATGTATATTTCATTTAATTTTTACATTTTTCTGCCTCACTGTATGAAAATTAATACAATAAAGAAAGGAAAAATTAAAAATTATTTTTTTTATTTTGCCCCTGAAAGGGTTAAAAGTAAATTGTCGCAGTATTCGTAAAATGTTCCTGGACTCACTGCCCTCCAGGAAAGTTGTTGCGCTCAAATTACCCTCGGAACAGATGGCTGGCTGAAACCCGAAGTGGAAAGAGCCAAAATATCTAGCGAGGCATGGAACATATAACGAAAAGACGGATTAGACGCCGTAGGAGGGTGAGTGTTCATTGCTGTCGAAGAAAATATAGTGTCCACTGAGGTCAAAATTGAGTCTTACTGTTAAGTTACACGGAAACGAATAGCAGGGTGAGGAGAACTCAAAGAAATTATCGGCTGATTTTTCCGGCCACCTGATTGTGCCGTAACAGTTGTAAAACCATTCTAGGAAAGTTTACGCGCAGTAGCGTGGAAATACCCAGATCCTGCAGTATTAGTTGGAGGAGTTTTTTAATCTAACGTGTATAAACAGAGATAACTATGGATTCAGTGCAGATGGTATGGACAGACAATCTCATGAAGTACATCTGCAGCTACATCTACATGGATACTCTGCAAATCACATTTAAGTGCCTGGCAGAGGGTTCATCGCACCACCCTCCCAATTCTCTATTATTACAATCTCGTAAAGCGCGCGGAAAGAATGAACACCTATATCTTTCCGTACGAGCTCTGATTTCCCTTATTTTATCGTGGTGATCGTTCCTCCCTATGTAGGTCGGTGTCAACAAAATATTTTCGCATTCGGTTGAGAAAGATGGTGTTTGGAATTTCATGAGAAGATTCCGTCGCAACGAAAAACGCCTTTCTTTTAATGATGTCCTGCCCAAATCCTGTATCATGTCTGTAACACTCTCTCCCATATTTCGCGATAATACAAAACGTGCTGCCTTTCTTTGAACTTTTTCGATATACTCCGTCAGTCCTATCTGACAAGGATCCCACGCCGCGCAACAGTATTCTAAAAGAAGACAGACAAGCGTAGTGTAGGCAGTCTCCTTAGTAGACCTGTTACATTTTCTAAGCGTCCTGCCAATAAAATGCAGTCTTTGGTTAGCCTTCCCCACAACATTTTCTATGTGTTCCTTCCAATTTAAGTTGTTCGCAATTGTAATAGCTAGGTATTTAGTTGAATTTACGGCTTTTAGATTAGACTTATTTATAGTGTAACCGAAGTTTAACGAGTTCCTTTTAGCACCCATGTGGATGACCTCACACTTTTCGTTATTTAGGGTCAACTGCCACTTTTCGCACTATTCAGATATTTTTGCTAAATCGTTTTGCAGTTTGTTTTGATCTTCTGATGACTTTATTAGTCGATAAACGACAGCGTCATCTTCCAACAACCTAAGACGGCTGCTCAGATGGTCTCCCAAATCATTTATATGGATAAGGAACAGCAAAGAGCCAATAACACTACCTTGGGGAAAGCCAGAAATCACTTCTGTTTTACTCGATGACTTTCCGTCAAATACTACGAACTGTGACCTCTCTGACAGGAAATCACTAATCCAGTCACATAACTGAGACGATATTCCATAAGCACGCAATTTCACTACGAGCCGCTTCTGTGGTACAGTGTCAAAAGCCATCTGGAAATCCAGAATACGGAATCGATCTGTCAATAGCACTCAACACTTCATACGAATAAAGAGCTAGTTGTGTTTCACAAGAACGATGTTTTCTAAATCCATATTGGCTGTGTGTCAATAGACCGTTTTCTTCGAGGTAATTCATAATGTTTGAACACAATATATGTTCCAGAATCCTGCTGCATATCGACGTTAACGGTATGGGTCTGTAATTTGGTGGATTACTCTTACTACCTTTCTTGAATATTGGTGTGATTGCATCAGCATTCTCCGAAAGGAACCTAATTTGTATACAGTCTGGACCAGAAGACTTGCTTTTATTAAGTGATTTAAGTTGCTTCACTACTCCGAGGACATTTACTTCTATGTTACTGATGTTGGCAGCTGTACTCGATTCCAGTTGTGGAATATTTACTTCGTCTTCTTTTTGAAGGCATTTTGGAAGGCTGTGTTTAGTAACTCTGCTTTGGCAGCACTGTCTTCGATAGTATCTCCATTGCTATCGCGCAGAGAAGGCATTGGTTGTACTTGCCGCTAACATACTTCACAAACGACCACAATCTCTTTGGATTTTCTGCCAGGTTTCGAGACTAAGTTTCGTTGTGGAAACTGTTATAGACGTCTCGCATTGAGGCCCGTGCTAAATTTCGAGCTTCTGTTAAAGATCGCCATTCGTGGGAATTTGTGTCTTTTTAAATTTGGCATGTTTGTTTCGTTGTTTCTGCAACAGTGTTCTAACCCGTTTTCTGTACCAAGGAGGATCAGCTCCATCGTTTGTTAATTTATTTGGTATAAATCTCTCAATTGCTGCCGATACTATAAATAAGTACTCTTGATCACGTTGACGGACAACCGCCTCGAATAACTGGTTAGACAACCCACACGCAATGGAGATATTTTAAACCTTGTAGCTACAAACAAGCTGACCTGTCAGTGTAGAGACAGCGATAGCGACGACGGTTGCTAAAGTTAATAAATCCATCAAGAATACTAGGAACTACTTATGGCAGAAAAAAACAGATAAGCAGGTGTTAGCATCCCACTTAGACAATGAATGGACATAATTTTGCTACAGTAAGACGGACGTAGAGAAACTGTGTGCCAAGTTTATATTGATTACTATCACGCTATGGATACGTATGTACTAAGTAAGTGTATTAAGGATGGAAGAGACCCTCTGTGGTTTAATAATCATAATTGGGAAATTCTGAGGAAACAGAGATTGGTGCACTCTCGGTTCGAAAATGGAAGCGCAAATGTCGGCAGAAAAAACTTAATAGAAATTCGTTCGTGCATAAGAAGATCAATGCGCGACTCGCGCAGCTTCCACCGTTTTGCCTTTGCGAAAGATATTGCCGCGAAACGGAGAAATTTATGATCATACAGAAAGTCACTAATCGGTTGGAAGGCTTCTATCCAGTCACTTGACGATCAATCTTGGGTGGCATTAGAAGACAGCAAAAGGGAAGGTGACGTTTTGAATTTCGCTTTTAATAAATAATTAATGCAGGAGGATGGTACAAACAAAACGCCGTTTGACTGTCGCACAGAGTCCCGAAACTGGCATCCCTGACGTAGAGAAGCAACTGAAGGAGGTGAAAGGAAATAAATCGTTGGATCGAAAAGGAATCCCAAGTTGGTTTTACGGGTAGTACTCTATGGCACTGGCACCTTACTTACCTTGTATTTATGGCTAATCTCTCGCCATTCGCAAAGGCCCAAGCTACTGAAAAAATCGCATATGGCTCCCGTATATAAGACACGTAAAAGAACGGAGCCGCATAATTACAGGCCAATATCCTTAAAATTGGTTTTTCTGCAGAGTTATTGATCACATTATGTGTTCGAATATAGTAAATTTCCTTGACACAGAAAAGCTTTTGTCCGCATATCAGCACTGATTTAGAAAGCGTGCGAAATTGCGTGCGAAATTGAGCTTGCCCTTTCTTTCATGACATCTTGAAACATTGAATGAAGGGCAACATGCAGATTTCACAGTCATTGGTTTTCGGAAAGCGTTCGACCCGTTGCTCCACTGCAAACTGTTGACGAAGGACTGAGGAAACGGATTAGGTCCAAAAATGTTCAAATGTGTGTGAAATCGTATGGGACTTAACTGCTACGGTCATCAGTCCCTAAGCTTGCGCACTACGAAACCTACATTATCCTAAGGACAAACACACACACCCATGCCCGAGGGAGGACTCGAACCTCCGCTGGGACCAGCCGCACAGTCCATGACTGCAGCGCCTTTCAGCGCTCGGCTAATCCCGCGTGGCGATTAGGTCCGCAGATAAAAGAATATCTCGAATGCTTTTTATATAACCCAATACGTTTTCCTCGACGGCGAGTGTTCATCAGAGACAAGGCTATTGTCAGGAGTGCCCTATGGAAGTGTAATAGGACCGCGTTGTTCTCTATACATAAATGATCTGACGGACAGGTTGGGCAACAATCTGCAACTGTTTTCTTATGATGCTGTAGTGTATGGGAAGGTGTCGAAGTTGAGTGACTGTGGGAAGATACAAGACGACTTAGACAAAATTTCCAGTAGGTGTGATGAATGGCAGCTTGCTCTAAATGTAGAGAAATGTTAGTTAATGGGGGTGAGTAGGAAGAAAAATCCTTTAACGTTCAAGTACAGCATTAGTAGCGTGCAACTTGACACAGTTACACCGATTAAATATCTAGGCGTGAAGGTGAAAATCGATATGAAATGGAATGAACACCTTAGGTCTGAAGTAGGGAAGGCGAATTCTCGAGTTCGTTTTATTGACAGAATTTTGGAAAAGTGTAGCTCATCTTAAAAGGCGACGGCATATGGAACGCTAATGTGACCTATTCTTGAGCACTGATGGAGTGTTAGGGACAACGACCAGGTCGAATTACAAGAAGACATCGACATAATTCAGAGCATGCTGCTAGATTTGTTATCGGTAAGTTCGATCAGCAAGCAAGTATTACGGAGATACCTCGCGAACTCAAATGGGAATCCCTGGAGGGATGGCGACGCTATTTTCGAGGAACGCTATTGAGAAAATTTAGAGAACCGACATCTGAAGCTGACACCAGAATGATTTTCCGGCCGCCAACATAGATTCCGCGTAAGGACCACGAAGATGAGAGAAATTAGGGCTTGTACATAGGCTTATTGACAATCGTTTTTCCGTCACTCTGCCTCACATTTGCACCCCATTCTTGTGTATATAAAGCAGTTAAGGAGTTTTTCAGTGATATTATGTGGCATTCAACTATCTTGTTTTCCATTGTTTTAGAAAAAAAGAAACTATGGGACTTCTTTCGGTGTAGAAAAACTCCGCTGGACGATAAGGAGAAACTTCTACAAGAAATACAGGTATTCAATTTTTTTAATACGAAGAGACACAACTCTTCCTATCCGTAGAGTATTAAAACAAATTTTCTCTCAAAAATTAATCTAATAATATTGTATAAAATGATATTTGTAATGTCAAATATAGCACATCTCGATTAATATGCCATGATCCCATCTACAAATAAGCTAAGGATATTCTAAAAATATAATATCTGTAACTCGTTTGGTATGGTCTAATGAAACAGTCACTATCAGAAATATTATATTGAGCAGACCTTACGCATATCGGACATGAAATACGACAGAGTATTATCTTATTTACATTCATTTCTTACATTACGTTGAATAAACGGTGAATATACCGTTAGATTTTCGCTAGTGTGGCAAGACTTTCTGACATCCATGAAAATGCTCGTGGTACACAACTGATACACAGTGGTCAGATATTACAGATTTAGGTATTGTTTTAGAACAACTACGTTGCTTCGGTGCTGTCGTTGTTGGTACTGAAGCAGTTTACGCCTTTGACCTCTGGAGTGTTACTATAAAAAGTATCGTGTCAACGTGTAATATATCTTTTGACTACACGAATACTCTGGCAGTGACTGCACGAATATTTTCGCAACCATGATAATATTTCATGCTGTAACAAATGTAGGAACGGGCAAAGGAATGCATTTTACGAAACGCCGTCTATACAGTTCCTTCTGACGGCAATATTAATAAACCTTAACTAGAGTTCATTATGTAACAATAAAAGCTTAGTGCCTGAGAATATAAACTAATCGTCACATATTCCAGTCATGCATTCAGCAAGAGTCTGCAGGTTCAGACCTAAGGTTTCTCTTCGAAAAATATATTAGCTTGGATAGATGAATCAGTCTAGTCAACAGACTGAACATCACAGCATCAGCAACGACAATTTAAAAAAGTTAAGATTATTTTATTTGCAAATATTAGGGATAGAAGTAGTTGGTAAAGGTCTCATGGGTTTTCAGAGATTTTCAGAGATTAGATCTCTGTCGAAATGTTTCAAAAGTTGGTTTATCTGGGCTCTCTAGACAATTCTGATTTCCAGGATTGATTTTGAGTTCGTTTCTTCAGACCACTGTGAGTAACTATATGTGTTTGGCCACATGCAAAAAAATTCAAGCGTAATGGTTTACACTGATTCGGCACGAGAAAGAAGCAAGTTATATAACTGTCCACAGAGACGATTTACATGCGAACCGTACGGACGTACACTTGGTGACAAAAGTCGTGGAATAGCGATGTGCACGTATACAGATGCGGTGGTATCACGTACACAAGGTATACAAGGGCAGTGCATTGGCAGAGGGGTAATTTGAACCAGGTAATTCATGTGAAAATGTTTCCAACGTGATTATAGCCCGATGATGTCAATTAAAGACTTTGACACGGAATGGTAGTTGAGACTAACTCATGGGACATTCCACTTCGGAGATCGCTAGGGAATCCAATATTCTGAGCTCCACAGCGTCAAGAGTGTACCGAGAATACCACGTTTTAGGCATTACCTCTCACCACGGACAACGCAGTAGCCGACGGCCTTCACTTAACGACCGAGAGCAGCAGCGTTTGAGTAGAGTTGTCAGTGATAAGAGACAAATAACACTGCGTGAAATAATACCAGAGCTCAATGTGGAACATAGGACTAACATATCCCTTAGGACAGTGCGGCAAAATTTGGTGTTAGTGGGCTATGGCAGCAGACGATCGACGCGAGTACCTTTGCTAAGAGCACTACAACTCCTCCAGCACCTCTCCTGCGCTCGAGAGCATATCGGTTGGACCGTAGATATTGAAAAACCGTGGCCTCGTCATATGAGTCCCGATTTCAGTTGGTAAGACCTGATGGTAGGGTTTGAGTGTGGCGGAGACCCCATGGACCAAAGTTGTCACCAAGGCACTGTGGAAGCTGGTGGTGGCTCCACAACAATGCTGCGTGGTGTGTTTACATGGAATGGACTGGGTCCTCTGGCCCAGGTGAGCCGATCATTGACTGCAAATGGTTATGTTCGGCTATTTGTGGACTTCCTGTTCTCAGACAGCAACGTAAAATTTATGGATGACAAAGCGCTATGCCACCGGGGCACAATTATTCGCGATTGGTTTGAAGAAAATTCTCGACAATTCGAGTGAATGATTTGGCCACCCAGATCGCCCGACATTTATCCCATCGGACATTTATGAGGCGTAATCGTTAGGTCAGTTCGTGCACAAAAACCTTCACTGGCAACACATTCACAATTATGAACTGCTGTAGAGGCAGTATGACTCAATATTTTCGTAGGTGACTTCCAACGACTTCCTGAGTCCACGCCACCCCGCGTTGCTACACTACGCCGAGCAAAAGGAGGTCCGACACGGTATTAGGAGATATCTCATGACTTTTGTCACCTCAGCGTATAGCGTAAAGAAGAGAGGCATGGCAGTTTCCATAATGGCAAAGACTAGAATATTTTAGAAAATGAACAGAGAGAATGGATCTGTGACTCCAACTGATAAAACTACAATCTGAGACGCATTGTCGTCGCAGCATGTCTAACGTAGTGTGTCTGGTACCAATAACAAACGCATGAGATCGTGCATCCATTGTTCCATAGGTACAGACAAAGAATCGCGTGACACATTGCTGACACGTTACTGGTGCACACATATTCATAATCACAGGGAGTATAACACGCTATGACTAGCTCTGAAAGTGTCGGGATCGTACTGCAGCGAGGCACTGAATGTGTTTAAGAACAGTGCCTTCTTGCATCTACGACAGTGTTACTGGCATTAATTATCCAAATAAGGACAGTGTTTAGTGACTAGAAAGTAACGTACCAAAATGGACATAGATTGGTTTGACCATAAAAACAAACTGGATTTGATTGTATTTTAGTCACGAAACTAAATCGCTGGTAAAATATCATTTCTATTATAACTGCTTCATAAGACTGGATTACAGACTAAATAAATTACCAGTGATTAAAATTTTCAGATACTAGCATTAATGCACGACACGATGTGTTGTAGATTACAGCTTGTGAAGGGAATGTATGAACAACATCTTCCTCACGTAATTCACCTACTGAACACGTACTTGGTACTTCGTACTGAGCACGTACGACAAAGAAGTGAGACATACACCTAATAAAAGCTTCACTATCTAATGGCAATGCTTTCTCACAGTTTGGACAAGAAATTTCTTCGTGCTTCCTTAGGTACTTCGCAACAGATAATCGAACAAATTGGCATCACAACACAACAGTGACAACATGTTGGCTACTACACTGCTGAACACTATATTAACTGTAATTATTGTTAGTGAACAGTGCTCAGACGCAAAGCATTGGCAGTCTGAAGTCTGCGAACTTGTACTAGTTCAGAAGCAAGAAATCCAGTGATCAAGTGATTTACAAACAGCGCATGGGGGAGGGGGGGAGGGGGGATAAGTATGATATTTGAATTTGGTTGATTTTAAATAGGGGTGCAGGGTATGGGTGAAGAAAGTGTCGTTAGAGAGGGACTCGGTGCAGAGGAATCATGTTTTGTAACAAATATCTACCCTCAATACGGATAATTAGCTTTCTTTTTTAAGAAGGAACTGTAGGAAGCACTCGTAATGCACTCAGAATGGCTTCCCATTTTATAAAAAAAACAGGTTGTTTAAAATAAGCAGTACCAAATTTCCGTGTTTATGTTTTAGTAAAACGCACATGAAAACTAAATATTTATCGTTCGTCATTTTAAAAATAATAGTTCCAAGAAAATTATTTTTCTTTTTAAAGTTTAGTTAGGTGTTAATATTGACGGCGGTGGTGGTGAGGAAGGGGGCTGTACTAGCTAATATCTTGGAACCGCTGGAACATAGGGGTGGCTGAAATGCCGAAGAAGCAGAACTGATAGACGTTGGCGAAAAGCTTTATATTTTTCAAAAGTCAACTCAGAAAGAAATTTGAAAACATTTTCTATACACCATAGATAATGAAAATAGTGCCAGATAGCTAAGAAAAATGTGCAAGGTTTAGCTGAAGGAAGTGTACTACTAAAAGATACCAATGTAGTGTAAAATATTCAAACGTGCAAATTCTTACACATTCAGCAACATTGCATGTACAATTCCATGAAAGTACTCATTTAATCATCTAGTAAATATTCACCTAAACGATTTTCGAAAGGATTAGAAATAAAGAACATTATACACTATATTCATAGAAGCTGCATGACCGATTTGTCTCTGTTTTCCGATCCTCAGTTACTGTTCAGATCAAAATCTGCTACGTTGTAAAATTATATAGTATTAATCTTGGTAATACAATGAGAATCTACGTTCGAAGTACCTAGAACAACCAAGTACAACGCTTCCGTTTCTTTTGACCACCTGAATGCCAAAAACTGCGGAGAAATTATAGAAGAAAAATAAACTGACATGATTAGCGGTCGGTTTTTCATCGTTACTATATTGTCAAGTAGAAGAAGCTAAGATCTGGAAGTCTGTCACTTTTAGAAATTCCACAACAGAATGTAGTTTTCAGAATACGGGAAACTAAATCACGTTATCACTTCTTCATTTTCTCCGTGAGTGGGACATTTTCTATTCTAAGTGTGATTGACACTACACTGCTGGTATTATTTCAGACAAGGAGTGTTTCTTACTGCGCTAACCATTTCAAACTCAATGTATTTATGTCCTGGTACTTTTTACAGTTTTTGCCTTAGTTTGTTACGTTTTGAATATCTGTCACACAAGTATTCTCCAATTACTACACTTTCTCTACATTCCTACGTCAATTTTAAACAAAATCTTAAAGATATTTTAAAGTAGAGTACAGTGAATATTTTTCGCAAACTTCTTGCGAAATTCCATTCGCACCACACTTATAATTGGAAACTCAAACATTTTTACTTTTTTTTGTCAGCTGAAGAAAACACGTCACAGACACAAAATTATTATAATTCTGTTTGCACGTCAGGTCTATGTGATGTACAAAACTCACTTTTAACTGTGTGCAAACCTCATGTTCGGATTTACTAATGCCATAGGAGCCAAAGAAAGACGAACCTGAGCGTAAAAAGAAGGGTCGCCTCGGAATCGGACTGGTGTGGCGTCGTAAGCACGCAGCTCCCACCATTGCCGAAGAAGAAATTGAAGCCCCCGACTGGTGGACCAAGTACTACGCCTCACTGCCGCAGGTCAGCCTCTGTTCTAGGCCCAGCTGGCGTGGCTCGTTCGGTGGTAACATTTAATTTGTTTCTCTTAGAAAGGTTTAAACAAAGTGGATTGCGTAACCGTATAAAACGAAGTACAAAAGCCATTCACAGCAGAAACAGAGTTCATGTGCAGTGGGATTAGAAGATTTTCTGGAGGTTTAACGGTTTTTCAAGCTGTTCAGGAAAAATAGTGTAATTTCCCTCCGTAGCAGCAGTTTCAGGTCACTCTCGCAGCCACGACCAATGCAAACTTACATGGAACAATGTCGAAAATCTCTTCACTCCTTTCTCTGCCGGAAGCGTGTAGTGTGAAAGCAGATTCACATATCGCCCTGTATCAAACCAACGGTGTGGGTATTCAACACAAGAGAGCACACACAGTCACTCATACATATAAAGACAAAGACAAGGTGGTGTGGGAAACATATAGAAAGAGACACTCACTCAATATAAGTGCTCATCAGAGAGATTATAAGTCTCTACCAGAAGATTACAATAGAAGACTGCTACCACACACGAAAAGAAGTTACACATGGAGAGAGTATTTTGAACTAATACACAATACTATGTAACAAAACCCTATTTGAAACACTTAACTCGTTATATAAGAACACTTTCTTAAAGAAAATGTAGTACACCAAACATCTTGGTTTATCCAAAAACAACTGGTTCTCAACTCACTCCTCCCGGTTCTCAACTCACTCCTCCCCCCATCTCTCTCTCTCTCTCTCTCTCTCTCTCTCTCTCTCTCTCTCTCTCTCACACACACACACACACACACACACACACAAATCAAATTAGTTTCTCCCTAGCAGGCGCATCACGAAAACTTGCACCAAAAATTCAAAATTAACGCCCCATTGGTCAAAACGAGAAACAAGTGGAGCGAGCGTCGACAGTAACAAAATCGTCTCTCGATGAATATGGTGACATAATCTTAAAGGTACCTGCTTCTTTTAATTTTTGGTTATACCAGTTTTCACCTGCTCTGTGTTGCATACTGTCTTAATATTGTTGCTTGACATGGCATTTCTCTTTAAAAATATTCTCGATTTTTAGCTTATTAAGTATTGTCGTGAACTCAGATATAGTTGGTTCTGTATCCTGAATAATACTAACAATTAATATAAGCAGCTGCACACTGTCATCGAAGATACCTTGAATATTATTTTTTTAAGACTGTGTTATTTATTAGACCTGTCTTATCAATGATTGGTTTTAGCAGTAGGCTGTGCTAGTCTGCAACTTTGTGGTAGGAATTAAAGAACCTCACTGAGTGCTAGAAATTCATTTCGAAAGAAATATCTCAGAAATATGTGATGAAACTATAATCAACCTCCATTTCTTTGTTGTTTTCTGTTAAATATGCCAACAGATTTTTAAGATTATTTATGATGAGGTTAAAATTTTCTGTAGATGCTCCGTACATATTTAAAATTAGAAAGGACTTAATGTGAAATATTACTATCATCACACATGCTTGCAGGTACTGCCCTGTTGCGATATGTATTAATATTACTAGCTGCGCCCTGCAGTGTTACCCGCTGTTAAACAATGATTTATAAAGAATTTAAGAATTTAGAATTTTGGGAGTAATTTCTTTCTCCCAGAGCTGTGCTGATGTCTCACCCCCCCCCCCCCAGCTGGGATTTGGCGGGAAATTAAAATGGCGGTGCCCTTTCCGGGACTCAGATGAGGTCATTTTGCACGGAAAGCCCAAGTGCACCCCACAACACGTGGAAACTGTCTAGATGCAGAAGAGGAATGTCACGTCAGTGTACTTTATTTACTTCGGTTGAACTCAAGTGAAGATCGGTCCTAATTACGTAATTAATCATAAAATCTGTCCTAACTTCATAACTATATGCATAGCGCTACACAAGGAGTGCCTAAAATCGCAATACAGCTCAAAAATTGACGACGCCTTACAACTTGTGTCATCCTGCTGGGAAAATATTTCACAATATCACTCGAAACTAGGAGCATATGTACTCAAACTCTACGCTTCACCTATAAGCTTGTGGGAAAAATGAAGGAGTGAAAGGTACTATCTTTATTTTTGGTGGGAATAGTGTTCAACTGATGAGTTGCTGGTGTTGGACAGAGAGTAGTTTATTAAGTGTATTACCTGTAAGCATACAACTGAGGACTGCGTCTATCACTGCTTGTTGTGGGAGGTTGGTACGGATGAATCCCCCTGCATTGTTCGACAATCAGTCTGTAGGACACGTAACTGAAGCCTATACATGCTGGCACACCTGATGGAAAATGCTTTACTGTTCTAACTACACGTCGAAATTGTCGTGAAAAGAAAGGCAGCACTTGTGATCAATGGCTAATAATGCAACACATGTACAGGGAAAAATCGTTATCCCAAAAGATTGCAACAGGAGAGAGGGCAATTGAGCGTACATTCTCCTTGATGTACAGCCAGTAACTAGCGATATTATAAGCACTCCTACCTCCCCTCATACCTCCCCCTCCCTCCCTCTCTCTCACTCTCTCTCTCCACAGACGGTGGGGACACAGGCTTCTTCAAACAGACAACTGCTACCACACTCCACACGTTTCTCTGCGGCATAACACTACCCCCCCCCCCCCCACCTGCGGTCGCTGGCTGCACCCACACCACCTTGAGGTAATGATGCAAGCACTGGCCCTTTGCCAAGACAAAAGCATGTAACGCCAACTAAACAATGTAAGATAAACGATGTTAAAATGTAGCCACACTCTAGCCAGAGCACAGCTGCGTTGGGCGACAACACACAGCAGACCGACCACCAATGCCTCCAGCAGTCAGTCGTTCTGCTAGGAAAAACAGTTCACTGTAACGATTGCATTTAACGTCAACACATCTCTTACAGGCGCCCATCTATTAAAAAGGAAAACAGAATTACGACCATAATAAATGTCCACATTCCATGAAAATAAGTGCAGTCAATTTTCTTTTAGTTTTATGAGCAAAATCGGTATAGTTTTTACGTTTGACAGTAGGATACAATTCGCAGACATTGGTGGTAACTCAATGTACAACAATAAGTACCACTAATGCGGGAAGTGTGATTGAGGGTACTTACGTTTCCGACTTGAAAAGACATATAAAATCCATTAGTTTCCTATGAGACATAACAGCAGTCTCCTGACTTCATTCAGAGGGAGACATACACTGACGATGCCTTCCTAAGACATCAGAATAGTGTAGAAGGAGGTAGTTTTATCGTTTTAAAGTTTGTCACCGTAGTGACTGGGGTAGGAAACGTGCAGGGTCGTTGTGTGACTGATGTTGGACAAATATATCCTGCACGACAAATACTTCTGAAACAATATGGATTTAACATTATGGCATTTTTAGGTGAAGAACCATATAACCATAGGTGTGTGTGTGTGTGGAGTTTTTCTCACTCCAATGCCTTCCTGGTACTAACTCCAGACTTGCGGAATAATAATTCAGAATTGATAGAACAGTTAATTTATGTGAAATGTATCATACTCCATCCATCTGCAGTTCCATCATGTATAAACCACACTTTTTCTCTTAATTGTTTGTTATATCACCGCAAAACTTTGGTGTCTACTACACACGGATAAGGAGTGCTATCCTCCTCAACACACATGCATCTACAGAGACATTGTGCATTTGGAAGCGTCCTTCAGACAGTTTGGAAGTATTTGTCAATGCTGCAGACTCGTCCAATTTCCATATACTGTGATGCGCTCTACACTTTTCTCTTTTTTCACCAATATGATAACAGTACCTCTCTTTATTTCTACTAGCTCACACATATTGTGAACAGCACCATCTGGTGATGGTCTACACTGGAACAGTAATCATATACATGACTGCACAACGAGGAAACAATGCTCTTCCAAATGGAACATCAAGACATCCACTATCCAGTCACTGTGGGAGATGAGATTACGTGTATAGGATACAATGCTGCAAACTCTTCCGGTTCCCATATGTTGCGATGTCTTCCACATTTTTGTCAATGAGAAACATCGCCTCTGAGTTTTATTCATCGTGTGTTGTGGGAGCTGCAGGATTTCCACCATGTGATGTTCAGCTTTCTATGAGAGCCAATGGATCGAAATGTGTTAATGTCGATTTCGCATCTAACACAGACCTCAAAGTCATGGTAGAAGAGTGCATGCTGGAGTACAACGCTGTAATCATGCAATGCCTGGATGTGTTACAACTAGATAAACAATGAATTAAACTGCTCATGAATGAACAATGTAGGAACCCCTCTCTTTTAATTGATCATCTGTTGATTATGGTCTTCCTCCAGTGCAATCGACAAAATTTTATGTGGGATCGATGGTCCCTTCCCACCCCATTTTAAACAAACCAACCCAAACTTTATGCAGGTCTGTGTAAGACATCGACAACTGTCCACCTGCTCCAATGGAGTGATTCGTGTATTTGTAATATGCGCGATGTCAACACGCATACGGTGTTTTTTTTTCGATATATCAGAAGAGATAGACACGGTAAAATTTTATAGGAGATTCTATTACAAGGAGTGGTATAACTCGTTAAAGTTTGGATATATGTAGTCCTCTCAAAACTACACCGATTATGCTCATGACACTAATGGAAATTAGCTGTATCTATTCTCATGGAATCATTACTGTTTTTATTATTATTGTCACAATTCCAAAGTGATTCAAATGGCTCTAAGCACTATGGGACTTAATATCTGAGGTCATGAGTCCCCTAGACTCACAACTACGTAAACCTAACTAACCTAAGGACATCACACACAACCATGCCCGAGGCAGGATTCGAACCTGCGATCATAGCAGCCGCGTGGTTCCGGACTGAAGCGCCTAGAACCGCTCGATCACAATTTCATGTTTAAAAATAGGTATTACCACAAGTCCTGTGTTATTTTATATTTTATAACTTCTAATTATAAAGTAGAGACCACTTGAATTATAGCTCATTGTGGAACCTAGAAATGATAATGTTTTTCCCGACATGTGACTAGCTTGTGTGAAACAGGCTTTGATGATCAAATTGTTTACAAAACTAGAACGCAAGAATCTGCTGCTATTGCGACTGATTGCCTGCTGGATGACAGAATCTTTACAAGCAGATCGGTAGAGGGGAGTTATGGAGCAAAAAATTTGAAATGGAAGCATGCAAACGGTATTTGTTTTTGATGTATTGGAAGAGAGAGATGTGGCAAAATCTTGTAGGAGGTTCTACGAGGGTTATCCGGAATTTAACGTTATAAGGCATGTAGCTGTAGCATGGAATGTCCGTGGGGGAGTTGGTATCACTGCCGTGTAGCGGGAAGCCAGCAGAGGGAACGAGCATTCCCAATACTCAATAGCTCATCGATCAGTTTTGTGTTGACTGTTAGAAATGAGCATTCTCATTCTGGCTCCCACGAAGTGCGAAATGGGCGCTGTAATTCGCTACCTAAATTCTAAGGTCATGAACGTTGCTGTAATTCATTGCTAAATTCTTCCAGTTTATGGAGAGGACGTCAAGGCAACATGTTGCGAAATGGGTACAGAATTTCAGTTTTAGAAGGACAAAAATTCACGATGAAGACAGAAGAGGAAGGCCGTCCATTGTGACTGATGATGTGATGTAGAAAATTGAAGATCATCTTCTCTCTTATCGCCGTTCGACAATTGACAACCTGCATACAGTTTTTCCAAACATTTCACGATCTGTTGTTCATGAAATCGTAATTGATCGCCTAAATTATCACAAGTTGCTTACGCAATGGGTGCCCAAGATGCTTACCGAAGCACACAAAATGAACAGTCAGTGCCACTGGCGAATATCTTCACCGTTTTGAGACTGAAGGCGAGGCTTTTCTCAACTCTCTAGTGACAGGAGGTGAAACTTTGGCTTATCACCATGCTCCAAGAGCAAATGACGATCAATGCAGTGGCACCACAGCCATTCTCCTTCAGCAAAAAAATTCAGTACTCAGCAAAACGCGAGGAAAATCGAGATGTCAGTATTTTGGGACAGAAAAAGGGTTCTAGTCGTCGATTTTTTTGGAAAGAGTTGGAACAATAAATGCTGCAAGATATTGTGGGACCATGTAGAAACTTGGCAGAGCCACGCAAAACAAACGTGGTAGGATGCTTGCAATGGGAGTCTGTCTCCTTCATGACAATGTGCGTCTGCACACTGCTCATGCAACACAAGAGTTGTTGACTTCGTTTGGTTGGGATGTTTTAAGCCAACCCTCTAACAGCCCCAGTCTCACACCTAATGACCATAATCTGTTCTCTAAATTAAAGGAACACCTTCATGGAAAACGCTTTTCTAACGACGACGAGTTGAAAATCGAGGTGAAGAACTCGCAGAAAAAGGCGGTGGGAGACGTCTCTGACACAGGAGGTAAAAAACTCGTCACACAGTTGACAAAATATATTGAGGTAAATGATGATTATGTGGAAAAATAATGCAAAACCTATATTACAAGGTATGTAATTCATTTTTTGTACCTCAAAAAATTCTTGTAGCCTTGAATGAGATTTTCACTTTGCAGCGGAGTGTGCGCTGATATGAAACTTCCTGGCAGATTAAATCTGTGTGCCCGACCGAGACTCGAACTCGGGACCTTTGCCTTTCGCGGGAGAGCTTCTGTAAAGTTTGGAAGGTAGGAGACGAGGTACTGGCAGAAGTAAAGCTGTGAGGACCGGGCGTGAGTCGTGCTTCGGTAGCTCAGATGGTAGAGCACTTGCCCGCGAAAGGTAAAGGTCTCGAGTTCGAGTCTCGGTCGGGCACACAGTTTTAATCTGCCAGGCAGTTTCATTTCTTGTAGCCTTACTTTCCAGATTAGCCTTTTACTACAAGATAGCTCTCGCGATTTGTTTTGTAAATGCCAGTGCGATATAGCATCACACTGGCAAAACGGGATCTGCCATAGTGCGCAAAATAGCAATAACCTATTGAATTATTGCTTGCTGTTGTCAAACACAAAATGATTTTGTTTTTCCGATATGTGAGCAAGTAGGCTGAAAGGCTGTATTCTATAATATTATTTCATGTGTCTGAAATATTTTTATCCCATCCGTGCATGACAGTTTATTTACAGACATTGATTTGAACGCGAGATACGCCCCGAAACCATATAATTTGTCCATAAAGTTGAAAGAAATTGTTTTTGCTTTGGAGTTCAAACTCTCACGTTTTATTTACTCTCATAATGGTTTCAAAATAATGAGGATATTTTGCTGTGATTGGTAATTTTTGCAGCAAAGTAATGGAAGTTTTTTTCTATTTTACACTGGTTAGTCATTTATAGGGGAACATAGTTCGAACTTAGCAGTTTGGTCATCTGTAATCAGCGGCAGTGCTGTAGTTTTCTTTTTTTCACTTCCTTGGATGTTGCAAAATAACAGGTCGGGAGGGGGGGGGGGGGGAGGGGAGAGAGAGAGATACGAGTTGTATCCTGCAGTTGAACGTAAAAACTCTACTGATTCTTCTCATAAAACTAAAAGAAAACTGCGACTGTTTTCATTGAGGACATTTGTTGTTGTAGTGAAGAGACCGGCCGGAATGGCCGAGCGGTTCTAGGCACTACAGTCTGGAACCGCGCGACCGCTACGGTCGCAGGTTCGAATCCTGCCTCGGGCATGGATGTGTGTGATGTCCTTAGGTTAGTTATGTTTAAGTAGTTCTAAGTTCATGGGGACTGATGACCTCAGCTGTTATGTCCCATAGTGCTGAGAGCCATTTGAACCATTTTTTTGTAGTGAAGATTTTTCCTAGCGGAAACGCTGACTGCTGGAGGTGTTGGGGGCGGGCCTACTGTGTGTGGTTGTCCGACAAAGCTGTGCTCTGATTAGGGCGTGGCCACATTTTAATATCATTAATCTCACGTTGTTTAGTTGGTGTTACATCCTCTTGTGTTGGTGAAGGGCCAATACCTAGACCGCCCCATGGCGAGCCGGGTGCAGCTATTTGCGGGGTGATGGTGATAGGCCACAGAGAAAGGCGCGGCGTGCGTTAGCAATTGACTCTGAGAAAGCCGTATGTCCCCATCGTAGGTGAAGGAGGGAGGAGGAAAGGAGGGGGAAGGGATGAGGGGAGGTAGAAGTGCCTATACTTTCGCTAGTTCCTGGCAGTACGTCACGGAGAATGTACGTTCAACTGCCACCCCTCTCTCCTGTTGCAATCTTTTGGAACGACGACATGTGTTGTGTATTATGACCTGTTGATTACAAGTGTGATTTTTTTCATTACAATTTCGATGTCTAATTAGAACAATGAAGCATTTTCCATCAGTTGTGGCAGCAACTGTTGGCTTCAATTACCTGGGCTGCAGGCTGATAGTTGAGCAATGCATGGAGAGACATCTGCAGCGAACTCTGACGCCAATCAGTGACAGATACAATCCTCAGCTGTATGCTTGTAGGTAATACACTTATTAAACTCCTGTCTGTCCAACACCAGCATTTTGTCAGTTGAACACTATACCTGCCAAGAATGTAGATGGTGCCTTCCGCTCCTTTATTTTTCCCGCCAGCCTGCAGGTGAAGCGTAAATTTTCAGTACATCTGCTACTGCTTTCGGGTGGTATTGTGAAATTGTAGTGATTGTAGGCACTCCATGTGTAGCGCTATGCATGTAGTTGTGTGATGAGGACCTATCTGTAAGATTGATTACGTAATTAGGAGCTGTCTTTACTTCAGTTTCCCAACGAAAATAAATAAAATACACTAACCTAACTTCCTCTTCTGCATCAGGACAGTTTCTATATGTGGGGGGCGGGGGGGGGGGGGGGGATGCAATTTTGCTTTATGTCCAATTATGTCCAAAAGGACCAGGGTTCGATTCCCATAAAGGGCACTGTTATTTTTAATTTCCCACCAATTCCTAGGTGGTAGGTGGGGTGGGACATGAGGAAAGTCCTGGGACAAATAAATTCTCCCCAAAATTCGAAATTCCAGTCAAAATTCGAAATTCCCACCAATAGGTTAGGTGGTAGAGGGAGAAGGGGAGGGATGGGGAGGGGGAGGTGCCGGGGACCCACATTCTGGCTGAAGAAAACATGTGAAGTCTTACGTGGATGGGGTGGGGATGGGGTTTGGGGTAATTAATTGATCAATTCAATTGATTTGCATATCTATTTGATATCAAAACTTCACCCAGGCTGCCATCTCCCTGCTACTCCCATCATGGTGGAGTCGAGCAGCTCGGCTGATGTCACCTGATCGATATGGTTCAGCCGCGATTTTTGTTTTTACCACAGCGGCAAGTGCACCCGTGGCAGGTCACTTTTTTGCCATCAGTGGAATATGTGAAGCGTTACACCTCACCAAAACATGCCCTTTCGCGAGGAAGGCCACCACCTTTTTCGCTTTGACCTTAAAAAGTCACGTTACGACATTGTGGCGATCTGTCGGTTTCTGCACATCCATCAGTTCTTTCCTGATATTGTTCCAGGCTAGGCTGCATGCGAAGGTGTCCAAACATAGTTCCGGATGTAGAAGAACATGTCCGACATGTATCTGTGGAGGTATTCCGGAATGTTCACGAACAACGACGGGAGGATGGCCATTTGATCTAAGTTGCTCGAATTCTCATTGCAGTCGTTCTCAGGTGGACGTAATTCTCTGTTCGCAGCTTGCGTTGGTTTCACGGTATGTACCTTAGATGCTCACTCTCCATCTTCATTTACACCTCTGCCAAAAACTGGGAGAAGTACCCTACAACGCAGCCTTAAGTTGAAGTTCTGTTGGTGGTTCATCACGCAAAACGTGTAGAAACCCATACACGTCGTATTTCTGATCGGTTTCGGTCACCCAGTCGCCGGATTCCTGTGATGGATTCAGAGATGATATCCATCTTGCCCTTTCAAATGGCTCTGAGCACTATGGGGCTTAACATCGGTGGTCATCAGTCGCCCTTTCCCGAACATAATGGGATACTGTAGAGTACCGTAGTAGCAATGCGTTTCCGTTATCTGGCGAGGAAGTCGTCGTGTTTGCGTAGGACGATGTCTGTTGGGCGGTGGAGTCGACGCCCATCACCACAGCCTCGACCTCGACCACAGCAGACGCAGAGTAGAAGCGCGCAGGCTGCCCGCTCGGCACGCGATACGCTGGGACCACCACCTTGCAGCTCTCTTCGGGCATATTCTCGAGAGCTGTTCCAGACTCATGCACTAACACATTGTGACCCACCAGAACTTTTTGTATTTTGAGAACAGTCGCCCATTCGACTCTCTAATTTTGCACTCTCTATCACTCTCTGCCTCGTCGTCTCCCACAAAGTAAACTTGCCAAAATTGTGCTAGGGCATTGGATGGAGGAAAAAGGAATACTATTTTATGGTGCACCTGCCCCTGAACTATAAAGGCCGGTTAAAACCCAGCCATGTCCCAAATTCTCTCTGCCCTGAACGAGATCTTGTGAAAACATAAATTATAGTTTTATATACGGCTCCTTCAAAGGATCGAGCGGCTCTCTTATTGTGGAAATGGATACCTTGCCATTCCCTCCTTCCGTTTCAGTGCCACACAAAATCTACATGCCTTGTTCATATTGTCAGTTTTGATGAGGCCTGTGATTAGTGTATTCTGAAGTTGAACATAGTCGAAAGCACATTCCTCAGAAACTCCCCAGGTATTTATTTCAAATATTTGCCGACTTTCAATTTATCGTTCATCACCAACGAGTAGGCGCACGTCTGCCTCTCCGACTGTTTCAGAGGGGCGCCTAAAGAGCATGCGTACTACATTCTCCTGACGCCTAGAAGTCGCATCTCTGGCTCTTTCGGAAGCACGCTGAGAGGCCATGCGTTCTGCAGTATACTGTCGTTGAGCATGTGACTGCTCCGCCGCCTCGGCTCACGCCGAGACACAGTACGCTCAACTCCCTGCTGAGGTCTGAGCCACTCGAACATTTGACACTCCGCCATCTCAATTATCTGCTGCTCAGCATGAACTAACAATTGTTGCCGTCTAACCATGTTCATAGCACGAGCTCGTTGTGACCCCCGTGAAAGATTCGACTTGCGTTTTACAGTCGTTGGATTTTTGAACAGTAATACCGAAACCGAGGAACTGATGTCGTAAGATATCAGACACGGACAACTCAACCTAGTAACTCACTACACTATCAATAATACAACCAAATGGAAGAAACAATCGGAAATCCAAAACAAAGGTCAATTTAACCAAGGAAAGAAACAACAAACCTAACAGAGAAACGAACTATCGAGATCATACAGACCAACGAAATCACCAGAAAAATTATGAGTCACTGAATCCAAGGAGAAAAACTCATTGTTCAAGAATCACGATAATATCACAATTCAGTGGACTTGGAAAATTCAAGTTCTGAACTATCGAGAAGATACAAGCAAACTGAATCTACAAAAAGATCATTCAGATCCAAACAGAAAAGCAGAGTGACTCTGTTAAGATTTCCAATAATATCACAATCCAATACACTTCTCAAACATTCTACATGCTGTGAAATATTTTCATGGTCATGTGTTACGTTGTTATGGAGTTTAGTAATGATTTTATTCTACAAGAATACTTCTGCTGTCCTAGTTTTGTGTACATACTTATTTCATTTGTCGAAACAGCTAAAAAAACTCTACGCTAATTTTAGTGCATTCATTTGATAGTTAACTTTCATGGATAACTTTTTAGTCACGTTACTCATTCCATGGAAACAGCAGTCACGCTGACGTTTCATTTTTATTTTATTTATTTATATACTTATTTTTTGGAAAAGAAGGTAGCCTATCTGTTAATTCACGGTAAATTGTATTCTCCAAATCAATAAATGCCTTGTAGTACACACTTCTGAAAGTAGCCTATGTGTTAATTCAGCATATAAGCTTATTCCATGCCAAATTTCTTCCAAATCCATCCAGCCGTTTGAGTCTGAAGGAGTAACAAACATCCTCACACAAAAACTCTCGCAGTTGTAATGTACAGGACCCATATGGTATTTTCTTACATGGATATCAGTTTTGTTGAATGTAGCAATTCCTTCTTTTTTCTTAACTGCTCTACAGAAGTAAAATCTGTAACAATATACGCACACCGTTTGTTACATGGTCTCCAGAGAGGCAAATAATGTCATTCGGGTGTGACAAGTTTTAGTGGTCATACAAATACACAGTTCAATTGTTTGTCTCCATTGTCCCCAAATATTCTGATGTAATAAGTGTAGCTGACATAATTATTATGCTCACTGAATTATAAATGGATGCAAAGATGATTATTTTCTGATCATTTCTGAAAATGTTGAATCACGATCTGTTTATATGTGTGCAGTATTCTAAAGTACTTAATTACTTTTCGAAAGTGAATGTTCGTTCCATTCTTAATTTCTCTTAAACTATTGTTACTTTGACTCTTCCTACTGAAAATAAGGTCTTATCTGACCCCTATAATCGCTAATATTTTGCCACTTATAAAGGTGCCACCATTCCCTCAGATATTTGCTACTGCTCTATCCATTTTTCCCTATACTCTTCTGTACAGAATGACCAATATGAGGCACAATACCCTTCAGAAGCTCTTATTCCAACTTCACATTATCTGTCGCTAAGAAATACCACTTTGATAATCAGAATATACACGAACTACTAATGTGTAATTTCTGTGATGAAGCTATATTTACAAGCCTGTATTGCGAATACATAGAAAGAAGGATCCTTTATTGTATGATTATATGATAGCGGAACAAACACTGGTAGCAGTTACTTCTGTAAAATATCTGGGAGTATGCGTACGGAACGATTTGAAGTGGAATGATCATATAAAATTAATTGTTGGTAAGGCGGGTACCAGGTTGAGATTCATTGGGAGAGTGCTTAGAAAATGTAGTCCATCAACAAAGGAGGTGGCTTACAAAACACTCGTTCGACCTATACTTGAGTATTGCTCATCAGTGTGGGATCCGTACCAGGTCGGGTTGACGGAGGAGATAGAAAAGATCCAAAGAAGAGCGGCGCGTTTCGTCACCGGGTTATTTGGTAACCGTGATAGCGTTACGGAGATGTTTAATAAACTCAAGTGGCAGACTCTGCAAGAGAGGCGCTCTGCATCGCGGTGTAGCTTGCTGTCGAGGTTTCGAGAGGGTGCGTTTCTGGATGAGGTATCGAATATATTGCTTCCCCCTACTTATACCTCCCGAGGAGATCACGAATGTAAAATTAGAGAGCTTAGAGCGCGCACGGAGGCTTTCAGACAGTCGTTCTTCCCGCGAACCATACGCGACTGGAACAGGAAAGGGAGGTAATGACAGTGGTACGTAAAGTGCCCTCCGCCACACACCGTTGGGTGGCTTGCGGAGTATCAATGTAGATGTAGATGTAGATGTATTTAGTATCTCAATGAATAGTTTTGCCCTTCACCTGGCACAGACCAATTCTACACTAAAAAAAATTGGAAACTTTGTCTTCTAACTATAGTACGTCCTCCAACATGTGGCCTATGCTTCTAGTATAATAACTAACCTACGACAAAATTCTCCTTCTTTTTACTGATTTTCATACATCACAGTTTTTAAGACTTTTACTAAAATGTTTCTGAGCCTTATTTAAAACTACATCTGCATGAGGCTCAGTGTATTATCTAACTTATTTGTCTCATAAACCAAAAAAGTTGTCTTAAAAGGTCCTATACAGTTTCTCCACCTTTGGTTAACCTTCTCTCTTTAATCTGTTCAAATCTTTTGTAGTCTTATCTAATTCACCCTGAAAGATAACAAACTTCCGATCCTGTTTCACTATGTTTTTATCTCTATCACACATCCCACATAACCAGTGAAGGGTCTTATTTGTTTCCTGGTTGACCATTCCCATAGAAAAACAACAACAGTCACATCTAACCACGCTAGTAATAATCCTACGGCAAGTCATGGAGTTTTCATTAATAGGAATTACAACAATTTAGCAAGAATAATGTTGTACGTTATATACTTAAATGCAAAACTCGTCCACAAAAGTTAGGGCTATACGTAAACAAACTAATATTTCTTTGAGTTGACTTATATACAAAAGTAGCATTTAAACTATCCTCCATTAACATGTAGTGAGTAAGAATGGTATAGGTTTGACTTAGTTATACCGCAATGAAAAACAATCAAACAAAATCGTTCCTATTTACTCCATCGAGAATGTAAACGTAGTTTACACATAGAAATGTGTTTACAGGTTGTTTTTATGATTTTCTAACAATAATGATTAATAATAATAATTAGTATTGATGTGTCAACAGGCAGAACGAGACAGGAAATTGTCTCTAGCTGGCCACGTGGGAGCCGAGGCGACAGAACCGGTGGAAAAGTTGGAAGTAAGTGTAATTATTCGCTTTATTTTTTTGACGAAACAGTATTCAGAAGTGTGTGACACGAGTTATATATTATTTACTGAAGCAATACAAGTTTTAGGCACTTGATTTTCGATACATATTTTTTTTTCTTTTTCTTTTTGTTAAGGTTATGTTTTCAGGTTATTGGACTTGTATGAAGTCTAGGATAAAATTTGAGGGTGGACGGGGGGAGGTGGTAGGTGGGGAGGGCAGCATGCTGCAGGAAGTCGAAGTAGATACTCCGTGCGAATTGGTATGTGTGGAGGCTATACTAATCAGCCGAACTAAGTTATTAATTGGCTCCTTCTACCGACCCCCAGACTCCGATGATATAGTTGCTGAACAGTTCAGAGAAAATTTGAGTCTCGTAACAAATAAATACCCCACTCATACGGTTATAGTTGGTCGGGACTTCAACCTTCCCTCGATATGTTGGCAAAAATACTTGTTCAAAACCGGTGGTAGGCAGAAAACATCTTCCGAGATTGTCCTAAATGCTTTCTCCGAAAATTATTTCGAGCAGTTAGTCCACGAACCCTCGCGAATTGTAAATGGTTGCGAAAACACACTTGACCTCTTAGCCACAAACAATCCAGAGCTGATTGATAGCATCATGACTGATACAGGTATTAGTGATCACAAGGTCGTTATAGCTAGGCTCAATACCGTTTCTTCCAAATCCACTAGAAACAAACACAAAATAATTTTATTTAAAAACGCGGATAAAGTGTCACTAGAAGCCTTCCTAAGAGACAATCTCCATTCCTTCCGAACTGACTATGCAAATGTAGACGAGATGTGGCTCAAATTCAAAGATATAGTAGCAACAGCAATTGAGAGATTCATACCTCATAAATTGGTAAGAGATGGAACTGATCCCCCGTGGTACACAAAAAAGGGCCGAACGCTGTTGCAGAGGCAACGGAAAAAGCATGCGAAGTTAAGAAGAACGCGAAATCCCGAAGATTGGCTAAAATTTACAGACGCGCGAAATTTGGCACGGACTTCAATGCGAGATGCCTTTAATAGGTTCCGCAACGAAACATTGTCTCGAAATTTGGTAGAAAATCCGAAGGAATTCTGGTCGTATGTAAAGTTCACAAGCGGCAAAACGCAGTCAATACCTTCGCTGCGCAGTGCCGATGGTACTGTTACCGACGACTGTGCCGCTAAAGCGGAGTTATTGAACGCAGTTTTCCGAAATTCCTTCACCAGGGAAGACAAATGGAATATTCCAGAATTTGAAACACGAACAGCTGCTAGCATGAGTTTCTTAGAAGTAGATACCTTAGGGGTTGCGAAGCAACTCAAATCGCTTGATACGGGCAAGTCTTCAGGTCCAGATTGTATACCGATTAGGTTCCTTTCAGATTACGCTGATACAATAGCTCCCTACTTAGCAATCATATACAACCGCTCGCTCACCGATAGATCTGTACGTACAGATTGGAAAATTGCGCAGGTCGCACCGGTGTTTAAGAAGAGTAGTAGGAGTAATCCATCGAACTATAGACCTATATCATTGACGTCGGTTTGCAGTAGAGTTTTGGAGCACATACTGTATTCAAACATTATGAATCACCTCGAAGGGAACGATCTATTGATACGTAATCAGCATGGTTTCAGAAAACATCGTTCTTGTGCAACGCAGCTAGCTCTTTATTCGCGCGAAGTAATGGCCGCTATCGACAGGGGATCTCAAGTTGATTCCGTATTTCTAGATTTCCGGAAAGCTTTTGCCACCGTTCCTCACAAGCGACTTCTAATCAAACTGCGGGCCTATGGGGTATCGTCTCAGTTGTGCGGCTGGATTCGTGATTTCCTGTCAGGAAGGTCACAGTTCGTAGTAATAGACGGCAAATCATCGAGTAAAACTGAAGTGGTATCAGGTGTTCCCCAGGGAAGCGTCCTGGGACCTCTGCTGTTCCTGATCTGTATAAATGACCTGGGTGACAATCCGAGCAGTTCTCTTAGGTTGTTCGCAGATGATGCTGTAATTTACCGTCTAGTAAGGTTATCCGAAGACCAGTATCAGTTGCAAAGCGATTTAGAAAAGATTGCTGCATGGCGTGGCAGGTGGCAGTTGACGCTAAATAACGAAAAGTGTGAGGTGATCCATATGAGTTCCAAAAGAAATCCGTTGGAATTCGATTACTCGATAAATAGTACAATTCTCAAGGCTGTCAATTCAACTAAGTACCTGGGTGTTAAAATTACGAACTACTTCAGTTGGAAAGACCACATAGATAATATTGTGGGGAAGGCGAGCCAAAGGTTGCGTTTCATTGGCAGGACACTTGGAAGATGCAGCAGGTCTACTAAAGAGACAGCTTACACTATACTCGTTCGTCCTCTGTTAGAATATTGCTGCGCGGTGTGGGATCCTTACCAGGTGGGATTGACGGAGGACATCGAGAGGGTGCAAAGGGGTGCGGCTCGTTTTTTGTTGTCACGTAATAAGGGAGAGAGTGTGGCAGATATGATACGCGAATTGGGATGGAAGTCATTAAAGCAAAGACGTTTTTCGTCGCGGCGAGATCTATTTACGAAACTTCAGTCACCAACTTTCTCTTCTGAATGCAAAAATATTTTGTTGAGCCCAACCTACATAGGTAGGAATGATCATGAAAATAAAATAAGAGAAATCAGAGCTCGAACAGAAAGGTTTAAGTGTTCGTTTTTCCCGTGCGCTGTTCGGGAGTGGAATGGTAGAGAGACGGTATGATTGTGGTTCGATGAACCCTCTGCCAAGCACTTAAATGTGAATTGCAGAGTAGTCATGTAGATGTAGATGTAGAAATGTGTAATGCAGTTTACTCCCAATAGTACAGCCCTTTAAGCTGTTTTTCAGTTTTTTAATTTTGCTTACTGTGAGAACGAATAAGTGGATTTTAATTTTACGTTTGATATCTTATGGTATTGAATATATACATGAACAACTGCACGATTGAGAGAAATAAATTAAAATTCAAAACTTCCTGAAATATAACGCTTTCTAATTATACCTGAATTTAATCTTCTTTTAATTGGAGAAGAGTATGTTTCGTAAAAGGACGGAAAACAAGCTTAAAGTGTTAATTCTGCGATTGGTCAGCGTGCTTGTTTCGTGTGTTATAAGGATGGCTCAGTGTAACTGAATAACGCCTTTCTGATATTCTGGCGGACATTTCCTCAGTCATAATTTTGGAGATGCATAGTTAAAATTTTCGACAGTTCGCTTGTGACGATAGCTAACGGTTAACGCTGATGAGCTGCTCTTTTAAACAGCATCCCACAGGAGCAAAACAGTTGCGTCTTTATCTGTGTTACTCGTACCTTAGGTACTTGGTCTATGCACGGCTCTGTTTCAAGGATTCGGTGTAGTCATAGGGTCGAACCACGCACGTCTGTCTTCATGTCCTGCACTTTACTGTAAATATTAAACTGTGGCTGTGATCCTGCAGTCAAACGGTACATGCATTGGCTAGAATTGCGAGTTAATAAAATACACAGAAACACAAAATAAAACTTAAATGAATAATTTAATAACAAGGGCTCTATCCTAACGTTTGTAATTGATGTAGATGGAAGAGAATTACGTTAAATAATGTTTCCTCAAGAAAGGCCATCTCAAATAAACAGGAAGTGATCCTATGATAGTAAGTCAAAATTCAGACGGAAAATACTCTCATCAAATGCAGTAAAGTTACGTTGAGAGCGTTACGAGAACGGTAGCAAAATCCCGAAACGAAACGGTCATCAAAGATACGCGAAAACTAAATCCATTTCGTGCTCATAATACACGAAATATTCAGTAGCTCAAAACAGTTCACAGTTGAACATGATGATTCACAAATTTACACACCCGATGGAAAGAGTAGTAACTCACACTCTATCTATCCCCAGTTCCGTAATACACGCAGAATAAGTTAGTGTGCTACGCTGGAACACATTAAGACCTGTCGAAATATAAAGTCCCCTCAAAATTTATAATATTCTAGCAGTCGTTCACCGCCCAGAATCAGTCACCAATAAGACTGAATCACTCACGTTACCATAGGCAGACCTGCCTTTTTCCAGCATTAAATACAATGTGTCCATTATCGTTCCCTTTGACTGTGCAATCCAAAAGTCCCAGTCCCAACTAGATGCCTTTAGTGTTCTACTGTATTCTGTACCATTGGCTGAAGGCCATCCCCACCAAAAATACATTGTTTTTACCTGCTATAAACATGATTTGACTCAACATGACCACTTTCCCACACTACACTAATACATTACAACAATATTTAAATAAAATATATGATATAAGCTATTGGTCACACTCAGATCATTTGCAGTAATTATAAATAAAGCAATGTTCATAAATAAATAAGCCAGTGAACTTGTACAAATGCGCTCATGTTAAACGACAACGAATTGTAGTCAAGTATTATTCAAACAATTATCTATGCCTTCTTGCCAGCAGCGTCTTTTGGTTCCCTTTTCAGTCATGGTGTCCACTAACACAAACACTGACCACTTTTAAATTTGAAAAGCTTTCTAGTAGCACTTGCAATCAACTTGTACATCAAGTTACTGGCAAAATAGTAACCTGTTGATTAAATAAAAGCACAAGTATGACAAAATATGAACTGCTGATGCTGTATTCATTTGCTGTGCAAATGTGGAGAATACGGCCCCTTGAAAAACGTTTGCATAATAAAAAAGTTATAAAAGACGTCTTAAATCAATAAGTAAAATAGATACAGATACTTAGCTTTCAGGGATGATATCTATCATGGCGATGTTATCATCTGAGATACCGTTTGTTGAAATCGTATGAAACAGCTAAATGTTGTTAATTCAGAGGTACATCGAGTAAATATTTATTCACTGTGAAATGTTAACTTATGTAGTTTTCAAGATATTGAGATACTATTGTGTCATTGGATGTGCCTCATTTTTCTGAGATCACAGATGTATTCAGAGTTGCGTTAATATTTGATGTGAGTTGTTGTCGAATCTCAACGAGCTGTAACTTAACCATCTTTCAGCTTTGTCTGACACCCTGCCATGTCTTGGCTCCCGTACAAACGCCATGTAAACGACAGTCGTCAAAATTCCTCGTACTGGGGTTTTCCCTGGCAAAGGAGAGGCAAAATCTGATACTGTTTTTCAAGCGTCTACAGACGAATTAAACGACTTTTTCTCAACAACAGTCAGTTCTCAAGCGGTGATAAATTATCAGCCACAAAATAGAAATTTCTCGACAGACGCGTTTTCCTTAAAACATCTTTTTACACCCACAGTACGAAAATCAATCATGAGACACTAGCCTGAGGCAGTAGGTAATGATCGGATGAGCATAGGTATAATTAAAAACGTAGTCGATACTACTTCTCCAGTGCTCAAAGACATCTCCAATAGATTAGATTAGATTAGATTAGATTAATACTAGTTCCATGGATCATGAATACGATATTTCGTAATGATGTGGAACGAGTCAAATTTTCCAATACATGACATAATTAGGTTAATTTAACAACATACTTAAGTTAATATAACAACTTCATTTTTTTTAATTTTTTTTTTATTTTTTTAAATATTTTTTCTTTTTTTTCCTTAATTTATATCTAAAAGTTCCTCTATGGAGTAGAAGGAGTTGTCATTCAGAAATTCTTTTAATTTCTTCTTAAATACTTGTTGGTTATCTGTCAGACTTTTGATACTATTTGGTAAGTGACCAAAGACTTTAGTGCCAGTATAATTCACCCCTTTCTGTGCCAAAGTTAGATTTAATCTTGAATAGTGAAGATCATCCTTTCTCCTAGTATTGTAGTTATGCACACTGCTATTACTTTTGAATTGGGTTTGGTAATAGCAATGTGCATCTCTCTCTTGTAAGTGATACATTTTCTACTGAGTGGAAGCAAACCTTATTTTAACCAGTACCCAAGGTTGATTACTCAAAATCGCCAAGCAACTATAGCCTGACCAGCATATTACCCGGAATATCAAAGCCTCTGTGTTAACTGGTCACAAACAACAGATGAATTATTTTAAAACTTATAACATCTACGATAAATATCAACCAGGCTTCCGGACACGTCATAACACAGTAGCTGCATTAACCAAAGTAACTGGCAACTTCAAATATGCCATGGACAAATGTCAAGCGCCCATTTCAATACTGTTCGATTTCAACAAGTTTACCATCTATAGCTAAATGACTATTCTGCAGTTCATAATTAAGTGGCTGTCAGAGGGTTCATCAAACCATCTTCAGACTGTTTCCCTACCGTTCTGTTCTCGAACGAGAGAGAAACGAACATTTCAAATTTTTCCGTGTGATCTCTGATTTCTCTTATTTAATTACGATGATCCTTCCTCCCTATATAGGAAGGTATCAAAAAGATATTCGAAATAGAAAATTGATGTTTAAAATTTCGTGAAAAGGCTCGCCGCAACGCAAGATGCCTTTGTTTGAATGATTGCCACTCCAATATCATCCCATATCTGTGACACTCCCTCCTCTGTTTCGTGATAATACAAACGAGCTGCCCTTCTTTGCACTTTTTCAAAATCCTCCGACGATCCTATCTGATATGAATCGCATACCGTTCAGAAATAATTGAGAAGAGGACGGGAAAGCGCAATATATATATATATATATATATATATATATATATATATATATATATATATATATATATATATGTGTGTGTGTGTGTGTGTGTGTGTGTGTGTTTGTGTGTGATAGTTCTAATTTAAGTAATTGTAATCACTAGATATTTCATTGAATTGAGAGCCATTAGATTTTCGTGATTTATCGTGTAACTGAAATTTAGCGGATACCGTGTAGTACCTGTGTGGATGACCTCACACTTTCCAGTTACTTGCAGCGTTTTGTGCAAATATCTTATATAAGTAATTTTGCGATTGGTTTTGATCTTATGAAGACTTTGATAGACGGTAAATGACATCATCCGCAAACAATCTAAGAGGACTCCTCAGATTCTCTTTTAAACCGTATACAGGGTGATCCATTGATCGTGACCGAGCCAAATATCTCCCGAAATAAGCGTCAAACGAAGAACCTACAAAGAACGAAACTTTTTTAGCTTGAAGGGGGAAACCAGATGGCGCTATGGTTGGCCCGCTAGATAGCGCTGCCATAAGTCAAACGGATATCAACTACGTTTTTTAAAAAAGGAACCCCCATTTTTATTACATATTCGTGTAGTACGTAAAGAAATATGAATGTTTTAGTTGCACCACTTTTTTCGCTTTGTGATAGATGGCGCTGTAATAGTCACAAACATATAGCTCAAAATTTTAGAGCCCCGCGGGATTAGCCGAGCGGTCTCAGGCGCTGCAGTCATGGACTGTGCGGCTGGTCCCGGCGGGGGTTCGAGTCCTCTCTCAGGCATGGGTGTATGTGTTTGTCCTTAGGATAATTTGGGTTAAGTAGTGTTTAAACTTGGGGACTGATGACCTTAGCAGTTAAGTCCCATAAGATTTCACACACATTTGAACATTTTGAACAATTTTAAATGAACAGTTGGTAACAGGTAGGTTTTTTAAATTAAAATACAGAACGTAGGTACGTTTGAACATTTCATTTCGGTTGTTCTAATGTGATACATTTACCTTTTCGAACTTACCATTTCTGAGAACGCATGCTGTTTCAGCGTGATTACCTGTAAATATCACATTAATGCAATAAATGCTCAAAATGATGTCCGGCAACCTAAATCCATTTGGCAATACGTGTAACGACATTCCTCTCAACAGCGACTAGTTCGCCTTTCGTAATGTTCACACATGCATTGACAATGCGCTGACGCATGTTGTCAGGCGTTGTCTGTGGATCACGACAGCAAATATCCCTCATCTTTCTCCGCAGAAAGACATCCAGGGACGTCAGATCCGGTGAACGTGCGGGCCTTTGTATGGTGGTTCGACGACCAATCCACCTGTCATGAAATATGATATTCAATACCGCTTCAACCGCACGCGAGCTACATGTCGGACGTCCATCATGTTGGAAGTACATCGGGATTCTGCCATGCAGTGAAACATCTTGTAGTGACATCGGTAGAACATTACGTAGGAAATCAGCATACATTGCACCATTTAGACTGCCATCGATAAAATGGGGCCCAGTTGTCCTTCCTCCCATAATGCCGCACCATACATTAACCTGCCAAGGTCGCTGATGTTCCACTTGCCGTAGCCATCGTGGATTTTCTGTTGCCCAGTAGTGCATATTATGCCGGTTTACGTTACCGCTGTTGGTGAATGACGCTTCGTTGCTAAATAGAATGCGTGCAAAAGATCTGTTATCGTCCCGTAATTTCTCTTGTGCCCAGTGGCAGAACTGTACACGACGTTCAAAATCGTCGCTGTGCAATTCCTGGTGCATAGAAATATAGTACGGGTGCAATCGATGTTGATGTAGCATTCTCAACACCGAAGTTTGTGAGATTCCCGATTCTCGCGCAATTTGCCTGCTACTGATGTGTGGATTAGCCGCGACAGCAGCTAAAACACCTACTTGGGCATCATCATTTGTTGTAGGTCGTGGCTGACGTTTCACATGTGGCTAAACATTTCCTGTTTCCTGATGTATTGATTAGCCGTGACAGCAGCTAAAACACCTACTTGGGCATCATCAGTTGTTGCAGGTCGTGGCTGACGTTTCACATGTGGCTAAACACTTCCTGTTTCCTTAAATAACGTAACTACCCGGAAAACTGTCCGGACACCTGGATGATGTCGTCCAGGATACCGAACAGCATACGTAGCACATGCCCGTTGGGCATTTTGATCACAATAGCCATACATCAACATGATATCGACCTTTTCCGCAATTGGTAAACGGTCCATTTTAACAAGGGTAATGTATCAGGAAGCAAATACCGTCCGCACTGGCGGAATGTTACGTGATACCACGTACTTATACGTTTATGACTATCCATCATAAAGCGAAAAAAGTGGTGCAACTAAAACATTCATATTTCTTTACGTACTACACGAATATATAATAAAAAAATTGGGGGTTCCTATTTTAAAAAACTCAATTGATATCCGTTTGATCCATGGCAGCGCCGTTGAGACTCAAGTAGTCTCTGAAAGTGTCTGGAGGCTATTTAAAAGGATTCTTGCAAAAATTTTGCCAGTGACAGAGAGTAGAGATATTCCCCGGTCGTTACCACAGACACTTCTGTCGCCCTTCTTGAAGATGGTGACAATTGCAGAGTTCTTCAAGTCAGCTGGTACCTTGCGAGTTTCCAACATTAATAGAATGAGTGGGAAGAGTCTAGTTTTTAGAGGCAAGCCGCCACCCTCAATAAGCTCCATCGGAATGCTGTCAGGTCCAGGAGCCTTCCTAGGTTTTACACTCTTGAGTGCCTTGCAAGATTCTTGAAAAGCTGAAGGATCAGCCATCCAGGGTTGTGGAGGATGCTGTGGGACATTTTTAAGAAAATCTCCAGCGGCAGTAGAAGGGCGGTTTAACAGTGAGCTGAAGTGCTCTTTCCAACGATTTAAGATGTCCTGACTTTCAGTAAGAATGGTGGAGTTGTCAGCAGCTTTCAGTGTTCCTGATGAGGTCCATACAGCTCTTTAATACCAGCGTAGAAGCCACGCAGGTTCCTATACTACCGGAGTCTCAGTGCGGGTTTTGACCTTCAAGAGCGACAATTGACATGATTTTCTGTGCACGACAACTACAGGAGAAGAGCAGAGAACAGCAAAAGCCTTTACTACTTGTTTTCTACGATCTGGAAAAGGCCTTTGATACAATTTCCAGAGAGGCCATGTTGATGGTCTTAAAACTCTTCGGCTGCCCTGAAAATTTTGTTGACCTGATTGAAGCTCTCCACGATGATATGACTGGACAGATTCTCTGCCAGAATGAAACAACTGGTGAATTCCCAATAACAAGTGGACTTAAACAAGGATGCGTTCTTGCACCAACATTATTTGCATTGTATCTGGCAGCTATGCTTTACGAGACATCCGTAAACAATCCAGGAATAGAACTAAAGTACAGGTTCGATGGAGGATTATTCAACCAGTCCAGAATCCATTCAAATAGGTTCACCAGTACCACTCGTGTGACAGAGCTGCAGTATGCTGATGACAATGCTTCTCCTGCTCATTCACCTGCAGAGATGCAGCTGTCAGTTGATTCCTTCAGCAGGGCGTACGAACGATTTGGTCTGTCCATCAATATTCCAAAGACAAAGGTGATGGCGCAGCCAACTCCTGGCTCCTCCGTTCCTGATTTCAGCATATTCATTTATGATACACCCTTGGAACAAGTGGACCATTTTCTGTACCTATGAAGCTTATTGTCATCTAACTGCTCATCTGAAAAAGATGTGCAGAATAGATTACCTGCTGCCCGTGTAGCATTGGACGTCTTACAAAGCGTGTCTTCCTGAATAAAGACCTAACACTGTACACCAAACTAATGGTGTACATAGCTGTAGTCATTTCCACCCTACTATATGGTTACGAAACCTGGACGTTATATTGCTGTGATCTGAAGAAACTAGAACGCTTCAACCAACAGAAGCTAAGATATATCATGAACCTGAAATGGGATGGCTTCATATCCAACACGGCTGTTATTGAGAAAGCAAAAATGTATAGCATGGAAGCTCTTATTATTGGGCATCAACTCAGATGGGTCGGACATGTCCAGAGGATGAAAAATGACAGACGTCCACGCCAAATGCTGTACAGCGAAGTGAGCACACACGACGTGCCACTCTCAAATGTTATAAGGATCAGTACAAGGAAAATCTGAAAAACTTAAACATCGATCCGAGTAACTGATCCACAATAGCAGGCGATCGAAGTCGCTGGCGCTCAGTAACCTCAAATGCTCTTCAAAACTTTGAGCTGGAACGTCGAAGAATGGAGAATTACAAACGCCGGAGACGTAAACTCCTCCAGGCTCAGCCACGTCCTCCACCTTCCATCAGCTGTAATGTCTGTGGCCGCCTGTTCCACGCTAGGAATGGATTGCTAAGCCATCAACGACACTTCCACGCCTGAACCGTGACAGAGGAAATCTCAGGAGAGAAATGAAAATTCGGATATGAGTATCAGACGACGACGACGGTGGCAGCGCCATCTAGCGGGCCAACCATAGCGCCATCTGGTTTCCCCCTTCAAGCTAGACGAGTTTCGTTCTTTGTAGTTTTTTCGTTTGACGCTTATTTCGCGGGATATTTGGCCCGGTCACTATCAATGGACCAACCTGTATATAGATTAGGAACAGCAGGTGGTCTATAACACTTTCTTGAGGGATTCCAGATATCACTTCTGTTTTACTCAGTAGCTTCCAATCAGTAACTACGAACTGCGACTTTTGTGACCGGAAATCACGAAACCAGTCGTACGACTGAGATGATACTCCACAGAGACGTAATTTGATTACGAGTCACAAGTGAGGAACATGTAAAAAGCCCCCTGGAAATCTAGAGGTACGGAATCAGTTCGAGATGCCCTGTCGACAGCGCTAATTGCATCACGTGAATAAAGTGCTACTTGTGTTTCACAAGAACGGTATTTTCTGAATCCGTGCTAACAATGTGTCAACAGAGTGCTTTCTTCGAGGTACTTCGTTATGTTCAAAAACAGTTTTCGTTGCGAAATCCTACTGCAAATCGACGTAACTGATATGGATCTGTAATTCAGTGGATTACTCCTGCTTCCTTTCTTGAATATTTACTTTTACAGTCATTAGGTACGAATGTTTTGTCGAGCGAGCGGTTGTATATGGTTTTTAAGTATGGAGCTATTAGATCAGCATAATGTGAAGGGAACTTAATTGGTATGTAGTCTGGACCAGCAAACTTGCCTTTATTAAGTGATTTAACTGCTTTATGTTGAATTTCGGAAAACTGTGTTTCGTAACTCTTTTTTAGTGACATTGTCATTAGTAATATTACCATTGCTGTCACTCAGTGAAGGTACTGACTGCATCTTGCCGCTAGTGTACATACGATCAGAATCTCTCTGTGTTTGGCCGGCCGGAGTGGCCGAGCGGTTCTAGGCGCTGCAGTCTGGAACCGCGTGGCCGCTACGGTCGCAAATTCGAATCCTGCCTCGGGCGTGGATGTGTGTGATGTCCTTAGGTTAGTTAGGTTTAAGTAGTTCTAAGTTCTAGGGTACTGACGACCTCAGAAGTTAAATCCGATAGTGCTCAGAGCCATTTGAATCATTTCTCTGAGTTTTCTGCCAGGTTCTGAGACAGAATTTCGTTGTGAAAACTATTAAAAGCATCTCGCTTTGTATTTCGAGCCAAATTTCAAGCTTCTGGCTTCTGTAAAACTTCACCAATACTGAAGATTTTGTGTTCTTTTAAGTTTGGCATGCTTTTTCGTTGCTTTGCAACAGTGTTATGAGCTTTTCGGTGCACCATTTATTTGGTACATATCCCTCAATTGCCGTCGATACTATTTCTTTGAATTTAAACCACATGGCCTACGCTTACATAGTTAGATTGGAAGGAGTGGAGACTCTCTCTCAGGAAGGCGTTAAGTGAACGTCTATCTGCTTCTTTAAATAGATATATTTTGCGTTTACTTTTGATGGATTTGGACGTTATGGTATTCAGTCTTGCTACAACGGCCTTGTGGTCACTTATACCTGTTGCTCCTGAACTAACTGTCTAAAAGCCACCACCGACATTAAACATGCGTATTCGTCATGATATTGTTCATTTCGGTTACTGGGTGTCTCTCCTATGGGTCGTCAGACGCATTTTCTCCGGTGTTTCAGCAGATATTCGCAGTTTCGTTTTTGCAACATGTAAATAAAGTCAGCTCAAACAAATACTGCTCACCACGTCTTTGATACGACGCCCAACTCCGAAGGAAAGCGCCAGTTTCTTCCCGTTATAAACAAATCTGAAAGCTGTAAATTCAACTAAATACTTAGGTATTATAATTACAAATACCCTAAACTGGAACGACCACATAGATAATTTGTGGGTAGAGTCAACCAAATACTGTGATTCATTGGTAGAAAACTTAGAAACTGCAACAGGTCTACTAAAGAGACTGCTTACACCACGCTTGTCCGCCCTGTTCTGGAGTATTGCTGTGCGGTGTGGGATCCGCATCAGGTGGGACTGACGGATGACATCGAAAAACTACAAAGAAGGGTAGATAGTTTTGTACTATCGCAAAGTAGGGGAGATAGTGCCACAGACTGATACGTGAACTGGAGTGGCAATCATTAAAACAAAGGCGCTTTTTATTGCGACGGAATCTTCTCATGAAATTTCAATCACCAGCTTTGTCTTCCGATTGCGAAAACATTCTATTGGGACCCACCTACATAGGGTGAAATGGTCATCACGATAAAATAAGAGAAGTCAGGGCTCGCACAGAAAAATTTAAGTGCTCGTTTTTCCCGCTCGCCGTTCGGGAGTGGAACGGTAGAGAGACAGCTCGAAGGCGGTTCACTGAACCATCTGCCAGGCACTTTACTGTGAATAGCAGAGTAACCACGCAGATTTAGATTTTAAAGAGGAATTTTACATGACTATTAGACAGAGGGGTCCAAAATTAGTCTTATATTAGTTCAATGTGTTAACAGAGCCAGTAAAACACGAGGCATACATAATCAGTCCTTCAGCAGCTACTGTGCAGCGCTTCTGCGTAGCTGAAGCAGTCAGCGCGGGCCAGGGCCGTTGTTTCGCCTCTGGAGTACTGGTTATTCTTAGCCTCTTACTGTTCCTGTTAACATACGTTGTTGGAACAAATATCGCACTAGACTAACATTGGACCGCTCTGCGAATGGGCACGTAAAATTCCACTTTAAAAACAATTTTATTTGAAACGGGAAACAGACTGACGCTTCCCATCGACGCTGGTCATCGCATAAAAAACGTGATAACAGTACTTGTTTGGGCTAACATCAGTTACGCGTTGGAAAAACAAAATTTCAAATATCTGCTGAAACACCGTAGAAAATGCACCTGATGATTCTTAGGGAGACACCCTGCATATCTTTCTCCAGCTTCTGCTCCACTTCCACTACGAATGTGGAACAAAGTACCCAGTAAATTGCGTCTTATCCAAGACCAGTCTGCATTCAGGAGAAATGGTTCAAATGGCTCTGAGCACTGTGGGACTTAACTTCTGAGGTCATCAGTCCCCTAGAACTTAGAACTAATTAAACCTAACTAACCTAAGGACAGCACACACATCCATGCCCGAGGCAGGATTCGAACCTGCGACCGTATCGGTCGCGCGGTTCCAGACTGTAGCGCCTAGAACCGCTCGGCCACCCCGGCCGGCATTCAGGAGAAGATGAAAGCCTTATCTGTTATCGTCAGCGCAGCTTTCTTTTGCGCATATCCCAGCTATATTCTTTCTGTCCGTAAGAAACGAATCTCTCTGTCACTAAACCTCTTTCTCTCGTTGCTTTCGACTAGCACACCCTTTCGAGTACTCCAACTGGTGGACGAGTGTGGCAGCACTACTGACAGAGACGCCCAGTTGAACAGCTTGGTGCTTGATTCTGATATGTCACCTCGAATGAGAATGTTCATACGTCCCAACATTGCAGGAGTCACAATTGTGTGCGGCCAGTCGGCACGTGGGAGATCGAACGGGTTTCCGTGAACTTGTTGCGATAATGACAAACGCCTCACCCAACGAATAACCGTGCTTTTGTTCACTTCCACGTCTGCAAGAGCCTATGAGTAACTGCGATGCTACTGTTTTCTACCAACAGAAACTCAATGACAGCTCTCTGCTTGGAACGCTCCTCCGTTGCAGACGCCATTTTGAAGGCCATGCATAGCGCCGTCACCCACTGCAACTTCATGGAACTAAAGAGGCTGAAGCGTGAATATTTCACGATAGCCTACAACAAATTCCGCATTTTTTCAACCGAAATTGGCCAGGAAAAAAATACATTGCATTACTTATTGAAGACTTCGTGAATAATGTGACTGTGCTTGGACTACGGTTTAAGACTTGATATTTCAAGTATTCTCTTTGACTTGGTGAGTTAGGTTCTTTACATTGGTATTGGCCTGCTTGCAGCTATACCCGTGCGAGCTGGAGAAGCTGTCCCAGTTCAGCGGCCTGCAAGACTGGCTGCGCTGCTTTTCTCTGCACAAGGGCAAGCGCGCCGGCTCCGGCCGCAGCCCGGTCGTAGGGCACGTCAAGGTGAGAATAAGTTTACAGCTGTAACTTTACACCAGAAACCACTGGGCATCATACTCGAAAAGATCCATACAATTTTACAAGACTGTATCTTCTACATGAGTTAAGATAGGAACACGGTTAGATTTTAGCATAAGCAGTGAAACAAGTAGTTGCCTTGGCGCAAGTTGTAAGTTGCCGATTCATGTGGTTGCCGGTAGCGGCCTCCCACATGTATCTAGTTCGAACGCTCGTTCTCTCATTCATATTCCAAAATGTGTCGAGTTGAGTTGGCAACAGCACATCAACAAAGGCGTTTTGCGTTCTCAGATTCGTCAGGTGCAATTAAGTCACAGCAGCGTGGCGGTAGTTTAGTTGACAGTACGGCACTGCAACTCCAACAATTCAAAGAATTCGTCGATGGTATTAGCAGCTTCGAGACACTTGTTGTTTATGTGAGGAGGAATCCACAGGAGTCGCACTCCTCCTGTCAAGAGGAGGAACACTTTCAAGAGAGTGTCGCACTGAGTCCATGCCGTATCTTCAGCTATCGTATCCACTGCAGTTACCGTCTACCAAACCGGTGGACAACCATTGGCCCGCGGATCCTGCAATCAGTTGCCCGCAGAAGGAATTTGTGGGAGAGAAAGTGAGGAGCTCGCATATACACCGCCCGGAGAGCATTTCCCGATATTTTCGCGCCGACACTCGGCTCGTCTCGGGCTTGCAGCTCATGTCACAGACTAGTGGAAGTTTCGGGTACTCGGCACATGCGAAATGCTAATTCGACACCGCTGGATTTGAAGAACAAAGTGAAACACATTTGCAGTCTGAGCGCTTAATTTATTTAGTGATACAGAAACAGTCCATGCTTTTGGATGAGACATCAAAAGTATTTTTCGTCAATTATTTAAAAAATGCCCACTAATAATGTTTGTGGATATTTCCACACTAAATATCAAACACTCGAATGACCTGTCTGTGGCTGAACATCGCAAAATTACTCCTAACTGCTTGCAGACTGCGAATGCGTATCTCATTGCCGTATTTCGTTTTCCTGTTCTTTTTCACATTAACATTCATACGTTTTACTTGACCTGTGAGGACGTATTAGAACACTGCATCTGTTGAAACTGGAGATAATTTATAATGAATTAGCAGCAACCAGTCACTTTTATAGGCAATTATTTTCTCATGATGACATTTCAAGATGCCTCAAAACCGATCTTCGCATGTTTACATTTGTTTACCTGTCACAATAATTGTTTATTTATTATCGGCGTTGCAAAATTTTGCAATGGAAGATTTTAAGACAGTTACTGCAAAACGTCGTCGGTAAAAAAGAATGTTCACGACGCGTGATTAATGTAAACAGCTGAAGATTGGGTGAACATAAAATGAATGTGCTCTCAAAAATGCGTGTTTTAAGGCATTATTTGTTCCCGTGCATGTTGGGAAGGGATGTCAACATATCGATGCTTTGCTCCATAAACATTAACGTCACGAACGGTATAATTATGACTTTCTGCGGTAGGAGAGCTACTGTCGCGTCACAGAGCGAGACGATCCGCGTACTTATCTAAGTTCGTGAGTGGGGCCCGCAGGTCACTAAAGGTTGCCCATGGCTGATCTGCACAGTGACATGGCTCCGCTATCACCTCCGATGGGAAAGGAATATTGCGTACGGCAAGCGCCTTACGATCCAGCCACTCGCCATACAAGAGAGGGCCACGGCTTGCCGTCCAGTCAAGGCGCCTGCAGCGCAGAGGCAACCCACTCTGCGTGCGACGGTTACTGCATTAGTGGGGATGACAACTCTGACGCACAAAACGCTCTTGAGCCAGCACTAAGAACCATGTAACGTTTAAAATCGCTCAAAAGAGGAAAGGCCGCTGGACCTGATGGGATACCAGTTCGGTTTTACACAGAGTACGCGAAGGAACTTGCCCCCCTTCTTGCAGCGGTGTACCGTAGGTCTCTAGAAGAGCGTAGCGTTCCAAAGGATTGGAAAAGGGCACAGGTCATCCCCGTGTTCAAGAAGGGACGTCGAACAGATGTGCAGAACTATAGACCTATATCTCTAGCGTCGATCAGTTGTAGAATTTTGGAACACGTATTATGTTTCAAGTATAATGACTTTTCTGGCGACTAGAAATCTACTCTGTAGGAATCAGCATGGGTTTCGAAAAATACGGTTGTGTGAAACCCAGCTCGCGCTATTCGTCCACGAGACTCAGAGAGCCATAGACACGGGTTCACAGGTAGATGCCGTGTTTCTTGACTTCCGCGAGGCGTTCGATACAGTTTCCCTCAGTCGTTTAATGAACAAAGTAAGAGCATATGGACTATCAGACGAATTGTGAGATTGGATTGAAGAGTTCCTAGATAACAGAACGCAGCATGTCATTCTCAATGGAGAGAAGTCTTCCGAAGTAAGAGTGATTTCAGGTGTGCCGCAGGGGAGTGTCGTAGGACCGTTGCTATTCACAATATACATAAATGACCTTGCGGATGACATCCGAAGTTCACTGAGGCTTTTTGCGGATAATGCTGTGGTATATCGAGAGGTTGTAACAATGGGAAATTGTACTGAAATGCAGGAGGATCTGCAGCGAATTGACGCATGGCGCAGGGAATGGCAATTGAATCTCAATGTAGACAAGTGTAACGTGCTGCGAATACATAGAAAGATAGATCCCTTATCATTTAGATACAAAATAGCAGGTCAGCAACTGGAAGCAATTAATTCCATAAATTATCTGGGAGTACGCATTAGGAGTGATTTAAAATGGAATGATCATATAAAGTTGATCGTTGGTAAAGCAGATGCCTGACTGAGATTCATTGGAAGAATCCTAAGGAAATGCAATCCGAAAACAAAGGAAGTAGGTTACAGTACACTTGTTCGCCCACTGCTTGAATACTGCTCAGCAGTGTGGGATCCGTACCAGATAGGGTTGATAGAGGAGATAGAGAAGATCCAACGGAGAGCAATGCGCTTCGTTACAGGATCATTTAGTAATCGCGAAAGCGTTACGGAGATGATAGATAAACTCCAGTGGAAGACTCTGCAGGAGAGACGCTCAGTAGCTCGGTATGGGCTTTTGTTGAAGTTTCGACAAGATACCTTCACCGAAGAGTCAAGCAGTATATTGCTCCCTCCTACGTACATCTCGCGAAGAGACCATGAGGATAAAATCAGAGAGATTAGAGCCCACACAGAAGCATACCGACAATCCTTCATTCCACGAACAATACGAGATTGGAATAGAAGGGAGAACCGATAGAGGTACTCAAGGTACCCCCCTCCACACACCGTCAGGTGGCTTGCGGAGTATGGATGTAGATGTAGATGTAGCATATAGGCCTTCATATGATGCCGCCGAGCAGTTCACCAGGCAGCACTGTTTCTTATGTTCCCCTGTAACTTCACCTTTAAAAAAAATTAAATTCATGGTAAATATGTCTCCTTCTTTTACGTTGAGTTTCTAACTTAGTGACTATCGTCTACTTGTTGAAGAGCAGGTTGGCTGTACAGGTGCCAGCCCCACGCCCGCCAACATGGGGAAAAGGAAACGAAAACCAGCTCGCCAGTTAGCGTGAGTTTCAGGTTGGACATTAACGTTCTACTTCGGAAGTATCATTATCGGGAGCTAGGACATCGCGAGTGCAGCCAATACCAACCGTGGCGGCCATGCCTATGGCATCTGTGTCCGGCTACATCAATATTCAGCAAGCCACCTGATGGTGTGTTGCAGAGGATACTTCTGATACCACTAACCGATCCCCTCCTCCCTGTTCCACTCGGAAATGGCGCGTGGGAAGGATGATTGTCGCTAAGCACCTATTTTATTACCTCCAATATCTTGAAATTCCTCGTGGTGATTATTTACAAAGATGTATGTGGGAGGAAGTAATACGTTGTCCGACCCTTCCAGCAAAGCAGTTTCTCCAAATTTCAGGAGGCACCCTTTGCGTGATTAAGTACGCCTTTCTTGTAGCGTCTGCCGCTGGAGTTTGTTGAGCATCTCCCTAACGATCTCACGCCGGCCAGTGACAGTGTTTATCGATCGTAACAGATTGAGGCTCAACCTGCACCTTTAAGAACTATTATCGTATTAGTGACAATGTTTCATCAGATCAGCATCATTTTATATTGCTTTCACTCGGAAGCATTTCCATTGGCTCGACGTTATCTTGTACTTTCTGTGTCGTAATAAAGTTCTATTGCTGTTTGGCACCTGAGAATCTTTCTTTCCTTGCGCGTGCCTCACCCACAACCGGATACTACAGTCCTCATTTTTTGTGTTTGATATCATACAGGATTCAGTTGCTAGAATGGTGGTAAACGAGATTATGAAGCTTTTTGTCAATTCATTCTCTACGTCGCGATGGAAGATGTCGATATCTATCCACGGTTAGTGTTCAGTGATGACGCTACGTACCATTTAAGTGGAAAACTGAACCCACATGTAGGACACAGTAGCCACATACCATTCGAGCACCAGAGAGACTCTCCAATTCACGTGTTCTTTTCATTTCCCAACAATCGATGTACTGTATGCTATTTTTTGAGGAAAAGACGATTACATGAATTACGTCTCTGGGTATGATGGAGATATGGCGCATTCCAGTATTGCGACAACATCCCGAGAATTTCATTTTTCAATAGGACAGAGCAACACCGCAATTGCATCTGCAGCTAAAAGCACTATTTAACAATGACGCACCTCAACGAAGGATTGGCCGCAATGGGCGTAGGGCTCTCGCATTGCACTGTTCGCGTGCAGCTTCCCCTGATCTCACAAAGTGTTTTTTTTTTTTTTTTTTTTTTTTTTTTTTTTTTTTTTTTTTTTTTTTTTGTGATGGAGGTTCTGTAATACAATGTGTAAAAGATACAGACTTTTGAAGTCGGGTGGTTGTTTTGACATTGTTCTCCTATGAGTAAGTTAAAATTTACCCTTAGGCTCGTTAGATGCAGAGGATATAGTCTTGTGAAATAAGATGGACCTTTTCGAAATACCCCGTATACCGCAGTTTACTCCATGATGGCCGACAGACGCTACGCATCACTTATGAAATAAATAGGTGAAATAAAGTTTTAAACCATCTCCATATCCACGAATACGTTTGGACTTCGATTCACAGGGAGCAGAGCAAGAAAGAATAACGGTTATGAAACTAAAGAAAATAAAGTAACTGTGAAATAAGTGTCTCTTCGAAAGTGCACGTCTTTGTACACCTATGAAATCGAAATCTATTTCTGGCCAACATTCGATGCCATATTATTCCACGCTGTACATTAACTGCTGAAAAGCATGCTCAGTCGGGTTCAAGTCAGCAGATACCACACATTCATCCCTGTCGGCAGGAGGAAGACGTTGACGACTTGGGTGCGGTATACACTTCTACTGTCCCCTTCATCGCCTAAATTTTGACTGTAGTATTGGACAACATGTTGCAGAATTTGATGTGGAAACTGAGCAGCCCTCAAAGTACCTTCTATAGCGTAGTGATCCGTCCAACACCCGTAAATGGTACCGGCCCTAAACATGCCTAACTCACTTTCCAGCTGAACCCGTGGAAAAGCATGCGCTGCCATCCTGGAGACTGGCCGTTTCCATACTCTTTTACGACGATCGTCAATCCCCTGAAGTAACATGCACTCGTCGATGAAAAGAACCCGAGGCCATTGTCTCATCTTCCACTTTGCGAGTTTCCTTGTCAACCGTCTTCGCGATGGAGAGTTACAAAATGTTTGGATTGACAAAGCCCACACATTTACTTTCTAAAAGGCAACGCGCAGTTCTTTTGAATTCTCCTTGGAATACCTAAAAGTCATAATTTGTTGGTAACAGATCTTCAATGTTTTGTCTCTGAGGCTGTAAGGTGTCAGGCAAATCCAACACCTTCCATGAAAACCCTGACATGATAAGCAAATCCAGTAGTATGTCACATAGCTCCGAATAAATCGTGACATTAAATTAACCAAAGTAATACGAGTAACGAGTGAGCAAATGGAATACCACAGACTAACACAAGAATGCCTAAATGCATCATACCTTCCCACCGTGAGACAGACCCAGCTCCGAGGGGAGAAACGAGAAGCCGAGAGCAGAACCGTGTCAAGCTGGAAGGCCCTACGATAAGGGACGGACGGACGCCCACGTCGCCAGCTAACCGCTAGGACACCACCCGCATGTTTTTAGCGTGAGACTTTTTCGCGTCTCTGTCACGTCAAGACCACCCCCCAGCCCATGTTAAAAGCTAGAGTTCTCCAGAAGAACAGTATAGATCTTACGATAACACAAAAAGGGCTACACCACCCGCAAGTGTTAGCGTGAGACTTTTTCGCGTCTCTGTTACGTTAGGACCACCCCCAGCCCATGTTAAAAGCTAGAGCCCTCCAGAAGAACAGTATAGATCCTACGATAACGCTAAAAGGACCACACCAGCTGCAAGTTTTAGCGTGAGACTTTTTCGCGTCTCTGTTACGTTGCAAACTTTAAAAACATTGCCCCACCACGAAAAGTATAACGTTTCTCACTGGATAGACAGAATTTTTGTAGGCGGAGCTTAAGGTTAACATTGAGACCCTGATTGGTCAGATGAAAACACAGCCAGATAGTTTTTTTTAAACCAACTTCGGTAAATTGTAGTAAGGAGAAGTTAGGAGAGAGTTACTTCCGAGATGGCGAGGTGAGCAGAGCTGTGCTGCCCGCCGACCCCTGACTAACACCGACAAGGTAATGAACGCACGCGATGCCGCATAACAACGCATAAAGCTTCACTCAGAACTGCAGAAGTCTCATCTGCTACACCCCCTTTTTACGTAATACTAGTGTCGATCGTCAATTAAAGCTCATGGTGTTCACAAGTGCCACTTGAAGTAAAAATCTGAAACGCGATGATTTTTCTGTTATATACTTATTGAGAAGCCACATCAGCCACTGTAATTTATGACAAGTTAGATAAGTAATTAAAGATAATTGAGGGTCACTGTAGACCATTCTGATAGTTTTCTCTTTTGTGAAACTTAATTTAAACCTAGATTATAGATGTGATATGGCATAGGTCATCCTTCGATCCATTGTATAACTTGGAAACCCATTCAGGGAATATTCGTTCACATTTTTGTTGAACGCAGTTGGTTTTTACCATCCTGTATTAAGACATTTCCTTTTATCAATAGTGCAATTTATAAACGATGTTTTGTGAGTAGAATAAAATTTCCAATGGTAAAGTTAACTGCTTTTTCGACGTTATTTTACCAGCTAACTAAAAATAGGAAAGCCTTGAACCCCTTCCACTAAATTTAGTTAGTATTAAGATTCTTTTACAGGGAGTGCAGTGGAGCTGGCGCTGAAATCATTAAGTATTTGGTTATATCATCGCTAGTCTCACTGAACTCTTCTGAATTCTACATGTCTTGTGTGGTCTGACGTCTCCTTACCAGCAACAGGTCCCAGGTTCAAACTAGTCAATTCCCTAAAAAAAACACGCTCAGAGCGTCGTTGCGCGAAAGTGGTAGGGAGACACGATATAGAACAAACAGACACCACGCAGAATGTTTAGAAGGCTAGTAGTTAAATAAGTGAAGTCGCTGTGGTTTCCTATGTTAGGACTGTTCTAGCCGTTGTAGGTCTTAGTCAACGACCAGCTAGCAATCTACTTAACTACAAATAACCTAACAGACGATAACCAGTCACTACATCTGCCTTAATAACGGTAAGAGATGACCTCAAGCCTGCCATGGATAGACAAGAGACAACTATCAAGTAGCTTCTTAGATTTCAACAAAGCATTTGACATTATAATTAAATGTTTCCCTAAGTTATTTAAGTCTCTTTTTATTATCTACGATAATGATCGAAGCAGACGAAATAAATTAAAATTTGTGCTGTCGTCGGAACTCGAGCCCGGGTCTTCTTGCATGCTAGGCAGAAATGCTAACCATTACACCATCGTAGTACTATGGCCAGTTCATATCGTCTGCTTCGATCATTATCGTAGATAGTAAAACGACCCTTAAATGTCTCAGGGAAACATTTAATTATAAGATCTATAAGATCATCAATTGTACAAGGACGTCCCATTACGCCCAATGCTGGTGTGCTTGCCAATATCGGAGAGCCCTGGCAGTAGTGACAATATGTAAGGGAAAAATGACTTGAAATTTGTAGTTGGGAGGGCACTCAACTTAGGTAGTTCGTGCAGCAACGTTGACCATGGTACTGCGGTGGTGTAATGGTTAGCGTTTCTGCTTAGCAAGCAAGAAGACCGGGTCCGAGTCCCGACCGCAGCACAAATTTTAATTCATTTCGTCTGCATTTGACATTGTTCTGTTTCACATTTTACTTGCCACACTTAGTAGCCTAACTTACTTGCCATATACAGTACAGTGCTTCCCTCATATCTGAAACCTCGCCAACAATGTGTCGTGTCCGGCTGGACAAAGTCACAATTGAGGCAGGTAGAATGAAGCGTTCCTCAGGGGTCGTTATTAGATCCTATACTCTTTTCGTTGTGTATCAATGATGTGTCATCAATTTTGTCTTGTTGCAAATATCACATTTATGCTGGTGATCTTTAAGTGCAAAATCAGTAAACCTGAAGACAATATCGAGAATTTCAGTACTGACCTCTGTGTACTAACAAAATATATGTACGAAAGTTGTACTAGTTGGTCAATCTGCAGTCATTAACGCCAAATTCCTACCATATTTAATCCAAAATGGATCAAATATCAACTTCTTTCTTCAGCAAATAATCTAGGAGTAATAATAGGTGGAAATCTAAATTAGACTTAGCACGTAAATACAATGAGCAAGGAAGCATCAGCATCTCTACATGCCCTACAAAAATTTGAAAAGCTCTGCCCTATTGGTATAAAAAGGAAACCTTCAAATTACTGATTATAGGGGTGTTATCATGCAAGTTCTTTCTAAGAAAAGCGGCGACTGGAACTGGTTATGAACGCCTCTGTTTTACATATCTGTAACGTTCGTGGCTTTGACCACGTTTCACCATCACATGCACTGCTATAGCGATTGCGTGCAGACAAGTGGACATATTTCTATACCCTCTGTCTTCTCTACTGTTTTATCAACGTATATTGCCCTCATATCTCTCCTCGAGCTTAATGCTCTTGTTTGAACAACATGACAGAAACACCCATTCCGATGAGAGCAAAAACATTTGTCTACATCTACATCTACATCTACATCTACATTTATACTCCGCAAGCCACCCAACGGTGTGTGGCGGAGGGGACTTTACGTGCCACTGTCATTACCTCCCTTTCCTGTTCCAGTCGCATATGCTTCGCGGGAAGAACGACTGCCGGAAAGCCTCCGTGCGCGCTCGAATCCCTCTAATTTTACGTTTGTGATATCCTCGGGATGTATAAGTAGGGGAAAGCAATATATTCGATACCTCATCCAGAAACGCACCCTCTCGAAACCTGGACAGCAAGCTACACCGTGATGCAGAGCGCCTCTCTTGCAGAGTCTGCCACTTGAGGTTGCTAAACATCTCTGTAACGCTATCACGCTTACCAAATATCCCTGTGACGAAACGCGCCGCTCTTCTTTGGATCTTCTCTATGTCCTCCGTCAACCCGATCTGGTACGGATCCCACACTGATGAGCAATACTCAAGTATAGGTCGAACGAGTGTTTTGTAAGCCACCTCCTTTGTTGATGGACTACATTTTCTAAGGACTCTCCCAATGAATCTCAACCTGGTACCCGCCTTACCAACAATTAATTTTATACGATCATTCCACTTCAAATCGTTCCGCACGCACACTCCCAGATATTTTACAGAAGTAAGTGCTACCAGAGTTTGTTCCGCTATCATATAATCATACAATAAAGGATCCTTCTTTCTGTGTATTCGCAATACATTACATTTGTCACCGTTGTTGTGCACTAGGCAGCGCTATGCCTGTACCCGTCTCCGTTCCCGGAGCGGCCGGCTGTTCGCTTGCTGTCGCGACACGAGAACAACGCACCGGTGCGTGTGTGCGTGCGCTGCTACTGCGTGCGGGCCACGGAGCTGCACCCGCGTGACCCGACGGGGCTGTCCGACCCCTACGTGGAGATGCGCGTGGGCGGCCAGGTGGCCGGCTCCAGGGACGACTACGTCCCGCAGCAGATAGAGCCCGTGTTCGGCAGGCAAGTCGCGTGCCACGCATCTTAGCTGCACGAGCATTGACCGGTACCAGGGATAGTCGTAAGTTTCGAAAAAATTCGAGCTGAGACCATAAGGTCCTTTTCTTCATATTCGGCTATCAATGTCACACGTTTTTCCCAACGATACATAAGCTAGCAGAGACTTCGTTGTAAAAGTTAGTATTTCAGCTGTTCGGGAAACGTTCCTCCACTAAAAACACCTTGTCGTCATTCAGGAAATGACTTCGATGCAAAGAATTGTTCATCCGAAAGAAGAGGAGAGAAAGAACTCACTGACTCATACGTTAGGAACATCGTGGAGGGGGGAAATGTTGCGAAGGCCAAAGAAACATCGTATGCGACTGCGTCCTCTGCAGAATGAGCTGAGCCGCGGCACCCAGCGAACGACGACTTTCGTCGCGACGCAAGTATTCAGTTTTAGATGATTTTTTTATGTCAATGACACTTTCGTGGACATAAATAAATTTGTTGTCACTAAATTTCGAAAAGACTTTCTGCGTGCACTTCAGAAATTTTGCGAGGTTTCCATCCAGCATATGAAGAGGGAAAAGTAAAAATACTCTAAATGCCAAATCTCACATTTGCCAGGAGAATGTAAAACCAGTATATCTATCTTTCTAAATAATCGATTTGTACACAAATGCCGGTCGGAGTGGCTGAGCGGTTCTAGGCGCTACAATCTGGAACCGCGCGACCGCTACGGTCGCAGGTTCGAATCCTGCCTTGGGCACGGATGTATGTGATGTCCTAAGGTCAGTTAGGTTTAAGGAGTTCTAAGTTCTAGGTGACTGATGACCTCAGATGTTAAGTCCCATAGTGCTCAGAGACATCTGAACATCTGTATCCAAAAGTTGAGAAGGTATTCTGATACCACATTCTGTTTACCTCATCACCGCAGAAATAATACGACAAATTAGAAAATATATTCGTCTTCTTCTGGTTGAAAGTTACTGTTGATGTTTTCTATGTGTTTGTGAATTATTGTGTTTTTAACTCTGTCCTACGCAAAAAACATAATGTATTTCTTTGGCTATTTACCGGGACATGTTCCGACTCCTGTCATCTTCTTTGGTCTCCATTTATTACTGTAAACAAGGGTGACATATTCAACTTTTGTAGTCCTGTCTTCCTCAGTTGCGTGTAATATTACGGTATATTGATAATTTTTACTTATGGACCGTCTGACAGCAACTGAATAAAACACAATTTTTGTGCCATACGCGTTTCGCCATTATTTTCTGCAAGGCATCATCAGTAGCAGGTTGCGTGGACAATTTCTTACATATTACGCTCCTGTTGCATTTTTAGTGTTGTTCTTCTTCTTATGAATGCCAAATTGGGTTTTCTTCCCACGTTCCACAGCACTATGAACTGAACGCTTGTTTCAATGCCATGGTCATGGCCAAAAATGCAACACGAGCGTAATATGTTAGAAATTGTCCACGCAACCTGCCACTGATTATACCTTGCAGAAAATAAAGGCGAAACGCGTATGGCACTAAAATTGTATTTTATTCAGTTGCTGTCAGACGGTCCATAAGTAAATATTATCAATATACTGTAAGGGTGACATATACTATACCGGCCCATCCACAAAATGTCTAAAAATAAAGTGAAAGAACGCACGGTCGCCTGAGAATAATACTGAATTAAAATCTTCCCGGCATTTCTGCCGACTCAGGTGACTACACACTATCTGATCCAAAGCGTTCGCACATCCCTATGCAAAGAGGAATTGACCACTTGATGTCACGAGAAACAGACCCATCAGTATAAACTAGGTGGGAACTATTGTCAGTAGAAAAGGAACAGGAGTAACAGGGGACCTCAGTGACGTCAACCTAGACTAGCCATTCGGTGTCACCTGAGTAACAAATCCATCAGAGGCATTTCAACCCTAAAATTAACCACGTTGTCTGTTAGTGATGTGAATACAAACTTAATAACTTTTTCTGTTTAGGTCTAAAAGCTATAACATATGGATTTTTTATTTTTTTCTATTGCTCACCTGAAATTACAAGCCATTTTCACAAGTAATGTAATTTCAGGCGAGCAACGAAAAAACTTTTAAAAATCTCACATGTTATCGTTTTTAGGCTTAAAATAGGAAAATACCCATGAAATTTGCGTGCTTTTTGTAAGAAATGGAGACTCAATATGAAGCCACACATGTATCGAAACATGGTCTCGGTAAATGTTGTTGTTGTTGTTGTCTTCAGTCCTGAGACTGGTTTGATGCAGCTCTCCATGCTACTCTATCCTGTGCAAGCTTCTTCATCTCCCATTACCCACTGCAACCTACATCCTTCTGAATCTGCTTAGTGTATTCATCTCTTGGTCTCCCTCTACGATTTTTACCCTCCACGCTGCCCTCCAATGCTAAATTTGTGATCCCTTGATGCCTCAAAACATGTCCTACCAACCGATCCCTTCTTCTAGTCAAGTTGTGCCACAAACTCCTCTTCTCCCCAATTCTATTCAATACCTCGTCATTAGTTATGTGATCTACCCATCTAATCTTCAGCATTCTTCTGTAGCACCTCATTTCGAAAGCTTCTATTCTCTTCTTGTCCAAACTATTTATCGTCCATGTTTCTCTTCCATACATGGCTACACTCCATACAAATACTTTCAGAAACGACTTCCTGACACTTAAATCTATACTCGATGTTAACAAATTTCTCTTCTTCATGTTTTGCATAAGCCGGACTTAAAGAAAAAGCAGGTTTTGAAAATAGATACTATATCAAGAACGTTCTAAATGTAATACCAGGAAGCTGACTGGTCCCTGTTGCCAAGAAAGTTGCATAGAAGAAAACAGCCCTCACCAACATGCAATAACGCTATTCCTTTTCAAGAATAGGGCTGCTCTAGGTTTCGAACCAACAGGTTCGCCTTCAGACGGCTCTTCACGTTTGTATTATACTTGTCGTTGTTTGCGTTACTTGTTGGCTGTTTTCTTTTTCAGCAATTATTAGGATTTTTTTGTTTTTATTAGTTGTTCTACAATCTTGTTAATTTCCTCTCTACCGGTCCATGAAATGACGGCGTATGTAACTATCTCTTTATGTAAGTATTGTCTGAGGCACTGTAATTTTATAAGATAAGGCAAATGACTAGGAAGAACGGTGGAACGTTTGCTTAGTGTCTTGAAAAGATGTTATAACATGAATATCAACAAATTTAAAATGAGGGTAATGGGGTGTTGTCCAATTAAATCAGTTACTTCATAGAGAATCAGACTAGAAAACATGACGGAGAATGTAGTTGACAAGTTTGGTTATATGTGCAACAAAATAACAGACGACGTCCAAAATAAAGGTGGTATAAAATGCTGACCGGCATTGGCAGGTAAAAGTTTCCTCATAATGAGAAATGAGTTAATATCTAATGTAAAGCTCAGTCTTCAAATGGTTCAAATGGCTCTGAGCACTATGGGACTTAACTTCTAAGGTCATCAGTCCCCTAGAACTTAGAACTACTTAAACCTAACTAACCTAAGGGCATCACACACATCCATGCCCGAGGCAGGATTCGAACCTGCGACCGTAGCGGCCGCGCGGTTCCAGACTGTAGCGCCTTTAACCGCTTGGCCACCAAGGCCGGCAAGCTCAGTCTTAAGAAGTTTTTTGTGAAAGTATTTGTTGACAGTCTGGGTGTTATATGAATGTGAACCGTGGGCGATAAACAGTTCAGACAAGAAGAGAATATAAGCTTTTGAAACGTCATGTTTCAGAATAAGGCTGAAGATGAGATGGATAGATAGAATATGCAACAAAGAGGTGCTGGATCGAATCTGGAGGGTGAGAGATCAATGATTCAAAATAACTAAAATAAGAAACGGCTGCTAACGGCGGAAAGCAAGGGGAAACTACAGCCGTAATTTTTCCCGAGGGCATGCAGCTTTACTGTATGATTACATGATGATGGCGTCCTCTTGGGTAAAATATTCCGGAGGTAAAATAGTCCCCCATTCGGATCTCCGGGCGGGGACTACTCAAGAGGACGTCATTATCAGGAGAAAGAAAACTGGCGTTCTACGGATCGGAGCGTGGAATGTCAGATCCCTTAATCGGGCAGGTAGGTTCGAAAATTTAAAAAGGGAAATGGATAGGTTAAAGTTAGATATAGTGGGAATTAGTGAAGTTCGGTGGCAAGAGGAACAGGACTTCTGGTCAGGTGACTACAGGGTTATAAACACAAAATCAAATAGGGATAAAGCAGGAGTAGGTTTAATAATGAATAGGAAAATAGGAATGCGGGTAAGCTACTACAAACAGCATAGTGAACGCATTATTGTGGCCAAGGTAGATACGAAGAACACACCTACTACAGTAGTACAAGTTTATATGGCAACTAGCTCTGCAGATGACGAAGAAATTGAAGAAATGTATGATGAAATAAAAGAAATTATTCAGATAGCGAAGGGAGACGAAAATTTAATAGTCATGGGTGACTGGAATTCGAGTATAGGAAAAGGGAGAGAAGGAAACGTAGTAGGTGAATATGGACTGGGGCTAAGAAATGAAAGAGGAAGCCGCCTGGTAGAATTTTGCACAGAGCTCAACATAATCATAGCTAACACTTGGTTTAAGAATCATGAAAGAAGGTTGTATACATGGAAGAACCCTGGAGATACTAAAAGGTATCAGATAGATTATACAATGGTAAGACAGAGATTTAGGAACCAGGTGTTAAATTGTAAGACATTTCCAGGGGCAGATGTGGACTCTGACCACAATCTATTGGTTATGACCTGTAGATTAAAACTGAAGAAACTGCAAAAAGGTGGGAATTTAAGGAGATGGGAACTGGATAAACTGAAAGAACCAGAGGTTGTACAGAGTTTCAGGGAGAGCATAAGGGAACAATTGACAGAAATGGGGGAAAGAAATACAGTAGAAGAAGAATGGGTAGCTTTGAGGGATGAAGTAGTGAAGGCAGCAGAGGATCAAGTAGGTAAAAAGACGAAGGATAGTAGGAATCCTTGGGTAACAGAAGAAATATTGAATTTAATTGATGAAAGGAGAAAATATAAAAATGCAGTAAATGAAGCAGGCAAAAAGGAATACAAACGTCTCATAAATGAGATCGACAGGAAGTGCAAAATGGTTAAGCAGGGATGGCTAGAGGACAAATGTAAGGATGTAGAGGTTTATCTCACTAGGGGTAAGATAGATACTGCCTACAGAAAAATTAAAGAGACCTTTGGAGATAAGAGAGCGACTTGTATGAATATCAAGAGCTCAGATGGAAACCCAGTTCTAAGCAAAGAAGGGAAAGCAGAATGGTGGAAGGAGTATATAGAGGGTCTATGCAAGGGCGATGTACTTGAGGACAATATTATGGAAATGGAAGAGGATGTAGATGAAGATGAAATGGGAGATACGATACTGCGTGAAGAGTTTGACAGAGCACTGAAAGACCTGAGTCGAAACAAGGCCCCCGCAGTAGACAACATTCCATTGGAACTACTGACGGCCCTGGAAGAGCCAGTGCTGACAAAACTCTACCATCTGGTGAGCAAGATGTATTAAACAGGCGAAATACCCTCAAACTTCAAGAAGAATATAAGAATTCCAATCCCAAAGAAAGCAGGTGTTGACAGATGTGAAAATTACCGAACTATCAGTTTAATGAGTCACAGCTGCAAAATACTAACACGAATTCTTTACAGACGAATGGAAAAACTGGTAGAAGGCGACCTCGGGGAAGATCAGTTTGGATTCCGTAGAAACACTAGATCACGTGAGGCAATACTGACCTTACGACTTATCTTACAAGAAAGATTAAGGAAAGGCAAACCTACGTTTCTAGCATTTGTAGACTTAGAGAAAGCTTTTGACAATGTTGACTGGAATACTCTTTTTCAAATTCTAAAGGTGGCAGGGGTAAAATACAGGGAGCGAAAGGGTATTTACAATTTGTACAGAAACCAGATGGCAGTTATAAGAGTCGAGGGACATGAAAGGGAAGCAGTGGTTGGGAAGGGAGTAAGACAGGGTTGTAGCCTCTCCCCGATGTTGTTCAATCTGTATATTGAGCAAACAGTAAAGGAAACAAAAGAAAAATTCGGACTAGGTATTAAAATCCATGGAGAAGAAATAAAAACTTTGAGGTTCGCCGATGACATTGTAATTCTGTCAGAGACAGCAAAGGACTTGGAAGAGCAGTTGAATGGAATGGACAGTGTCTTGAAAGGAGGATATAAGATGAACATCAACAAAAGCAAAACGAGGATAATGGAATGTAGTCGAATTAAGTCGGGTGATGCTGAGGGAATTAGATTAGGAAATGAGACACTTAAAGTAGTAAAGGAGTTTTGCTATTTGGGGAGCAAAATAACTGATGATGGTCGAAATAGAGAGGATATAAAATGTAGTCTGACAATGGCAAGGAAAGCGTTTCTGAAGAAGAGAAATTTGTTAACATCGAGTATAGATTTAAGTGTCAGGAAGTCATTTCTGAAAGTATTTGTATGGAGTGTAGCCATGTATGGAAGTGAAGCATGGACGATAAATAGTTTGGTCAAGAAGAGAATAGAAGCTTTCGAAATGTGGTGCTACAGAAGAATGCTGAAGATTAGATGGGTAGATCACATAACTAATGAGGAAGTATTGAATAGGATTGGGGAGAAGAGAAGTTTGTGGCACAACTTGACAAGAAGAAGGGATCGGTTGGTAGGACATGTTCTGAGGCATCAAGGGAACACCAATTTAGTATTGGAGGGCATCGTGGAGGGTAAAAATCGTAGAGGGAGACCAAGAGATGAATACGCTAAGCAGATTCAGAAGGATGTAGGTTGCAGTAGGTAATGGGTGATGAAGAAGGTTGCGCAGGATAGAGTAGCATGGAGAGCTGCATCAAACCAGTCTCAGGACTGAAGACCACAATAACAACAAAATAAGAAATATGGTGATGGGGCACCAACGAATAGTTAAATGGCTAATGGACGGACATATGTAGGGTCAAAAGTCCAAAGAGAGTCAGTAATTACGTTCAAGTCGACTGCAGTTGCTATGCATCCGGGAAGGGACTTTTTCAGGATAGACTAACGTCTAGAATTACACAAGACCACTCTTCCAGCTCAATAACATTCACATCAGCTCTTAAGGCACATGATGCTGTAGATGTCGTTCTTTATCACATCACTTTCATATGGAATGCACTACAGTGGTTCTCAGTACTGACTATAAGTTAGACAAAGGGATGTTAACGCGATTTTCATTCAATAACTGTTCTTTGATTTCAGATACGAAGATTATCATGGGCAACTCAATTGCCTCACAATTGTTTATTAGCATTCCGAGATAACTATGTATGGTTACTCTGCGGTTCCCGAGTAATTTTTCGGAATCTTCGTCTACTTCCTTACTGGTACCGTAGAAAGAAGGAAAGCTATAATTTAATTGCCCATTATCATATTTTTAGAGATAGGGCGCTACCTTAGCTGGAGAATTATATGTTAAGATATCAGCAGTGGCCTCACTGAATGTTGTACCCCAGCATTCGCTTCAAGAGATCTAAAGAAAACAAACCTAAATCTGAACAGTCGTAAATAACCTGCTCCAATCGTCCTTAGTCACTACATCAATTTACGAGCATCAAAAAAGCTGGCAATATGAGAGCCCTAACTGTTTCATACTGAGAAAGTGCTGCCAGAATGCTTCTATTCTTTACACCGAAATATTAGGTTGACGTCTTGTTGACGGGGTGCCCTCTGGTCTGGTATGACGAAGTTTCTTTTTTTGCGTTGATATGCGATGTATATCATAGGGCTCAAGTATTTTGGTCACCAGAATGTGAGATGGCCATTGTGGCAACTATGGATATTCGACGGTCGCTTCAGCAGAGAAGATAAACTTTTCTGCCGTATCTCCCGCAGTGTTATTGTCTTCTGCTCTTCAAGGATCCTCTGTAGAGTGCAACCTTTCAGCTCCTCTACGTGAGTCAGATAACTGTTGAGTTTGAAAAGAACGAGTCTGTATTACTGCATAAGTCTGTAAAGTCATTTAATTTACATACTTGACTAATTCTGAGTGTATGCTGCTGTAAGCATCAAGAGTGTGCAGTGGTGACAAAGATCTACTTCTGGAGGTAGAAGACGAAGCTGCTGCCGCCTTGCGATGCCGCACAACCAGTTTCTCTGTTGTGTGGCTGCAGATTCGAATGTGCTGTTTCTCATGGATGAAGTGACATAAACACTTGATTCATCCACTGGAGAGCAGAGTGCTCAGAGCGTTCACGTTTAGCATTAGGTGGTTTGTATTTACCATAGACCACTCACTCGATTTATGTTTCGGTAGAAGTTGGTAGATTGCGCCGCCAGTTTCTTCTTTGGTATATTTCACCACAAATGAAGCATAAGAGGTAACCGACTTTTTCACTTTTCCTAAGGATTTTCTTCGTTGAATGCATTCGGAACAGTCAAATTTGTCGGATCTGCTAAACCTTGATATATGACAGTGATAGTACCACATGTAGTAATCGGACTTCATCGATCTTCTGCGGTACTTCAACTGTGAGGATGTCCAATAATTTACGTTACGTCCAGACGAAGCGGCACAGGACTGCTACGTCGTCATTCCGCTGAAGTATACAACAAAAGGGATGTTACGGTTAAAGACTGGTACCACAATCAAACATATTGAAAATTATATGCTTGAACATGAATACTGAATTTAAAAGAATGCTTGCTAGTTAGAATCTAACCTGAGTTGAATCAGATATTATCTACAACCTCTGCTGTTATTTCTTGATTGTGATTAAATTTTAGCTTGAATATGAATGTGCTGACTTAGAATTATGACGCAGATCTGAGACATTTTAAGTTATACCTGTGATTACGCTCAGTGGCTATTCTGTGTGCATGTCCGGCATCTCGTGGGCTCTTACAGCGACGAACTTACACTCGTGCTCATAAATTAAGGATAATGCTGGTACATGGTGAAACAACGCTATGGTGGGCGGTTTGCCATTTTAAATCACCTTGGGGTATGACCATGCGGTGCATCTGGCCTGCGGTCGTCGCACGGTGGTGCTGGCAGCAGACCACATACGCAAAGGTGTGTTGGTGCATGTCAGAGTACGGTGCAGCGAGTAAGTGGGCAGACGTTTTCAGACGTGCTAATGGTGACTGTGAGTTGATAATGGCTCAAAGAACACATATCGATGACGTTATGAGGGGTAGAATACTAGGGCGACTGGAGGCTGGTCAAACACAGCAGGTCGTAGCACGGACCCTCCGTGTGCCACAGAATGTGATCTCGAGATTATGGCAACGATTCCAGCAGTCAGGAAACTTGTCCAAGCGCTACAGTACGGGACGTCCACAGTGTACAACACCACAAGAAGACCGGTATATCACCATCAGTGCCCGCAGACGGTCGTGGAGTACTGCAGGTACCCTTGCTCGGGTCCTTACGCAGCCACTGGAACAGTTGTCTCCAGACACACAGTCTACAGACGACTAAACGGACATGGTTTATTCGCCCGGAGACCTGCAAGGTGCATTCCACTGACCGTGGTAACAGGAGAGCCCGTAAAGCCTGGTGTCAAGAACACAGTACATGGTCATTGTGTAAGTAGGCTGTTTATGTTTTCTTATTGGCTACGTTACGTAGCGCTCAATATGAAAATCACTGGCTGTGCTGTGTGCAGTCTGTGGCTGCTTTGCATTGTTGTAATACTCGCCATTGTAGTGTTAGGCAGCTGGCTGTGAACAGCGCGTAGCGTTGCGCAGTTGGAGGTGAGCCGCCAGCAGTGGTGGATGTGGGGAGAGAGATGGCGGAGTTTTGTAATTTGTCATGAACTGCTATATTTATATATGATGATATCAAGGTAAATACATTGTTTGTTCTCTATTAATATCTTTCATTTGCTAACTATCCCTATCAGTAGTTAGTGCCTTCCATAGTTTGAATCTTTTATTTAGCTGGCAGTAGTGGCGCTCGCTGTATTGCAGTAGCTTGAGCAGCGAAGATTTTTGTGAGGTAAGTGATTTGTGAAAGGTATAGTTTAATGTTAGTCAGGGCCATTCTTTTGTAGGGAATTTTGAAAGTCAGATTGCGTTGCGCTAACAAAATATTGTGTGTCAGTTTAAGGACAGTCGTGTATAATTGTTCAAAGGGGACGTTTCATATGTCGACCCTTAGCCTAGGATACCTCACCGGAATCTTCTGATTTTTTTCTTGTAGTTTGTGTAATTAGTGTAGCTATTGTTTATTGCTAGCGCGTAATTATAGAGAGAATTTCCTTTGTAGTTGTAGTTTTTCATTGTTGTACAGTAAAACAGTTGTGGCATGCATGTAGATTTGCAGCAAGTTTTTCGCAGCTGCGCTTGGAATTAACTAAATATTATTTTCAGTGCTATGTTAATGTGTTCTCTTATTTTTGCTCTTCAAATTGTGTTTTTCTGTGTTGTCGTGCGAAATACTGTGACAATAATGGCGTGTGAAAAACGTAATACTAGGCTCCAAAGTAAACTGAGAAATGACAGTGAAGACGAAAGCAGTGTGTTAGCGCCGCAGAGTAATGAATTAACTAATGTTCAAAGTAGTAATTTGGTAATTGCGCATAGGGAAATGGAGCGGGCGGCAAACAATGGTGTAGACAGTGAAACAGGTAGTGAACAGGGAAGCGTTATCGATCGATTGGTCGGCAACAGCTCGCCTCAGGAATCGGGAATGACAGAACACAATATTGCAAATACTGCAGACTCAGGTTTTGGGTTCTCACCGTTTTCTCAAATGAGTCAAGACACATTTTCCGCTTGTCAAAATGTGAATGTTGCCGGTGCAACTTCACTGCCGAAAAGTACTGAGGAACATGTTTCAGACACCAGTGCATTGTTATTACAATTAATGCAACAAATGGGACAAAAGCTTGAAAAGTTAGACACAATGGAACAACACCAGAGACAAACACAGCAACAGTTAGACACAGTGGAACAAAATCTCAAAACGTTAGACACAGTGGAACAAAATCTTAAAAAGTTAGACACAGTGGAACAAAATCTTAAAAAGTTAGACACAATGGAACAACACCAGAGACAAACACAGCAACAGTTAGACGCAATGGAACAAAATCTTCAAAAGTTAGACACCACACTTGAACAAACACGCGAAGATTTAACTACTGAGTTACATAACATTGAATCGAAATGTCAAAAAGTCTGTAATGACGTAAAAACACAAATTTGTGAGCATTTTCAACCTATTTTTTCGCGGCATGAAAATGCATTACAGAATCACGAAGCAGCCATAAAAGAACTGCAAACCATTGTTCATGAAAATCATGAGACCTTTTGGGCTAAAATTGACTCAGTTGCATCTACCGATTCGGTTACGCAACTTGCAAGAACTCAGGAAAACTTAAAGGACACAGTAGATACCCTGAAAATTGGTTCAGAAAGACACATGGAGGAAATAAGTACACTATCGGAGAAAGTAGCCGAACTTTCGGATCAGGTCACCAACTTATCTACAAAGGTAGATGATGATCTGAATGACACAAGACCCGTAGCCTTCACTGACACAGAAGAGTATGAACAAATAAGAAAATTCAAACAAAATCAAAATCAAATCAATACACAGTACAAAAGAGAAATCCGGGAAGTACAAGATCAGTTGGCACAAGTAGTACAAGAATTACGTATTTCAGAGGACACTCGCGCCCCAATACGGGAAGAGGGACATAGAAATACGGAACAGCCACAAAATAATAACACAGGGCATTTCGGAAGTTATGAAAGAAATTGACAATGTGCACCGAATTTTGAGATGGAACGGCCGACACGACCTAACAATGACCAATATGCGACTCGCCGACATGATGATTTTGACTATAAGCTGTTCATGACTACACGTAAATTCAAAACATTTAAAAGTTCTGGCAACGACATTCATCCACAAGCATGGCTCCATCAATTCTCGCATTGTTTTCCTCCCAACTGGTAGTTAGAACACAGATTAGAATTTATGTGTGGCTACTTAGAGAATGAACCAGCTGTAAGAATGCGGTCGGTCATTCACGATTGCCACAGTGAAGGAGAGTTTTACCATGCCTTCCTCTCAGCATATTGGTCTCAAGCCACACAAGACCGCGTAAAACATGGCATCATAATGATGAAACATTTCGAACAATCTGAATTCTCCAGTCATGTGAAATATTTTGAAGACATGTTGCACAAGAATCAGTACCTGTCAAACCCATACAGCCCCTCAGAACTTATCCGCATTTGCTTAATCAAATTGCCTGAACATTTACGACACATTATTTTGGCAGGACGTTGCAAAGACGACATTGAAGCTTTTCAGGGACTGTTACAAGAATTGGAAATTGACACTGACAATCGCGGAATGCGGAAACAGGAACACAACAATTACAGGTCACATCCGTCACAATTCCTCGATAATAACTGGACGCGACAAGGCTATTCTCACAACACAAATCGTGACCAAAACAGACACCACCCGTATGACAACCGTTGGCAGAGTAGTAATAATTACAGGGAAAGATCACCTCTCCGCGGTAATGACTATCACAGAGACAATCAGAGAAACAGACAATATGGGAACCAAAACAATTATTATTACGGGAGACAGAATAACTTGAGACGCAACGGTCCAGCGCGCAGTTACGATTCAGGGAGAAATTCTCCACCACTTAACCGACAAGAAAGAAACTACAGGAACTACCGACATGACGACAGACGATGTGATCGTAACGACAGACCTGAATTGCATCAGAACTGGCGGGATTCAAACAGAGCAGGGCCCTCTCGTCACGGTGAATTTGTAGAAGTTAGGTCTGCAAACCCCAATAACGACGCGCGCCAACAAAGAGACAATAGGCAATGACTCACACCGCTGGCAGCCACAAAACATATTTATGAAACTGACGACGCAGCTGCCGTAGCTAGTAATTACGTAAAAATGGAAGACATTAGGGACATCTTACTCCAGGAACACGACATAAAACATAACAACATTGCATATCCTGTGATTCACATTACAGTAAATGATGTAAAATTTATGGCAGTACTTGACTCTGGCAGTCCCATTTCAGTAATTAGTGAAACAGCCTTTAGCAAATGCAACAAATCGAACGATTGTCCCACACTTCCGTTACGTAAGATTAAATTACAAGGTGCAATCTTTGGAAAAAGTGTAGATGTACGCCAACAAACCAACTTAGAATTCTTTTGTCAAAGCCACAGCTTCTCTATGAGCTTTCTTATTGTTCCATTATTGTCGACGGAAATTATACTGGGAGTAGACTTTTTGAATGAATACAAAGCAATCTTAAGCTTTCACGATGCTGAAATAAGTTTAGAAAAAGAAGGTAAGTCAATAGCTTTGAAATTTGAGGATTGGCTCTGAAACCATGACGAGGAAATTAATCGGCTTTACCTCCTGTTAGACAACAGTTCGGAATTTTCAACGGAACTTGACACTAACAATCACTCTGCAAGTACTGACAGGGATGGTATCGACGACATATTTGATACTAATGATTTAATTCAAAATAAAATTCAAACAATTGAGAACTGTAATGACATTGATAGGCAGGACCTTTTTGAGATTTTACAGGCACATTCCACAGTTTTTACTCACAAAACAGGAACAATCAAGGGATTTCAATACCAATTTCGTGTTCGTGAGCATACTAAATTTTGTGTTAGACCATACGTAATTCTGGCGCATTATAGGGACCGTGTTAGAACAGAAGTACAATCTATGCTTGATGAGGGCATTATTGAGCCTGCAGTAAGCTCATACAACAATCCATTACATGTTGTTGAGAAGAAAAATGGATCGATCAGGCTTGTCTTAGATTCGAGACAAATCAATACGATCATTATTCCTGAAACAGACAGACCGCAAACGTTGGAAGAACTTCTTCAAAATTTTAATGGTGTAAAACTGTTGTCTTCCATTGATCTCAGATCCAGCTTTTATCAGATCGAACTTCATCCAGAATGTAGAAAATACACAGCTTTCCTTTGTTTCGGCGTTTGTTATCAGTTTCGGAAACTTCCCTTTGGTTTGAACATTTCTTCAGCAGCATTCATTCGCGGGCTAAATTCCATATTACCTGAGTTCTTAAAACGTCACATCACCTTATATGTGGACGATATTCTAATAGCAGAAGCTTCATGGGAACTACATAATTGCATCCTCAACAGTTTGTTACGTATTTTTGCAGAATCTGGAATTACAGTTAACTTGGAAAAGTCTGAATTCGGTAGGACAAAGGTGAAGTTTTTGGGACATATTATTTCTTCTGAAGGCATTCAGCCAGATCCTGAAAAGTTAGAAGCAATCAGAGCCATTCCAGTTCCATCCACAAAAAGACAAGTCCGCAGTTTTCTTGGTCTCGTAAATTTTTACCGTCGTTTTCTGAATATGCAAATTCTTGTTACACCAAAACTTTGTTCTCTCACTGGAAAAAATACTATTTGGAACTGGGACGAACAAGCACAGTTGGAATTCGATTCTTTAAAAGAAGCGTTACTTCATGCGCCAATATTAGCTCATCCAGATCTATCACAAGATTTCTGCCTTAGCACGGATTCTTCTAAAGTCGGTCTTGGTGCCCATTTATTTCAAGAAGCCATAGAAAATGACATTACTGTTCAGAAAACCATTGCTTTTGCTAGCCGAGTGCTAACAAAATCTGAAACAAATTATTCCGTTACTGAATTAGAAGCTTTAGCAATCGTTTGGGCATTTAACAAATTCCGTTTCTTTCTTTCTGGTAAGCACGTAAAAGTATACAGTGATCATCGTGCATTACAATTTCTTATGTCTTCAAAATTAAATCATGACAGGTTAAAACGTTGGGCATTGTTTCTGCAAGAATTCCGCTTCACAATAGTCTACATTCCCGGCAAGGAGAACATTGTTGCGGACGCACTGTCACGCGCACCGGCTGGGCTTGAGAAAAGTACCACAGAAGGCAACCTCGAGAAAAATTTCAGTATTCTTTACATTTAGAAAGTCGCCTTTGAAAACTTCATCACCACATCTTTAAAGGACATTGCTCATGAACAAGATAAAGATCCGATTTGGAAAGACATCAAGAGCAAATGGCATGAAAAGACACACACACAGATTCGGCATTATTATCTGGTTAGAAACAACATACTGTTCAAACGCTGCACTGTTGATGACAAGCTATGGGTACTTTGCATTCCTGACGATTTTGTTAATAAGCTCATTTGGTACATTCATTTCAGCTACGCACATTTTGGTCCACGAAAATGTTATCATATTCTTCGAACGACTTGTTATTTTAACAATATGGAAAAAAGAATTCGAAGAGTCTTGTCTATTTGTAAACTTTGTCAAAAGGCGAAACCATCTACTGTCTCACATCGTGCTCCGTTGTTTCCTATTATTCCTTCTAAATTAAAAGAATTTGCTGCTGTTGATCTCTTGGGACCGCTTGTCAGAACATCCAATGGATTTTCGTACGTTCTAGTCGCTGTTGAACTTACTTCAAAATTTGTTTCTTTCACTCCGTTACGTAAAGCCACTGGACGATCTGTATCCAACGCCTTTGTTAAAAATTTCTTACGTGAAGTTGGCCACGTTGCTAAAGTTATTTCAGATAACGGACCGCAATTTAGATCTGCTGTTTGGTCACACACGCTTCGGAATCATAAAATCAAACCTGTTTTTATTTCATTGTACTCACCACATTGTAACCCGTCTGAACGGATTATGAAAGAAATCAATAAGCTTTGCAGACTTTATTGTCACAGAAAGCATCAGCATTGGGACAGATATTTACACTTATTTCAAAATGTGCTGAATGAAATGCCTCATGATTCCACTGCTTTACCACCTACTCTTGTACTAAAGAATGAAGAACCACCGAACAGAATCAGAGAGCTTGTACCTTTCCCAAATACACGTAAACTTCGACACAAAGACATAATTGATTTGGCTCTTAAAAATATAAAATCTGCAGCAGACAAAAGGAGAAAACTACACGGTGAAGCAAATGCAAAGAAATTGTATATTGGTCAGAAAGTTCTCATTAAAGCTCATTCATTGTCACATAAGAAGAAACACTTGAGTCACAAATTCTTTCTAGTTTACAATGGACCTTACAGAATCCGACGTATACCACATGATAATTGCGTTGAAGTTGAAACTCTGCGTACTAGGAAGAGTAAAGGTTTACACCACATTTCACATGTAAAACCATTTATTGAAAGATAATCTGCTTTTTAACTTAGTCTTTGCCATAAAATTTTTCACTTCACATTTCTAATATGCATTGTCAGACTTAGAATCTGTTAACATACAACAATGTTTGAAGTTAAATATCCAATCAAGAACCAAGAGAACTTACTTAAACAGAAATGACGAATGCATTGCTATAGTGAGCAGACGTCACAGTGTTATTGTGTGTGTACATTCTTGCTTGTTAGTTGCACGATTATGGAACGACTATAAGGCTTACATACTTAGAACATTTACCAGTACTGCTAATGAGATTTTAATGCAACATTTTGGTTTACTTGAAAATATATTCTGGATTTAAAGTACTTTCTGTGAGATACCAGATGACACAGTGGTTAGTTTATGTGACAGCTACACGATTTTATCACGACGCTACTAATGAGTGACAATATACAATGTTGCTTTTGCGGTGTTTCTGTTTTATATCTGCACAGTTTTTCTGTTTTATTCTGGAAAGTAAAACATGTTTTAGTAGTAACTTTTGTAGTATAGCTACAATGAGACAGGGTTTTCCATAGCACAACAATACGTTACAGCACAGTACGTTCTTCACCACAACAATAAGCGTAATAACTAAGATATCTATACGCAAAGCATTTTACTTTCGTTTATCATGAGGTAAGTACATTGTCTTCTGCAGAACTTAGCTTTCGGAGGACGATAACTACGACACTTCCACAGAGATTATCTTACAGCAAGACGCATATTTAGCGCTACAGGACACGTATTTGAGTGATTAATTTTGTACTTAAAACATTTATTTTTAAAGATTTTTGAATTACAAAGAAAGTTTTCCGTGATACATTTCATTCCATTGCTGTAATCTGTAACACCTGAGGGTATAATTATAATAATCCTCAGGGGGGTACACGCCTACTTTGTGTACCATGTGTTTGGCAAGCACAAGGAGCCCTAGCTAATATGGTATTTGCTTATACAACTTTACACATCGGTACCATATTTCTCTAAGACAGAATTACACAGCTATCTGATCATGTAACTGAGAGATAAACTTTTTTTATTACATCAGTGACAGATGTTTACGCAATTACACAGTTGGATAACTTCACACTTATGAAATTGTATTTTGTCTGTACTTTGTGAAATGCTCATATTTTTTCGGAACCATTGTGATACTATGAGAGCTTTGAATGATGTATTTGGTATGGATTCATGATTTTTAAAGTACGTTTGAGGCAGATGACACTTTTGACATGAGCAGAGAATTTTTTTAATTATTGGAGGAAGCTACGACGATTTTGAGATTTGACTGAGGTGTTATGATGTTATTTTTACGACGACGATGTGTGTTATGCTGCTGAGGTATGTTTACGATTAATAGGCTGAGGCTATATGAGTTATTTGATTATGCTTCATATTTATAATGACGAAATATTGACGAGTGTCGATGGATACGTATATGTGTAATAAGGTTAGGAGTAATGAATAGTGGGTAGGGACTCTTGACTTGTGAAAAAGGATGTTGGAAACCAAGAATCGTACTTTAAGAGTTATGAAATGTGTGTAAATGCGTGAATGTATCACAATGCCGGCGAAAATTTTTTGGACAACATTATATTCATAGGATTTTCTTTCTACAGATTTGCAACGCTAATTCTTGACCTGTGAAATATTTTTATGTGAGACTGTCACTGTAGCGGATACTGGTGTCGTAAATATTTCCGTAAGAAAGTTAAGTGACCACCTGCACGTAATGCGTCATGGGCACGCAGCTGTGTCAAACACCTGGAGAACAAGCCATTAGGGTGTGCCTTTCCGGAAGCACAGGTAGAAAAAAAAAAAGAAAAAAGGCAGGCCTTTATCCTCGCCATTGGCATTCCTTTAGAGAAAATATTGCAAATGCGACACCCTCATTACTTCCATTAACCTTGCTATTTACATTCCTTTGTAGAAAGCATCGCAAATATTACACGCTCATTACCTGAAAACATATGATTACTCGTACTTTGTGCTAATTACTGCAATGCTTATGAATTGATGGGAAATATTCGTACATCTGCACACCTGATTATGACAAGTGTCTTTCTATGAGAGTTGAGAGCTACTAACTTATGAAATGTCACATGACTATTGAATGATATTTTTATGCTTTGGTTTGCGTAATTGCTTATTTCATTTGATACCTGTTTTCCAGCTGTGTTACAGCATTAGTTTTATAAAATAAACTTAGATGCATTTGCTAATGTGAACACTTTCTGTCAACAGATCTATTAAATGATAATTTTGTAATCCACATTCTTTAAAAAAAAGGAGCACTTGGAAAGGAAAGAACAATAAGAAGGAACTAGTAACAGTAACACATAATTTTATTGTCAAGTACATGGTAACATTTCTTTTTACAGTCAGTTGTTGTGGTGCACCACTTTAATTACATAGATATTAAGATGTGAATATACATTTCCCTTATCTGCATTGTTGTTTTTACTGTAATATTTTTCTGCTTGAGCTTTGTCATGTATAGATATAAGTTTTATATTTTTTATATTTGCTGCTGCTGTTTGCCAGGCATAGTGCTACTGAATTTTAAATTGTGTTACTCTGTTAAGCTAATTTTACTACTGACTTATTTTTCTTGCTACTGTACATTGGCTCATATTAGTTGTAATGTTGCATTGCTTGGTAATTTATATTTACTGTAGCTTGCTTTGCAATTTTCCATTTTTTTTGCATTGCTGTTTGTGTTAATTTGTTATGTGCTGCTGCATTGCCTCGTCCCTTAGTTTAGTATCTGAGCTCAGTAGATTTAAGTTAGCTTAAGAGGAGACTATGTAAGAAACTAACTATTATAAATTTATAAGAAATGCATTGAGAAGCTATCAGAAAATGGTCTGGCAAAATAAAAAGGATACTGTACAGTGGAGAAAAACTATTATTGACAGAGGATGTGAACAGAATACAGAAAGCAGAGAGGAAAACTATTTTTGACAGAGGATGTGAACGAAATACAGAAGGCAGGCTTAGATAGGACTTTTGGGAATAATGATGAATGAAGGGAGATCTCCAAGAAGCAAAGAAAGTTTTGTTTGCAAAATACTGCAATGAAACAAACCCTGTCCTTTCCTTTTGTGTTATCCCACTATGTGTTTGGGTACCCTAGTGTATATATGTTCTTCCTGTCTTTATATGTTTACCTCATCAGACTTTTGTTGTAGAATTTTTCTCATACTCAGCTACATGAACTATGATGAGGAATACTGTTATCCTCAAATATAATTTGCGTTAATAATATGTTATTTACTTTGTAAAGATGTTAGACATTATTAATTCTGTTTTGTTTTAATGCTCATGTGTAAAGTTGATGTTTCAAAAGTTATTCTGATCTTTTATGTATTTACTTATGTCATAATTCCTGTAACACTGATGTATATGTTTATTTCTATTCTTTTGTAAAGCCCCTATTACTACAAACGTTATCTGTATCATTATGTTTTTAATGATGTGTTTTGTACCTTTGTTATTGTATTCTTATGTTATAAAATTGTAATTGTCACCAGTTCATGATATTATTAACTTGTTAGTTACATTTCACTGCACACGTTTCTGTTGGTCATAGTATATGGACAATATGTGAGAAGTAGGGACTGATAGTGTTTGCACGTGTGTTAATGATTCAGCAAGGGACTGGATAACAGCATTGCTGGTTCTAAGGACAATTTCAAAAACTTTGTGAGTGCACAAGTGGTGGTTTATGGACTTGCTATATTATCCGCAAGACTCTTCAACGGTGATTGTGCACCTGCACAGTCACAACAGATGGCTGCTGGTTATCTCTCCAAGGACTACAGTGGGTCTGCATCTTTGATGACCCACCAGTACCATTATCTCTACAAGGACTACAGTAGGTCTGCATCTATGATGACCTACCATACCATTATTTCTACAAGGACTGCAGTGGGTCTGCACCTCTGGTGGCCCACCAATACCGTAATCTCTACCAGGACTACAGTGGGTCTGCTCTGTGATGACCTACCTACCAATACTCTTCAAAATTTCGACTGACTCTGCTGTGGGTTTGCTCTGTTGTGGCCCATTACCTGTCTGCATGTCGCGAGTCAGCACTGTCTTTCCATTGGAAGGACAACACTACTTCTTCAAGACTGCATGGAAATCCACTACTTCCGTGTGCATTTTCTTTTACTGCTCAGACTTTGAGAAAAACTCTGCATTTTACTGTGATGAACAATGTGGACTGTCTTTATTGACTGTGAGAAATTTTTAGCTTTTGACCAACATTGTATCAATATGTGTGTGCATTTGATTTCTTTGTTATTGTAATTATGAAAACTTTTATCAAATCATTATTGGCCACTACCCAAAAAAAAATTTGTAAAATTTTTTTGTGGGGAGCATGGGGGCTATGTTAGTAGGCTGTTTATGTTTTCTTATTGGCTACGTTACGTAGCGCTCAATATGAAAATCACTGGCTGTGCTGTGTGCAGTCTGTGGCTGCTTTGCATTGTTGTAATACTCGCCATTGTAGTGTTAGGCAGCTGGCTGTGAACAGTGCGTAGCGTTGCGCAGTTGGAGGTGAGCCGCCAGCAGTGGTGGATGTGGGGAGAGAGATGGCGGAGTTTTGTAATTTGTCATGAACTGCTATATTTATATATGATGATATCAAGGTAAATACATTGTTTGTTCTCTATTAATATCTTTCATTTGCTAACTATCCCTATCAGTAGTTAGTGCCTTCCATAGTTTGAATCTTTTATTTAGCTGGCAGTAGTGGCGCTCGCTGTATTGCAGTAGCTTGAGCAGCGAAGATTTTTGTGAGGTAAGTGATTTGTGAAAGGTATAGTTTAATGTTAGTCAGGGCCATTCTTTTGTAGGGAATTTTGAAAGTCAGATTGCGTTGCGCTAACAAAATATTGTGTGTCAGTTTAAGGACAGTCGTGTATAATTGTTCAAAGGGGACGTTTCAATTGGAACAGCGGTCCTAGGTTATGTTCACGGACGACTCCAGGTATAGTTTGAGCAGTGATTCTCGCCGGGTTTTCATCTGGCGTGAACCAGGAACCAGATACCAACCCTTTAATGTTCTTGAAATGGACCTGTATGGAGATCGTGGTTTGATGGTGTCGGGTGGGATTATGATTGGTGTACGTACACCCATGCATGTCTTTGACAGAGGAACTGTAACAGGTCCGGTGTATCGGGACGTCATTTTGCACCAGTATGTTCGCCTTTTCAGGGGTACAGTGGGTCCCACCTTCCTTCTCATGGATGATATCGTACGGCCCCACCGTGCTGCTATCGTGGAGAAGTACCTTGAAACAGAAGATATCAGGCGAATGGGGTGGCCTGAACCCCATAGAGCACGTCTGGGATGCTTTCGTCGACGTATCGCTGCCCGTCTTCAAACCCCTACGACACTTCAGGAGCTTCGACAGGTACTGGTGCAAGAATGGGAGGCTATACCCCAGCAGCTGCTCGTCCACCTGATCCAGATTATGCCAACCTGTTGTGCTGCCTGTGTATGTGCGCATGGTGATCATATCCCATATTGGTGTCGGGGTACATGCGCAGGAAACAGCGACGTTTGTAGCACATGTGTTTCGGGACGGTTTTCTCAACTTATCACCAATACCGTGGACTTACAGATCTGTGTCGTGTGTGTTCCCAAGTGCCTATGCTATATTAGCGCCAGTTCTGTGTAGTGCTATGCTGTGTGGCACCACATTCTGCAGTTATCCTTAATTTATGAGCACGAGTGTAATTCGTGTGTTGAATCAAAATGCCTGCGTATTACTGCTTGCGGATTGCTTAGCGTTAACTGTTGTAAACCGCTTATTATGATCTTGGGGAACTATGGAAGAAAATATTTCGAAAATTATTGCTCTGGGTTGCAGAAACGGTTAAACAATATTGTGTAAATCACCATAATGTAAGCAAAATTATTAAAAGCAGTCGGGCTTTTAATTAAAGATGTTAATAAATGTACATGGCCAAAAGTTGAAGCAATATAATGCTTGACCATGTGTTACAAACCACACAAAGTCATGCATCAACTGTACACAGAAGATGGACTGAGAAGAGACAAATTTCAGCAGTGTCGCTTCACATGCTTCCTGTGATGCGACTAGAATAAGTCTGTAGTGATTGCGCGTTCCTGCTCTAAGAAAATGCAACACTTACATCATCCTATTAAACGAGAAGTAGGCTGAAGACCATTAGAAACATGCGTAATATAGACAACCTAGCCACGTTAATGTGACCACTGCTAATGGTCGACGTCACCCTTCAATAATCACTCAGAAACAGCACTAACAGTGGTTGGTGTATAAAGCGTTTCGGGAGACACGGTAAACGGTGTAGTTGTAGTCGTAATGCAGAAACGGAGCTACGAATCTGACGTCCAAGAGACCATGATAATTGGCTTTCGACCAAGGGCGGAAGAATTTCCGAAACGGCTAAGTTTGTAAACTGTTGGCGTGCCACCACGATTAAAACACACTGTACATGGCAAAAGTGCGGTGTCCAAAACCGTCGTCAAGGCAACCGTGGTGCACTACGGGCCATAGGTGACAAGCGTGAACGACGGCTGTGGAGATGTGTACGGGCGAATAGGTATGCAGCTGTTGCGCAACTGACCGCCCAGATGAACCAAGGGGCTGTCAACAGTGACTCCTCAACAACCGTTTAGCATGCGTTACTGCGTGTGGGCTTCCGCAGCAGGCGTCTGGTTCCTGCATCTGTGCTGACTGCTGCTCAACGGAGATGAAGGCTGGACTTTGCACGCCAATACTGCAACTGGACATGCACTGAGCAGCGACAGGTGGCCATTTCGTGTGAGTCACGTTTTATGCTCCATCAGACAAATGGTCATTGGCATGTAAGGCTGAATCGTCTGAAAGCAAAGACGGAGGGAGCGTTACACGGTCTGGAGAGTGTTTTCGCGGCATTCACTGGATGATCTCGTCCACCGGACAACGCAACGTATCACACAGCCCGCACTGTGCGTGCGTGGTTCGAAGAGCACCAAGACGAGTTTCCCCTGGCCACCAAACTTCCCGGCTTTAAATCCCACGGGATCGGGCTGTTCACACCATCGATTCTCAACCGGGAAATCTAGCATAGCTGGCCGCGGAAGTGGAATTGGCATGGCTCCACATTCCTGCTGGTACCTTGCAGCACCTCACTGAGTCTCTTCCTGCAAGGCTCACAGCGATCCACTCTGCAAATGGTAGTTATTCAGGCTTTCGACAGGTAGTGACAGTAATGTGATTGGACGCTGCATAATGAAGGTTTCCGTTACCGACACCACAGCTCTCAGAGCGATCCATATCAAGTGCCCGGAAAACGTCTTCTTTCTATCGTGGCAGCCAAAAGGGCGGTTCCTGTTCAGACAAGGGCTTTACCGGCGTTTTGCGGAAAGGAATTTGGCGTCACTTTCCCTGAAAAACTTTACAGAAGAATTCAAAAAGTCAATAACCTTTTGTATTCAAGACAACCAGAAGTCTGATGCAATTATGGCGTGAACCTAAAGATTTTCCTGCTTCATGTTTACTGGTAGTTAACTAACATCTCCGAGTTTTGCCAGATTTCGTCTGCTGATGTAGTAAGATCAGTGTGAGGAAAGTTTATCATCGTACATATAGCCACCTTTAATTATATATTAATAGGCTTGAGATGCTATGGAATTCATTTGATACACTGACTATGTGTAGCAGCTTATGGAACATGTATTTCTTATATTTTGTATGTTTAAAGATTGCTACGACCATTTACATTAACATCGGCTATTCTTCGTCGCGACTACCATACCTTAGCATAAGACCACAAGGTTCAGCCTGAGACGAGTCGGTGGACAGTGTTGTTGGGCGGGCAGGCTGCTGCAGCTGGAGTGCGTGCTGCCGAGGGACTGGCAGTTGTCGGTGCGCGTCATGGACTGGGACCGCACGACGCGCGACGACCTCATCGGTGAGACCAGGATCGACCTGGAGCAGCGCCTCCTCAGCGACCACCGGGCCCACTGCGGCCTCCCCCGTTCCTACCACACGTTGGTAACACGCCCTCGCTTGCTTTGCCTCCCTCTGCGATACAGTAGTCACGCGCTTTCGGTACTTTCCACAAAACTGTTTCGTTTATTTAAATTTAATTTACTTCAGGAGTGCTACAAATCAGAAAATTCGTCATGTGGAAGGACAGTAATGTTCCGGGCCACTGCTATATTTGTCAGAATCATTCTTACGATTTTCATCTTTACACGTGTTGAAGCAGCTTTCGTCTCCAGTTCATTTTGGTTGTGGGCTGCTTAAGTACGTAGTTATGCAGCCAGCCACCAAAACTTTGTGCAATCTGGCAGCGGGCTCTTCTGTTTCTAATACGAATAACTTAAGCCCGAGACGAATAACACAGACCAACGATGGAAAAACTTTTTTGCTCAAAATACCTTACCATTATGTTTTTTAGAGTGAGAAATCCAAATATACTTAAAAACTGTATCACCCACCATTTATTCACTTTTTACGGTTAAATTTATTAAATTAAGCGATTTTTAAAGAATTTAACAGCTTTTATATAGTTAAAATAATTTAAATAGGAGGTGTAATGAATGTAGATGACGTTGGTAGCACTGCTGAAAAACATTTTCTGGCAAAAAAAGGTCGATTGTATTTTTGTGTTAACACATGGTGTTTTGTTTACTGTCAACCTAACCTCACTTTCCCATTTCCTGTACATGTGCTCAGTACAATGTCTCTTCGTGGTTATAAAAGCTCTGCTGACAATTTTTGTTATATTTGTGGTAAACTTGTGATTAAAAATCACGAAAGAAACATTACAGACTTTGTAGAAAAGGTTTATTTACCATACTTTGGATTTAAACTTGGTGATCAAGATAAATCTTTGTTGCCGCATAAGGTATGTAATGTGTGTGTTGAAGATCTGAGATAATGGTCCAAAAAGGAAAAAAAGTCTTTAGAATTGCTGTTCCTAAGATATGGAGGGAGCCAAGAAATCATTCCGATGATTGCTACTTTTGCAGTGTTGATATTACTGGTCACAATTCGAGAAACAAGAAGGTAATAAGCTACCCTAACCTACTGTCCGCCATTCGACCAGTAGAGCATGGTGTAGATTTGCCGGTTCCTGAACCACCAGATGACTTAAATTATATTCCAATAGAAGTATTTTCTGATGTAAGATCTGATTTAGATGAACCAGACGATGATGAATTCCATTGTAATACCGAAAGTCTAGAGCCCAAATTGTTTACTCAGACCGAGCTTAACGATTTGGTTAGGGATCTGGACTTAACGAAAGAAAAAGCTAAACTGCTTGGCTCTTGATTAAAAAAAAAAAAAAAAGAACCTATTCGCAGTTGGAACCAGCATATACATGTATAGAAAGAGAGAGATGCAATATTCCAAGTTTTTTCAACAAGAAGGTGATTTTGTGTACTGCTCAGGCATTGCCCATCTGATGAATGAGTTTGGTATTGAATACAAAAAGGAGACTGGAGGCTGTTTATTGATTCATCCAAAACTACTGATGAAAAAACGCTACCAAGATCGCTGGAACACCAACATGATGGGGGACTACTGTTGGTCACTTCACCGAGAAGTTCAGAAAGCGACTCATCGTAGAAAAAGCTACACAAGAAGCTTCAAAGGAAAAAAAGAAAGAAAATACAAACCGATTCCAGATCTCAAGTGAATTCTCTATTAACACATATCATTGTTTTAAGTAGCTTAATGTAAATACAAAACATGCTTATGTTGTAACAAAGCGTTTCATTAATTTCCCCGTTTACTGTATAGCATAGGATTTTTTTTATACAATATAACACAAAGAATATTGCTCAAAAACTATGGGTGATAAAAATACCTATGGCTACATTTGGATTCAGCTCATAAAAATCTATAAAGATGAGCTACCAAAATAAAAAAAGTTTAAAAAAAAGTTCTGTTGGCCTGTGTAATTCTGCTTATTGAACATGAAAGATTTTCCACGCGGAAAGTTTTTTCCTATTTAATATTAGTGTCATGGTCTGCTCAGCACCAGCGGTAAATGCTTATGTCTAAACTTCGTATGTGTTCATTGTTAATTGCTAAAAACAACAATTCATTTTCGAGACCTCATACGTATTAGTGTTGCTGTACCTGGTAATCTTTGTGTAAAATTTCATGGTAATATTGTAAGGGAGGCACTTAACTCATATGTGTGTATCTATCATATCAACTCAATTAAAGCAGTGCGAGAACACGTTGAGATTCCTTCTGTTTCAGCAATAAGCTGATGTAGAATACCTAAGAATAAGAAATAGAAAAACTATGATGACGAACGCACCCTTAACTACATCACAAACTCTAGGTTGTCAGCTCATTTGTCCAGTGGAAGATAACATCAAAATTAACATTCTGCACTTTACTTTCTGACACATTTTTCTGTGCTTTACCGGTCAATACTCTTCCTTTCTTACCTCCGTTTCCTCCCTGAAGTATCACAGAAGCAACAGATAATGTATATGTACACAACTTGTAATATTCTCTGTACAGCTACATTTGATATACAACAGAACGAAGTCCGAAGGCTGGTATGAGATTCGTTCTGTTGTCACTAGTTGTAAATTGAAATGTAATACACTAAATAAGCAGAGGAATAAAATATGTTGTTATCTCCTGATTGGAACTGAGGGAGTCGTTAGAAGAAAGTACTAACCGACAGTACTAAACCTCAGTTTCGGAAGCATTAGTCTGATCGCGCAAAATGAAGCCAAATCACGCTGTTGATAAGTAGTTTCATTGTACCGCTAAAAATAACTGTCTGCTGCGTAAATAGCTTTTCGCAATTGCATTTTATGTTATTGACTTTGAATTTAACCAACATATAACATGCAGTAACACAAAATGAAGGCCACCCTTTCAATTAACCACCCCTCACACACTGCGCTTGCTGACTACACTTTCATGAATAAATATAAAATAAAGATGAAACAAAGGCACAAATGCCGAGTCTGAAGGACGATCTCTTACTGTGAAAAGTAATTTATGTAGTGGTTTTAATTAACGAATCGACCTAGTCGTCTGACATAATCTGTTTGATAAAAGTGCTACAATAGAATTTTCCTGTCATTTCTAGTTTCTAATATGTTAATATTCCTTAGAACCTCGTAGTCTTGCCGCCATTGGACTGAACACGCACTACAAAGTCCATCCCAGTAGCGCTCCAAAAGTAATTATTTACCTTAGGATGGTGGAGAAGCAGAAACATTTAGAAATGAGTTAAATTCACTGAAACGAAACGTTATACATCGATGACGATGAAGTCAGTAAAGATGCAGTTTCACGAAACTAAATCAGTGCTATCCGTTCAGAAGTGCGGAACTTGCAATGTTTGAAATATGTGGTGACATTTGAAAATTTGTCCCGGTCAGATGTTGATTTTCAGTACAAACCAGATGTTCAAAACATTCATTACCATCAGATTGTACGTCCTTTCTGCAGTCAACCTGTTCAAACTTCCGTCACAGAATTATAATATGTTGTTGTTGTTGTGGTCTTCAGTCCTGAGACTGGTTTGATGCAGCTCTCCATGCTACTCTATCCAGTGCAAGCTTTTTCATCTCCCAGTACCTACTGCAACCTACATCCTTCTGAATCTGCTTAGTGTATTCATCTCTTGGTCTCCCTCTACGATTTTTACCCTCCACGCTGCCCTCCAATACTAAATTGGTGATCCCTTGATGCCTCAGAACATGTCCTACCAACCGATCCCTTCTTCTGGTCAAGTTGTGCCACAAACTTCTCTTCTCCCCAATCCTATTCAATACTTCCTCATTAGTTATGTGATCTACCCATCTAATCTTCAGCATTCTTCTGTAGCACCACATTTCGAAAGCTTCTATTCTCTTCTTGTCCAAACTATTTATCGTCCATGTTTCACTTCCATACATGGCTACACTCCATACGAATACTTTCAGAAATGACTTCCTGACACTTAAATCTATACTGGATGTTAACAAATTTCTCTTCCAATTTATTCGATCTAAAAATTTAACCTATTGATAAAAATTAAGTCTTCAAATATTTCAAGGTTTTTTCAGAGAGATAATGGTAAATAATTTGTGCGAGTAATATGTCATGACAACACTGTTTCATTTAATGCAGCACCCATCCACTATATGTGACGTTATTATACCGTACAAGGAAATAAATCATTCCAGGAGCTTAACATCGAACGCATACCCATACCCATCATGTTGCTAACATATATTGCCAACTGTTGGTAGCGGATGAACGTCGAGAACTGAAGGAGCACTTGCGATGCAGGAAGGGCTACAACGCGTGGCGCGACGCAGAGCGGCCGACGCAGATCCTGGAGGGCCTGTGCAGGAGGCAGGGGCTGCGTCTTCCTGAGTACCTGGCCGACGACACGCTCAGTGTTGCCGGGGCCACGTACTCCCTGCCGTTGACCGACCAGTCCGCCGGTAATTCACTGCAACACCTTGCACCCTGCTCACTTCCATAATGCAGTGTGTTTTACAGCGCCAGGTGGGAGATACAGTATAAACACAAACTGAACTGGCTGATTACCAGGTACCAAACAATTGTTACGAAAGAAATATGCAATTTTTTGCGTCATGATGACAAATTGAAACTTTATAGTTGCTGACGTAGATGAGGCATGCGGTTTTCCAACATACGTGTGTGTAATTCTACACTGAAGAGCCAAAGAAACTTGTAAACCAGCTTAATATTGTGTAGGGCCCCCACTAGCAGGCAAAAGTGCCACAACACGACGTGACATGGACTAATGTATGAAGTAGTGGTGGAGGTAATTGACATAATGAATCCTGCAGGGCTGTCCATAATTCCGTAAGAGTACGAGGAGGTGGAGATCTCTTCTGAACAGCACGTTGCAAGGCATCCCAGATATGTTCAATAACGTTTATGTCTGGAGAATCTGGTAGCCAGCGGAAAAGTTTAGACTCAGAAGAGTGTTCCTGGAGCCACTCTGTAGCAATTCTGGACGTGTGGGGTGTCGAATTGTCCTGCTGGAATTGCCCAAGTCCATCGGAATACACAATGGACATGAATGGCTGCAGGTGATCTATCACAGTCGTATCTAGACATATCAAGGGTTCCAAATCACTCCAACTTCACACACTCCATACCATTACAGTACCTCCACCAGTTTGAACAGTCCCCTGCTGACATGCAGGGTCCATGAATTCATGAGCCTGTTGCCATAACCGTAGACGTCCATCCACTGGATACAATTTTAAACGAGACTCGTTCGACGAGACAACATGTTTCAAGTCATGAACAGTCCAATGTCGATGTTACGGGCTCAGGCGAGGCGTAAAGCCTTGTGTCGTGCACTTGTCAAGGATAGACGAGTGGGCCTTCACCTCCGAAGGCCCATATCGATGATGTTTCGTTGAATGGTTCGTATGCTAACACTTCTTGATGGCCAAGCATTGAAATATGTAGCAATTTGCGGAAGGGTTGCACTTTTGTCACGCTGAACGATTCTCTTCAGTCGTCGTTGGTCCCGGTCTTGCAGGATCTTTATCCGACTGCAGCGATGTCGGAGATTTGATTTTTACCGGATTCCTGATATTCACGGTTCATTCGTGAAATCGTCCTACGGGAAAATCCCCACTTCATCGCTGCAGATGAGATGTTGGGTCCCATCGCTCGTGCGCCGAATATAACACCACGTGTTGTCTTACATAGGTGTTGCCGACCGCAGCGATGTATTATGTCTGTTGACATATCTCTGTATTCGAATACGCATGTCTATACCAGTTTCTTTGGCGTTTCAGTGTGAAAGGAGGTAAGTGTAAATTTGGTTCTTACGGACATGCTACAAAACCATAGGTGAAGCAAAAGAACAAGACAATATAATACAGAGGGGCCGAGCAGACACACCTCTGCACTCAGGATACCTATTGGGAACCTATGAAGCATCTTCGGTGCCAGTAAAACATTATTCTAGCCGGCCGAAGTGGCCGTGCGGTTAAAGGCGCTGCAGTCTGGAACCGCAAGACCGCTACGGTCGCAGGTTCGAATCCTGCCTCGGGCATGGATGTTTGTGATGTCCTTAGGTTAGTTAGGTTTAACTAGTTCTAAGTTCTAAGGGACTAATGACCTCAGCAGTTGAGTCCCATAGTGCTCAGAGCCAAAACATTATTCTTCCGCCCGCAGCTGTTGCTAATTCCGCTGAGCTTAGTACTCGAACTGACGTTTGTCCAGTCATGTCGGTAGCTGCACGCCCAGGAGAAGTGTTGGCGAGCCCAGGCTGTGGGGGTTTCCGGCGAGCAGGGGCGGCCGTTGCCCAGCACGAAGCGATCTCACGCTAGCTGCTGGAATGTCTTCAGTCCCACTCCAAATTCTACGATGACCCTTGATGATCCTACTGTGATTTACTGTGTCGGTAGTCGTGTGGTAGGTTGATCTCTTCCCTACCACCTGGTGGGCACCTGAAGGTGTAGGAGTGTTGAACAGCCGGCCGCGGTGGTCTCGCGGTTCTAGGCGCGCAGTCCGGAACCGTGGGACTGCTACGGTCGCAGGTTCGAATCCTGCCTCGGGCGTGGATGTGTGTGATGTCCTTAGGTTAGTTAGGTTTAAGTAGTTCTAAGTTCTAGGGGACTGATAACCACAGCAGTTGAGTCCCATAGTGCTCAGAGCCATTTGAACCATTTTAGTGTTGAACAGGAACGCGAAGCTCAAGAAGCCCTGTTACTGCCTTACACGTAGAAGATCAGTGCTGGTATCACCATGCAGTGTGGTGTTGTCGAGAAACAGTGAGTTTCTCCATCAGTAGATGAATGCTCTTTATTTTGCTATCTTCGTTTAACGGGCTGTTAACTGCTGTGTCAGTTCCTCTCTGTGTGCTCTTGTGTAAGAGATAGAGTGTCTTGCACCTTGTCTTATGTGTTTACACATAACCTTGTCTCACTTTCTTTGGTTTTGTCACAGTCACTGAATGTGTATTGTCACTCGGCAGACAGTGTTGTAACGTGTTGAAGGTCTGACTCACTTGCGATATAAAGGCTGGCTCCGTGCTTCCACCTCTGTCTCTGGTATGACTTGAATTTGCCTGTGGCAATGTTAGTGAGTTTTAATATAAAAAGTTAATATTTTTAACCCCTTACTATTCGGTACCACAACAATATTATTTGTTTTCTTATTTGCTATTCACAATTTTCAAATCACATAAACGAATTCTGTCCGTAGAAGAATGGTTATTATTTAATGGCTAATAGAAGTCGCATCAAATGCTAATGTCGTCATTACAGTGCAGAATGGGATATGTCAAGTTTTCTTTGATTCCCGTTTTTCCTAGAGGCTTGCTTATTTTTCATATCGTGTCTTATCTTTCAACTTTTATTCAGATTCCATCTGAGATGTCTGGGCTTGATCCTAATTTCTCTAATGTCTTTAATTCATTCTCAGTTTTAGAAGATGTGTGAAAGTTTTTGGTAAACGTTTCACTCATTAGTTGATTCTGAATCCTATCAGAATGTTTGTTACTGAGCATTTGCGATTGATACATTGGTCAATCTTCTTTACATAAATATTATGGCAAGTAAACTCTTGTGAGACAGAGATACCTGGACCTGCAGAGTTTCAACGGACGCTAGCTGTGAGCCTCCATTTAGCCAGCTGGTTCAATCCTGCAGTATCCAGATCTGTTGATCATTTGGATTTTACTGTGGCCTGGTGTTGGACTGCATAGGAACATAAGGACAGGCATACTCGCTAAGGTTCCAGATGACCGTGTCGAGCCACCACAAGGCAGGACCACTGTATTGTGTACCAGGGCCATGGTAACCCCTTTACACGTTCACCTTCAATCCGAAAACGTGCAACGAATCCGCTACAACATTCTGATTATCCCACACCATTTTTCAGGGACTAACAGCTGTGGCGCTAGTGTATTACTATCCAATGACTTGGCTACCATTAACAGCACTACACAAACATCTTAGATTGGAATGTTTCCATGGCTGATAAGCTTCCTCTGTTGGTGAATGGTATCACATACTATATAGTGACGAATTACGGTTCTACACTACCTTGGATGAGCACTGTCGGCGAGTCTTCCGGCGACCTGAAGAAAGGTTCCATTCTTCTTGACTTGGTGGGCACATCTGTCTTGGTCCTGGCGTCTCTGTTTCGGGTACCAGCTCGTGTAACTTCTGGTCACTGTTTGTGGTGACTGAGGGAACTCTGACGGCACAACGATTAGTCACAGACATCCTTCGCTCTCTTGTGTTAGCTCTTGTGTGACAGTATTGGTTCAAATGGCTCTGAACACTATGGGACTCAAATTCTGAGGTCATCAGTCCCCTAGAACTCAGAACTACTTAAACCTAACTAACCTAAGGACATCACACACATCCATGCCCGAGGCAGGATTCGAACCTGCGACCGTAGCGGTCTCGCGGCTCCAGACTGTAGCGCCTAGAACCGCACGGCCACTCCGGCCAGCGTGACAGTATTGTGAAACCATTTTTCAACAGGACAATGTTCGTGCACACGTGGTACGTGCCCATAGGAACTGATGCGATGTTGTAATGTTGTACTCCCGTGGATAGCAAGATCCCCAAACCTGCCCCCGGTAGGAGTAATTCACTACATTACAGGTCCATATCATAACGTCAATATGCAGCAGGATTTTGGAACATATATTGAGTTCGAACATTATGAACTACCTCGAAGAAAACGGTCTATTGAGACGCAGTCAACACGGATTTAGAAAACATTGTTTTTGTGAAACACAACCAACTCTTTACTCGCATGAAGTGTTGATGCTGTTGACAAGGAATTTCGGATTGGTTCCGTATTCCTCGATTTCTGGAAAGCTTTCGACACTGTGCCACACAAGCGGCTTATAGTGAAATTGCTTGCTTATGGAATATCGTCTCAGTTATGTAACTGGATTTGTAATTTCCTGTCAGAGAGGTCACAGTTCGTAGAAATTGTCGGAAAGCCAGCGAGTAAAACAGAAGTGATTTCCGGCGTTCCCCAAGGTAGTGTTACAAGCCCTTTGCTGTTCCTTATCTATATAAACGATTTGAAGACAATCTGGGCAGGATGACACTGTCGTTTCAGAAGATCAAAACAAATTGCAAAACTATTTATAAAAAATATCTGTATGGTGCAAAAATTGGCAGTGGACCCTAAATAACGAAAAGTGTGAGGTCAAGCGCGAGGTCATCCAGTGCTAAAAGGAAATCGTTAGACTTCGGTTACACGATCAATCAGTAAAATATAAACGCCGTAAATTCGACTAAATACATAGGAATTACAATTACGAACGAACACACAGAAAATGTTGTGGGGAAGGCTAATCAAAGACTGCGTTTTACTGGCAGGACACTTAGAAAATGTAACAGATCTACTAAGGACATTGGCTACACTACGATTGTCCGTCCTCTTTTAAAATACTGTTGCGCGGTGTGGGATACTTACCAGATAGGACTGACGGAGTACATCGAAAAAGTTCAAAGAAAGGCAGCACGTTTTGTATTATCGCGAAATATGGGAGAGAGTGTCACAGAAATGACACAGGATTTTGGCTGGGCATGATAAAAAGGCGTTTTTAGTTGCGACGGAATCTTCTCACGAAATTCCAATCACCAACTTTCTCTTCCGAATGCGAAAATATTTTGTTGAGACCGACCTACACAGGTAGAAAAATGATAAAATATGGAAATCAAAGCTCGTGCGGAAAAATATAGGTGTTCGTTGTTTCCACGCGCTATAAGAGATTTGAATAATAGAGAATTGTGAAGGTGGTTCGATTAACCCCCTGCCAGGCACTTAAATGTGATTCGCAGAGTATCAATGTAGATGTAGATGTACAGTAGATGTAGATGAACACAGAAGGTACCAAAGAAACACAAAACTAGTAAAATCGATAACTAACTGCAAATTTCCAGGAACGTGCCGGAATGGCGTTGTTTCCTTGACACACTGAATTTTTATCGAAGACATTTGAAACAGATCACCGAACATCAAGCTGTTCTAAATGATTACTTGAAGAATACCAAGAAAAACAACGAAAGAAGCATACAGAAGGTAGGGGATGCATTAAAGCAGTTCGAGAAGTGCAAAATGGATCTTACAAACGCAGCACCTTTAACATTCCCGAATGTAAACAATGAACTTGTATCATTTGTAGATAATACTGTGGCTGACAACCTATTCAGCCTGGAAGAATTAGTACCAACTAGTTACGAAAAGATAGCAGACTCTCAAGTGAATGATCAAGAATTCGAGAAAATTCACTCTAGTTCTCATACCTCATCGAAGTTTAAACAGCAGGAAAACCCTTGTGGAAGATTATTATGGAGTGATGTACCAAAGAGTAACATTCGTCCTTATATTCCACAGCAATTTAGATATTAGGTTTCTTCAGGATTACCACAGTATGATGAAAAATGTTATTATGCCTTTGTTAAATTAGTAACGATCAGGTTCATTTGGTCAAGCATCGAACAAGACATCCAAAAAATGGGCGAAATCATGCACTGTACGCCAAAAGAATGAAGTGACTAGACATACTAAATCTCCTATTGGCCAGTTTCCAGCCACAGAGGGACTATTTAAGGTGGTACACGCCGATCTAGTCGACCTACCTTTGAAATTACATCAATCGGTTCCGTAACTGGACAGAAATTCTACTACGTGATGGTCGAGCAGAAACAGTGGCGCGAGCGTTTTATAACTCCTGGATCACTAGATTTGGAGCAACTAACCAAATAGTAACTGACCAAAGAAGACAGTTCCAACCAGAGCTGTTCCTTGCATTAGGCAGGATTTGAGGTTCTAAATTATCACAAACTACGGTATATCATCCACGATTAACTGTGAAAATAAAGAGATACCATCGAACATTCAAGCCAGCCGTCAGCGCACATGGTAAAAATAAATGAAGTGACATCATTCCAGGGCAGATGGTGAAAATCAGTGGAATGACATCATTTTTAAAATTCTCCTAGGAATGCGTCGATTTGTGAGAAAAGAAAATAATTCAAGAGCTCCTGAGATGCTGTATGACACAACTCTAACGTTGCCTGGTGATTTCATTGTAAGGTCGGAAAACAAACCAGAAGTAGATCTTCCAGTATTCACTTCTCAGTTACGTTAGTAAGTGGATAAACTACGCCGTTCAGAATGTTCACACAAGGTAAAGGAAATACCATTCCGTAGTAAAGATCCGCATAATACAACTCCTGAATTTGTGAGGAATGACAAAGTGAAGGCCAAGCCTCCTTGCGAAGACTCCTATGAAGTTCTGGAGTAAAAACACAATATTTCACTCTAAAAATTAAGGATGTGCCAACTGACATCTCATTTGACGGACTGAAACCTGCCAACATCTTTGTGAACACGAATACCAGTGGCCGACAGGATAACCTACAGAGCACTTCACCTGAGAATGAGTTACCCATACCTTCAAGAGGCTCACTAAAGAAACTTACTCGATTTGGTCGAGTTGTGAAATTCTCGAGAACTGCAAGCAACTGCCTTACATTGATTGAATGTTCCGTCGGTTCTTGCTAGAATATTTTATACATAATGAATGAAACACGAACAACAATGGTGTAATATTTTACAGTATATATTGTATAATATTTCACCATTGTGTGTGTTTCATTTGTTAAGTAATTGACTTAGATACTGAGAACCTACAGTTCAATAATCAGTTCCTCTTTATATTGACTTTTTCTCCTCTTTGAAAACAAATGACATTTTGAAATGCACGCAGTAAGAAGTCTTCATATGAATGGTTTGTTTGACTGTGTGATATTTGACTTGTAACAAATGGAAGTTTCTGAATAATAATTTCGAATTTAAATATTCCGTCATTAATTGTACAACAGAACTAACAGTCTTTGCCTTGTGAAAATGTTGAATAAGAAGGACAGCTGTGACTGTAAAAAATCTTTATTGAAAGACACGAACGGTTTCGCAAACTATATTTGCATTACCATGTGTTTACCTGTACACAAATACATAAGACAACTTACTAGAATTTTGGAAATGGCAGGAAATGGGAAATAAAAGCGTTTAGGTTTGTGCCTACTTACAGTCAATCCATAGAAGTGATCTATTTGAAATCCGGAAAAAGTACACTTCCCAACATTCTCATCAAAGTATTTAAAACGTCTCTCTTGGAAACGTGCAAACGTCCATAAATAGGAAAAATGGCTAAGGCCATCCTGAAACCTGAAAAAGGAACTGATAAAAAAGTGAAAAGCGGGAACGTAGTCGATATTAATTAATAGTATATAAGGATATTCTGAAGAAGAATAGCATTTGAAACTTTGATGGAGCAAGAACCGTTTCATCGACAGTTCCGTACTAATATTACAAATGGGAAAGTAACTTTGTCTGAAATTTGGTTCGGAGAGAGCTGGGAACATGAGTGGGAACTTAGGCTATTGCAGAAAACAAAAAATCGATTCTAAGAGATGATATAGAGATTGAACGTCTTTTTTACATTAGTGAACATAAACCATGTTAAAAAATAATTGTACTTGTTGTATGATGTACACAGTGTATAGTGTGCAGATACTTAAGTAGCAGTGTATAGTGTGTAGATACTTAAGTAGCACAATGCATAGATGCGCACTCTTGCTCCTGTGTGTCTGGAGACGCCCCAAGCGGTCAGGAATACCAACCTGACTGTCGCCGACGTCCGACAACTAGGAGTGACGATTTGGGACGCCATTTCTTTTCATAGCAGGACCCCTTTGTTGGTCATCCACTGTGCATTTACAGTATAGCGCTACGTCGTTTTGTTTCCCCTCATGGCAAGCCTCCCTTGGCTTACATTTCAGCAAGATAATGTCCATCCGGACAAGGCGAGAGTTTCTAATGCTTGCCTTCGTGCTTGCCGAACGCTGCCTTGGTGAGCAAGGTCGTTGGAACTTCCACCAACGGAGAACGTTTGGGTCAGTACGGGCAGGACGCTCCAACCATATAGGGATTTTGACGATCTGTCGCACCAATTGGATAGAATTTGATCAATGCCAAACCCAATAAGGGATTGCATAATGGTCAGAGGTGGACCAACGCGTTAACACTTGCTCAATTTGGCATTGTAGTCATTTGCTTGTCTATACCTGTGCGTCGCATCCACCGGTTTCTATCCCATTCGGGTAATTCCTTCGCGCTTCGTTTTTGTGTCTTAGAGTATATTTTTAAGCTGGTTATGTTTCGACTGATACTAAGAGAAAATTGTGGAGGAAAAAACAAAATGTTTAAAAAGTACGATTTTTCCGTCGACCTCCTAGTTGTAACTTGGCATATTCATAAAAGTCAAGGAACTAGTTAACCAGGATCTCTGTACTACATTGTTGCCCATGCGGCTAAAGTCTGAATGAGACGATAATAAACGTCTGAATAGAGTGTTGAGAGAAACTGGCGGTGTTTTTCGCGTCGCAGCGGAGCGGCGGAGTTCGGAGTGGCGCGAACAGCTGGCTCTGGAGGCGCTGCGCGCGTGGCGGCCGCGGCTGGTGGCGGAGCACGTGGAGCGCCGGCCGCTGCTGCACGCCGCCTTCCCGGGGCTGGCGCAGGGCTTCCTGCACCTCTGGCTGGACCTCTTCCCGCTGCCGTCCGCCGCCGCGCTGCCGCCGCCGCCCCTCGACATCTCGCCGCGGAAGCCGCGGGACCTCGAGTTGCGCGTCGTCGTCGTCGGCACCGAGGAAGTCCCGCTCGACGAGAAGGACTTCTTCGGCGGCGGCCGCTGCTCCGACGTCTATATCAAGGGGTACGGGGGTCACGCACTACAGCGCATACCGTTCTCGCAGCTGACAGTTTCAAACATGAAAATATTTCTTTGCGATGAGCAACCGGCGTGCTCGAACGTTCGGAATGCGGTGACCATGATCTAAAACAGTGGTCGTCAGCCTTCCCTGCCCAAGAGCCGATACTGATATTGCGTGGTGGTAATAATCTACATAAATTAGTGTTTTAAGAGCCCCTAACAGACTACCTTTAGCACGGGCGCGGCAAGTTGGCCGCCGGCCCTCGAGTATTGATCCTTAAATGTACGCACTATTCGTCACACTTCATGCCGCCTGTTCTCTGCTGCCAGTTCTTTGCAACATCAGGGACGCGAAAGTTGTGACACTGTAATTGCCTTACGAGGTGTTGTTGTATTGTCTGTATGAGTAAACAAAATGGTTCAAATGGCTCTGAGCACTATGCGACTTAACTTCTGAGTCATCAGTCACCTAGAACCTAGAACTAATTAAACCTAACTAACCTAAGGACATCACACACATCCATGCCCGAGGCAGGATTCGAACCTGCGACCGTAGCGGTCGCTCGGTTCCAGAGTGTAGCGCCTAGAATAGCACGGTCACTCCGGCCGGCTGTGAGTAACCGATTGATTGATTAATAATGGTAATTGGACTTACATTCAAATGCATGAAATGTTTTCAGTGTCGTTTTTCTTTGTGCTATAACAGCCGTAATGTAATTACACATTCCTTACTACAAATATGTACTGCTCTTTAAGATGACCATCTCTGTAATGCACATTCGCGAATCCATGGTACCTCCGTCTCAAAATGTATACCATAGCAGCTCATCGGTAGAGTCGCTCTCGCCCTTGAGCTGTCACCACTGGAAGACAAACGATAAGACATTCCCCCTCTCACATTCAAAAAATGGTTCAAATTGCTTTGAGCACTATGGGACTTAACTTCTGAGGTCATCAGTCCCCTAGAACTTAGAACTACTTAAACCTAACTAACCTAAGGACATCAAATACATCCGTGCCCGAGGCAGGATTCGAACCTGCGACCGTAGCGGTCGCGCGGTTCCAGACTGTAGCGCCTAGAACCGCTCGGCCACCCCGTCCGGCTCCTCTCACATTCTCTAACACTGAAGTGGTCGTGCTACTTAGCCCTCTGGCCGTAAGGTAAGCGGCCAACTTTACTTAGCCGACGGTCGAATTCACCAACATCAAATTAAAATTAAACACATCTTGAAATATTATTATCCCTGCTAGTATTTTTGTTTATTCCTGAGAAAGAAAATTACGCTCTTAACATGCTCATAACGCTGTTTGACGCTTTTGGAATTGCCTGTTAGTTGCTAGATGCTTGTTGTTATAAAATGCAGCTCAGAACCGCGTAAGGCACGAACATTGGATTCATGTCGCATGCTACCCGCTCGCCGCAGTTCGACGAGCAGTGTTCTAGTGGACTACAGGTGTTGGTGCTCACTCGGTGACACTGCGGAGAGGGAGGGACAGAGGGAGCGAGGAGGGAGAGAGGGGGGGGAGAGAATAAACTTGCACAGCTTGGTGGAAGTTGAAAAACAAAAGCGACACTGCCCCGGCTAAAGTAAATTGTCAGTTTCCTTCACTCACTATTACGCCGTGGGCTCCGTTGGGACATAGCTAGCTGCCGTGTATCTTTAGTAGGGCCACGCGCCTGTTTGGTCACAATCGCTGGGTGCTCGCCCACGTGAAGGCAAGTGACTGAACACCCTGCCAAGTGAAGCGAGTCATAGCGAACGAGTGCTGCAAATACAACTTCGCGACGCAGGTACGATGGTCTACAACCGTCCTACGTTAACCGGTGTTCGTCCCCTTGTTATAGAGGGTAATTTTATATAATGGGACAAAGTTTTTGAAATATCTCCTGAGACGGTGAGAAACAATGTAGGTATAACGATCATATGTCTAGACACATATCGTTTCCACGCCACTAAATTTCCATGAGCAGTAAACTTCAGTGGACGACGCCAGTCTCAGCATCTGTAAGTGGACTAATCAGAACGTCCACTACACAACGGCCACGGACAATCAATATCATTTAAGCCTCAGTGTGTGGGCAGAAACTTCTGACGACCAGCTCACTGAGCCTATAGACCCGCTCGGAAATCTCAACACGTTAGTGTACTAGATTGCCAGACAGCGAAGCGCGGTGGTCGCGGTGGTATAAGTTTGAGCAATGGTACAGGGTGTATTATGCCGTTACTGAGCTGTGCCAGTGCATACGGATTCAATCATCTTCGGATTCCAACACAACGAGATCTACTTTGCACTGCTGCAGCACAACTGTACCCAACCTTATACTTTCACCTCTATGCCCCGTCGCACAAAGGACGCACTCAACATTCTGCATAGGGCCCAACAATATCAGCACAGATTATTAAACCGTCGAGGTCGCCACCCGTTCCCAACTTCGAAAAAATAAACCGAAGTGAACATAAGGCATTTACAACACTATACTGCATTGTTTTCATGTAGCACACGTTAAATCATATACTAACCATTCACGTTAAAACTGCCGAGCCACAAACTGATCCTTGAGAGGGAGACACTAAGCCAATCCAACAAAGTAATGCATGCACACCATCTCACTAATGTTCTACGTCACTACATATAAACCTATCGATGGCGAAGTCTAGTACGCTAGCCTCTTAAGATGACCGAGGAACAAGTATCGTTTTCCTGTCTCTGTCTTATCTAGACAGGCTTGTACAGCTTGTGTTTCTTTAAGCCATCAGGAGCCGGTATATCCCTTCACGCTATTTTAATGTTTAACATAATTTTCATATTAACTGCGGCATTGTAAATTTAGTAAATTTACCCTGTGCTCATACGACTTCATGAAAAATAGATTCTCTTTCCCTTTGTGTGCTGAATGTGATAATCATCCTTTATAGTAATCAGGGCGTACACAAATCAGATGCCAGACTGTGATCCGTCAGTTTTGTATCTCGGCAGTTACTGGCGTTGTGAGTACGCAAGCAAGGATGGTCCACTGCCGGCTGATAGTCTCAACACCAAAGGACGCTTCCGGCTCTCACCAGCGCCAGCCTGGCCTTGGAACACCTTCAAGTAGCCTATTTTTCGCCACTTGACAGCAGATCGTTGTGTCTTATCACGCCAGCACAGCCCGACGGCTGTTTCAACCGCATTTGACTGCCTGATGTTTGAACTATTTCACAGCATCTGTCTATGTCTGTATTCTTTTGCTCCGTTACACTGGATAGTTCAACGACCGTTGTTCTGGTACAAATTTGCCAAATCATGGAAACAGCAGAACCCGTGCAACTGGATAAAAAGTAGGAGAGAGAGAGAGAGAGAGAGAGAGAGAGAGAGAGAGAGAGAGAGAGAGAGAGAGAGACGGAGGGTGGGGGTGGGGGGGGGGGGGGGGGAGGTTGTAGGGGCACCTCGACAACGCTTGCCCCCGACAGTAATTCAGCAAAGGAAACCGCTTTGTATAACCTAGTCAGTCGCCAAACCACAACGATCTGTACTTGTACTTGTGGGAGAATGTGCCAGGTGACCTACATAAATATACCCCAGATGAATGTAAGACACAAATATGCTGCCTGTGACACAGTGACCGACAGCTGACGCGTGGTTATGCCACATAACTCGCACCCGTGAGAACTGAGGTACAAATTCCTGTCCAGCTATCAAGATAATTTTTTATGTTGTTCCTTAAATAGTGCAATGGTTTCTTCACAGTCGATTCTTTAACCTTCCCCGTCCTGTCTTAACCAGGATTTTTCTCCGTCTGTAATGACCCCAGTTATTCTTCCTTGCCCGCGACGCCATTTCATGGCGAACATGAGTGAGAGTTCATATTTCTACGAATGTACGGACTCACGTGGCAGTCACTCTAAACAACTCTTTTTCGCCCATCACAGCCGTTAGCAGGAATGTATTGTATGTTATACATAATATGGGTTATTTCATATATAATGACTAAAATGTTGACTTGAGCTGCATAGGTTTTATTTTAAATTTATTATGCCGGACCGGTATCTGGCCACACCCCGCACTTCAGAGGCATACCAATACTGTTATACCACATGCTAGTTATCGATACGTGTTCAGTGATACATATAAGTTTGGCACAGCATACATCATGTTGCTGAGAAAGAGCGATGACCAACTGCACAAACGTTCACAGAAATTCTGAGAATACTTGAAGTAGTCCCTAGAATCAGAATCGATTTTATTCATTTACGACAGAAAACTTCGTAATAAAAACAACCCTTTTCAATTTTTTTGGTTCTTAATTTCAGCGCAGTCTTGTAGTCATCCCCGAGATTCGCACTTTGTTCTAACCAGATAAGGCAGTCGTGATTTATTACAGCTTAACAACATGATGGTTCTACAAAAACAGCCTCTGCCAAAATAACTTCTGACGAAAGCAACCTTTGTCATTTGACAAGAGCTATTTTGTGTGAAAGCAAACAACAATGCACCCTCAGTGTTCATTTCACCTTCGTGGTTTCCACCCCCGGTTGCTGAGTGGTCAGCCAGACTGAATGTCAATCCGAAGGGCCCGGGTTCGATTCCCTGCTGGGTCGGAGGTTTTCTCCGCTCAGGGACTGGGTGTTGTGCTGTCCTAATATCATCGTTTCATCCCCATCGACACACAAGTCGCCGAAGTGGAGTCAAATCGAAAGAATGGCACCCGACGAACGGTCTACCCGACGGGAGGCCCTAGTCACACGATCTTCGTGGTACTTGTTGGATTATTTCCGTTTACTCTTTCGTAAATGACAGTTCAATGTCTGTAGAATCTCTGAGATAGTATTTAATGGCCTAAAAAGCAGTAACGTCAAAAAGAAAGAAAAATGTATTGTGAAAAAGAAGCTGATGGGCGAGGAATACATGAATAAGCACTGTCTGCACTCTTTATTTCCACCAGGAAATTATCCATCTGTTTTCTTGATGAGTAGGTTGACCTGACCACCGCTTCCTTTGGCTGCAGATGCAAAAGACTGCGATGCTTTCAAACGACAACACTGACAAAGGCCACAGTTTTTCTCAGAGTTCTATAGAATGAAGTCAAAAATGCACAAGATTCCTATTTGGCTGGTCTTATCACTTTTGATAGTGTGAAACAAAAAAGGTCGCACAAAATAATGCATGAAAAGGAGCAAGTGATGGTGATGGCACCGGTTCAGGTTCGTTGTTCAAATCAAATGGCTCTGAGCACTATGGGACTTAACATCTGTGGTCATCAGTCCCCTAGAACTTAGAACTACTTAAACCTAACTAACCTAAGGACATCACACACATCCATGCCCGAGGCAGGATTCGAACCTGCGGCCGTAGCAGTCGCGCGGTTCCGGACTGCGCGCCTAGAACCGCTAGACCACCGCGGCCGGCAGGTTCGTTGTCCAGAACCCCTTTTGCACACAGTATTGATAACAAAAAGGAAGCCCGAGTGACTGCAGATGCTACTATAACAGACTAATCGGTATGCAGAGAGGCATTCATGGCTTTTCATACAATCTGTCGACATCGATTATGCACTATTCAACAGCGTCTGATCTCAGACAACGGTTCCGCAAAGGGTATGAGAGGCAAGCACAATAATAGACTTCGTGCAGTTCGGCCACTCAGAGATCTTGTAGAATATCACATATCTTTATGTAAACCATGAGGTTTCCCTTCCGTAAGAATTTGTCCAAAAGGTATCTGCCCGAAACTCCAACTGTGAAGAAAATTCACTGAGTTTTTTCCGGATAAATATCAAATTAATGTGCCGTACGAACTCTACTGGGAAGTTTTCAGTACCTTCAGTATATCATTTGAAAATCCTCGATTTGAGGCTTGTTTTACCTGCGACGCTTTTAGTGAAACGGATATCTGCTGCTAGCGTCAGTGACGATTCAAGAAGTTCACTTAAGAAAAGCGGAAGCGTTTTATTAACTAAAAAGACGCTTCAACAGAATGCTCCACAGGGGTTGATGACGGTTGTATCTATGATGACATGCAAAGAACCTTCCTGTACCTCAGCTAACAACCAACGCAACATTTTATGTGAGACAGCTATGGCGTTATGTATTTTGCGTTTACGGCCCTGCCAGTGATGAAACAGTTATGTTACATATCGTGAAGTCGTTGCAAAGACGGGGCAGAATGAAGTGACCTGTTTATTGTTTCACTGCTTGAAAAGTAGGCAACATCTGAAGAGAAATTTAGTTCTGGTTGGAAACGCTGGTCACAATAATGATTCTGCATGATATATTTTCTGTATACGCTATTGCATAGTCTGAAAATGTTCAAGAATGACTTGCATCTTTTCCATGAGAGGCCATACTTTTTGGCCCAATGAGCAAGACCTCTCCTCAGTTTCATGTAAGAAACAGAATCAGGTCATTGAAGTATCTGATGGTTAGGTCACAGTCATTACCTCTTCTCGAAAACATCCAACACCTTTCCACATCTGCAAAGCAGACTAGCCAGTGATAGACCTTGGCGTACGGTAGCACTTCGGAGAACGGTGAACCTTCCACATGAGTTGACTTTCAGTCAGATTTATCAGAATGTAGTCGAAATTAGGAAATCTAAAACTCAAGACGTTACAACGCCTTTTGCTTATTTGACGAGTGACAGCGAAAACTTTTTCAAAACGTAGAGGGGAGGAAGAAGATGGGCCGAACGTGGATACGGTTGAATCTGATGAATTCTATGTATCTTTAATGTAACTTAATCTTGTGTTCTGAAAAAGATTAGCGTATTATAAGCTCTATGAAGTACAAATAGTGCACCTATCGAATCATTCTCTCTTACACCCAGCTACATTTTCTGAAAAAGAAACAGCCATGTCAGTGAGGACTGTAATTTGAAAAAAAAATTTTTAACTAGACTGAAAGGTACGTTAGTACTGTGTCATAAAAATGTCTTAGACATTGCCAAGAAACTACATAAAAATATAACTGAGGTCAAGATGCTACACAACTATTAAGAATGCTTTCTTACTCTCCTTAAAAATGTAATTTTTTTGTAAGGGTCGGTTTTGTTATGAAGTCTTTTATTAATTTACGTGATGTGACTACTTCCAGAAAACTTTTACGTTCAGTCTGTGCATTGTTTACACAAACGACATACCCAACTTTACAGATGATGAAGTGATTGTGTACGCCAATGACATGGTTTTATTTAAAAGTAGTTACAAAGTTAAGTATATAAATAGGAAACTTCAGTAACTTCTGTACAAATCAATGTCTGGGAAGCCAAACATGTCTTGCCATGCAGTCTCCATTGCCTACTGAAATTTGTTATGGGGTGTTCAGAAACACAGGTAGATGGGGTGTTTAATTTTTTGCGTCAACATTATCAGAAAATTAATTTCTTGTAGTATGGGCCCACAACTTCTACAATCTTTTAAGTGAACTCACATTCACTTTTAGCTGTTACTGTTTCTATTTCACTTTGCAGTTTCGGCGTTGTGTCATTTCCAAAAATAAGATTCCATGTTATTTGACGTTACAGAAATAGATTAAACGTAACGTTATTGTACGACTGAGTTACTCTTGATGATAGTATAATCATTTAGTGTTATTAATGAAGTAATTTTTATTGACATGTAGGTTAATGTAAGTAATCATGGGCAGAGATAACATTGACTGGCTTCCAGTTACTTATCAATAATAGATCTTTTGATGTCATTAACAACAACCAATGTTGATCATCAAGAGTAACACAGTACTACAACAACGTTATTTCAACGTATTTCTGTGACATAATATAACGTTAAATCTCATGCTTGAAAGTGTCACAAATTCCGAAATTGCAATGATGGAATAAAAACAGTAACAGCTAAATGCGAATATGACGTAATTTAAAAATTATCAGGAAATGTAGTCGTACCTTATGTCCTACGTAGCCGTTGTGTGAGAGGGGAGGTGGAAGGGAGGGATGACGGTTACCAATAAGAGTTAAGTTACAAGTCCAAAGACCATCGATTTCCGAACAAAGTAGTCCCGTGGGAGGGATCCCAAACTCACCCCCCCCCCCCTCCTCTGAGTAAATCACCTATGAGATGATCTAAAACAAATAACGGAATATCAGTGCCACATGAACTCATTCTTTCGGATCGCAACACCTCGACTCTTCAGGTAAAAACCTCTTTACACCCAGCAGACAGTTTAGACACGCCAACTTTTTAATAAAAATGACAGAAGCTGAGACCTAAGGCTGTATTGGCGTTTCCTATTTACCCACGATTATTACTCGTACCTCTGCCTGTCGGCAGCAATCCGATTCGAAGCATAATGGCGCCCAACAAGTCCTAATATAACTTGGGAAATCCAGCCAGATTGTATTATGTAGGCAGCCGCAGGCGGTTAGCGTACAGTGCCTTATTACAGCAGACAGTGACATTTCAGTTTATTGTTGCTGTTTTAGATCACTGGGCTCACAGTGGATTCTTGTAAGGCGGGGCAGCTAATGTAACTATCCTCTTGATAATAACAAAAAAGCGGAAAACTAGATCGCCCGGAAGCTCGATGTGGCCCATACAACAAACGTGAGCATGACTTCGGAGAGGAACCCGCCTTTCACGTAACTGATGCATTCACGGAACGTCGCTTATCACCTATTGGCAAGGTCCACGATGAAAACGACACTCTTGACATTCTCATATCGGCAGAAACGTGATTTACATTATGAGATGTCCCGTCACAGTTTCACGTTTCTGCATTGTTGGTGTCTGTCTGCCGACTGTATCTGAGAACTTTGTGCGCAGGAGTGAACAAAAAGGCTGCTGTGGGCAACCTTGCTTAAAAATTACATATGCTGCAATTATCTTCATAACATTCGTTGGGAAACAGGTCAGGAGGTGCCATCGTTAATGTTCTGTAACAATTCATGCTCCATAGCGAAGTGAATTTTGGCTACAAGCCGCCATATGCGCTAGAGTTCTGGTTATACTATGACATAATGCCCATCACTTACTGCGAAACTTTCTAATGTATTAAAACTATGAGCCTATTTGGTCATCAACCAGAGTTTTTACACTTAGTTAAGACAAGTCTTGTCATCGAGTGAGTCGAGAGATAACTATAACTGGTGCGTGAGCGTGTTGAGTATGTGACGGCTACGTTCTGTTACATGACACAAAGAATCCTATTGCTTCAAGGTCGCGCAAAGTTTTGTTATAACAACGTACAGAGTGTTGTGAATTCATTCTGGGTATAGAAATTAAAAACAACAATTTTCTTTTACGTTTAATATTTAATGATCAGACCACGTTCCATTTACGTGGTAAGTAAACCATCACAATGTAACAAAATGGGGAACACGGCAGTGACTTTCCGTAGCTAAATAGGAGAGAGACTTTCCAAGATTTCATATGTTTTGCAGTGTTTCTCCTGAAAGAGTTCTTTTTTCCGGAAAATGTAGTTACAGTAATTGCGCACGAGGATGTGTTAGAGATATAATTCCTCCCATGATTGCAAAAACATTCCGAAAATTTCATGTTTCAGCATGGCGGAACACTGCATGTGAGAGAACTTGTTAATAGTGAGATGCAGCAATGACCGATCAGCTGTAATGGGGATACTGATCTCTCACTGCCCAATTGGCGCCACAGGTCCGCCATCTAGCGGTATAACTTTTTTTTTTGGGGTGTATGAAAGAATCCGTCCTCGTGACTTTCCTTACAAAATTTTGGCTGAATTACGACGCGTTTTAACAACAGCTGTCACTACAGACAATATCGCCAAAGCTTGGGAAAAGCTTGATCATCGTCTAGTTGTTCCAAGTGTCCAAGTGTCCGGTGGAGGTCACATAGAATATTTGTGAAACCTAAATGAAAACATTGATGTGCAAAGGAATTGTAAAAAGTACCCCTACGTTTATATGCATGCATGCAAAAGTATGCCGTTGTGAAATCGAATGAACCCTGAGACAACAAAAATGTTGTAGTCGTATAAATAAGTCATTCATGTCAGTTTTCTATCACATATATTACTTCGCAAGTCAACATCCCTTTTTCTCAACACGTACTAGTAGTACAGGGATAAAGGGTTTTTTAGCCGGCTCCTTAGCTAAAACTTACTATTTGCAGAAAATTTTAATGTAAAGAGGCTGTTAACTATCATAGGCAAAAGGGCATCATGGATACCCAGCTTCATACCTATATTGTACAAAGCTAGGTTATTAATCACGAATAAGAGACTCCCTTTTCAATTTATGTTGTTAAAAATACTATTTTACTTGTTTTTATTAACTCGATAATTTGTATACAGCATTGTCGTACGTAATAACCGTGATCATTGCGGTAGTCCTTATCTCTGCCCGGTGAATAAGCTGATTTTTCTGAACGAATATGCTTTCCGAAACGACATTTGTCATTGTTGCCTTGAATTGTGATTTACCTATTATTACTACGGCCTAACGTGCTTACTGTCATTGAACTTCGTTCAAAATTATGTGCATGGAAATGTATATACAGGGATGTATCATAAATTCATGATTATTATTTCGTGTCGTTCGGTTCATTTTTAAATATTTTTCTCTTCACTCCCGCAACTCCCCTTATCTCAATGACTACACTTATTCCTAACACTGTTATTATTTATAGCTATAAAGCTGCGAAAGTTTCGCACGGGTGCCCTGTTCACAATTAATGCTGAGGTGACTGACTCCGGGGAAATTGTTGTAATATCACGGATAAACTTAACACCATATGATATAAGCATGTTTTTTTCAATTGACAAGAGGGTACTTGCCTATTAAGGTTGCATTTGCGACCACTATAAAAAAGCCACTGGGAAAAACGCTTCAAAGAGCAGGATTACATTTACGAAATCCCGTCTTTATTCGCATTTTCAAGAGAAAATAAATTAACTGAGATTTGTGTATACCTTTAAAAAATTGAAAACAAATAGTACAGGAAGATTACATTCTTACTTTATTTTTCGTTTACACCGATTTTAAAATTTACATCCATTAATACAAAATAATTCCACATATCTTTTAACTCAGATATATTAGAAGCTCTTAAGGAACAACTACAGAAAATTTCATCTTTCTACTAAAAATAGGCCCTGAGAAAATGTGCCTTATACACAAAAAAACTAAAGTTACAGGAAATTAGCTTCAAAGTTTTTACTTCAGTACAAGCCTGCTCCATAGCTTGTATCATCAGAATCGTCCAACAGCTTCCTCTTGATGGCTCTGCTATGCTGTCTAGCCATCTTTGAATATACTTTTATGGCATTATCTGAAGACCTGAGCCGTTCCTTGTCCAAGCAAAGCATAGCTGCGGCAGTTCGTAGTCCTACACAGAGCCCCAACTTGTGCAGAACTTTGCACTTTGTTATATTGCCCTGATTGAATAATGAAACAGCATCATAAACGCCAAAGTGAAGTGTGTTTATACCCACAAACACAGTTTTAGGTAGTCTATTCCATATCACATGGTTCACACACTCATTTGGATTTTGGGTCCGGCCATGAAGACATTTCTTTAGTAGACTAATATCTGCGAGGTCTCGGAATATTGGTTTTATTTCATCTATTATGGCAGGTGGCAGGTGATGAGGGTGATTGTATTGTTTCTTAGTTACCTTGCCTCTGTTGTACTTGCACCAACTATCGTCTCCTTTTGGACATAGTCCATGTTGGGGATTCTCATTGGTTGAAGCTGTATGAAAAAACAGAGCCCAGACTGCTCTTCTCATTAATTCTGCATCTGCTGTATTCTGTCTAATTGCTAGACCATAGCTCTTCTGAATATGATCTATCGTAGCATCTGTCAGTCTATTTTTCCCATCTAAAGTTTTTCCATCGCTCAATTTCTTGCCTTTCATGCTAGCCTTGAGCCGTCGAAGTCTTGATCCCATCCTTTTCTGAACATGGCCAACACACTCCAGTTTGGATATTTTCACATCGTTACCATAGGGTCTCAGTTCCTCAATTTCTTTGAAAGCCTTTGAGTCACCATCTCCAAGATAATTTATGTATCTAACGTTGTACCATTTTACTGAGCGTTGATAAATACTTCTTACACCAGCAACTTCCATACCACTACTTGACCCATAGTAATTTGCCATGCACTCCTCTTCATGTTTAGTTTTCATTTTCTCCTTGCATCTGCAATGCTTGGAAAGTATTGCCACATCAACTATCTTACCAGTGTCCACACTTGTAGCTGTTACTACACCAGTCAGAGATGTGTGGCCTCTCTTCTGCCAGCTTCCATCAAAAGCTATGGACAAGTCTCTGCTATTATTATTTTCAACAACTGCTTCCTCAACAGCATCTTTCAAGTTTTCCTGTGCCACATCTTCTACAACAGAGCCTATTGCAATTATGTGTTTGTTAAATTTTGAAGGTGGAGGTGGGAGGTTCATCACACCACACAACATGGCACCTGCAGCCCTGCCCTTTCCTATACACCGTAATCCATAAACCAGTCTAATGTTTATATCGTATAGTTTACCTGTATCTGCAGTAACATGTAAGGAATTGAAGAAAGTAACACTGTGTTTGCAATAACTGCACATCAACTCTAATTCACAAGCAAGTCCTACATGTAAGTTTGTTTTCAATGAAACACCACATTTTCCACATTGTTTTCAGCACACATTGTTCTCCAAAACGTCTGATAATAAAGAGACGTTAATTACCTCATATTTTGTAGTCCCAGCATTTAGTTTCTTGTATTCTTCTTCAATTCCAGCTAGTTTTCTTCTTGAAGCACTTTCCGGTGTAGTGGCAGCAGCATCACTCAATGTATCACTACCAGTGTTGAGGTTAGTCGCTACTGGGACATCAGATACTGATGAAGATGAATCAGACGAATTTTTAGTACACTTTACTTTCTTGCGCCAATGTACACGCTTTCTAAATACCTTCAGACTAGGTCTTGGCAAGTTGAAGGAAAGAAAACTCAATGACTTCTCCACATACGACTTTCACAACAATGACATGGATGGACTCACAAAGGAAACAATACAAATGGTGCAGAATCTATTGTCAACTGTCTAGCAGTGTAGCCAACAGAAAAGCTAACTCTCTTGTGCTCAATTATATCTCTGGCAAGGCTGTCTATATCAGGTATATTTCGCGTCTCATATAGAAGGTGCGAAACATCGTGTGTCGAAATTATTTTAAAAAGTTATTTAAAATAGTTCTATTCACGTCATCCAGATTTGTATACATGGTATTAAACGGGAGAGTCTAAATTTTTCGAAAATGCATTTACCCAAAAATCGATTTTTTCATCATAAAACTCATTCCGTATACCCTTAAGTAGTATGTAAGCTTAGGGACTGATGACCTTAGCAGTTAAGTTCCACAAGATTTCTCACACATTTGAACATTTTTTGAAGAAAGATAGGCCAGAGCGCGTACGTCACAGCCCATGATCCTGTACATCTAACGGCTGACAGCAGCCGTCTCTGGAGGGGGGCGAGTAACCATTTGAGACGAGTTAATGATTCTTAACTGCGCGTTTCAATGCATGCAAGCTCTCTACAGCACACGACAAAGTTAAGATCTTTCGTGGGTACCTTTTCAATTACATGTTGATTTCCCGTGGGCTCTCCACGGGGCTGAGCTTCCGCGAAGTGTGGCGGGCAAGCTGAATAGTGTGGCGTAACAAGTTCGTTGCGGGACCCGTATTTCTTGTGGGCAAGCCGCGTACAGGACTTATACTAGATGGATGCAATGGAAATTTTCTACTACCAAAATGCTTTCGTAATATTACTCATTCTAGGTTACAACTGAAAGTCAATTTGTAACCTTCTATTAGTACTATATGAGACTGATACTTCAGTAACATTGCTGTAAATTAAATAAATATTTATCAAGTAGCTTCGTGGAAATATGAGCTATTAACTCGGTTCTTAATCATTTAAGGCGAATAAAAACAACAGATCAATTCCTGTATGCCCGTCTGACCTGTTAAAATTAATCAAATCTGTGTTTGAATCACAATGTAAAAAGTCACACTAGATAAAATTGTTGTTGTTGTTGTTGTGGTCTTCAGTCCTGAGACTGGTTTGATGCAGCTCTCCATGCTACTCTATCCTGTGCAAGCTTCTTCATCTCCCATACTGCAACCTACATTCTTCTGAATATTCTTAGTGTATTCATCTCTTGGTCTCCCTCTACGATTTTTACCCTCGACGCTGCCCTCCAATGCTAAATTTGTGATCCCTTGATGCCTCATAACATGCTCTACCAACCGGTCCCTTCTTCTTGTCAAGTTGTGCCACAAACTCCTCTTCTCCCCAATTCTATTCAATACCTCCTCATTGGTTACGTGATCCACCCATCTAATCTTCAGCATTCTTCTGTAACACCACATTTCGAAAGCTTAACCATACAGGAAAGCTTCATGCCCTCGGGAAAAATTACGGCTGTAGTTTTTCCTTGCTTTCAGCCGTTCGCAGTACCAGCACAGCAAGGCCGTTTTGGTTAGTGTTACAAGGCCAGATCAGCCAATCATCCAGACTGTTGCCCCTGCAACTACTGAAAAGGCTGCTGCCCCTCTTCAGGAACCACGCGTTTGTCTGGCCTCTCAACAGATACCCCTCCGTTGTGGTTGCACCTACGGTACGGCCATCTGTATCGCTGAGGCACTCAAGCCTCCCCACCAACGGCAAGGTCCATGGTTCAAGCTTTCCGATTTGCCCCTCCCCCCCGCCTCCCCATCTTCTCCCCGAAAAATAATGCTGTGTGCGAGTCTGCTCAGGACCCCATTACTTTATCCAAGGTGTACACAATATGCAGCATAGTCGTGCTGTGTTGCCCAACAGCTGCAAAGGTCAGGCAAAAGTCGCATACGCACTCATGGGCGTCGCCGTGGACCACCTACTACCATTCTTAAACTACCCAAGTTACATGCTGCAGTGACGATTTTCTCTGTGTGAACGCTGTCCAGGTGGGTGCCGGAGCAGAAGCCGCAGTCGACGGACGTGCACTACCGGTCGTTGAACGGCGAGGCGATGTTCAACTGGCGGTTCGTGTTCCCGCTGTGCTACCTGCCGGGCGAGCGCCGGCTGCTGGTGCAGCACCGCTCCGGACCGATGCTGGGGCGCTCCACCCGACGCACGGCGCCGCCCCGGCTGCACCTCCAGGTCTGGGACAGCGACCACTTCTCGCCCGACGACTTCCTCGGTGCGTCACAACAAGTAGCAGCGCCTCACATTGAGAATACAAATGATTTAACAACAGCTCTTAGAACGGCAGCACAATGAGAGGAGACAGATTTTGGCACAACAGAACAGATGGATCACCATGAATTCCCTCCAGAGGTCAAATGTTACAGGTATGGACATTAGGGTTGTACACAGAAACATTGTCAGGAGAGGCAGCTATTAAACTCAAACAGAAATGCTTTTACTTTTGGAAAGCAGTCATGATAGACCATAACATTCCACAGGTCAGTGGACAGACAGAATGCTGCTTAAAGGACTTGGTGAGTGATGTGGAACAGAGGTTTCTTGTCAACACGGGGGTGAATGCGTCCATATCAGCCTGAATCTGGTGAGCAGGAGAAGACTTACCGCACCGTGATATAAGTTACATGTATTCGGCAATAACAGTGTTGCGTCATTGGTTACAACAGTACCGGATTTTACTATTGGGAAAACTAAGTTTATGGAGCCAATGAAGTTTTGCCAAATGTGGGTAAAGGGCATTCAGTGATTCTTGTGCTTATTTTCTTGACAAACTGCATGCTAGGACTGATTTTGGCAAGCATATATGGTTCCAGTTAGCATAGATAAATCTGACAGAGATTATGTTAGCGTGTCAAAAGGTGTAGTGGCAACCCCTCTGGAAGTATTAGAGGAAGAAGCCTTTGATAGGTTGAGTCTGGGTATAAGCCATAAGCAAATTGTCAATACAACAGCATTATGCGAGAAGGTGGGTTACTTGTATTCTCATGTGCCTGTAAAACAGCGTAGGTCACTTTTGTTTGCAGTAGTGATAGAAAGCATACATAGCACTACATTCCTGATGGGAAGTAAACTCTATGATATATAGTCTGTATAAAGAAACGTATAAAGAAGCGATGACTAAGTCACAATAGGTACAAAACACAGCATAGTGCAATAGATAAAGATATCCTAATTTAACGCACTTGACGTAAATCTTCCAATCACTACTGTAGCAGAATCAAATCGCAAAATGTCTGGAGAAACCCAAACAAAAAGCCCAAGGTCACATACAGGGGCCAATATTCAGCGATATGACAGGAACGATAGTTCGAAGCAAAAAGTCTGGGGAACATGGGCTCTAAAGTGCATATCTTAAGAGGTATGAACGATTGTTCGTCACTAATGTGAAACCCATCTCCTCTACCGAACAAGTTGCTCATAGCTCTTGAGGTATACGGTTTACAGCCCATGTCCACCCGACGATTTTTCTTTCCTTTTGTCCATAATACATCCTCCCAAACTACAGAAAACAAAAATCTTGTAGTGTAAGAGATTTGTTTCTCAATATTGAATGTGAATAAGTGGTCATAGCTCTCCCGGTATGAATTTTAGAGCCAATGTGTATCAGACTTCCTTGCTTCGAATGATACTACCTGTTGTATCCGTGAATGTGGACCATTCCTTATCCTGAAAAGCTATCAGTGGCGCCAAAGACTCACAGATCACGTACGATCTGAAATTGAGGGTAGAGAAGCAAAACCACCGATGCTGAACTCTGTTTACAAATGTTCCTTTACGAAGGAAGGTACAGGAGTACTTCAACAGTTTAATCCTCAGTTTACAAAAAGTCAATCCCAGTAGCTACAAAGTAATTATTATTTGCTTGTATCTAGATATTTTTGCCAACAATCTTACTTATAATCAAAAACGTGTTTTTATAGATTACATTTATACTTATGTGTATGTGGAGATGACGTTCATACGGGATCCTCGGGCCAAATGTGAGCTTTCTGTTGTGACATATTGTTATTATAATCGCATAGCTCCAATCCCTATTCACAAAAAATTGTTGGTGTCGATGTCTCACACAAACAGCTGAAATCCCTAAAACTGAACAAATCTCCAGGGCCCAATGGAATCTCTACCAGATTCCATACAGAATCTGCGGCTGCATTAGCTCATCTTTTAACCTTACTATACCGTACACTGCCAAACTTCAAAACGAAAATCTCGACCAGTTCTCTGAAGGAACGACAGATCACATCCGTGTGGTAGAAGAGATCCATGAAATTATCATCGAACATCTTTGGCATCCGTCTGCTGTAGTATCTCAGAGCAAATTCTGAGTACAAACGTAGTGAGGTACTTCGAACAGAATGACCTTCTCCATGGGAATGAGAATTAGTTTTGCAAAGATCGATCATGCGAAACCCAATCCGCACTTTTCTCACGCGACATACTGAAAGCTAGGTATCGAAGCAGTCAGATATCTGCAGTATGTCTTAACTTCCGGATAGCTTTTTACCCAGTACCACACCTAGACTTACTATCGAAATTACGGACATTTGAAATAGTAAACGAAAATTGTAGATATCTTGCTAGAGGCGACGAAGCGTGTTCTGTCGTATGGAATCACCAACAGATGTGGAAGTAACTTCTGGCGTGTATTAGGGAAATGCATTTGGATTTTTCCTGTTCCTGTTGCATGTTAATAGCCTCTTAGATCAGATAAATAATAAACTGAGATGCCACAATGATCTACAATGAAATACCTTCTGGGAAAAGGTCACAAAAATATTCATTAATGCGTTGATAAGATTTGAAGGTTGTGCAAAGATTGAGAATTTGCCTAAAATGTTCAGAAATGTCAAACAGTGGACTTCAGAAAATGAAAGTAATCTAAGATCCTGTGACTACAACATAAAGGAATTATGATACAATCGGTCAGTTTACTCAAATATCTGAGTGCAGAAATCTGTACGGATATGAAATGGAACGATTACAAAGGCTCAGACGTACGTAAAATAGGGATAGTCTGTGGCTCATTCGTAGGATACTAGGAAAATGTCGTCGGTATATGAAGGATTTTTGTTACAAAACAAGGTTGCTTCTTCAATTGATGAACGAAGAGATCGCGTTGTTGAAACTAGAAGTCTAAGGGTACCAGTTACTTAATGATGGCCCCTATTTCTTCTTCACATGCGGTCAGTTTCCTCCCGCTCGTTGGTGAGCGTGCCTGAAGATGGCGTACAGAAACTGGTCGCATAAATAAAGTACGGCTGAAGTTATTTTCAGTGTTACACTTTACAACCTGTAATAATTTTTGGGACCCATACCAAATAGGACTAATAGGGAATACTTAAGGTATACAAAGAAGAGCAGGACTAGTGGTAACATGTTTGTTTGATCCATAGAAGAGTGACACGAAGGTATTGAAAAACCTGAAATGGCAGATGCTTGATGATATACGCGACTATCCCGTAAAAGTCTATCTACAAAGTGTAAAGAACCAGCCTTAAGTGAGGAACCTAGAGATATGCTACAATCTCCTACGTATCGATCTCTTAGGTATCGTGAGGATTATACTAATTACAACGCGCAGAGATGCGTTTGTGCAATCATTCTTGCGCGCTCCATACGCGAATCAAACGGGGAGGAGTCCTAATAACTGATGAAATCGGAAGTACCTTTTGCCGTACACTTCGCCATTGACCGTAAGGTCCGTCTGTTGATGCATATTATAAAGTCGAACATTATGATATTCCCATCATCTTCTCGTAAGGAATGAGAAATTTTTCAGTAAACACGACTCATTTGAAACAAAGCTTTTTATTTGAAAAACAATATCATAAAAGTAGGAGACACAGTTAGATTGATAAATTGCGTCGTCTCAGATACCCAAAAGGCTTTGTGTGCTGGACCCCAGTGACAAACTGCGTGCCTTGAGATACTCTACCTCAGAAAAAGTATTCGGACACCTATTAGCGGACATTAATATTGGATGTATCCATCCTTCGCCTTGTGTCACGGCCTGAACTCTATTGGGGATACTACCAATGAGATGTCCGAATTCCTGTCGAGGAATTGTAGCCCATTCTTCCTCAAGAGCCGAAGCCAGAGATGATAATGATGGTGGACGCTACGGTTTGGGATGAAGTCAGCGTTCTAACAAATCGCAGAGGTCTTCCGTTTGGTATGGACTCTTGGCAACTCCCTATGCACAGTCCTTGTACAAACTGGACTGCCGGTAGCACTTTGGAGATTACGAGTGATTTCTTTTGCTGATTTTATGGAATATTTTACAACCATCCTCCGCAATGTTCGACTGTCCCTGTTCATCAATAAATGAGGTCCGCATGATCTTTGTTTAGCTGCGGTTGTTTCGTCGTTTTGTAACTTGACAATTACATCACCAACAGTCGACCAGGGCAGCTTTAGGAGGATTGAAATGACCCAGATGGAAGATGGATTTGTTGCTCAGATGACATCCGTTCACTAGTTCACTTTCTAAGTCGCTGAGCTCTCTTGCCGCGCGGGATTAGCCGAGCGGTCTGAGGCGCTGCTGTCATGGACTACGCGGCTGATCCCGGCGGAGGTTCGAGTCCTCCCTCGGGCATGGGTGCGTGTGTTTGTCCTTAGGATAATTTAGGTTAAGTAGTGTGTAGGCTTAGTGAGTGATGACCTTAGCAGTTAGGTCCCATAAGGTTTCACACACATTTGAATATTTTTTTGCTGAGCTCTCCTGACGGTTCCTTTCTGTTGTTATTGCTTCTCTACTGACGTCGCAGTGTTCCTCGCCTCCATGTATTTTGGTGGGTCCGCCTCTTGTGATATTTACTGGTCATTTCATAATTAGACACGGATGTCCGGATATTTTTGATCAGCTAATGTATGTGTGACGTGCTTGAAGCATACTTCCATTTTACAGCAGAAACCAGGCGCAGGAGAGTGTTTGTTCTGCGGCTGAGGACAAGATTTTATCCCGTCCGTTCTTTTTCGAAACATCGGGAACGGAACGTATTTTACGCAAATACTCACTTATCGTATCACACGGCGTCAGACAGGAAGGTTCCAAGAAGATAGGTGCTGACCACCTTTTATTACGAATGACTAAATGAACTGCGTCAGCTTCCGTATATTGATTCAATACTCAGTTAAGGGTAGACTTGTAGCTTTTTAGTGGTGCTACACCGTAGTCGCTAATGAAGCTTACGGCAGTTACGGTTTACAGACGTATTTCATATATTCAGCACAGTTCGGGACAGTGGCAGTAAATGTGTGATAATGCTAGTATTTTGCCGTCTCTTATAATTAAGCCGGCCGAAGTGGCCGTGCGGTTAAAGGCGCTGCAGTCTGGAACCGCAAGACCGCTACGGTCGCAGGTTCGAATCCTGGCTCGGGCATGGATGTTTGTGATGTCCTTAGGTTAATTAGGTTTAACTAGTTCTAAGTTCTAGGGTAGTAATGACCTCAGCAGTTGAGTCCCATAGTGCTCAGAGCCATTTCTTATAATTAAATATTCCGTATTTTACAAACACGGAAATTAATTACCATACGAGTACCAAACTTGGTAGCATTAATGTCCAGAGTATGCGGTGCATGGTTTCCATGCGTCACAGCGCCGCCGTCAAGTTCTAACTATGGCCACCAGGTGCCATGATCAGTCATCGTGATTTATAGTCCCACACACCTGACCAGTCGCAGTGCACTTGTAGACGTGTCGACATGAGCTTGGACAAAAGGAGCAGGGTATTACTGGTGAAGTTCTACTATCAACACAACAGTAGTACTACAGCTGTACTTCGAAAATATCGCCGGCTGAAAGGATTGCGGAAGGATCCTCTTTCTCCACCTGTTGTGCGGAGCATGCTGAAGAAGTTCCAATCAACTGGAGAACTGGGCGTCGCTCTGGGAAGAGACCAACGACCGGTTGCACCACAGGTGGTTGATGAAATCGCTGTTGCTCGTGCTGTGTCACGACATCGAACATCGTGTGGTCCACTGTACGAAAGGTGCTTCGACCCATTCTCAAATGGTACCCATACAAGATCCATTCGTACAGCAGCTTGCACCACAGGACGCACAAAAACGTGTTGACTTCGCTCTCTACTTTTTCGCAAGGATTGAAGTTGACGAGGGTTGGCTCTGGGCCATCCTATGGACAGAATTAGCTCATTTTTCTCTGACAGGTGAGCTGAACATACAGAATTACTGAGTGTGGGGATCTTCATCTCCAATCACTGTGCATGAAGTTTCTCTGTATGGTGAGCGTGTCACCGTATGGTGTGGCTTCACGGCTACATTCATCATTGGCCCATTCTTTTTTTAACAGGTTGGCGCTCAAGGACCAAAGAAGTGCAGGATGACTGTCTAGAGTTACTGCGATATGCTTCGCCAGCATGTCATATCTGCTCTACAGGATAGAGACGCATTGAACTCAACACTTTTCATGCAAGATGTGCCCCCACCGCAAATCGCTCTTGAGGTTCACCTGTTTCTCCGAAACATATTTGGAAACGATCGAATCATCAGCCGATCGTTTCTTATTGCTTGGCATGCACGATCACCTAGTCACTCCCTGTGGGTTGTGGGTCTAGCTGAAGGACAGGATTTACCAGGAGAAGATTCACACGTGTGCTGACCTGAAGCGCAGCGTATTAAGAGAGGTTGCCAGCATACCGACGGACATGCCTCATTCTGCTGTGCAGAATGCAGTCCTGCCCTTTCAGACTCTTCTGGACACTGATGGGCGCCACATTGCGCCCCTTGTGTGGCAGTAATGGTATCGGTAGGTAATGGTACGATGTACCTTTCAGCACATTAAAAGTGTTTCAATTGAACTGATTCTGCACTATTTCTCTTCCGCACGGCCTTGGCATTAACGCTACCAAGATTGGTACTCGTACGGTAATTAGTTTCCGTATTATAATGTGTTAAATAGGGAAATTTTAATTATAACCACCTGGTACGTATGTAACTCCACGTAAGTTAGTCAGCGTTTAGCAACGTGTCTGAAGAGTGTGGCGTGTGGCGGCAGGCGCTGTGACGCTGAACCTGTGGCAGCTGCCTGTGGGCGCCCCCTCTGCCAAGCAGTGCTCGCTGGCCATGCTGGAGCGCGGCGCGCCCACCGTCAACCTGTTCAGAGCGCGCAGGGCGCACGGCTGGTGGCCCTTCAGGACACGCGAGGAAAACGAGTACAAAATCGCCGTAAGTCTACCGTACAACACGCTTCAAATGTATGCAACTGCTTTTCCTCTTCCAGTTTATGGAATTCTTTCTTAGTTAACATTCAGATTTTTATTCGTTCACAGTGTTTCTCGACTCTGAAGATCCGTGCTGGCCTCAAAGACTGCATCCAATAAATGCGTTTGTGCGCTTTATTTATCCATATATCCTTGAGATTCAACAGCAGTAGATCTCTTTGGACTTAACCATCCACTGCTTGTCGGATATGCCAAGCAGAAGTGTTCTCTCTGGCCTTTCCATCTCGCAGCTATATGATCGAAGGTGTTCAGGCATCAAGAGACATGTGTTGTACTTCGAAATCTTTTCAGTACCATGTCAGGTTCTAGCATCACTTTTCAGCGTTTTGGTAATGTTCTTATTTCGCCAGTAAGTCCCATACAAACAAAGGTCTTCCTCTAGATTCTCGAGCAGAAATTGTTATTTCTTACCGTCTGCTTCTGTTGTACTGAAGGCCTCAGTCCCATATGGTAGCAGTAGAACTGCTATGTGCGTTATGCAGGGTGAACATCGATAAATCTCACAAACTGCAGAGACGGATTCCTGATTGGAAATGGAGGGATAAAGGTCCTGTGAATACGTGCCCGGAAATGCATCGTTGCCACGGTAGACGGCGCTGACGAATGACAGTTCCTCTGACGACGTGCTGTGTGTTCCTTGTGTGCTGCAGGCAGTGCGGTTGACGCAGCGTACTGTAAGCAGCAGGATGGTCCGTTATTCATGTTGGGAACAAGTAGAGATGGTGATTGTGTACGGCGAAGCAGATGGAAACGGTCGAGAGGCAGCACGACTGTACCAAAACAAGTACCCTCGTAGAAACCAACTACATCACACAACATTTCAAGCCCTTTTTGGGCATTTGGGTGATCATGTGTACTTTCAGACAGATGATCGCTCAGAGAGGACCAGGTTCTACAAGATACTGAGACGAACCCTAGTACAAGCTCTAGACAAGTGGCCTGTCTTTCAGTTTGACTTTCGAACACAGTCCTCTCGAGAGTCATGTGTAATTTAATGATAATGAACTGCTGGAAGGTCTACATAACAATAACTTGCCTACAAATATTATGTAACATTGACAAGGACTATGATTTGGTGGTCCATGAAATTAAATTTGGAAACTAAAACATTACAGCATCAACAGCATTGCTGCAGCGTGGGTGGAATCTTCCGTCTCAACAGTAAGCAAAGGGTCACACTGCATAAAAAATTGCGATGTTATACGCGGTTGATAATTACATTCACACCTGTTCGTAATGTACGTAAGTTACCTTTGAGTGCGTTAAATGTTTGTTGAAACACTGAAATGTTTGCTCGTTAGGGAAGCACACTAATCAACGGCTCAAGCTTAACAGCACGGACGGTAGTTGAACAGACTTACAAGTGACTGACAACGAAGTTTTGGGATCTAATTTCAAATAAACGAAAACGACATACTGGTAGCTGGAACTGACATGAATGATAACACATTAAACGATATCTATGGACAACAAGATGTCAACGCATAGAAAAGGAAATGAAAAAGCCCAGTTGAACAAAATATATAGTTAGAAATATATCTCGATGCGTAGACTTGAAGACGCTTTTTTGCATACTTTTTCTTCTTTTTTTTTCGGGGATAATTCCTCTGCAGATACAGTAAACAAAATACAACTTCAGTAAAAATGAGCAGCTAAAATACTGTGTGATTCATGTAAGAGGATATATCGTACAATCCTCTTTAAATGTGTAGGTATTCACACGCACATTTTTAATGCACCACTTGTGTTATCGGATTCCCTTCACCTTTTTGTTGTACGAAACTGAAAGCAGTATATGTTGCAAAATATACTGACGTTCATCCAACAAATACACCGTGGCATAAATTAACAAGCTGGTGTCAATTCGTGTAAGACAAAATGAAATGGGGTGCGGTAAATTTTAACAGGCCGCCGTGACTTTAAACAGATAACCTATGCAATATTCGCCCGTGCAGGGCGTCGCTAACTTTCGTACTAGTAGGGAGTCCCCGATTTGTTGGATACTGGGAAAGGTGAGAGAATATTACAGCTCTAATAAGAAAAACAAAGTGTAACCAAATATTGATATTTTCTAAAATTAGAATTAAGCAAAAACGATATTTAGCCGGGTGCGGGCGCCTCTGGTTCGCCGCGCTTACCCAGCGAAAGAGACAGCGTGCGTGTCTGAGCGAGATTGCTGGAATCTGATCAAGCCGATGAACATCGGAACTGCTACTAACAATAAGGCGGTAAATGCCTGCAGCATGGCGCGTGTGCGACGGTGACGAAGCTGCTGCTGCTGGTAGGCCTCGGAGCTCAAACTGAAAGGGTGGGAAGTGGCGACGGCCTGATCTTTTACGGCTTTGCTGTAAGATTCCGACTTGAAAGTAGAGCCACTGCCACCTACTTGAGTGGTATTTAATGGTTGTAGCCATTTTGAGCAAATTTTCAGCTCCTCTCAAAATGACGACAGGCGAAATCTCATTACGTTAGGAATCATTATCATGAAGGTTCTTTTCTCTTGAACATTTCGTTAATGATTTATATCGCGATTGAATTTCAAGGAACTGGAAATAAAATTTACGGGCGAAGTACGTCTATACCAAACTGTCCCGGATCTGTCACCTGCAGTACAAATTTTAACTCATTTCTTCTCCTTCGATCATTATCATACATTGCTTATTACTTTCCACAACAATCTTTCTCAGTTTGCGGGTGGCCATGGGAAGGTATTTTCGTGTTACAGTTTACGTAAAGTACGGTAAAAACACGTAAAATTAGATAACTTGGCTAATATAGGGGACAGTCTCGAAACACTCGTCCTGTACTGAAAAGGAAAATGATACCACACATATTTCCCAGTACTCTGACTCCTTAATGATATTTGTTGTTATTAATCAAAATAATTTTCCGGTCAATTGTGATTTATACAGTCATAATACAATAGAGGAAAGAAATTGCACTTAAATTTTACTACGTTGTCTAGGGTTTTGTTTTCTGCTGGGGATGTCTTTAAGAATCTTTCATCCAAAATAAAGCAAGAAATTGTGGACGCCTATAAATACCAAATAAAAACATATCTTCTTAAACTCTCTAACAAATAATGTAATTACGTTGATTAAATGATCTAAGATCTCTGTTCGCAGCATTACAAATAGGTGTGCACATTGTGAACAAGCGTCTATTCTTCTAACATTCCGATAACAGTCTCCTTCTTGAATAGTAATATCGCTGTATTGAAATTATGGTAGTAGAGTGTACAAACAACAGCTATTAAATGTTATTGAGGAAGAAGTAGCTTTTTAAGAAGTGTTCACTCTTCCATGAATTACTAGGTTAAGGTCAGCCTGAGTAAGCACAGTTAACAGTCTACACCAACTTAACAGAAACTTGCATATTTATAGAATTAACAAACGGTACGTTGTATAAGATGTGACCGAAACATGGCTAGTTCTCCGACGGCTGATACAACTCATCTTTCCCGCTGGAGTTTGGACATAGTCGACACTGAAGCATATGTGTAATTGTCTGATTTTTCCATAGTCACACTTGACGTTGTCTTTTTTATCTTAGCCTCATCTTGACAAATTAAACCAAGACGTACCCCCTCCTGACCACAATCTATTCAAGAGCTTCCATATCGGTCATGCCTTATCATATAACCTGGTCATACAAATTGAGATACTATTTCCCAGCCAGAGGGAACAGAGTCCTTAGGTTTCTGCAGTTGTAAATTGGCTATTTTATCTGTGGTTATGAGTATGTTTGATGTTCTGACACAGCTCTTCCTAGATTTCAGTCTTTGCTAGTGCATTACTCTTCGAACCTAAAATGGATATTGTCTGCGAGGTTGTAAAGCCACACTGTTGGAGTAGATTTTAAAACAGCCTATTATAAGTCTGCATGAGTCGTCGACTGCTACATCAACTTGTTTGGCGTGACTTGAGTTACACCAAATATGAGAGGCGTACTCTGCAGCGGAATAACGCAGTATGACTGCAGCAGTTCGAATTGTTTCGTCTTGACAACCATGCTGTGAACTAGCTAGTTTCTGAGGAGCTTGTTCTCTGGCGCAGACTTTAAAATTCGTTTCCGTGAAATGCTTCTTGTATGTAAGAGATCTGTCGAGTGTCACTCTCAGATATTTTGGTGCCTCACATAATTCATGTGCTCCCCTTCCGATTTCTCAAATAGAATGCACATATTTGTGTTTTAGATGGATGTGTTTTAAAATGGTTTGCTCTGTAGTATCTTGACAGTACTTCAGGAGCATCAGTAAATGTGATTTCCAAATATTCAAAATGTGTGTTCTATGTTGCAACAGAGAGATCATCGGCACATAACGAAGACCTGATGTTGCTCATTTGTGTACATATTGACCTGGACAGAGAACTGTACACTTCCTTGACGGAGAACAATCTTATGTAACCTCCATCGGCCGTACTATTCTTGAAACTCAAAGTAGAACCTACTATTGTGAAGAAGAATAGCGATGAATCTGGTTAGGCTGAGGTCCTTTGTCAGGTTATGGAGCTTAGTTAACACTTGCTAATGGTTGATGTCGTAGTAAACTAATAATAAATCGACAGATACCACTCCATTCACCTTACGAGATTCTAAACCATCTTCTATGAAGTGTGCGGAATTTAGGAGTTTGCTTGTGAAACTTTTCTCAGGACGAAATACAGCTCACTGAGGTATAAGAAAGGAGTCAATTGCAGGCAGCAGACAAATTAAGATCAGTCTTATCTTTCAAGCTGTTTGTAGAGGTGTCAAAGTAACGCAGCTAGTCTAACGTTTTCGGGTTATCCCCGTCTTTGCCATTTTTTATGAGGGCAACTACTCGGCTCTTCCACTACATCTTTGGAAATTGGTAACATACAGTTGTTGAACAGCTGGAGCATTCATTTCTTTGTTGTTAGGTCAAAATACTTAACCTGATCTGTTCAAATATCATCCAAGCCAGCTGTTTCTCCATTTTCAATCTGTTTGGTAGCCATCTCCAGTTCAGTCGCGCACAATGTTATTGTAAGATTATCACTCCTCTTTTGGACTTTCATACTGATTTGTAAATATTCCCCTCTGTCCAGAGTACTGAAGTTTCTTCTGCATAATACGTCCTACGAAATGCGAGGAATGATTGAATGGACCAATATGTGAGTCAATATTAAATCCCCAGCTTTCACCATGGAGCTCTACGCTGACCCCTCTGTTGAGGGCAGTCACTTCTGTCTTCTCAGTACTGATATTCAGGCCAGCTATGATAGCATTTTGGCCAGATATCTCACTTCCTCAACCACCTCAGTTTCGACTCCGAGAGGCCTGCAACGACGTACGCATCTATTAAAATATAGGTTTTGGTGTACAGGTTAATAGATTTCGCATTCATTTGTCAGTTACTGTTGCAAGTACAATTATAAAATAACATCTAATATACGCTCTAAAAGGAGTTTAACAGTAAGTTTTATAAGGAAACATCTAGTTCCGAAATTAACCTATTTTGAAATTAACCTTTATCTAAGAGATTACTACCATTTGCAGAAATGAAGATGGTTTATTTTCCACGTTTAGTTTATTCGGTTTTGCACCACTGATCTCGAGGTGTGCCCTGGTGAATCAGTTATTGCAGCGTTGACCAGAACTATCTTAAAGAGTTAAAGCAAATGTTTGTCTCACTTTCTAGGTTCTTCATTCCCTTGTCAAGTTATAATACCTTTAATTTACAAAACATAAATTGTGTTGAACAGAACTTCTGAAGTTTATGACTGTCCATTAAGCGTTAAATTCTGAGAGTTCCTTCTAGCTTTGTCAGGGAAATCCCCCTAGCGTTTGCCAGGGAAATACCGTACAGTATTAACCAGTTGTTTGCTTCAGAAATGAATACTGCATGAAGAATTTTTGAATCCTGTGGGGATAAATAGCAGGCGGTGCCTGAGTAGTTTTTACTCGAGCCAGATAATACCGGTATGCTTTTTTTTTATTTTTCCATTTGTTCCTTCCCTGATGTGGGTTTCGCTACTTGCCACGTCCGTTTGCAGGGTGACTTTGAGTCTCCTCGCAGTGTTCCTATTTTCTTCAGTGTATCTCTGCTCTCAGAAACAGTGCTGATACCTGGAAACTTCATTGTTAGCGCCAGTGAGCTCCAGGAAACAGAAGTCAGTTCGTACAAAACTCGAAGGTGTGAACAAGCGCAGTACAACTGAGGAGCGGCAGGTGGTGCAGAGCTTGCCCACCAACGAGCACGATCACAATATACCGTAATAAAGAGGGACAAGTTCATTTACAGGTTTTTCAATCAGACGGAATTTAATATGTAGGCGCATCGGGTCAGTTTAAAATGTCTGTATACGAATAAAGTCGCACTGAGAAGAGACAGGAGAAAAAGGAGTTTAATAGGAAAACAGCCGGTTGGAATGAAGGAACAGGCCTCGACTCATTCCGTATTAGCTGAATTGCGTTTTAGAATAGAAACACTAGATATGTTGCGAGATGTACAGTCAGGAACGTGAGGAACATATTGTTGATGGCTGCAGCACTAGAGTCACGAGAGTTGCACAATGTAGCAAGCAGTGGAGAATTAAGAAAAAGTTTAAGTACACACGAAAGTCAGTATATCAGTTATGGACCTGTGTCAGACTGTTTTTCCGTAATTCTTGAGTAGTGTGGCGTTTAACATGACGTCATTACCTTAGTGTCTATACTTTCGTGTGCCGCCTATGTGCGCTGACAGATTGCGGGATTAATTCTTTCCGCGGTATTAGGTAGTTTTCAAGCTGTAGGAAAAGCATGGAAACTAGAGAATAATCACTCTTAAATGTTTGTAACAGAGAAGGAGTGGTATCAATGTATGGTATCAGTGTAACTGAAATGTTGTTGGTTGAAGAGCGATACTTTCCTCTCTGCATTCTTTCCTATTATTGCAGATTGAGTGCTACAACGGTGTAGGAGGTGTAGTAGCGCCCATTCTTGAAGGAATGTCTTTTAGAGCCAAATATAAAGAACATATGTTGTTGTGTCGGTATGTAATCGTACGAAGTTTTACACACACATCAAAAAAAGTTTTGCATCACCCCGGTTCCCAGAACTCCTGAAGATAGACGTTGACTGTGGATACTGTGTCACAGACACAGTCCCTTTGACTGTTCAGAGATGTCACTAAACCCGTCAAGAGATGTAAAGCACCATGCATGAGCAGTGCCTGTTGGAATGGAGGGGATCCGACAGCCGGTGAGTTCCAGTCATTGTACCAGGGATGAGGTACATGGCTCGTGTTGTCTGTAGTTCAACCATGCCTAGACGGTCAATATCGCGGTTCGATCGCGTCCGCATTGTTACTTTGTGCCAGGGAGGGCTCTCAACAAGGGAAGTGTCCAGGAGTCTCGGAGTGAACCAAAGCGATGTTGTTCGGACATGGAGGAGATACAGAAAGACACGAACTGTCAATGGCATGCCTCGCTCAGGCCGCCCAAGGGCTACTACTGCAGTGGATGACCGCTACCTACGGATTATGGCTGGGAAGAACCCTGACACCAACTCCTCCATGTTGAATAATGGTTTTTGTGCAGCCACAGGACGTCGTATTACGACTCAAAGTGTGCGCAATAGGCTGCATGATGTGCAACTTCACTCCTGACGTTCATGGCGAGGTCCATCTTTGCAACCACGACACCATGCAGCACGGTACAGATGGGCCCAATAACAAGCCGAATGGACCGCTCAGGATTGGCATCACGTTCACTGATGAGTATCGCATATGCCTTCAACCAGACAATCGTCGGAGACGTGCTTGGAGGCAACCCGGTCAGGCTGAACGCCTTAGACACACTGTCCAGCGAGTGCAGCAAGGTGGAGGTTCTCTGCTGTTTCTGGGTGGTATTACGTGGGGCCGACGTACGCCGCTGGTTGTCATGGAAGGCACCGTAACAGCTGTACCATACGTGAATGCCATTCTCCAACCGATAGTGCAACCATATCAGCAGCATATTGGTGAGGGATTCGTCTTCATGGACGACAATTAGCACCACCATCGTGCACATCTTGTGAATGACTTTCTTCAGCTTACCGACATCGCTCGACTAGAGTGGTCAGCATGTTCTCAGACATGAACTCTATCGAACATGCCTGGGATAGATTGAAAAGGGCTGATCATCGACGACGTGACCCACCAGTCACTCTGAGGGATCTACGCCGAATCGTCGTTGAGGAATGGGACAATCTGGACCAACAGTGACTTCGTGAACTTGTTGATAGTATGCCACGACGACTCAATGCAAGATGACGTGCTACTGTGTATTACAGGTACCGCTGTGTACAGAAATCTGGACCACCACCATTGAATGGTAGACTAACATGCAATGTGTGGTTTTCATGAGCAATAAAAAGGGCGGAAATGATGTTTACGTTGATCACTAGTCCAATTTTCCGTACAGGCTCCGGAACTCTCCGAACCGAGGTGATGCAAAACTTTTTTTGATGTGTGTATAAATCTGTACGGTTTATTCAGTTACAAAATGTTGTCAAACTGTTCCTAAGTAGAACATTCCACCTTTATAATATATTTTCGTTCCAAATGTTTATAGTATATGATGTTAACGATACTTTTACCTCGAGTTTTCACCAGTAGAAAAGAAGTACATCTATCGTCACTGTTGTAGGGCAAAGTGGAGCTGGTACTGGAGGTGCTGACCAGCCTGGAGGCGGAAGCGAGGCCTGCCGGCAAGGGCCGACAAGAACCGGACGCGCTCGAGAAGCCCAAGTGAGTTACCGTATCAGCAGCGGCTCCTGGCTGCGCACACCGCCTCTCAAACACGGTAACACACTCACGCTACCAACTAAACTAGACAATACTGCTTCCATCGATGCTGTGGATGGAAGAGTCCAGCGAGCCACGTGTCCACAATACCTCGAGGCTTTGTTTTGCACGTCGTTGTACCAGTCTAGAGCAGGACGGCAATGCACTCCAAACAGGCGCCTTTGATCGCGTCCAGATCGCGGTTGCCCGACGCATGCGGTACTCCATCTTCGATGTCGTCCAGGCACCGCACGCCCATGTACCGGTGCTTTATGCACGTATTGTGAATACCTCGACGAGGTGAGAACCCCCCTGACACAGTCAAGTGCCGTGACAGAGAACGCGTGGAGTGGTGGTAGCCGTCCAGTATCGTGGATTCAATAGATGGACGGGCCACAGTGCATATATCACCCACCATTTCATAAGACGAAAACAGTGACAGGCGACCAATCATATCATCCAAATCCATCTTTTTTTGTCTGAGAGAAGCGTCAATAAATTCGAAAGTAAATTCTTAACCGCGGGATGCTAAAAAACTTTAATACAATATGGTTGTACGTTTGTAAGAACTTATAAGGTCTAGAATGATATTTTCACTCTGCAGCGGAGTGTGCACTGATATGAAACTTTCTGGCAGATCAAAACTGTGTGCCGGACCGAGACTCGAACTCGGGACCTTTGCCTTTCGCGGGCAAGTGCTCTACCAACTGAGCTACCTAAGCACGACTCACGCCCCGTCCTCACATCTTTACTTCCGCCAGTACCTCGCCTCCTACCTTCCAAACTGGCGGTAGTAAAGCTGTGAGGACGGGGCGTGAGTCGTGCTTGGGTAGCCCAGTTGGTACAGTCTGCCTTCGGCGGTGCTACGGCACGGACGTCTGTTTACGTCCCTGCCTGAGAAGTTCGCGCTCGCGCAGTTGTTTACCTATTCCACGTACTCGCGCGTTTAGACGACTCGATATAGAATGGCACATGCATACCGAAAGTCGACTCTCAAGATTAGTTTTTCGAATGAATATGCGAGACCGAAAGCCTACGAAATGGAAAGGTTCCTACAAGACGAAGTTGAACTTGACTACAACGAACTTATCGGAATCCACCTCTCCATAGTGAACAGTGTCGTTTACGTCAAGCTGATTAACGATGCAGTATGTGACAGAATCATCCGGGATACTAAACATGGACTCAAATTTCGTTACTCTGATGGACATGTTGGAGAAGTAACTATTGATCACGCAGGACTGGGCTTACGAAACACACGTATTTTCGAACTTCCCTTCGAGGTTCCGTCTGACTTGGTCGTTGACGTCTTACGCCCATATGGAAGAGTGCTTAGCGACGTTGAGGAAAAATGGTCCAACTTCACGACTTACTCCGTTCTCAATGGGGTGCGTCAAATCAGAATAGAACTGACACAACATGCACCCTCGCACTTGTTCATCGGCGGATGCAGAGCTATAGTCATCTACGATGGACAACCCAAAACATGCTCAGGCTGCGGGAAAGAGGGCCACGTCCGTTCCCAATGTATGCAGCGGAGGATAGTGCAAGTTCCAAACGGCGAACCCGTTCCTCCGTCCACGTTGATGCCGCTGCCACTAACGTATGCGGACGCATTTCGAATAGATACCATTCCGAAGAATGACCAGCTACGGAATCCTGACAGTTTACGGCAACCGACTGCAGCAGAGACCGCCTCCAGTGACGAAACGAGTCACACTTCTGCCGCTCCGGCGCAGACGACGCCCGTAACCGAGCGGAAAGGATCGGTAGGAGGTATGGAAATTGATCCTGCGGTTGTGCCGACAGCTGCTTTCGTCCCTGAGCACCGGGACTCACTTCCGCACTCGGATACGGAGGCGCACACGCGCAAACAACGATCGCCGAAGCGCCACAAGAAACGACGGCTGGCGCCATCGGACACCTGCTTACTGCAGTCCACGTCAGACGGACTTGGGTGTAACGTCGATACAGTGCATCCGGATGCGCAACGGGAGGATCTACCTCCCACACAGCAGTACGACGCGAATCATGCTAGACAGGGGTTGAACACAGCCACACCGGACGGAAAGCCCACGGAAGGAGTCCCTCCACCTACCGGAGCAACACCGCCGCCTTCGGTCAGCCCGGCCGGAGAAACACGATGGGAGCTGGACCTCTAGCACAGGAACTGGGCCGACGAATCCGATACTGACCCACAGACCGATGACGCACCCGCAATGGCGATTGCTGCGTCCACCGGATGTTAACCACGCAGAAGATGCAGACTGACGCACAGACAGCAAGTCACCGAGCAGCAGCACACAAATTAACATAAGCGTTCATGTGCGCTTTACGCGCTGAGGAACAGAAGCAGGCATATCGAACAGTCTCTATTAATATTAATACGATCAGAACGCCTGTCAAATTGCAATTATTACGAGACATGTTGCATGCGTCAGACGTCGACATCGTTCTGCTGCAGGAAGTATGTGTTGAGGGCTTCCCCGACCTCTATGAGTACGATACATACATTACACCTACTACCGACGGCGGCAGTGGAACAGCGATACTTCTACGTAGCGGCATAGTAGCCGAGGACGTGGTGTACCTGCCGTCAGCGCGAGGACTGGCGCTCACAGTGCTGGGAGTACGGGTCGTTAACATTTACGCACCGTCGTGGTCCGATAGACGGCGCGACCGATCCCGATTTTACGCAGAGGGGATTGCAACACTATTCTTAGGTCGGTATGAAGATGTCTTATTTGGAGGCGACTTCAACTGCGTGCTCGCACCAAGAGATCAACGCCCACGTTATACTTCATGCCCGGAGCTGCGGCAACTCATACAGGACATGAATCTCATTGATACATGGGAGACGATACATGGCGACAGACGTGGATACACCTACGTTACGAGTCACTCTGCAAGTCGTCTCGATCGCATTTAGTAACACGTCGTCTAGAACCTGCGATCCTTGATGCGGAATTGTGGCCTGTCACCTTTTCAGATCACATAGCATATATATGCACGGCCTCCCTGCGTCGTCAAAAAGTGTGGAGGAGTCGCAGTGTTTGGAAACTGAATACAGCACACACCTCAGGGAACCTGAGTGCAGACGCTTAATCGAAGACACTTGGCACGTGTGTGAACGACGCTTCCCTACGTATCCGACGACGTTGCAGTGGTGGCTGGAATGCGTTAACCCTGCATTGCGCCGAGCGTTAATTGCATATGGAAGAGAGCAGATGATATGGAGGCGACACACGACGGAATTTTATTTCACGATGCTCCGCGAACTTTCTGTACAAGCACCTTCACAGGAGCGTCGTGCCGGTATAAAACGAGCACAGGCCCAAATAATTTCCATAACGCGTCGCCGTCTGGAGGGTGTCGCAATCCGTGCAAGGACCTTTGAACGAGTCCGTGGAGAATCACCGTCGATGTATCACGTTATCAGAGAAAAACAATGTAGCCGCAGAACCTTAATACAGACGGTCGTACTGCCAGATGGTCGCCGCATGACCACGCAAAAAGACATTGCCAACGCTTTTGTGGAACACTACAGTCATCTCTATGAAGAAGCGGAACACGATTAGGCAGCCTTTCATGAGGTCCGACGAACGCTCTCCACGTGTCTCGACGAGACGGCCAACCTGGAGTTAACAGGTGTAGCCACAGTCGACGACGTAATGGAAGCGATTGATAAGGGAGCGTCGCACAAATCGCCGGGGCCCGACGGGTTTCCGTTAGAGTTTTATCATGCATTTAAAGATCTCATGACTCCACGATGGACTGCCATGTACTGCGAATTGATGTCTCCCAACGTGCCTCTTCCACCCTCCTTCGTGGAAGGAATGATCATCCCCATCCAGAAACCGTCTGGCGGCACAGGGATACAGGCCTACCGGCCACTGACCCTTCTTAATTGCGACTACAAGATCTACGCCAGGATACTTGCAGCACGCTTTAAACGCGTAATACGCCAAGTGATATCACTCGACCAAACCCAGCTAGGAGGAGATACCAATATACAAATGGCACTCAGCGACTACCGTGATGTTATCGCGCTGGCATCAACATGTCGTCTCCGAGGTGTATTGGTATCGATAGACTTCGATCGCGCATTTGACAGGCTGAGTCATGCTTATCTCACGGACGTGATGACGAAAATGAAGTTTCCGGAAAACTTTATCACCGTCGTCATGAGACTACTCCACGGAGCCGCATCCAAAGTGCTCATCAATGGACGCTTGGTGGGGCCCATCACCATCTCACGATCGGTCAGACAAGGGTGCCCGCTGTCAACGATATTGTATGCCATCGCTGTCGAGCCGCTGCTCTGCGGGCTCCGGAATCGACTCCAAGGAATGACGATAAGGCACAACAAGTTTATATGCCGAACATACGCAGATGACCTAGTGTTTTTAGCACGGTCAGGCGACGAGACAAGAGCGGCCTTGCATTGGATTAATTTGTATTGTATGGCTACGGAAAGTCGCCTGAACATGGCAAAGTCGGGAGCGATGAACATCGGGAGAGGACTCCCGACAGGAAGTGTAGCACCATTACAGCCGATCAACGAGATGAAATGCCTAGGAATTACCTTCACTACAGACGTCCGACGCACGGCGGCACTGAGTTACAGATATCTTCTGCAAACAAATCGTGCGAGTGTCCGAAGTCACAGGTTAAGGGCACTGGATATGACACAACGGGTTACCTTTGCCAACACTTATCTAGCTTTTCGCATTCTCCACCTGGCACAAGTTCTTCCTATGCCGGTGGTGTTGGCCCGCCGAATCCTGGCGGCACTAGGATATTTTGTGAGCACAGGTCTGCTTTTTAATGTAGGATACTAAACCCTCACCCTTCCTCGTAGTCGTGGAGGTCTTGGACTACTCCACGTACACGACCGAGCAGTGGCTATTTATGTAACCACAATGATAAAGATGTAGACACGACACCAGACAAGTCTGACGGGCACCTTGATAGACGAACTCGCTCCACCTTCTCGTTCGGCTCCGGTAGCGGTGTCTCACATCTCACCATCGCTTGCCCATATGCGAACCTTTTTTGTGGAACACAGTTATGTACATATGGAACTACCGACTACCAGGACGGCAACGGCACGTGATATATATCACATCTTGACTCGACGACGGCCGAATAATGCCGTAGAGCGCCGCCAACCAACAGTTACGTGGTCAGTGGTATGGCATACAGTGCACCACCCACACCTTGATACGGGAACGCGCGCACTTTGGTATCAGGTGGTAAATGGGAAATACGAGACTCGTTCCAGGTTGCATACAATTCATATGGCGGACGAGTCACTGTGTCCGCAGTGCAATGTTATAGACACAGAGGAGCATCGCCTGATATGCGGACCTTCGGCGGACGTATGGTGTTTGGTCAAAAAAATGATCGCCTTCCTCCTTCGGGTGGGGCCGCAAACAATAGAACCACGGATACTACTTCTCCCAGATAGGACATATTATCCCCGAACAAAGACAAACGCAGTGACTTGGATTCGAGGTTTGACAGTGCGTTATGTTTTCCGAGACGGCAGTAAGAATGTGCTCGACTTTTGGAACTTACTACAGGAACATCACTCACAGCTTATGAGACATCCGAGATATCGACCATATTACGCAATTTTTTTAGGGTGTGCCTTGCTTGATCCCCCATCCAGTTGAGGTGTCCCGGGTAGGAGAATGTAGTTATTGCCCATAAGTATCAGAACAAGAAAGGACCAGGACAGTGGAGAGGATCCACAAACACACGTGAAGACGTACCTGACACCAACGCGAGGTATAACGCGATTAGCGAGGTACGCGCCCAAAAGAGGAACGTAGACCGTTGTTGTTTTGTACTAAAGTCCACTTTTTTACGTTTCCCAGCAATATTTTATTTTATAAAGGTCATCATCTTATATAAAAAAAAATGCAAGCAGCAGTTTATGTTTGTTATTGTTACTCCATAAAAAAAGTAAGTAGGAGATAAAAAAAAGTTGGTAGAGTACTTGCCCGCGAAAGGCACTGCATTAACATAATCTGAGAGGGTGGCGGAAAAATTAAAAAAAAACTCTATACCTTCAAACTTTTTAACACCATTTCTCGTGTTTTAATGCTTGTAACGTAGGTCTTCTGTTCTCCTCTGCCATGGTGTTCGGACATATCTTGTTCTATACGTGCCTAACAAATAAAGTGCGGGAAACTTGTGGAAGACAAGTATTTTACTTCCACAAGCATCAAGTACACCTTTTCTCCTGTATACGCATCATGAACACTTAGGTGAAATCTTCGGATTCACGGGAATAATCTTCGAGAAGATGACCGCCGGATGGTCATCGGCACTGTCGTACTACGAAAGAAGATACGTAATTATCATTGACAGGAACAAAACTTTCAAAGTTAATTATGCTAGTTCATGTTGCAGAAGACTGAAAGCAGTACCTATCGTCATGTAAACTTTCGACAGGAGTTATTGATTACGGTGTTATCGTCATACCTCTCTCTTTCACAAATTAGTTGTATTTTTATATAGTGGCGACTGCTCATTGGACGGTGCCATAGAGAGCAAGTATCACGTTAATGTATGAATGTTATGTAATTGCATGTTTAGTAATCTTTCATTATATTAATTGTCATTGTCTTTTTTCGTTACATACTTGGAATATTGTTGTTATCACAACAGAGGAGAGACAGACATACGATATGCATGAACCAGAGAGAGTTAACTGGAGAATTAATATCTTGAAGACCGAAAAGAATGCCTTGAAGGCAGACAATTTACGACATATTGCTTGCATGACTGGCTTTAGCATCGCCTCTTCCAAAAGTAGTCACAACACATTTTCTAACTTATATCCGAATTTGAAGCAATCTTTTCAAAAAAGTAGATGTTTATGTTAAGAAATTACACCGAAGCGCCAAAGAAACTGGCATAGGCATGCGTATTCAAATATAGAGATATGCAAACAGGCAAAATACAGCGCTGCGGTCGGCAACGACTGTATAAGACGACAAGTGTCTGGTGCAGTTGTCAGATCGGTTACTGCTGCTACAATAGTAGGTTATCAATATTTAAGTGAGCCTGAACGTGGTGTTACAGTTGGCGCACGTGCAATGGGGTGCAGCATCTCCGAGGTAGCGATGAAAGGGGGATTATTTCGTAGGAAGATTTCACGACTGTATCGTGAATATCAGGAATCCGGTAAAACATCATATCTCCGACATCGCTGGGGCCGGAAAATATCCTGCAAGAACGGGACCGACGTCGACTGAAGAGAATCGTTCAGCGTGAGATAAGTGCAACTCTTTCGCAAACTGCTGCAGATTTCAATGCTGAGCCATCAACAACTGTCAGCGTGTGAACCATTCAACGAAACATCGATATGGTCTTTCTGAGCCGAAGGTCCACTCGTGTAGCCTTGATGACTGCACGGCACAAAGCTTTACGCCGTCAACACCCACATTGGACTGTTGATAACTGGAATCATATTGCCTGGTCGGACGAGTCTCGTTTCAGATTGTATCGAGCGAATGGACGTGTACGGATAAGGAGACAAGCTCAGGAACCCATGGGCCCTGCATGTCAGCAGAGGACTGTTTAAGCTCGGTGCAGGCCCTGTAATGGTGTGGGGCGTGTGCAGTTGGAGTGATATGAGACCCCTGATACGTCTAGACGTGAATCTGACATGTGACACGTACGTAAGCATCCTGTCTGATCACTTGTATCCATTCATGGCCATTGTGCATTACGACGAACTTGGGCAATTCCAGCAGTACAATGAGACACTCCACACGTCCATAATTGCTACAGACTGGCTCCAGGCACAATTTCCTGAGTTTAAACACTTCCGCTGGCCACCAAACTCCTTAGATGTGGTGTAACCGCCAGACACCACACTTGCTAGGTGGTAGCCTTTAAATCGGCCGCGGTCCGTTAGTATACGTCGGACCCGCGTGTCGCCACTGTCAGTGATTGCAGACCGAGCGCCACCACACGGCAGGTCTAGAGAGACTTACTAGCACTCGCCCCAGTTGTACAGCCGACTTTGCTAGGAAAGGTTCACTGACAAATTACGCTCTCATTTGCCGAGACGATAGTTGGCATAGCCTTCAGCTACGTCATTTGCTACGACCTAGCAAGGCGCCATTACCAGTGTATATTGAAATGGAAACTATGTACAGTCAAGAGAGATGTACACCGATTGTGGATTAAAGTTAAGTATTCTACCAGTACCTCCTGTTTTGCTAGTCTTATTTCTCTGACCCGTTCCAGACCTCACGCCAGTCTGCGTGAGCTTAAAAGCGTGCATTTCGGCCTCCTCTAGCAACACGGTGTTGGCTCTTCTGCCAACACTACATTAGACATGAACATTATTGAGTATATCTGGGATGCCTTGCAACGTGCTGTTCAGAAGAGATCTCCATCGTCTTGAACTCTTACTGATTTATGAACAGCCCCGCAGGGTTCGTGGTGTCAGTTCCCTCCAGAACTACTTCACACATTAGTCGTGTCCATGCCACGTCGTTGTGCGACACTTCTACGTGTTTGCGGGGGCCTTACTCGATATTAGGCAGGTGTGCCAGTTTCTTTGGCACTTCAGTGTATTTTGATGTTGAGAAGTATGTGCGTCCAGTTAGATCAAGCTAACAAGAAGTTGTAGTATACGTCAATGACTTACTGCAGATTACGTTGTGATGTGGTATCATCACAATTAAGAAAAAAATATTTTATTTCACAATTTTTCAGTTGTTTAATTACTTTATTGAAAGTAGAAAAAGGGTTATACATCTAAAGGTCCATTGCTGGTAGTCCACCAGCAAATATGTGGACATGAGATGTCGCCGACGCAGACATAATAACAAATGCCAGTGAAGTTGAAAATGTTGGTTGCTGTGATGACGGTCAACTACACCCTTTAAGTGCTATAAGCAGACGACAGAAATGTTGTATCCGTGATGTTACCATGAGTACGGTAGAAAAAACGGCCGCTTCATTTTAGCCGGCAAGCTCTTTCTCCCACGATGGAAGCGCAAATTCGTTAACTTATACTTTTCGTGTGACACACACACCCACCGGGAATAAAACTGAACAGAACATGGTTGACACTTCCAGTACCCCGAACATGACGCAATTAATACAAGAGATAACGAAATACTTTGATGCGAAATTCAGTACAGAAGCACAACGATTCAAGGATTTGAAAATGATTTTAAGGAACAAAAGCAAACGTTTGACAAATTTACTAGAAAACAAACACAAAACTGAAACACTCTTAAAAATGAACAAAAGTAAACTTTTGACGAAGTTCATTTAACATAGCAGTTCGATGACCTGTCCAGTGAATTATAGTGTAAGTTCGTAAACATCGGAAAGCATTTGAAAACAAAGTTGCTCACCGACTTATCCCAGTACGTAAATAACTTGAGTCAAAGACTGTCGTCGGTAGACGAGGAACGAGAACAATTGACAGGTTAGTTAAAAGGTATGAGTGATGTACAGACTAAAATACAACATACACAATCGCAAATATATAATAATGTGGACACCCTGGCAGATGCCGTAAACAAGTTGCAGTCAGTATGTAAAGGTTTACCAGAAGAGATACACGACTTGCCATTGCAACTACATCATTTAAATTTAAACATTCAGTTTGCACAAAAAAAGCAGAAAGAATGTATTCTAGAACAAAGTAGCACCCTGGCGCAAAAGGTAGTTCAGGAACATGGAAGTAGTCGAGTAGGTGATGAAAGAAAAAGAGAATGGACTATTGGCTAGGATAGATTCGGGCATTAAACCAGCGGAGGAAAAGTTGCGCAGTAACCTAATCAATGTTGCAAAAGTAATAAAATGGCTCTGAACACTATGGGACTTAACATCTGAGGTCATTAGCCCCCTAGAACTTAGAACCACTTAAACCTAACTAACCTAAGGACGTCACACACATCAATGCCCGAGGCAGGATTCGAACCTGCGACCGTAGCAGTCGCTCGGCTCCGGACTGAAGCGCCTAGAGCCGCTCGGCCACCGCGGCCGGCAATAGAATAAAATCCAACCCCAAGTAGTCAAGTGCCGTTCGACCGGATAGATAATCCTCATACCTGCCTGCAGTTAGTTCAAACCAATGAGACGAAGTAGATAGCAGTTATAAGTCCCATCACGCCCTGCCGACTACTGTACCTGTCACGCAGCCGTACTCGGAATGTAATTCCATGTACCAAAACAATGCCACACCGGCAACAGACTAAAGTTTATTACGGCATAGACAGTTCCCTTGTTTTTCATCGGATGGCAGCAGCAGTAGCCGGCCGCGACCCAAGCAGCAACAGGGATGTAATCGATTTTGTGACTTTTACGAGTCCCTAACACGGAGCGAATTTTATTATGTCATCTGTGTGCTCTATTAGATTAGTTTCTTGTGTTTCTTTAATATCTAATAGGCACAGTTCCCACTTATTCGTTTGCGTCGGAAAGTAAATCGATTTTGTGACATATTACAAGTTCCTAATCAGGGGCGAATTATTTAGTTTCACCTAAGTGCTTCGGTAGAGAGGTTTTTGAATCTATGCGTATTATTAGACACAGTTCCTGCGTTTTCGTCAGGGTTTACAGGAGAGTTGCGCAGCACGGGCCGATAGTCCGTTTATCTGCATAGTTCAATTTTCCATGGTCTTTAGTATGGACAGGGACTGCGATTGTTGTGTGCTGATGCGAACCGAGTTGGTGACACTTTGCTCTCAGCTTCAGGCTGTGATGGCTTCGGTTACACAGCTTGAGGCTGTAGTGGATGGGCACCACTTTTGTGGGCCGGCCGTGGGGATCCAATGGACGTCAAGCACAGCCGAGTCTGCCGATCGGTCCTCACTGGTGGCCAACCCAGTTACTGCTCGCACTGAGGTTGACCCCTCACCTGTGGTCGAGTGGGAGGTCGCCCCGGGACGTAGCAGGCAGCGAAAGACTTCTTAGGCGGTCACACGTATGGCCTCCCCGGTTTGTGTGACAAACAGGTCCCAGGTTCAGTCAGTGGCTGACGCTGTCGCTGAGCCAGATGCTGTCGCCTGTTCTGTTTCAGAGGAAACTACTCAGCCTGCAAGATCCGGGCAATCGCAGAGGGTGGGATTAATGGTAGTTGGGAGCTCCGACGTTAGGCGCGTTATGGGGACCCTTAGGGACATGGCTGCCGAGAAGGGTAAGAAAACCAATGTGCACTCCGTGTGCATACCGGGTGGAGTCTTTCCAGATGTGGAAAGGGTCATCCCAGATGCCATGAAGAGCAGGTGGTTGCTCACGTCGGTACCAATGATGTGTGTCACTTTGGATCAGAAGAGATTCTCTCTGGTTTCGAGAGGATAACAGAAGTGGTAAAGGCTGCCAGTCTTGCTTGCAAGATGAAAGCAGAGCTGACCATTTGCAGCATAGTCGACAGGACCGATTGCGGACCTCTGGCACAGAGCCGAGTGGAGGGTCTGAATCAGAGGCTCAGACGGTTCTGCGACCGTGTAGGCTGCAGATTCCACGACTTGCGCCAAGAGGAGGTTGGGTTTCGGGTTCCGCTGAATAGATCAGATGTCCACTATACGCAGGAGGCGGCTGCACGGGTAGCAGGGGCTGTGTGGCGTGGACTGGGTGGTTTGTTAGGTTAAAGGGTCTCGGGAAAACACAAGAAGGGCTTCAGCCACAAAGGGTGGACGCCGCACACAGGAAGACCGTAGATACAAGAACCATCGGTGTAACAGTTGTAAATTGTCGTAGCTGTTTTGGTAAAGCATCAGAACTCCAAGAGCTAATAGAAAGCACTGATGCTCAAATCGTTATAGGCACTGAAAGCTGGCTAAAGCCGGAGATAAGCTCAGCCGAAATTTTTGCGAAGAACCTAACGGTGTTCCCAAAGGATAGGCTAAACACGGTTGGCGGTGTCGTGTTTGTTGCTGTTAGAACCAGTTTATCTTGTCGCGAAATTGAAGTAGATAGCACCTGTCAGTTAGTATGGGCAGAGGTCATTGCTGGCAAAGGCAACAAAATAAAAATTGGATCCTTTTACCGACCTCCCAATTCAGATGATACAGTTGCTGAAAGGTTCAAAGAAAACTTGAGTTTGATTTCAAACACGTACCCGACTCAAACGATTATTGTTGGTGATGACTTTAATTTACCCTCTATATCTTAGCGAAGATACATGTTTAATTCCGGAGGTACGCATAAAACATCATCCGAAATTGTGCTAAACGCATTCTCTGAAAATTAGTGAACACAAGGTTGTCGTAGCGAGACTGAATATTGTAACCTCCAAACCCTCCAAAAATAAACGAAAACTATACCTATTCAAAAAAAAAGCAGATAAAAATTCACTTGACACCTTCCTGAGAGACAATCACCATTCCTTCCAAATTGAAATCAGAGAAATAGTATCGGCAGCAATTAAGAGATTTATACCAAATAAATTAACAACCGACGGAGCTGATCCTCCTTGCTACACAAAACGGGTCAGAACACTGTTGCAGAAACAACGAAACAAACACGCCAAATTTAAACAGACGCAAAATCCCCAAGATTGGCGATCTTTTACAGAAGCTCCAAATTTAGTGCAGACTTCAATGAGAGATGCTTGTAACAGTTTCCACAACGAAACTTTGTCTCTAAACCTGGCAGAAAATCCAAAGAGATTCTGGTCGTATGTGAAGTACGTTAGCGGCGAGAAACCATCAATGCCGTTTCTGCACGATAGCAATGGAGATATTATCGAAGACAGTGCCGCCAAAGCAGAGTCACTAAACACAACCTTCCGAAATGCCTTCATAAAAGAAGACGAAGTAAATATTCCAGAATTCGAATCAAGAACAGCTGCGAAAATGAGTAACGTAGAAGTAAATATCCTCGGAGTAGTGAAGCAACTTAAATCACTTAATAAAAGCAAGTCTTCTTGTCCAGACTGTATACCAATTACGTTCGTTTCAGAGTATGCTGATGCATTAGCTCCATAATTTACAATCATACACAACCGTTCGCTCGACGTAAGATCCGTACGCAAGGACTGGAACGTCGTACAGGTCACACCAATTTTCAAGAAAGGTAGTAGCAGTAATCCACTAAATTACAGGCCCATATCATTAACGTCGATATGCAGCAGGATTCTGAAACATATATTGTGTTCGAACATTATGAATTACCTCGAAGAAAACGGTCTATTGACGCACAGTCAACATGGGTTTAGAAAACATCGTTCCTGTGAAACACAACTAGTTCGATAGCACTCAACACATGAAGTGCTGAATGCTGTTGACAAGGGATTTCAGATCGAAACTGGCACACCTGCCTAATATCGAGTAGGGCCCCCGCAAACACGTAGAAGTGTCGCACAACGACGTGGCATGGACACGACTAATGTGTGAAGTAGTTCTGGAGGGAATTGACACCACGAACCCTGCGGGGCTGTCCATAAATCCGTAAGAGTTCAAGACGATGGAGATCTCTTCTGAACAGCACGTTGCAAAGCATCCCAGATATACTCAATAATGTTCATATCTAAGGAGTTTGGTGGCCAGCGGAAGTGTTTAAACTCAGAAAATTGTGCCTGATGATTATGAATTACCTCGAAGAAAACGGTCTATTGACGCACAGTCAACATGGGTTTAGAAAACATCGTTCCTGTGAAACACAACTAGCTCGATAGCACTCAACACATGAAGTGCTGAATGCTATTGACAAGGGATTTCAGATCGATTCCGTATTTCTGGATTTCCGGAAGGCTTTTGACACTGTGCCACACAAGCGGCTTATAGTGAAATTGCGTACTTATGGGATATCGTCTCAGTTATGCGACTGGATTTGTGACTTCCTGTCAGAGAGGTCATAGTTCGTAGTAACTGACGGAAAGTCATCGAGTAAAACAGAAGTGATTTCTGGCGTTCCCCAAGGTAGCGTTATAGGGCCTTTGCTGTCCCTTATCTATATAAACGATTTTGGAGACAATCTGAGCAGCCGTCTTAGGTTGTTTGCAGATGACGCTGTCGTTAATCGAACAATAAAGTCATCGGAAGATCAAAACAAATTGCAAACGATTTAGAAAAGATAACTGAATCGTGCGAAAATTGGCAGCTGACCCTAAATAACGGAAAGCGTGGGGTCATCCACATGAGTGCTAAAAGGAATCCGTTAAACTTCGGTTAAACGGCAAATCATTCAAATCTAAAGGTCGTAAATTTAACTAAATACTTAGGAATTACAATTATGAACAAGTTACATTGGAAGGAACACACAGAAAATGTTGTGGTGAAGGCTAACCAAAGACTGCGTTTTTGGGCAGGACACTTAGAAAATGTAACAGATCTACTAAGGGCACTGCCTACACTACACTTGTCCGTCCTCTTTCAGAATACTACTGCGCGATGTGGGATCCTTACCAGATAAGATTGACGGAGTACATTCGAAAAGCCTAAAGAAGGGCAGCACGTTTTGTATTATCGCGAAACAGGGGAGACAGTCACTGAAATGATACAGGATTTGGGGTGGACACAATTAAAACAAAGGCGTTTCTCTTTGCGGCGGAATCTTCTCACGAAAATCCAATCACCAACTATCTCCTCCGAATGCGAAATATTATTGTTGACACCGACTTACATATGTAGAAACGAAGACCACGATAAAATATGGAAATCAGAGCTCGTACGGAAAGATACAGGTGTTCGTTCTTTCCGCGAGCTATAGGAGACTGGAATAATAGAGAATTGTGAAGGTGGTTCGATGAACCCTCTGCCAGGAATTTAAATGTGTTTTTCAGAACATCCATGTAGATGTAGATGTAGAAAGCAATGGGCGAACCCTATGATGTTCATAAGGGCCTTTCTTAACGTATTGCCTAGAAATTGGAAAGAGACTTAAAAGATCGGTTTTGTTGTAGGATACACGCAAGGCGATGTCTTGCTACGAGCTACGGACATGGCAGAAAGATGCCATACTTGTGAACAGTTCGAGAGGGCATTTTTGGACAAGTTTTGGCCTCCTGCGGTACAGCAGAGGCTGCGCCGTGAAGTTTTTAATCCGTCATCGTTCAATAGTAAATACACTCCTGGAAATGGAAAAAAGAACACATTGACACCGGTGTGTCAGACCCACCATACTTGCTCCGGACACTGCGAGAGGGCTGTACAAGCAATGATCACACGCACGGCACAGCGGACACACCAGGAACCGCGGTGTTGGCCGTCGAATGGCACTAGCTGCGCAGCATTTGTGCACCGCCGCCGTCAGTGTCAGCCAGTTTGCCGTGGCATACGGAGCTCCATCGCAGTCTTTAACACTGGTAGCATGCCGCGACAGCGTGGACGTGAACCGTATGTGCAGTTGACGGACGTATAGTGGGCATGCGGGAGGCCGGGTGGACGTACCGCCGAATTGCTCAACACGTGGGGCGTGAAGTCTCCACAGTACATCGATGTTGTCGCCAGTGGTCGGCGGAAGGTGCACGTGCCCGTCGACCTGGGACCGGCCCGCAGCGACGCACGGATGCACGCCAAGACCGTAGGATCCTACGCAGTGCCGTAGGGGACCGCACCGCCACTTCCCAGCAAATTAGGGACACTGTTGCTCCTGGGGTATCGGCGAGGACCATTCGCAACCTTCTCCATGAAGCTGGGCTACGGTCCCGCACACCGTTAGGCCGTCTTCCGCTCACGCCCCAACATCGTGCAGCCCGCCTCCAGTGGTGTCGCGACAGGCGTGAATGGAGGGACGAATGGAGACGTGTCGTGTAAGTCAACGTGTCGTCTTCAGCGATGAGAGTCGCTTCTGCCTTGGTGCCAATGATGGTCGTATCCGTGTTTGGCGCCGTGCAGGTGAGCGCCACAATCAGGACTGCATACGACTGAGGCACACAGGGCCAACACCCGGCATCATGGTGTGGGGAGCGATCTCCTACACTGGCCGTACACCACTGGTGATCGTCGAGGGGACACTGAATAGTGCACGGTACATCCAAACCGTCATCGAACCCATCGTTCTACCATTCCTAGACCGGCAAGGGAACTTGCTGTTCCAACAGGACAATGCACGTCCGCATGTATCCCGTGCCACCCAACGTGCTCTAGAAGGTGTAAGTCAACTACCCTGGCCAGCAAGATCTCCGGATCTGTCCCCCATTGAGCATGTTTGGGACTGGATGAAGCGTCGTCTCACGCGGTCTGCACGTCCAGCACGAACGCTGGTCCAACTGAGGCGCCAGGTGGAAATGGCATGGCAAGCCGTTCCACAGGACTACATCCAGCATCTCTACGATCGTCTCCATGGGAGAATAGCAGCCTGCATTGCTGCGAAAGGTGGATATACACTGTACTAGTGCCGACATTGTGCATGCTCTGTTGCCTGTGTCTATGTGCCTGTGGTTCTGTCAGTGTGATCATGTGATGTATCTGACCCCAGGAATGTGTCAATAAAGTTTCCCCTTCCTGGGACAATGAATTCACGGTGTTCTTATTTCAATTTCCAGGAGTGTAAATGGGAAGGGGGAGGGGTTAAGAAAATATTTTGAGAAGTACTTGAATAAAACTCGATAGTGGACGAACCTGATCTCCCATGTGGATGTGTTAAAGATTTCGAAAAGCCATCGGCCTGCCCACATCCGTGAAAAATTAGTTACCATTCCGGAACATGACAGGGTATTTATCAGTACTTGATGCCATTGACCTTATTTATGAGAAATGGCCAATGCAAACACAAAATGTTTACGCTCAGGTAAGCCCCCCCCCCCCCCCCAAGATTTAGCGAATAGCAATATGGAAATGGTTACAATAACCAACACAGTTGGCGATCGTGCCTACCTCGCAACAGTGGTAATAGGAATCACATTGGCAACGGGAAACGCCAAATATATAAATAGGATTACAAGAACCATCAAGGATAAAATTTCAACCGATAGGCAGTTATATGAGTTGAAGGACATGAAAGGGAAGCAGTGGTTGGGAAGGGAGTAAGACAGGGTTGTAGCCTCTCCCCGATGTTGTTAAATCTGTATATTGAGCAAGCAGTAAAGGAAACAAAAGAAAAATTCGGAGTGGGTATTAAAATCCATGGAGAAGAAATAAAAACTTTGAGGTTCACCGATGACATTGTAATTCTGTCAGAGACAGCAAAGGACTGGGAAGAGCAGTTGAATGGAATGGACAGTGTCTTGAAAGGAGGATATAAGATGAACATCAACAAAAGCAAAACGAGGATAATGGAATGTAGTCGAATTAAGTCGGGTGATGCTGAGGGAATTGGATTAGGAAATGAGACACTTAAAGTAGTAAAGGAGTTTTGCTATTTGGGGAGCAAAATAACTGATGATGGTCGAAGTAGAGAGGATATAAAATGTAGACTGGCAATGGCAAGGAAAGCTTTTCTGAAGAAGAGAAATTTGTTAACATCGAGTATAGATTTAAGTGTCAGGAAATCATTTCTGAAAGTACTTGTATGGAGTGTAGCCATGTATTCAAGTGAAACGTGGACGATAAATAGTTTGGACAAGAAGAGAATAGAAGCATTCGAAATGTGGTGCTACAGAAGAATGCTGAAGATTAGATGGGTAGATCACATAACTAATGAGGAAGTATTGAACAGGATTGGGGAGAAGAGAAGTTTGTGGCACAACTTGACCAGAAGACGGGATCGGTTGGTAGGACATGTTCTGAGGCATCAAGGGATCACCAATTTAGTATTGGAGGGCAGCGTGGAGGGTAAAAATCGTAGAGGGAGACCAAGAGATGAATACACTAAGCAGATTCAGAAGGATGTAGATTGCAGTAGGTACTGGGAGACGAAGAAGCTTGCACAGGATAGAGTAGCATGGAGAGCTGCATCAAACCAGTCTCAGGACTGAAGACCACAACAACAACAGGATTATACTGATCAGAGCAGGTACAGGCAGCTGGTACACAATACATCGCCGACTGGTGGTAATAACCAGTGCTGCAGTTGGCAAAGACAAAACGCAAATAGGCAATCAAACAATCCGCCAACAGCTAATTGTAGTCAACGCAACCAAAATTACATTTCAAATAGTGGGACACGCTATCGAAATTTCGATTCAAGAGCTGCACAAGACACCAATTGGAGAAACCAAACCCACAACGAGCACTTAGTGGACATCATCTCAAATGAGGCGGGTAGCCGCGCGGGCTAACGCGCTGCTTCCCGAGCGGGAAGCCGGTCCCCAGCACAAATCCGCCCGGCTGAGTAGTGTCGAGGTACGGTGCGCCGGCCAGCCTGTCTATGGTTTTTAAGGCGGTTTTCCATCATCCTCAGCGAATACGGGCTGGTTCCCCAGCTACACTTTGTCGGCGACTGCCCAATGGGGGCCGAACCACACAACCCTGGGATCGGTGCGGGGGGGCGGTGAGGTGGTGGACTACTGTGGCCTGTTGTGGGGCTGTGAACCACTGCGGGCTACGGCGGGACGCAGCCTCTCCGTCGTTTCTAGGTCCCCGGTTTAATACACAATACACACACCGGCTCGGTTAGCCAGAAAACTTAAACAGGTCTCGATAGGCCTCCGTTAGACAACCAATGAAGCGGGTAGGAGCAGGGGGGGGGGGGCGGGGAGGAAGGATAAAGCTGATTAAAAGCTGTTTTATTGGATATGATCAGACGGGAGATATCAAAGATGAATTTGCCATGTAGATAACAATAATCATTAAAGGAGAGGTGAGGGAAGAGTGCAAGCAACAGTTATCGCCAAAATATTCGGCCTAAATGTTCCTATGGTACTAGATACCGGCGCCACAACTAACGTGATACCTCAGGAACTCTTTGATGAATTGGAAAAGCGATACTGCATACCAACACTTCCAGTTCAGAACAGCAAAATACAGACACCTGTAGGAAGCAAGTCTAAGGGAGTCAAACTGTAAGCATTAATCCCTGTTGAAACTGATAATTTATCTTTACAGTGTAGTTTCCTAGTGTTTGAGAAATTAATGGTAAATTGCCTTATTGGTATGGCCACTTTTAGAAAATATCAGCCACAAATTGATATAAGAAAAGAGAAATGCCATTTCACAATAAACGATTAACAATTCTCAATAGATTTGGTTAAAACAAACAGCAATGAAAATAAACAAGAGCGCACCTCAAATATCCACATACAATTATTTTATCCAGCTGTCATGTTTATATATATACAAGAGATTGAACAGCTACCAGAAGACGGCATAGATTATAACATCGTACATAGTATGGTAAGTGAATCTGCGTGTTTGGGCGAAGACCGGATACTCACATGTTTTCGGGAAACGCCCTCGCGTAAGTTAAAAACCAAGAAGTATTGTATTGATATACACAAGATGACACAATTAACTTGAACTTGTATGTCACAATTTTACGCTTACTATTAAGGAAAGATTTTCATATACTTATTTTATATTTGTTACCTGAACAGAATGTAAGTTTTAGTTATTTAAGATTCTGATAGAATGTCCACGAGCCATAGAAGGCTCTGAAAATACTTGCATCGCCAAACGCGAGATTTATTTTAATAATCTGTGCACTCTTTAAATGCACTGTAGTAATATGCCTGAGACACGAAACACGTGGTGTAGTGAAGAGAAGGAGACACTACGCACTAGCAATGGGGCTAGTTTATAAGTCAACAGCCGCTGCACATGTGCACAGCGCAGCGTAGTCCGACGGATTGCATAGCTGGCAAGTGAAGCAGCTTAGCAAATGAACGCCAGCCAAACTGCAGTTTAGAACCTTTACAATATAGGTTAACTGCTAACTGTTGTTGTTGTTGTTGTGGTCTTCAGTCCTGAGACTGGTTTGATGCAGCTCTCCATGCTACGCCATCCTGTGCAAGCTTCTTCATTTCCCAGTACCTACTGCAACCTACATCCTTCTGAACCTGCTTAGTGTATTCATCTCTTGGTCTCCCTCTACGATTTTTACGCTCCACGCTGCCCTCCAGCACCAAATTGGTGATCCCTTGATGCCTCAGAACATGTCCTACCAACCGATCCCTTCTTCTACTCAAGCTGTGCCACAAACTCATCTTCTCCTCAATTCTATTCAATACCTCCTCATTAGTTATGTGATCTACCCATCTAATCTTCTGCATTCTCCTGTAGCACCACATTTCGTACGCTTCTATTCTCTTTCCGTCCAAACTATTTATCGTTCACGTTTCACTTCCAAACATGGCTACACTCCATTCAAATACTTTCAGAAACGACTTCCTTACACTTAAACCAATACTCGATGTTAACAAATTTCTCTTCTTCAGAAACGCTTTCCTTGCCATTGCCAATCTACATTTTATACCCTCTCTGCTTCGACAATCATCAGTTATTTTGCTCCCCAAATAGCAAAACTCCTTTACTACTTTAAGTGTCTCATTTCCTAATCTAATTCGCTCAGCATCACCCGATTTTATTCGACTACATTCCATTACCCTCGTTTTGCTTTTGTTGATGTTTATCTTATACCCTCCTTTCAAGACACTGTCCATTACGTTCAACTGCTCTTCCAAATCCTTTGCTGTCTCTGACAGAATTACAATGTCATCGCCAAACCTCAAAGTTTTTATTTCTTCTCCATGGATTTCAATACCTACTCCGAACTTTTCTTTTGTTTCCTTTACTGCTTTCACAATATACAGATTGAATAGCATCAGGGAGACGCTACAACCCTGTCTCACTCCCTTCCCAACCACTGCTTCCCTTTCGTGTCCCTCGACTCTTATAACTGCCATCTGGTTTCTGTACAAATTGTAAATAGCCTTTCGCTAACTGTATTTTACCCCTGCCACATTCAGAATTTGAAAGAGAGTATTCCAATCAACATTGTCAAAAGCTTTCTCCAAGTCTACAAATGCTAGAAACGTAGGTTTGCCTTTCCTTAATCTTTCTTCTAAGATAAGTCGAAGGGGCAGTATTGCTTCACGTGTTCCAACATTTCTACGGAATCCAAACTGATCTTCCCCGAGGTCAGCTTCTACCAGTTTTTCCATTCGTCTGTAAAGAATCTGCGTTAGTATTTTGCAGCTGTGACTTATTAAACTGATAGTTCTGTAATTTTCACATTTGTCAACACCTGCTTTCTTTGGGATTGGAATTAATGTATTCTTCTTGAAGTCTGAGGGTATTTCGCCTGTCTCATTCATCTTGCTCGCCAGATGGTAGAGTTTTGTCAGGACTGGCTCTCCCAAGGCCGTCAGTAGTTCCAATGGAATGTTGTCTACTCCCGGGGCCTTGTTTCGACTCAGGTCTTTCAGTGCTCTGTCAAACTCTTCACGCAGTATCATATCTCCCATTTCATCTTCATCTACCTCCTCTTCCATTTCCATAATGTTGTCCTCAAGAACACCGCCCCTTTATAGACCTTCTATGTACTCCTTCCACCTTTCTGCTTTTCATTCTTTGCTTAGAACTGGGTTTCCATCAGAGCTCTTGATATTCATGCAAGTGGTTCTCTTTTCTCCAAAGGTATCTTTAATTTTCCTGTAGGCAGTATCTATCTTACTCCTCGTGAGATAAGCCTCTACATCCTTACATTTGTCCTCTAGCCATCCCCGCTTAGCCATTTTGCACTTCCAGTAGATCTCATTTTTGAGACGTTTGTATTCCTTTTTGCCTGCTTCACTTACTGCATTTTTGTATTTTCTCCTTTCATCAATTAAATTCAGTATCTCTTCTGTTATCCAAGGATTTCTACTAGCCCTCGTCTTTTTACATACTTGATCCTCTGCTGCCTTCACTGTTTCATTCCACAAAGCTACCCATTCTTCTTCTACTGTATTTCTTTCCCCCATTCCTGTCAATTGTTCCCTTATGCTCTCCCTGAAACTCTGTACAACCTCCGGTTTAGTCAGTTTATCCAAGTCCCATCTCCTTAAATTCCCACCTTTTTGCAGTTTCTTCAGTTTTAATCTACAGTTCATAACCAATAGATTGTGGTCAAAGTCCACATCGTCCCCTGGAAATGTCTTACAATTTAAAATCTGGTTCCTAAATCTCTGTCTTACCATTATATAATCTATCTGAAACCTTTTAGTATCTCCAGGGTTCTTCCATGCATACAACCTTCTTTCATGATTCTTGAACCAAATGTTAGCTATGATTAAGTTATGCTCTGTGCAAAATTCTACCAGGCAGCTTCCTCTTTCATTTCTTAGCCCCAATGCATATTCACCTACTACGTTTCCTTCTCTTCCTTTTCCTACTGTCGAATTCCAGTCACCCATGACTATTAAATTTTCGTCTCCCTTCACTACCTGAATAATTTCTTTTATCTCATAATACATTTCATCATTTTCTTCTTCATCTGCAGAGCTAGTTGGCATATAAACTTGTACTACTGTGGTAGGCGTGGGCTTCGTGTCTATCTTGGCCACAATAATGCGTTCACTATGCTGTTTGTAGTAGCTTACCCGCACTTCTATTTTTTTATTCATTATTAAACCTACTCCTGCATTAATCCTATTTCATTTTGTATTTATAACCCTGTATTCACCTGACCAAAAGTCTTGTTCCTCCTGCCACCGAACTTCACTAATTCCCACTATATCTAACTTTAACCTATCCATTTCCCTTTTTAAATTTTCTAACCTACCTGTCCGATTAAGGGATCTGACATTCCACGCTCCGATCCGTAGAACGCCAGTTTTCTTTCTCCTGATAACGACGTCCTATTGAGTTGTCACCGCCCGGAGATCCGGAATATTTTACCCAAGAGGTCGCCATCATCATTTAGTCATACAGTAAAGCTGCATGCCCTCGGGAAAAATTACGGCTGTAGTTTCCCCTTGCTTTCAACCGTTCGCAGTACCACAACAACAAGGCCGTTTTGGTTAGTGTTACAGGTCCAGATCAGTCAGTTATCCAGACTGTTGCCCCTGCAACTACTGAAAATGCTGCTACCCCTCTTCGAGAACCACACGTTTGTCTGGCCTCTCAACAGATACCCCTCCGTTGTGGTTGCACCTACGGTACGGCTATCTGTATCGTTGAGGCACGCAAGCCTCCCCACCAACGGCAAGGTCCGCGGTTCGGGGGGGGGGGGGGGAGGGAGGAAACTGCTAAATATAAAGCTAAAACTAAGAGGAGACAAGAATTAATCTCAGGAATATTTACAGCTGGCAAAATAAAAAAAAAACTAATTACGAAAAAACATCTAGATATGATATTACTATGTACAGTGTACATGCATTTGCAAGTGACTGTATACAATCTACACTAAATAGTATAGGAGGATATCTATGTATGGTGAAGAAAGGAATAGATGTAAAGTTTTGAGTTAGCTACGAAGGGTAATGAAATTGTGCCCCGCCTACTACAACACTTGTATTTTCAGGTGCAAAAGGTAAATCAAAACGACAACTCCACTATAAACATTCGTACTCTTCTAACATGAGATGATTGTTTAATATAGCTGCGTGTTGATGGAAAATGAATATGTATTTATTGAAAACGTGATGCGTTATTAGCCATCGAGCAACTATGTGTCTAGTTTTAAGTTAGTATTAAGTTTCCTTCCAGCGAACGTGGCACGGACACAATTTGGGAATGATAAGGAACACAATTGTTAGGTGTTAGGTACCAAAGCAAAAGGGCCTCACCGTAATATAAATAATGATAATTATAAAAATATATGTGTGAATGTTTGTGTATGGAAAGGCTACAGGACCGCAGACGTTATCGAAGCTGAATTGAGATCTCATTCTACCAAAGCACAAGGAGTCAGACCAGATACTATAAGTTGTTGATAAGGGCGCCAAGCATGTATGTTCATGCGTTTGCACATGATCACGAGCTACCCAAACATTGCCTTACAACTATTCACTAGCACAGTCTTTGTAGCGACATATGTAGACACAATATAATACACAAGAGTAATTTTCTGTTGTAAGAAGCTATAAGTAACAAACACTGAAGGACAATCATTGCAGGTATTTTCACAGGTGATGTCAATGACTCGTATAACACAGTGGTGTTATGTCAGGATTTACCACTAGGTAGAAAACACTAAATAAGTGAGGCAACACAAAAAGGAGTAAATGTTCATGAAGAATGTACTCAATAGTTATTACAGATAAACGAAGGGCTGAAGAAATAGAACAAAATGAATGCATCTTCCTTTCCATACAACCATTCATGTAGAGTAGTGGACACCTTCTAGCAGATTTGCATGAGGTGTAGCTAAGTGTAGCTATGTTGGCTTACCGCGATTTACGTGGCATGAAGTTTTCTTCTCTTCAGCATCTGGAATGACCGACGCTCGCGTCAGATAGGACGTATGGACGGAGGTTTATGCGTACCACGTGAAACTTACGTATACATTTTGCCTCGTTAATACTGAAAGATGAAACTTAAATTTCTTATGCAAAGCAAAGATAGTAAAATATAATTTTTGTGCGTTTGTAATTGCATTAACTAAAGATCCGAGTTGTCAGTTCCAGATTAGATCGACCGAAGAAAATGATATAAATCTAAACACAGAGAAGAGGTATTTCCGAATCCTCCGAGGCTGTCAGAACAGGAATTTCTCAACATTCGCCACAAGAATAATACTGTAGTGGCCTTTCAACGACACAGCTATAGCTTTCTAACTACATCCACGTTAAAACTTAGCTATGTTTCGGATTCCAGGTGAATTGTCAATGACGGAACACTAAGTCATTAAGAAAGGGAAATACAGTGCTTTTCGTAACCACACACAAATCATGAATGAAGTGTACTCTGAAGCAACTTTCAGAGATAACTTGCGTTGATTTGCGTTTTTTATAAGGAAATGTCTTTAGCACACCGCCAGTCTCACATATCTTGGCTGCTGAGAATTGCATTACGGTTCCTTCCTCATAACAAGGTTAGCTGCACATGTATTAATTAAAACAGCTTAAAGTATTATTAACAAACAACAGTTCCCATCAGAGCAAAATCCTTTTTGTCACACTACGTCGTTTAGCCACCTTCCAGAAGTCCTTCTCATTAGCAGGACCCGGACTTCGGAACAATCTCCTGTGATATGTTAGAGAACTAAATAACATCTGCAGCTTCAGAAGATAGTTAATGACACATCTTCTAAAGCAATAACAGTGATAATCATTGTCCATGTACGCACTCATTACCCTCGTACATCTTTCTTTCCAATCTGATCTTCTTCATTTCCCAATATTCTTAGCTGATATATTCTTCCTTTTCCAGAAGTCTTTGAATCAAAAAACATTTATTTTGTAGATGTATAATTTCTTCTTTTATCTGGCACTATTATTATGCTTATTATTGACAAATTTACCGTCATTCTTCTTCTTCTTATTATTATTAGGTTATTATTATTATTATTATTTCTCTTTCCTGTCTCAGACGTTATGTCTGGTTAAAAATGGAAAGTGACGCGGACCTTGATCAAGCGTGACTTCCTTTTAACTGTACTGTATATGTTACATTGCATTTAGGAACTTTAGGGTAATTGAACATGTATCAATAATTACAGATTTCTGTAGTTGTATATATAAGTTTGGATGTAGCTGTATTGCGCTGATGTACTGGTGGATATGGTGTGGTATGACTCCTGTAGTTGATAGTATAATTGGTATGATGTAACTTTATCCTGATGCCACATGTCTTTGACTTCCTCAGCCAGTTGGATGTATTTTTCAATTTTTTCTCCTGTTTTCTTCTGTATATTTGTTGTATTGGGTATGGATATTTCGATTAGTTGTGTTAATTTCTTCTTTTTATTGGTGATTATGATGACAGGTTTGATATGTGGTGTTGTTTTATCTGTTATAATGGTTCTGTTCCAGTATAATTTGTATTCATCATTCTCCAGTACATTTTGTGGTGCATATTTATATGTGGGAATTTGTTGTTTTATTAGTTTATATTGTATGGCAAGTTGTTGATGTATTATTTTTGATACGTTGTCATGTCTTCTGGGGTATTCTGTATTTGCTAGTATTGTACATCCGATTGTGATATGATCTACTGTTTCTATTTGTTGTTTGCAAAGTCTGCATTTATCTGTTGTGGTATTGGGATCTTTAATAATATGCTTGCTGTAATATCTGGTGTTTATTGTTTGATCCTGTATTGCAATCATGAATCCTTCCGGCTCACTGTATATATTGCCTTTTCTTAGCCATGTGTTGGCTGCGTCTTGATCGATGTGTGGCTGTGTTAGATGATATGGGAGCTTGCCATGTAGTGTTTTCTTTTTCCAATTTACTTTCTTTGTATCTGTTGATGTTATGTGATCTAAAGGGTTGTAGAAGTGGTTATGAAATTACAATGGTGTAGCCGATATATTTATATGAGTGATTGCTTTGTGTATTTTGCTAGTTTCTGCTCGTTCTATAAAGAATTTTCTTAAATTGTCTACCTGTCCATAATGTAGGTTTTTTATGTCGATAAATCCCCTTCCTCCTTCCTTTTATGCTTGATGTGAATCTTTCTGTTGCTGAATGTATGTGATGTATTCTATATTTGTAGCATTGTGATCGTGTAAGTGTATTGAGTGCTTCTAGGTCTGTGTTATTCCATTTCACTACTCCAAATGAGTAGGTCAATATTGGTATAGCATAGGATTTATAGCTTTTGTCTTGTTTCTTGCTGTTTTCAGTATTTTTGTTATTCTTCGTCTATATTTTTCTTTTAGTTCTTCTTTAATATTTGTATTATGTATTCCTATTTTTTGTCTGTATCCTAGATATTTATAGGCATCTGTTTTTTCCATCGCTTCTATGCAATCGCTGTGGTTATCCAATAAGTAATCTTCTTGTTTAGTGTGTTTTCCCTTGACTATGCTATTTTTCTTACATTTGTCTGTTCCAAAAGCCATATTTATAACATTGCTGAATACTTCTGTTATCATTAGTAATTGGTTGAGTTGTTGATTTGTTGATGCCAGTAGTTTTAGATCATCCATGTATAGCAAATGTGTGATTTTGTGTTGGTATGTTCCAGTAAAATTGTATCCATAATTTGTATTATTTAGCATGTTGGATAGTGGGTTCAGAGCAAGGCAGAACCAGAAAGGACTTAATGAGTCTCCTTGGTATATTCCACGCTTAATCTGTATTGGCTGTGATGTGATATTATTTGAATTTGTTTAGATATTAAGTGTGGTTTTCCAGTTTTTCGGTACTATGTTTAGGAACTGTATCAATTTGGGATCTACTTTGTAAATTTCCAATACTTGTAGTAACCTTGAGTGGGGTACACTATCAAAAGCTTTTTGGTAATCAATGTATGCGTAGTGTAGCGACCTTTGCTTAGTTTTAGCTTGATATCTCACCTCTGCATCTATTATCAGTTGCTCTTTACATCCTCGTGCTCCTTTGCAACAGCCTTTTTGTTCTTCATTTATACTTTTGTTCTGTGTTGTATGTGTCATTAATTTCTGTGTAATGACTGAAGTTAATATTTTGTATATTGTTGGTAGGCATGTTATGGATCGATATTTAGCTGGGTTTGCTGTGTCTGCTTGATCTTTAGGTTTCAGATAAGTTATTTCATGTGCAAGTGTATCAGGGAATGTGTATGGGTCTGCAGTGTAACTGTTAAATAATTTAGTTGGATGAGAATGTGTTGAGGTGAACTTCTTTAGCCAGAAATTTGCTATTTTATCTTTTCCAGGGGCTTTCCAATTGTGCGTAGAATTTATTGCTCGGGTGACTTCATGTTGCAAAATTATCACTTCGGGAATTTGTGGTATCATCTTATATGTGTCTGTTTCTGCTTGTATCCACCTTGCATACCTGTTATGTTGTACTGGGTTTGACCATATGTTGCTCCAGAAGTGTTCCATGTCTGTTATGTTTGGTGGGTTGTCTATTTTAATGTGTGTGTTATCTATTGTCTGATAAAATTTCTTTTGGTTTGTGTTGAATGTTTGGTTTTGTTTCCTTCTATTTTCACTTTTTTTGTTCCTTCTAAGTCGTTTGGCCAATACTTATAATTTCTGCTTCTTTTCATCTAATTGCTCTATCGCTTCTTGTTGTGAGATTTTACCTAGCCATTTCTTATAAATTGTGTCAGCTGTCCGATGTCTTTTCTCATTTTTTCTATTCTGATCTGTAGCCTGTGTTGCCATGCTGGTTTTGTGGGTTTCTCCTGTGTGTTGATTGGTTCTGATCTCTGCCTAGTGTGTATATTTAGTGTAGTGAGTGCTCCTATATAAACCAGTAGTTGTAACTCTTCCATAGTTGTATTTCTATTTATTATTATTATTATTATTATTATCACTATAAATGTCTGCAGTAGTATAAGTAATGCCAGTATTAACTTTATTACTTCATAGTCAAACTTATTTACTCACAGCGGCACTGAAGACACTCAAATAATTTTAATAACATTTGTCATACTAAAATCGTTATTTCCTTAGGTAACTATCATATAATATATACTGTATGTGTGAAACCCTGATGGGATGTAAGAGAGGGCCTGATGGCCCTAATCATATCAGCTTTAATTAATCAATTAATTAAACATGAAATGTCATCTAGGCACGGAAGCTCTTGCTTTACTTTTTACTATCAAGATCAGCGGACCGTTAAACTTTCCGGCCAGGAAGTATCACAGATATTTTCTAGACATAATATGTTTCAGTACCCATCACAATTATAAGTTTTCAAACCTGAGCGAATTTTTCACAAGCCCTATGGAATCCTTCACGGGTTCCACAGAGTACGCTGTGGTAATCTGTGAAGCGAAGCACAGGCAAGTCTCCATATGTTTCCATACTCTTTAGAGAAGCGAATGTTACAACGTAAGTATAAAAATACAATTAATTTGACGAAAGAGAGAGGTATGACTCTAACATAATCAACAGCATCTGTCTAAAATTTATTCTTTTACACAAGCACCTTGCTGGACATGAAGAAAGGTACTCCTTTCAGTCTTCTTCAGCATAAACTAGGAATAATTAACTTTGAAAGTTTTCTCCCTATTAATGACAATTACCTCTTCTCTCTCGTAGAATGACAATGGTGGTAACGATTACCGCGGTCGTCTTCTCGAAGATTATTCCCTCGTATTCGAAGATTTGACCTAATGGTTCATGATGCGCATAGAGGAGTACAGGTGTACTTCAAGCTCGCAGAAATACAATACTTGCCTTCCACGAACTGCCCACTTTTTATTTGTTAGGCACATATAGAACAAGATATGTCCGTGCACCACGGCGGACGAGAGCGGAAGAGTTATGTTACAAACATTAAAACTAGAGAGTTGGTGTTAAAAGATTTGAAGCTATAGAGTTTTCTTTTTTTTAATTTTCCTGCTGCCCTCTCAGATTATATCAATACGGCGTGATATGGATTCATATATCTTTGGCGCATTCAACTGGCGCCTGTATGAATTAATACATCTCGTTTTGCTATAGGATAAATCTTATAGATACCTACAACAACTGCCCCCCCCCTCCCTACTGTATGTTGACATGTTTCACTATCAACAGACGACAGTATGCAGTAGCGGTCCAATCTATCCTCTTCAATTTTTCTGTCTTTAAGCATTTTAAATTATGATTTCTGGCCTGTATGGGTACGAAAGAACTTTATTGGTGGCGAAATTCTTAATTTGTTTCTTGCCCAGGACTTGTCAGCGTTATGATATGTACATTTATGCTTACAAATAATTTACAATAAGCGCATTTGAAAGTCAAAGTTTTTAGTCCTCTTACTGGAGTATAATCATTGCCGGCTAACGGCATGGTTAAGCACATGCGCATCCTCTCCGAGTTTGTAATACCATTTCAGTTTTTATGACGAAGTTTGCTCAGAAAGTGTTCATCACGTTGCTTCAAAGTGCTATGCTGTGGCGTGTATATACTTGTATTGTCGTGCTTCGACGGGTAGGCTCATCATTTAAGGCTCAGGGCAGAGGTACCATGTCGTAGTTCACATGTTTCAGTGAACGATCCCAACTCGTGCGTTCAGCACCACGTCGAGACTTGATCGAGGTTAAGGTAAGTTTACATTGTTTTGTACTTCATTCCGAGCCCTTTCTTTTGTCAAATGTCTGTCGTCCCTCGACGCTAACGAGGGTAGAAATGTTTTGCTTTTGGTAAGCACTCGCACCTGTTTTTCACTTTGACACATGGGTACACTAGTTTGCTGTATTTGTTAAGCTTTCGTATAACTTCAAAGTCCTTTTTTGTGATTCGATCTTTGAACATAGTCCTGGCCTTACAATACATTACATACAAATGAATTTCACAATACATCATTATTCTCTTAAACTAGGCATCTAATGGTTTATTCGCTTCACTACTCGTTCGAACTGATACTATTATGGACATCATTTTCTATTATCTTCGTCCCAGGGACCTTTTCGGCATCACATTACGATTTGCGATCACTTCGAGCTACGGAAACTAAAATACATGGATTATATGCCCGACATTTACCACAACCCAGCACCTAATCTCATATGACAATACTTGGTGTCTCATATGGTATTGAACGCGATGATTAATGCCAAAAATTTCTTACAAACAAAAAAATTTGAAATTCGAGCTGTGTGCTGTGTTGTAGCGCGCCGTTATCGCTGCGTGTGTTAGTGTCAACAGTGCAGTGATTGCCAGATCGACCGGAGCGGCTAATTAAGGAAGCCATCAGCATGCTGCCGGGAGTGTTTAGCTTTGCCCCACTGTTAACACAGCCGCCTACCGTTACTCGGCGCCACCCAGAGTGTCAATAACGCGGGCGAAAGCCACGCTATTTCCGGGGAATGTGCTAGCTGATATATAGACTCTCACGTTGTCTTCAACATCTATTCCTCATTACAAGGCTTATCTTATCGCAAATTCCTGTTACAAAACACTTACAGAACGTAAAAATAACAGCACAGCCGAACTTCACACATTAGATACCGCATGAACGTCCTTTTAGGTAGACTAACACTGCAATTCAAGCTGACTGTACAACTCGACCAGCAAGGAGGAATGAAATAGACTGCCTGACAAAACAGGTGAAGCACTCAGAAGACATGGTCGGATGTCAGTGTAGCTTCATACACGTACACATAATGGGCAGGTATGTAAATCATTAGATTTACAATTCTCTCTTATGACAGACAGCGTTATCAGCACCTGAGGCGATATGAAAGTGATCTGATTGTTGGGCTCCATTTGATCGCTGGCTTGTCGAATCGTGCGGTATGCAGATATTTTGGGGCATTCAGATGTAACAATGACCATACGTTATAGGTCCTACTGCTTGCGAACTTGAGGGAACACAGACTCGTCATCAAGGTTGAGTTGACCACATCTGACCACAACAAGGGGGTATCGCTGTATTGCGCACCAAGAAAATTGAAACGCCTTCACTTATGTACACTCCTGGAAATGGAAAAAAGAACACATTGACACCGGTGTGTCAGACCCACCATACTTGCTCCGGACACTGCGAGAGGGCTGTACAAGCAATGATCACACGCACGGCACAGCGGACACACCAGGAACCGCGGTGTTGGCCGTCGAATGGCGCTAGCTGCGCACCATTTGTGCACCGCCGCCGTCAGTGTCAGCCAGTTTGCCGTGGCATACGGAGCTCCATCGCAGTCTTTAACACTGGTAGCATGCCGCGACAGCGTGGACGTGAACCGTATGTGCAGTTGACGGACTTTGAGCGAGGGCGTATAGTGGGCATGCGGGAGGCCGGGTGGACGTACCGCCGAATTGCTCAACACGTGGGGCGTGAGGTCTCCACAGTACATCGATGTTGTCGCAAGTGGTCGTCGGAAGGTGCACGTGCCCGTCGACCTGGGACCGGACCGCAGCGACGCACGGATGCACGCCAAGACCGTAGGATCCTACGCAGTGCCGTAGGGTACCGCACCGCCACTTCCCAGCAAATTAGGGACACTGTTGCTCCTGGGGTATCGGCGAGGACCATTCGCAACCGTCTCCATGAAGCTGGGCTACGGTCCCGCACACCGTTAGGCCGTCTTCCGCTCACGCCCCAACATCGTGCAGCCCGCCTCCAGTGGTGTCGCGACAGGCGTGAATGGAGGGACGAATGGAGACGTGTCGTCTTCAGCGATGAGAGTCGCTTCTGCCTTGGTGCCAATGATGGTCGTATGCGTGTTTGGCGCCGTGCAGGTGAGCGCCACAATCAGGACTGCATACGACCGAGGCACACAGGGCCAACACCCGGCATCATGGTGTGGAGAGCGATCTCCTACACTGGCCGTACACCACTGGTGATCGTCGAGGGGACACTGAATAGTGCACGGTACATCCAAACCGTCATCGAACCCATCGTTCTACCATTCCTAGACCGGCAAGGGAACTTGCTGTTCCAACAGGACAATGCACGTCCGCATGTATCCCGTGCCACCCAACGTGCTCTAGAAGGTGTAAGTCAACTACCCTGGCCAGCAAGATCTCCGGATCTGTCCCCCATTGAGCATGTTTGGGACTGGATGAAGCGTCGTCTCACGCGGTCTGCACGTCCAGCACGAACGCTGGTCAAACTGAGGCGCCAGGTGGAAATGGCATGGCAAGCCGTTCCACAGGACTACATCCAGCATCTCTACGATCGTCTCCATGGGAGAATAGCAGCCTGCATTGCTGCGAAAGGTGGATATACACTGTACTAGTGCCGACATTGTGCATGCTCTGTTGCCTGTGTCTATGTGCCTGTGGTTCTGTCAGTGTGATCATATGATGTATCTGACCCCAGGAATGTGTCAATAAAGTTTCCCCTTCCTGGGACAATGAATTCACGGTGTTCTTATTTCAATTTCCAGGAGTGTATATGGCATCAGAGAACAAGTAATGGACTCCTGCAACAACATGTGCCATCCCACACCGTTGGTGGGACACTAGCAGCAGCTGAACTAGGGAATTACCGTCTCACTCAAAGGCTGTTGTTAACACCACAACAGAAATGGCGGTATTTGGAGTGGTGCAGTGTGTGGGAAGCATGGACTGCCGATGAATGGCGCTACATGTTTTCAACGATGAACAGATTTTCCCCCTACCTCAGATGACCATCGTTGGGTGTATGGTGGCAGCTTGGGGGAGGTCCCATTCTTCCACCTGGTTTGGACTGGCAGAGCGCTGTTGTTCCATGGTCTGGGGAACTTCCAGGAATTGCTGAAGGTCTTGGCTGCTAGCGCTTGAAGGAACACAGACGGCACAACAGTATATAGAGACATTATGCATTCTCATGTGATACCTCTCCTGTAACAGTAACATGGTGCCATTCTTCAACAGGCCACTGCTCGTCCACAAATGGCACGCCTGTCTCTATGAAATGTCTGCGTGATGTTGATGTTCAGATCCCCTGATACATCCCCAATAGAACATGTGTGGGACCAACTCAGACGTCACCTCTGTCCCAGTGCTAGTATCGAAGCTATTAAGGACCAGTTAGGAGAGTTATGGGCCAGATAGTCCCAGGAGAGGATACAACAGGCATATGACCGACTCCCTTCCTAACCGAATCAGTGTATGCATCTATATCTGGGTCGGCGAAAGTTGATCCCTGACAGACGCAGTGGGCTGGGCGCGGAAGCTTCTCACGCCTCCCGCGCCCAAAGCCGTGTTGTCACAGCTCTGTAGACGTCCATTGTTCCACCTGCAACCGCTAGCGCTACGCAATTGAACGCTCGCAACAGCGCTACCCGGCTGCCGGGAAGCTTCTTGGGAAGCTTCTTACGCTATCTCGACTATAGACCAGATGGAGTGGAACGTCATACGAATAAGTGAGTACGTAGCACCGAATTCTCTGTAAATTTGACTCAGTTTTGTAGTCTCCAATGTACCACCTCAAGCTGTGAAGTTTCTTTTCCTCCTTCTCTTCTGGGTGTATTATTTTTTGTCAAGCAGTGTATTAATGTTTTAGTATATGGGATATCATGTCTGATTAATCCAACTAATGCAAATTTTCTTCTTTGTTACATTGTTTTACGGCAGATGTCGACTGGCCGCTCTCCAGTTTGCCCTGTCCTGTGCCAGTTCCTGAATCTGCTGGTAACTTCGCCCCTTTTTAGTGACATCTGGCGCTCCCTGTTGCCTCCTTACTCTCTCCTGTTCCCTGCAATCTGCCCTTCAACGACTCTTCGTTGCAGGCAGTTTCCTCGTATTATATGTCCAAGCCAAGATTTCTTCTCATTCTTATTATTTGCACTAGTTCTCCTTCCTCTCAAGTACTTCTTCAGTCGTCATTCTGTCAGTTTATTTAATTTTCAGCAATTTTCTCCGCCACATTTAAAACGAACCATGTATTTTCGTTCATTCTTTTTGCCTGACCATAATCCACTGCCAGACAATATCACATACTAGATAAAACAATTGACGAAATTGTGTCAGTAAGTGAGTTTATTCCATCTCTATGCACGCCGACCGCACACTGTTCTTTTTTATTTATGGTTGTTGGGTGACAACAGCAACGAGAGATGCAGTGGCCAACAAAGAATAGAATTAACAGCTACTAGTGATAGTACCGAGAATGCACTATATTTTGGAGGATTTCATAAAATTATATCTTCTTAGCTCTGAAATTTAATACGTGATACAACCGAAACTCGTGCAGGTGATATGAAATTTTAATTTTTATTTCATCCGATATAATGCGGCGTTTCGTGTGGTACTCGCTCACTTGAGACTCGTATTTTGCATGTGCTCCATTACATAAGCCTGTTGTGTTGTTATCCATGGTTGAAGCTAATTTCGTATACAACTATAACGAGATTTCTCAAAGTGGAGATATATAAGATATCTCTCCAAGGAAACTCTTCCGGCAACGATTACACGTAGAGAGATCCAGAGAACAAACAAAAATTGTGCAGAATTTATCGTTTGAGGGCATCACTTGGTTACCACGTAGATCTGGCGGAAATAGATTTAGTGTTTCATTATCAGGTGAATAAACATTATTTAGCTCCGATCATTGACTAACTGTTTAATTAGATTGGAAGCTAATTTACTGTCGTGTCGCGAACACTGGCGGTATTTGAAGGACATGAAGAGATGTTGAAAATATAATATACCCGCTTGAAACATATATATTAAGATTTATTATTACAGTCACGTCCGGAACACGAGAACGCATCTATGGATTTCTGCACGTGGGGACATGTCGCTTTACATCAGTCTCGCGTGCAGTTAAGTGATATGTCTTTAGTGCGTTGATCTATTATCTCAGTGGCGGTGGTCTGTGACGTCACCGAAAGTGGCGACACGCGTGCGCTTGAAGATAATTATGTTAGCAGTTCTCGTCCGACCATGATCTCTGTGTATGTGCTGTCTGTGAAGACTGGCGGCCTACCTGTGTGCGCCAGGGCGTCTTCACATTTTGGGGACGACGATTTGCACCAAGAAAGTTTTCCAGGAGCTTCTGAGTCCCACACAAATGAGACCGACACTTTCAAACAATGGCTTAAGAGGACGGCTCTTCTTCCCAAGATACTGGCACTTATCAAGCATTTGTTTTAGTCCACTCTGAACGTTCTCTGGACCTCGAGTCTGCATTTCATCGTTATTACACAGGGGTATTCAGTTCCTCTGAGAATCGTGAGTGCTGTTCCAACGCACTTGTCATGTCTGCTTACTGTAACCATTATTTGTGATTTACTCTCTTCCCTAATTTAGACACAATAGGGCCACAAAGTCTGCGAAAGTCCTAAGTGGATGTAACTTAGCTAACAGATGAAACTTCCTGGCAGATTGAAATTGTGTCCCGGACCGAAACTCAAAACTGAAATCGCTGCCCTCCGTATGCAAGAGCTCCGCCGACTGAGCTATCCAAGTACAGCTCGCGACCCACAGTCGCAGCTTTACTTCTACCAGTATCTCATCTCATACTTTCCAAACTTCACGGAAGTTCTGCTCCATACCTTGCGGGACTAACATTCCTGGAAGAAATGATGTTGCCGAGCAGAGACATTGCTTAGCCACACCCTAGGGAATTATTTCCAGAATGCATTTTGATTCTGCAACGGAGTGTGCAGTAATTCTAAACTTCCTGGCAGATTAAAATTGTGTACGTGAGTAGGGCTCGAAACTGGGGTCTTTGCCTTTCGCGACCAAGTGCTCTATCGACAGAGCTACCCAAGCATAACTCAGGAGTAACCCTCACAGCTGTACCTCTGCCAGTGACTCGTCTCCTGTGCTCCAAACTTAACAAAATTTAACACAGATACCTTGCGTGAGGGCGGATATGAGTCGCGCTTGGATAGCGGCATTTCGCCGCGAAAGGCAAATGACCCAGGCCCGAGTATCAGTCGGGTACACAGTTTTAATCAGCCACTAAGTTTAAAATCAGCGCAAACTCCGCTGCAGAGTGAAAATCCATTCTGTTAGCTAAGAAATATCTGGTAGTGGCACTTAGGCCATCAACTCATCACGTTTGTTCTGTATACGACACATGCAACCTTTCGGCCGATCTATTAATGCCCTCCAATGCTGATTACATGTTAACACCAGCAGACTTGTACTTTAATCTTAGTGAATTGAGGCTACTTTGCATGCACGCGGTAACAAATATGGTACTGAGATTCATTTCTGATAATGTCAAACCCTGCTTCGGATTGTCGATAAATCTTCTGTGACAGCGCATCACCGAGTTCCAGTATATAGGCTTTATGTATCAGGTAATCGCTTTCTGAGGCTGTGAGCCGCCGGGAGTCCAGCCATCGGCGAATATTTCCATCGATTGAGAATCTCGTCCCACGGCTGGAGGCAAACACTGCAAGCTGTCCCAGTTGAAAATAATCATGTCTGTGTTCTTGAATTAGTACTAGCATTATTGGAATCTGGGTCAGTGAACGATTCTTACGACAGTGTGTGGCTCTGTAGTCGGACGGGTGGGTCGCCCACCGTTGTACTTCTGCCATAATTCCAGCCCCTGCTGTCATTGATAAGGTTTGCCAGACAAACGCTGATCAAACATCTGAAATCCAGCGTGTATTCCAGCAGTAAATAAAGAGTAAAAGAAGTTAAATATAATGAGTGGAGCCAAAATACTAAATAATATTGTCAACACAGTGACAAGGTTGAGATGAATACTGAATACTGTAACTAACTAAATTAAACTACGTCCGAACGGTCCCAACGGTACCGACCGGCCGCCGCGTCATCCTCAGCCGAAAGGCGTCTCTGGATGTGTGTATGGAGGGGGATGTGGTCAGCACACCGCTCTCCTGGCCGTATGTCAATTTCCGAGACCGGAGACACTACTTCTCAATCAAGTAGCTCCTAGGTTTGCCTCACAAGGGCTGAGTGGACCCCGCTTGCCAACAGCGATCGGCAGACCGGATGGTCACCCATCCAAGTGCTACCCCAGTCCAACAGCGCTTAACTTCTATGATCTGACGGGAACCGGTGTTACCACTGCGGCAAGGCCGTTGGCACTGAATTCATAAGGCTGGGAATATTTTGTTCCATTGCTGTGAGCTTCCAGATTTGACTACATTGTTTGTTACCTTGTATTCAGCTGTTTCCTATGGTAATAACGAACCATGTATGGTTATGTGAGAAAAGAAATGCTGAGACAGACTTCATAAGTTTTCAAGAGAAGGTCTGAAGGACCTGAAAGAAGGAAAACTGTGAATGTAATGAAAACAATATTAAGTTTGTATCTACAATAAGAACACAAAGAAAGATAATGGTTTTAAATGAAATTACAAAATGCGTGTCGGTCTCCACTTGAATACGGCCGGATCTACGGATATTTACCGTGTGATGTTGTCTGAAACGTCGAAACCACAGCAGACGGCCTCCTCATGGTGTCGAGATATAGATCAGCGTCTTGTTGCAGCTGTGGCTGCCCCATGCAATCGCGTATGTGCAAAACTAATGTCCGTGCTGCCGGACGAAATACAAAACTCCGTCGCACAGACTGGAGCAGAAGCGACCGCTTCCCTTCGAAGAAAAAACGCGAGAGTTGTTAATTTCTGTAGCTATCAGACGGACTTGGCGCCCCGCACCAGCGCGCGTCCTGTAGTAACAATTTTCTTATGAACTACCAATCACCGTCACTCTCGCTCACTGTCTGGACGGCCAGCTGCTGTCCAATCAGCGTTGCTTTTGGGAGGCGCCCGTTGTCTGAGGCCACTGGCCCGAGCGTCAGAATTCGCGGAATGTCCCTCTGCTGCCCGGCGACGGTGCCGCCTTTGTCTGGTACGGGCGTCTGGTCTGGGGTAAGATCAAAGGGACGCTTATGCACAGGATGCCGACTTGGGCGACCCTCTCTGTGGATGTTAAATTCTCCCCCCCCCCCCCCCCCCCCCGGCTGCTCAGCACTTGCAGTGGTTTCCGGTAGAGAACTCTGCCACGGAGAAGTTTTCTGCCATGCAGCTTGTGGTCATTGCTCATTTTAATAGACCTATGGCAGTTATTATAATGCATGCGGAACACTTAACTTGCTCTCCGCACTTTGCTAGTTTCCATGGCAACCCTCAATGCAGTAATAAAAATGCAAATTGGCAGGTAATGTGGGCCTTACACTTGCTGTGCATTTCCCAGATATGACGCTACCTTACAAGATAAAGAATTAAAATCGTTGTTAAATGTAGCTAAGACAGTGTAAACAGTGAACAATATCTGACAGCACAGCACAACCGAAGTCCAACTTCTGACTATACGATACTGTAAAAGTTAATCTGCGCTGCTGCTTCACTGTTCTCTAAAATTCATCACGAAATAAACTAACACTCTCGCTACGTTAACAATCTCGAGTTCTGCAACTATACTTCACTGGAATGCAGCTTGAAATCGTCTGTGTTCTCTGGTGCTACTCAAACTTTATCACCCGAAAAATTTCGAAGTGTTGAAATAGTGTAGCCGTACTGCCACCCAGAAAACTAAGTTAAGCTTCCGGCAGAATGCTACCCAGACTCATCACCACTGTTCACGCGAACAGCCTAATTGCTCACGAACGACTGACCACGAGGCGCACCGGCACCGCCTATTTAACACTTCAGAAACCACAAGAAGCTAGTCACATTGATGACGTGTTAAAAAAAACTTAAAGTGGTGGCCAAACTTATTTTAAAAAAGCATCTTTCCACGATGGTCACTTTCCGACCTTACAGAATATTCTAAAATACAGATTATATCGAATGTTAATTAAAAATGATACGGTGTCATCATGGACAACTTACAACTTTTAAAATAACACAATAAAAGCAAATATTCATATATACAGACGCGTGTCCTATCAAACAGTGCGGAATTCCCTCCTCTTAAAAGTGGTGCTGTTGGTTTTCATGTAGCACGCACCAAACTTGAATTGCGGCAGATTTAGCAAATGGCTAGTTTCAACCAAATTAAATAATATTTTATAAGGCACACGGCCTGGAATCTCATTGAGTGGAGCAGAGAGTATGTGTCTGGAGACGACCCTGGCAGCGATGGGATACCAACCTGACTACGGTCCAACAACCAGGAATGATGGTCTGGCATGCTATTTCCATTCACTGCAGAACCCCTTTGGTTGTCATCCGCGGCACCCTTACATCACAGTGGTACGTCGACGATAGTCTACGCCCCGTTTTGTTGCCCTTCATGGCAAGCCATCCTGGGCTTTCATTTCAGCAAGATAATGCCCGTCCGCACACGGCGTGCTTGCCGTACCCCATCTTGGCCAGCAAGTCCGCTGGATCTCTCCCCAATTGAGAGCGTTTGGAGCATTATGAGCACGGCTCTCCAATCAGCTCGGTATTTCTACGATCTAACGCGCCAGTTGGACAGAAATTGGCACGATATTCGTCAGGAGGACATCCAACAACTGTATCAATCAATGCGAAGCCGAATAAGTGTTTACGCAGGGGCCAGAGGTGGACCAACGCACTATAGAGTTGATCGATTTCTGAACCTCTCTCTCTTGAATAAATTATGCAATTTCTCTGAAATTTTAATCATTTGTTTGTCTGTACATGTACATCACATCTAGTGATTTCCGTCCCTGTTGAATAATTCCTTCGTGGGGCGCCTTTTTTTGTCTCACAGTGTACGTATGTTTTCCCTTTTTAATATTAGCAGTATACTACGAACGTAATGGAACTCAATGACATTGCAACTAAAACTAGCTACGCTCAAAAAAACAAAAAAAAAAGATAACAGTCTTTTGATTTTTCTTTGATGATAATGGACAGCACGAGATTCATTACTCAGTTAGTCAGTACATGCGCTGTAACCGAATTCCACTGTGTAACCCACAATCCTAATAATTTGCTAGTCCTTCAGTATTAATTGTTTACCACGACCAATTTTGCCCTCCCCATTGTTATCCCAAAGTCTGAATACGGAACATTGTGGAAACTCAATTCAGTCTGACTAAAACCGCATTTCTCCGATCACCAATGGTTCCTTACATTCAAAGAAAGAAGGCTAATTTGAACAAACGAAAGAAATCCAATCGTCAGACTGAAATTCAACCTAGCCGGTACTAAATAGTATCCGTTGTTACTTCCACAGTAAATCACTTGAGACTGTAACTAACCATCATTGCGAAATTGCAAAATTCCGCAACCATAAGACAAGTAGACACCACTCTTTTTAGACGAAACTCTGCAGTGCAAACTACGACGTGCTGGATAAAAATCGCATATTCCTGCGATTTCAGTTAATCTTCCTTCGAGGCAGTCTAAAATCCAGTAAAGGGTGCTCCAAAAATTATACGTGATCATTAATGTTTACATCAACCTATATTCCTTACCCAGTCGATGATTTAAATGCCACAGTCTGGCGAATTTGGTTATTTTACTCTTCCGTATAGTGAGTGACCCGAATTTATCCACTATTGGAACACCGTGAAATAATAACTGAAAGTAATCCAGAGAACAGAAATTATCGCTGCTCAATTACAATTTTAAAGATCCCTCTGAAGTCTACTCACCTCTTAGGTTTTCATTGCTTCAGTCAAATCTAGATCAAAAGTTCAACTACACTGATGGGGAAAAAAATAAAAATAAAAAAAAACCTCCGCCCCAGCAGAGTGAGACACGTCCGCTTTTTGCTGTGTGACTTCTTTTCTTTGAATTCATAAAAAAGCTAAACTCCGCCCGAACAGGCCATGAAGGCCCAACGGTACCGACCGGCTGCCGTGTCATCCTCAGGCCACAGACGTCACTGGATACGGATTGGAGGGGCACACCGCATTCCCAGCCGTGTGACAGTTCCCGAGACGGAGCCACTACTTCTCCATCAAGTAGCTCCTCAATTTGCCTCACAAGGGCTGAGTGCACCCCACTTCCCAACAGCGCTTGGTAGACCAAATGCTAGCCCAGTCCGACAGCGCTTAATGTCGGTGATCTGACAGGAACCGCTGTTACCACTGCGGCAAAGCCGTTGGCTTTGACTTCATAAGCCTGCGAATATTTTGTTCTATTGCTGTGAACTTTCAGATATTGAGTACATTGTTACCTTGTATTCAACGGTTTCCTATGGTAAAAACATACCATGTATGGTTTCTTATCTGAGAAAATAAATGCTGAGACAAACTTCTTCAGTTTCCAAGAGAAGGTCTGAAGGACATATAATGAAAACAATATTAAGTCTGCATATAGCATGCGTGCTGCTGGAAAGAGGTTAAAGTGAGGAATTTTTTGTACGTATTTACGAACTTATCAAGCCCTCCTACAAAATCTAAGAAACATTATTCTTGATGCATGCTGCTTACATATCAGTGGCCAAGGAACTAATGCAGCTACAGTGAAGTTGCGAATTTAAAAGATGAGGGCATAGAGAATACATTACAGAGACTGTAAGTGCCATAAAACTCTAAACTGATTTTCCTGCAACTTTTTTTATTATAGCCTAATGCACTTTTTCTCTGAAATCATTTATCCTAGAGCAATGAAATTCTAATAGGAACTTGTCTGGGTACAAGTGCATGGAGCGACTTTAGGTCTGTAGCTATACTGAAAAGGACCCTATGACTTCTTTTATTACAAAAATTTGCCTGAATGACGGGTCGTTATTAAAATTTATTCAATATTACAGTTTTAATGTATAATCCGGAGCAAACGTCAGCCTGTCAGCAAATAGTATAAATGTAAGTGTAAAAATCTAATCTGAATTGTCAGTTGTGCTTTATTTGTCTCATAACATACATAATGTAAATAATTTAATTCAGCTACAGAAGACACATCAAACTTGCAGTAAAATTTAACCTTAAGCAAAGAACAGCTGATGCTAACAAACAGCATCATATAATAATACGACTTGGTTATATATACATATAATAATATCTAACACTTAATTACCCCTGCTCAAATAATCATTTCATCTTCTATGAATTCCTACATGGAATAGTAGCTTTTCTTCCACAGAATCTTCTGTAGCATCGTTTTTAAATTTTCTGGCTTCACATTAAATATGGTTTTGCCCATTAACTTGTTATATTTTGTCATCCCCATATACTGTGGAGTCCATGCATACAATTTCAACTGGTGTGTGAGTAGCATAAAATTACTTTTATTTTTTGTGTTATATGTGCGTTTAAAATGATTATCCTCAAGTAATTTTAATCTTCTGTGTAGGAAGATTATAAATTCATAAATGTATATGAAGGGAACAATTAGGATTTTTTGTTTCAGAAATAATGGGCGACAAGACTTTGTTTGCTGTGCAGTACATATGTATCGAACAATTTTCTTTTGCAGTTTCGGTATTCGAGATACACTACTTGAACTTCCCCAGAAGATTATCCCATATCTAATGACAGATTCAAAATAACTATTTTTCGTATTCTCAAGTAAGAATAATTTGGTAGTATTTGCATTGCAAATGGAAAAACGCTTAGTTCATTTGATAGGACCTCAATATCTGTATTCCAGCATAAGTCCTTGTCCACATTTAGTCCCAGGAATTTGACTGTGCCAACTTCTTTCATAAGTTGATTGTTATGTTGTATCTTAGGTTCCAAACATTTTGAATGATTGGTTCTGAAATGTACCATATGGGTTTTTCCAATGTTCAGTTTCAAACTATTTAACTGGAACCAGTTTTCTAAGGTATCCAGTGTGCTTACGATGGAACTTGGGTAGAATAGGAACAGGATTGACCCCAAAATGGAGCCTTGAGGCACACCTTGTGATACTGAGCTCAATTTAGAATAATAAATCACTGCATCTGATGTAATAGTTATCCTTTGTTTTCAGTTGTGTAAGTATGATGGTAGCTAATTTAGAACATTGTCCTTAATCCCATATTTGTCTGATTTGTAGATAACCAACTCATGGTTCACAGAGTCAAATACTTTTGTGAGATCACAGAAGATACCTGCAACTTTACTCTTTTGATCCAATGATTTGCTTATCTTTTCAGTAATGTTATTCACTGCATCCATAGTGCTTTTGCCAGATCGAAATCCAAATTTGCTACTTATAATAATATAATAATAATTTCTTACAATAAAGCTTTTGATCTGGTTTGCGGCTACTTGTTCTAACACTTTTGACAAGACTGGAAGAATAGAAATAGGCTGATAGATTCCCATGTCTTCCTCAATCCTTTCTTGAACAGAGGTCTGACTTTGGTTTACTTCAAAATGTCAGGAAAGTATCCCTGTTCAAAATACTGGTTGAATATTTTAGTTAATGGAGGTGCTATCATGCCACACACTGCTTTAATCACTTTAGTGGGTATCCCATTCCAACCAGCAGAGTTTTCACTTTTTCATGATAATGTAACATTTTACATATCCTTTATTGTGACTTTTTAAAATCCTTAAGATACTCAGCTTCTTGGTGGATTCCAATCTTTACTTTACTCTGATGCTCTGCTACATCAACATCTCACTTTGCCACATTTATGAAGAGTTCATTTAAACACTCTTATATTTGTACTGGCTATCACCTACTTTAATCCTAGATATTTCATTACTACTAACTCTAACAACCATCTCTGATTTGACAACAGACTACACAGCTTTTGTCTTACTTTTATGATGTACAATGAACTTCTTGTTTGCCATTTGCTTGGCTTCCTCCACAACTTTTTTAAATAAAGCTTCATAATGGGGAACATACTCAGTAAAACGTCGATTTCTAATATATTTCAGTTCATTGTGGAGTTTTCTCTTTCTGGCACTAGAAATTTTTATACCCTGAGTTATCCATTTAAGTTTATTAGTTATTTTGTTGCATGTGGTTCTAAGTGAAAAAGTTTCACTAAGCATTTCAAGAAAGCTATTTAAAAATGGTTAAACTTAGTATTACTCGAAACGCAGCTGCTGTAAGGCCATTCAACCTCTCTTAACTTATTTCTAAATGTAATTAAGTTTTTTTTCATTGAATTTCCTTTTCATATGGCTTTTGTTACATGAAATTTAGTTCTTAGTTTTTGGTAGTTCAATGAATAAAGCATAGTGGTCAAAGATCCCTAAGTCTATGCAAAATTTATAAACATGTTCAAATACATAACTTGTTAGAATATTATCAAAACAGGTAGCTAAATAAAATGTCGTGTGAGTATGGCCTCCTGTCGATTAGACCGTTCGCCGGGTGCAAGTCTCTCGATTTGACACCAATACAAGTAGCTGACTGTGCGTTTACTCTAGTTTGTTGCATGAAGTTTATTTTGAAGCCAAAGTTTTTTTATTAAGTCAGTGAATTTGAACACATCGTTGCCTTCAACTATGATATTAATGTTGAAGTCAGCAGTTACTAGTATTTCTTTCCGATTTTATGTACTGAGTGTTATATGCTTAATATTTCCTAAGAAAAACTATACTGAAAACGGTTAATTTAACGTGGCGGACATAGAAGATACCTGATCCACTTAATTTTCAAGAAAATTTGCAAATCCAATATGGATCCGTGTGGTATAGCTGTACTGACTGCTTCCATTTCTGGAGAAGCTGTTTCGTTGTGTATGTTCCCTGGGTATGTTAATGCTTCCCCCTGCGTCGTTATAGCTACATAGGACGATAATCAGTTACGAGCAATATTCATGATACTATAACATTTGAGCTTCTCTTGGAGAATTCTGTGAACTCGTCAATCAAACGCTTTTGACAAGTTGCAGAACATATCAGTTGGCAATATTTTGTCACATAAACTTTGCATAATCTGTTTACTGAATTGAAAAATAGTGTTTCCTGTTGGGAGACCTTCTTGAAATCCAGACTGAGATTGATTCATCATATTAATTTTAAGGAGATGTGTTATGTTTCTCGTGTACAAGGTCTTTCAAAGTATATTTGAGGCAGAGGTAAGTAGTGATACTAGTCAGTAATAACAAATAACTACGTAAATGTCTTTGTTGTACTTATACAAGAGCCTGACTGTAGCATATTTCAGTCTGTCTGAAAATATCTCTATGATAGGTATGTATTGACTAAGTGGCCGTGTGTGTGTGTGTGTGTGTGTGTGTGTGTGTGTGTGAAAAAGGCTTTTAGTAATTTACTTGATATATAATCAAACCGGTGAGGTTGGTTTTGAAGGAGTAGTTTATTTGACAGAGCATAGAAAAATTATGATTTGCTGTTTGTATGTGGCATCGGTTTTTACATGTATTCTGTTGATTTGTCCCTTGAACGGTCAATGCCGGTCTTCTCAGATTCTTCACGGAAGTGATACGTTGACTATGTAAGTGCTATCATTTATTTCTTCGCTCGTTTCTTTAATAAAAAAACTCCTCACATTCCTTAGGTGATACAGATGCTAGATGCAGATACAGGTACTAGCCAAGCCTGAAGGTTGCGCTGTTGTATCTGACAAGGAACGGTACCCATGAAATGTGCACAGTACGTTGCAAGTGCCAGTCGGGGTCGGAACAGTTTTTATTATTACGTATTATTACGTACAGAGAACGGTTTTCTTTGTAGTTGTATGTGCATTACGTCGGAGCTAAGTGAATTCGAACATAGAAAAATTGTTGGTGTACTTTGGTGGATGCTTCCGTTATCAAAGCAACGGAAATGTTTGATATGATCTTTCAAAAGGAACCGTATTGGAGATGTATACCGCATGATGATAGAGCGGAAAAGTATCCGCTAAGTCACAACGCGGGGGAATGTGTGTGTTGACTCATAACAGACGGTCACTGAGGAGGATTGTGACAAAAAATACGGGGACAACAGCTGAGAATCTCAGTGCAGAACTGAATGCCACACTCACGAACTCTGTCAGCATCAAAACAACAAGAAGGGAGTTCCATAGGCTGGGAATTGCAGGGCGAGCTCGAATTCCAAAACCATTCATCAGTGATGCAAATGCCTGTAGCAGGAAAACTTGGTACCGAAGTCATAAGACCTGGACTATAGAACATTGGAAGAAGTTCTCTTGGTCAGATGAGTTTTGTTCCACACTGTTTCCAACGTCAGGCAGAGTTTACGACCCAAGAGTGAAAAATGGCGAGGATTCGGTGACTATTTGGGCAGCCATATCATGGTATTCGGTGGACCCATGCTTGCTCTGTAATCTCGCTTTACTGCCAAGGATTACGTCACCGCCGGCGTCTGAGCCGAGCGGTTCTAGGCGCTTCAGTCCGGAACCGCGCTGCTGCTACGGTCGCAGGTTCGAATCCTGCCTCGGAATTCGTTGTAGGTGATGTCCTTTGATTAGTTAGGTTTAAGTAGTTCTAAGTCATATGGTATAATATTATGGGGCAACTCTTCAAGTCAAACAAAAGTTTTCAGAGTCAAAAAGCGTGTAATACGTATTATTTGTGGAGTAAATTCACGGACGTCTTGTAGAAACCTCTTCAAATAACTCTCAGTATACTTACTCCTTAACGAAATCTGTCCTAAATAACATATCTCTTTTTCCAAGAAACAGCTCAGTTCATACATACAATGCCAGGAACAAAAATGATCTGCACAAGGACTTAAAAGCACTTTCTTTAGTTCAAAAAGGGGTCCAATACTCAGGAACACTCATCTTCAATAATTTGCCAGCAAACATAAAAAAATTTAGTTACAAATAAAGATCAGTTTAAAAGGAGCCTGACAGACTTACTAGTGGCCAACTCCTTCTACTCCATTGACGAATTTTTTAATAGAAACAAATAATGTATTGTATATATTCATACTAATAGTATTGTTATTTCAGCTTAAAAAAATTTACATGTTCCACACCCATGAGGATATCCTCAGCAAGGATCTATGGAACGAAAAACTAATCAAATCTAATCTAATCTACGTCTAGGGGACTGATGACCTCAGATGTTAGGCGCCATAGTGCTTAGAGCCATTTGAATCATTTAATTACTTCACCACTTTGGCTGATCAGTTCTAGTCCCCTGTTCCCCTGTTCACACAGTCCTCATCGTCCACGACTGTCTTTGTGAGCACGAGAATCAACTGTCGCACATGCTCTGGCCATGACAGCCACCAGATCTCATTTTCATTGAGCCTTTGTGGTCTAATTTGGGGAGACGGGTGCCTGATCGCTATCTACCTTCATCATCGTTACCCGAACTTGCCACTATTTTGTGCGGTACGACTACATGGGATTGACTTGTATCACGCCTTGAGGTAGGGATTCGGTGCACTTCTCTTAATCGTTTCTTTGAATGTAGGGGTAGTTAACTTAGATTAACAGATTTTTTACCATTTCCTATTTGTTTAATTGAACGCGAGCCTCGCTGACGGTGGTCTGATGTGGCAGGCGGCCCGACACGTCGTTCTCGTTCTTCGTGAACCCGCTGCGCGCCCTGTACTTCGGCGTGTGGCGGCCGAACCGGCTGCGGCTGCTGATGCTGGTGCTGACGCTGCTGGGCGTGCTCTTCCTGCTGGCCGCCCTGTACTCCGTGCCCGGCTACGCGGTCAAACGGCTGCTGGGCGCCTGACGTCGTCTCGTGCTGGCTGTCTGTGTTGGAACAGAAACCACTGTGTCTTCTTACGTGTTGTACTGTGCTCTCTTAGACATTACAGATACAGAAGGAGAGCATTTAACACTACAGCATTTGACTTTTACGCAGATTAGAACTTGTAGTGGTACTTTCTCATTGGATTTAATATCATGAAACGCTTTACAGTCCCTGTATGCCCTCCTATTACATGAGTGACGTACCATAGCTTTGACTGAACTCAATGTGGCATGCGATAGACGAGGGCATGCTGAAAAGTAGTGTCTCCAAACTTTTTATTCTGTTCTCAGTATCGGCTGAGATACTACGCATATTACTCGGTCGACTTTTCGGCTTCGCTGACGCAAGTTGAAACACCCTGCCGCTAGAGGGCTTCGAAATGTTGCGTGAAAGGTGGCGGTGTCTAATTTTAGACCTATTTCTATGCCATCAGTGTTTGCAAAAGTTATTGAAAAGGCTGGGTATGTAAGGATAATTGATCATTTTATATCATACGATTTGCTATCAAATGTACAGTTCGGCTTTAAAAGTCGTTTAACAACAGAAAATACTATATTCTCTTTTCTCTGTGAGGTACTGGATGAGCTAAACAAAAATTTTCGAACCCTTGGCGTATTTTTTGATTCAACTGAAGCATTTGATTGTGTTGATCACAAAATATTGCTCCAGAAGTTGGACCATTACGGAATACTGGGAGTAGCCCACAATAGGTTCACCTCTTACTTTAGCAACAGGCAGCAAAAGGTCATTATTCACAATATTGATAACGGCTGTGATGTGGGTCTGAGTTGGGTACTGTCAAGTGGGGGGTGCCCCAGGGAACAGTGTTGGGGTCACTCCTGTTCCTTTTTATATAAATGATATGAACTCTAGATTTACGGGTAACTCTAAAATATTTCTGTTTGCTGATGACACTAGCTTAGTAGTAAAGGCTGTTGTGTGCAACATTGGCTCGGTTTCAGATAGTGCAGTACATGACCTCATTTCATGGCTTGTAGAAAGTAAACTCACGCTAAATCACAGTAAGACTCAGATTTTACAGTTTATAACACACAATTCAACAAAACCTGACGTTTTAATTTCACAGAAAGGGCATATGATTAGTGAAACTGAACAGTTCAAATTTCTAGGTGTCTAGATAGATAGTAAGCTGTCATGGAAAGTCCACATTCAGGATCTTGTTCAAAGACTTAATACTGCCATTTTTACTATTCGAACAGTATCAGAAGTGAGTGATCGTTCGACACGAAAATTAGTCTACTTTGCTTATTTTCATTCGCTATTGTCGTATGTTATTATATTTTGGGATAACTCTATTCATTCCAAAAGGATATTTGTGGCTCAGAAACGGGTGGTGCGGGCAATAAGTGGTATTAGTTCACAAACCTCTGTCGACCTCTGTTCACGAGTCTGGGTATTTTGACATAGGCCTCTCAATACGTATATTCCTTATTGTCATTTCTTGTTACCAATATCAGTTTATTCCCAAGAATAAGCAGCTTTCACTCGGTTACTACTCGGCAGAAATCAAACCTGCATTTGGATCGGACTTCCTTAATTCTTGTGCAAAAAGGTGTGCAGTATACTGCTGCATCCATTTTCAATAAGCTGCCACTCGAATTCAAAAATCTTAGCAGTAATCCACGCTCTTTCAAATTGAAACTGAAGAATTTCCTCATGGGTCACTCCTTCTATTCTGTCAAGGAGTTCCTTGAAAAATTAAGCTTATTCTTATTGTATTGCTGATAGCGTTTACTTAAACGTATGGACTCACTTTTTTCAGGTTCATGACCATTTATTTTTATCTGTTATTACTTTTATGCTGTAATTTAATGTACTGACACGTTCCATGACCTTGGAGATTTGCTCCTCAATTTGGTCCTACGGAACTTGACGCATAAATAAAAAAATAATAAAATAACGTGCTTGAGGAACAGCGTGCTGTAATCGAGTTTGAAATTCTAAGAGTTCGTCCACACATGGAACACCCTCTCCATCAGCATGTCAATACCAGACCACACACGAGCGTTGCAACTTCAAGAACAATCTGACGCCGTGGACTCATTGTCATCGATCATCCTCCATATAGTCCCGACTGGGCCTCATCCGATTTTCATTTGTTTCCAAAACTTAAACAGCACTTTCCAGAACTTATACGGGGTCGGAAGTTCCATGCGGCTTTTCGCGGATGATGCTGTAGTATACAGAGAAGCAGCAGCATTAGAAAATTGTAGCGAAATGCAGGAAGATCTGCAGCGGATAGGCACTTGGTGCAGAGAGTGGCAACTGACCCTTAACATAGACAAATGTAATGTATTGCGAATACATAGAAAGAAGGATCCTTTATTGTATGATTATATGATAGCGGAACAAACACTGGTAGCAGATACCTCTGTAAAATATCTGGGAGTATGCGTGCGGAACGATTTGAAGTGGAATGATCATATAAAATTAATTGTTGGTAAGGCGGGTACCAGGTTGAGATTCATTGGGAGAGTGCTTAGAAAATGTAGTCCATCAACAAAGGAGGTGGCTTACAAAACACTCGTTCGACCTATACTTGAGTATTGCTCATCAGTGTGGGATCCGTACCAGATCGGTCTGACGGAGGACATAGAGAAGATCCAAAGAAGAGCGGCACGTTTCGTCACAGGGTTATTTGGTAACCGTGATAGCGTTACGGAGATGTTTAATAAACTCAAGTGGCAGACTCTGCAAGAGAGGCGCTTTGCATCGCGGTGTAGCTTGCTCGCCAGGTTTCGAGAGGGTGCGTTTCTGGATGAGGTATCGAATATATTGCTTCCCCCTACTTATACCTCCCGAGGAGATCACGAATGTAAAATTAGAGAGATTGGAGCGCGCACGGAGGCTTTCAGACAGTCGTTCTTCCCGCGAACCATACGCGACTGGAACAGGAAAGGGAGGTAATGACAGTGGCACGTAAAGTGCCCTCCGCCACACACCGTTGGGTGGCTTGCGGAGTATAAATGTAGATGTAGATGTCAACCGCCCCTTACGTATTGAGAACATTATGTCTTTGCCTCATGCAGTTCGCAGTAAGTACAATCGATAGTCGAGCGCCCAGTGCTCCAGAGAGTAGTCAGTGGTGAGACTCCGAGCAAGTACACTCCTGGAAATTGAAATAAGAACACCGTGAATTCATTGTCCCAGGAAGGGGAAACTTTATTGACACATTCCTGGGGTCAGATACATCACATGATCACACTGACAGAACCACAGGCACATAGACACAGGCAACAGAGCATGCACAATGTCAGACGAAGGGAGTAACTGCCTCATTCGTGCTGTTCAGAAAAAATATATAGAAAATTAACAACAAAATATGTACCAATTACTGCTACCTGACCTCCTAATTAGCTACGTTGGATTTGATACGAAACAACTCCCGTTCAAATATTATAAGATCAGCCTTTATCAGTTGCATGCGGTCAAACTATTTTAAACTGTTACGCTATAATATAATAATTCCAATCCCAATGAAATCAGGTGTTGACAAATCTGAAAATTACCGAACTATCAGTTTAATAAGTCACAGCTGCAAAATACTAACGCGAATTCTTTACAGACGAATGGAAAAACTGGCAGAAGCCGACCTCGGGGAAGATCAGTTCGAATTCCGTAGGAATGTTGGAACACGTGAGGTAATACTGACCCTATGACTTATCTTAGAAGAAAGATTAAGGAAAGGCAAACCTACGTTTCTAGCATTTGTAGACTTAGAGAAAGCTTTTGACAATGTTGACTGGAATAGTCTCTTTCAAATTCTGAAGGTGGCAGGGGTAAAATACAGTTAGCGAAAGGCTATTTACAATTTGTACAGAAACCAGATGGCAGTTATAAGAGTCGACGGACATGAAAGGGTAGCAGTGGTTGGGAAGGGAGTGAGACAGGGTTGTAGCTTCTCCCCGATGCTATTCAATCTGTATATTGAGCAAGCAGTAAAGGAAACAAATGAAAAGTTCGGAGTAGGTATTAAAATCCATGGAGATGAGATAAAAACTTTGAGGTTCACCGATGACATTGTAATTCTGTCAGAGACAGCAAAGGACTTGGAAGAGCAGTTGAATGGAATGAACAGTGTCTTGTAAGGAGGGTATAAGATGAACATCAACAAAAGCAAAACGAGGATAATGGAATGTAGTCGAATTAAGTCGGGTGGTGCTGCGGGAATTAGATTAGGAAATGAGACACTTAAAGTAGTAAAGGAGTTTGGCTATTTGGGGAGCAAAATAACTGATGATGGTCGAAGTAGAGAAGATATAAAATGTAGACTGGCAATGGCAAGGAAAGCGTTTCTGAAGAAGAGAAATTTGTTAACATCGAGTATAGATTTAAGTGTTAGGAAGTCGTTTCTGAAAGTATTTGTATGGAGTGTAGCCATGTATGGAAGTGAAACATGGACGATAAATAGTTTAGACAAGAAGAGAATAGAAGCTTTCGAAATGTGGTGCTACAGAAGAATGCTGAAGATTAGATGGGTAGATCACGTGATTAATGAGGAGGTATTGAATAGAATTGGGGAGAAGACGAGTTTGTGGCACAGCTTGGCCAGAAGAAGGGATCGGTTGGTAGGACATGTTCAAAAATGCTTCAAATGGCTCTGAGCACTATGCGACTTAACTTCTGAGGTCATCATTCGCCTAGAACTTAGAACTAATTAAACCTAACTAACCTAAGGACATCACACACATCCATTCCCAAGGCAGGATTCGAACCTACGACAGTAGCGGTCACGCGGTTCCAGACTGAAGTGCCTAGAACCGCACGGCCACACTGACCGGCGTAGGACATGTTCTGAGGCATCAAGGGATCACCAATTTAGTACTGTAGGGCAGTGTGGAGGGTAAAAATCGTAGAGGGAGACCAAGAGATGATTACACTAAGCAGATTCAGAAGGATGTAGATTGCAGTAGGTACTGGGAGATGAAGAAGCTTGCACAGGATAGAGTAGCATGGAGAGCTGCATCAAACCAGTCTCAGGACTGAAGACCACAACAACAACAGGCTATAATCCACTAGTCAATAACGGTGGGTTTATTAGGGAGTGTTTCAGACTTCACTATGATAGTGATGAAGCGGTGGAAGTAAAGGCGAGGGTGTGACTACGCAACAAAGTCAAACATTCTACTGCGACGAAATCAATAAACTGGTCTCTCCTTGGGAAAAATATGTTCGTCTCAAGGGTGACTATGTTGGGAAATATATATATGTAGAATAAAGGTGTGGAATATTTATAAAGTTCATTTTATTTAAATAGTTGGAAGAGCTTTCACATAAAAACGTCGGAGGCATTACTTTGCGGCGCGCCCTCGTTCAAGAGATGAACAATTTAATGTGATATAAACAGGAAGTACTTTTTCACACTTGCTCTGCAACATACTTGCAAATGTTGTCAGTCTCAGTAAGTCTACACTGGTTGTCGTATTGTGTCTGTCTATGTCACAACGCATCTTGTAGACAATCAAAGAGAGGAAACTGTCTGTGCCCTGTTAGTTGATTCATCTGTAATCATAGACTTCTTTTGGAGGTACCTAAGATTGCTGTATTCAGTGTAATAAGAGCGTGAGTAACTTATGGGAATAATTTATATGTTAAACGTTCTTATAGACAAAGGCCAAAATGAGAGTCCTTACCTCCAATAAATCGACCACTCTCACCAAAAAAAATTAAAAAAGGAAATTTTTGTGGGTCTAGCGACAAAATGTCAATGGAATCAGTTTGTTACAACTCGTGTAAATTCGATTAGTCTAAAGAAACTGTTCCATTACTAGTAGCCGATGAAAACATGTAACTACTTCCGATGTATCTACGTTGAATAATTTTCGATAGAAAGAGGTACAGGCATACGCAAAAGACCGGTTCAGACTTATATTGTAGACTGACTTCAACCAACAATGAAGAATGGTGCAGGTTCTGTAATGCGTCGGACTGCAATGTCATTTTAAGAAATCAAATATGACTGGTAATTTATATGAAACAATTTTAGGCTACCTTGTTCATTAAATGCTCCATCTTACAAGGATGTAAATTGAACTGACGTAACATATCTTCACAGAGCTTCAAAATCGCGAAATTTAAACATTACCGAGTCAATATGATCCGTGAAAAAAAGAAGTATCTGTTGAGGTGCTCGAGACTTTTCAAACAATCCTATAAAAATTCATAGATTATCGTTTATGATTTATAGATATATATTAGCCGGAAGATTTAGACAGTTTCGGATTCCACAGACTACCTTAGATCACATTATCCTGTTTGCCCTAAAAAATAGTTAGTTTTAAAAAATACTTGGATTCCGTCGATGCCTTGTACAGCCGAAGGTCGATTGTCCTTACTGTTAGCGATCCTGTCTTACTTACTTTTATTGCAACGAAGCAGCCGAATGAGAGAACAGGTAATTAACAACTACATCATAGTAGTAAATACAATAGTAATGTGAACATAATGCATGCCAATTTCAGGTTAACAGGGTATGGATAAGGAATGGAGAAAACGATGGCCAAACCGAGTTATTGTCATTTATTATAGAATAACATAGAAAAATATTTGCATATCTTCGTGAATCACCCTGCGGATGCAGGGGCCGTAGAATACTGTAATGGTGAAAACTGCTGCCTTCAAATCCTTGAAACCTTGAGTGTGAGCTTTCCTTGAGAAAGACTCACCTATCTTAAATTTAAAAAAATGTTATGATATAAAACAGCTTAGGAGATGTATGAATCTTTCATTCATAAGTGACTGGTATATATTAGGCATACAAATGATTCAAGTTCGAAATCGTCTGGGACGCTCTAGGTTACAGAGCACCACTTAGTTGCAAGTTTCGTTTCTTTTAAGTGACATTACAATGCGAATTTCTGTTTCCTACCATATAAATAGGGACTAACCTCATAGTATTTCCCAAATTTCAACATGCTATAATTTGTTCAACAGTATAGAACGTTCTTAATTTTAAATAGCTATTATTAAGTCAACAAAATTTATCATTTTCTGTAACGTTTTATGAAAACTTTATCGTCTTTCATGGAGGAACGAGCACATCTCTTTATAGTGGGATGAGACATCCCTGAAACGGGACTGCCTTTGTGTGGTTCCAATATGTTATGGTTGTAAGAGGCAAACCGGGGTACGGTAGCATGATGCAGAAATCTCTTGCCGAAGTTATAGGAGATTGTGAAGACGAAGCGTCGCGGCGAGCTGACCAAGATAGTGTTGGATGTTCACTGCAACGCACCCGCTAGGTCCGCACACATACTGATTCCATGGGCAGGCAGGGTTTACCTCATCCCAATATTCTGCTGAACAGCACCCAGTGATTTCTTCTTATTATCTCAGATGAGGAAACCAGTGAGCAGCATTCCAAAATGACGGCGAGGTGATTGTCGAGATGCAATGTTTCCTGAATAGCAAATTTACACCACTACAACTGACATCCATTGCTTAGATAAATGTGTCGAATTGCAGGATTTAAGTATAGAGAAGGAGCGTCAGTATCTCCATGGTTCCTTGTCGCAGTCTGATTTTTTTGGAGGTAATGTAGAAACTTTCTGACTAACCCTGTGTGTTTCGACTTCCAGTTGTATGTGGATAGATCAAAAACTTTAGCCTGAGAAATCGTGAATAAACACTTAATTTAAGAATAAATGTTTAAATTTTTTATTTCACTATATTTTTACTGTTAAGATTGTCCACCACAAAAGAGTCCTTTAAGTAATAAAATTGAAACATAAGCTACCTTTGTAGTGATTCTGTCTTGAGATTTCAATACGTTCTGAGAAAAAGCAGCTAACTCACAAGAAGATTGTTGCTATTTATTTTTTATCTCTACTACGCAAAACTGTCAAGCTTTATCTCTTTTTATAGGTGTTACGTAATGCTCAACGGAGCTAATTAACAAGTCGTATTTTTTGTGGTAATTTTCTCCAATCAATCCAGAAAAACGATTAACGATAATTCTTTGGTCTGCGCGGCAGGCGCAACTGCAGCCAGTCTGTTTTAAGCAGTAGACGAATCCCAGTCGGCCCCATCGCTTGCTCGCTTCACACGTGATAAAAAAAATTAAAATAAAAACTTTAGGAACAATATCCCTTGAAAGATAAATTAAATATGTTAAATAATAGTCCATTAGAACAAAGTGTAGCCAAATTAGACATCTCCTGTGATTGCACACAAATGCCATGAGTATGAACGCTGGTGTCAGTTCCGTGACAGTACACCTTGTTAACATAACCGGCTAAATATTCTGACACGACTTTAAATCTTAAATTTTTGTAATCATGTCTCACTAGTAAAACGTAGAGAATATGGCTACATGGTTCGAAGAACTGAGTTCATTTGTAGAGTGCCGATACACTTGACCGGCAGTCAGAAGGAACAAGGTTGGAATTCCCGTGCAATAACCTTTATTTCCATTTCCGTACTTTATGAGAAGCGGTTAAGATGAGTGGCGTGATGCTTCTCTGGAAAAATACACTGCCAAATTATATTCTTTTCATGTCCAACTCTAGGCTGTGTTACGTCTCTCATGGCTTTTTACTTTATTAAACACGAATAGCAATTCATTTTGTTTCGTTAATGGAGGAAACATTCACCACAATTACTAATCACAGAAGAGGCCAGATGAGGTGAAGAAAAATTTATGATTACCATATTGTGTAGCAAAGCTCCGGCTGAATTTCTATATGTCTAGTAATTGCTTTGCAAAAAATAAAAAAAATAAAAAAAATAAAAAATAAAAAAATAGATGATGAGCGCGCGCGACTTCAGCGATGCATCAACTCGCCATCCGTGGGTCCAGAGATGATGCCTGAGCGACGCGCAGCAGCCGGCCGCTGTCGTAGAGAACCGACAGCATCAACGAATAATTAATTAGTTGTCAAAAGTTGGCGTGGCGCTGCGTGTTTGTTCGTGTATACGGTTCCTGTTGTATGACGTAAGAAGGTAGTTAGTTCCCGAGTAGACCTCTTACCGACTAAGTCGATATATCGCAGTACGTCTACGTCGGATAGGATACCGACCCACTGCGTTGAGTATTGAGGCACCGCATTTGGTGTTTAAGGCTTGGGAGAGGGAAAGAAGTTTTACCAGTAGAACCAGTATATTATTTTGGTGCAGTTCACGGAGGCAGCGTGGAAACTATGTCTTCTGGGCCCTTGTTCATATACGTTCTGTGACGGTAGTTTCCTCCCAAAGCTGAGCTACGGAATGTACGTAGGCTCTGTGTGATTTTATAAATAGTCGCGGATGAGACACTGGTTTTGGCGAATTTATGTGCGAGGGCGATCAATTTATTGTCGTCCTGTGGACAGTTCGTAGCAAGGAATAGTTCGTTGTGATAGATACAGCGTGAGCCGGGTTATAGAGAAGGAGATTTGAAGTTGATGAGTTTTTGGGAATCGTTGGAACCGATATCCTGTCCGTGGTGTACGATTAGTGCTCGCGACTCCCCCAGAGGTAATTGGGTTGTTACCTGTTTTGTTGGAGTAGTTTGGTAGTGATTGGTGTGTGTCGAGAAGGGAAAGCCACGAACACATGTTTGCTGTTGTTGTTTAAATACCACGATCATACAGCGGACCAAGAATTGGCTCGTATGGATTCGAACTGTTTCACTGTAATATGATAGATCGCACCAGTACATGAGTTGATAAGCGACGAGAAAAAAAAGGAACCATTTACAAGCAACACGCAACTAAACAAAAACTTTGTTAGTCAAAGTGACGAGTGGCCTATTTCAGTTTAGGGGACTTAGCTCGTCGCGGTTTGCTAACGCCTGAAGAGGCTGAGAATTGGGTTAAATCGTTACTTCACGATAGGGTTAAAGAGGCGGTGGCGCCTAGGATTTTTGTATTTTTTTTTATTACTAAATTTCTGTTTTCGTGAGTTTTGTTAGTCTTTGCTGGCACTCGCTCACTTACGTGAATTAAATTGCGTTGAGATATCTAGACCCAATAAATACCAGTTTTCTTGGGTTAAAAGAAACCTTCACGTGTGTTCCATTAGAAGCTATTGTGTGTAGCTATATCTTGTGAGAAAAGCAAAGGTTTAGTTTCAGAGATATTAATACCGATTTGAATTACACAGTTTTACGATGGTGTTTGTAAGCTTTGCAAGATCAAAAAGTTTATTAATTGAGTTGATCCACGCTAAATACACAGAGGGTAGATATGCTAAACAGTTAAAATGATTTCATTTATGGAAAGAGTGTCCTAAGTAACTTCAATTAGAATTTGCAGAAAGTTATCACGGAAAAGTCAGCGATTATACTAATAAAAATGATTGTTAAATCTGTGGAATACGGTTCGTCGTATTATTTACATAGCAACGCTGGGCTAAACAGAAAGAGATTTAAGGGTAAATAAATTATCTTAATCCTTATAGATATCGTTGAAAGCAACTTAATCTGAATTGGTCGTAACACGACGATACATTGGATATAAATATTGTAAATAATGAAAAGATTCCGAGACTTTTCCAGAGATAGTGTGCTGCGTTGTCAGAATTTTGTGGTGTGTGAGAACAATTTCAAGCTAGAGGTCATATTTTATTGTTGTTTTGGTCTTCAGTCCAGAGATTGATTTGATGCAGCTCTCCATGCTACTCTATCCTGTGCAAGCTTCTTCATCTCCCAGTACCTACTGCAACCTACATCCTTCTGAATCTGTTTAGTGTATTCATCTCTTGGTCTCCCTCTACGATTTTTACCCTCCGCCCTGCCCTCCATTACTAAATTGGTGATCCCTTGATGCCTCATAACATATCCTACCAACCGATCCCTTCTTCTAGTCAAGTTGTGTCACAAATTTCTCTTCTCCCCAGTTCTATTCAATACCTCCTCACTAGTTATGTGATCTACCCATCTAATCTTCAGCATTCTTCTGTAGCACCACATTTCGAAGGCTTCTATTCTCTTCTTGTTTAAACAATTTATCGTCCACGTTTCACTTCCATACAAGGCTACACTCCATACAAATACTTTCAGAAACGAGTTCCTGACACTCAACTCTATCCTCGATGTTAACAGATTTAAATTTCTCTTATTCAGAAACAATCTCCTTCCCATTGCCAGTCTAGATTTTATATCCTCTCTACTTCGACCATCATCAGTTATTTTGCTCCCCAAATAGCAAAACTCATTTACTACTTTAAGGGTCCCATTTCCTAATCTAATACCCTCAGCATCACCCGATTTAATTCAACTACATTCCATTATCCTCGTTTTGCTTTTGTTGATGTTCGTTTTATATCCTCCTTTCAAGACACTGTCCATTCCGTTCAGCTGCTCTTCCGTGTCCTTTGCTGTCTCTGACAGAATTACATTGTTATCAGCGAACCTCAAAGTGTTAATTTCTTCTCCATGGATTTTAATTCCTACTCCAGATTTTTCTTTTGTTTCCTTTACTGCTTGCTCAATATACAGATTCAATAACATCGGGGAGAGGCTACAACCCTGTCTCACTCCCATCGCAATCACTGCTTCCCTTCCATGTCCCTCGACTCTTATAACTGCCATCTGGTTTCTGTACAAATTGTAAATAGCCTATCACTCCCTGTATTTTACCCCTGCCCCCCTCAGAATTTGAAAGAGAGTATCCCAAGCAACATTGTCAAAAGCTTTCTCTAAGTCTGCAAATGCTAGAAACGTCGGTTTGCCTTTTATTAATCTATTTTCTAAGATAAGTCGTAGGGTCAGTATCGCCTCACGTGTTCCAACATTTCTACGGAATCCAAACTGATCTTCCCCGAGGTCGGCTTCTAACACTTTTTCCATTCGTCTGTAAAGAATTCGTGTTAGTATTTTCCAGCTGTGGCTTATTAAACTGATAGTTCGGTAATTTTCACACCTGTCAACCCCTTCTTTCTTTGGGATTGGAATTATTATATTACTCTTGAAGTCTGAGGGTATTTCGCCTGTCTCATACATCTTGCTCACCAGATGGTTGAGTTTTGTTGGACTGGCTCTCCCAAGGTTATCAGTAGTTCTAATGGAATGTTGTCTACTCCCGGGGCCTTGTTTCGACTTACGTCGTTCAGTGCTCTGTCAAACTCTTCACGCAGTATCATATCTCCCATTTCATCTTCATCTACATCCTCTTCTATCTCCATAATATTGTCCTCAAGAACATCGCCCTTGTATCGACCCTCTAAATACTCCTTCCACCTTTCTGCTTTCCCTTCTTTGTTTAGAACTGGGTTTCCATCAAAGAT